>NC_072398.2:229735833-230360000 GCF_028858775.2 Pan troglodytes | reverse complement strand
CCTTTGGGGTGGGACTGGAAGGTGCACCAGGTCAGAAGGAGGGGTTGGGGGTCCCCATGCCCCTGGGAGGATAATGGGGCCAGCCGGGAAGGTGGCCAGCTAGGGAACGAGCAGTCTGTGCGAGTGACCACGAGCTCAGATGCAGACGCCCCTCCCTGGCAGGGACGCCCACTCCCAGGCCAAGGCTTGTCCCCTGGGCCTTGCAGGCTGCTCAAGCCACTTCTGCAAACCCTCAGCTGGACTCCATGCCTCTGAGAAGCCCCCAGAACTGGCAGGACAGGCCTGTGGCTATAGTCCGTGTGAGCCTAAGCTCACAAACAAGCCGGAATCCCGCCGCAGTCCAGGGAGCCTCCGAAACTTCCCGGCTGCTCCCCAAGGAGCCGCGCTGCCCCAGCTCCCTGGACCTTGCCTTTGCTGGTAGAAGACATGGAAACACCCTTGCAGGTGACCAGGGCAGAAGGTGGCTGGAACGGGAAGCCCCCCACTCCCACCAGGCTGTCTACACACATCGCTGCACACCCCCTCTAGGGATGAGTCACTCCTCAGAGCTGGGCTCCTCCTCCCCCTCCCCCTCCGCCCCCCCCCCCCGCCTGTTTTTGCTTCCTCAGGGTCACCCCTGGCTGCAAGTGCCTCAAGGACAGCCTGGAAGAGCCTGTGGGGGAGGGAGGGTGGCATTCAGCACAGGATACACACAGGAGCCCCAGGCTGTCCTCTGCCCACCGTCCCCACCCCAGCTCTAGCTCTGCCAGGGAGGCCCAGGCAGGGAGGCGAGCCCCTCCGGAGCAGCCTAATTCCGGCTGTCACAGCTCAAGTGTGACAATGGGCTATTTCTAAGCACGGCAGGTACCGTCTCCCCCTTCCCCCGCCAACACAGCTGGCCCAGGACAAGAAGGTGCAGAGACAAACAGGGGGCACCCTGCCTGTCCTGCTAGGAACTGCAAGGCAGCGTGCCGCACACGCTGCCTGGGCCAATGCCACCCAGGCCAGGAGAGGGTTTGGGGCCAGACACCAGCCCATACCCAAGGGTCCCAGGGGATCTGGGGAGAAGGGGAATCCACCTTTTCCTTCCCTCCCACCTCCCAAATAACACACAGACAGCACTGTTGGTCTGAGAATGATGGACGTTTAGAGACACTGGCGCCAGGTTTGCGCCTGACCGGCGCCACGCAGGGGTGGGCGGAGCAAAGACACAGAGGTGGGCTACAGGTGTCACGCGGCACCAGCCAGGGCCCAGGGTGGCTGGGGTGAGGATGAGTGTTCGGCCAGTGACCAGGAGGAGTCAGGTCAAGTCCAGGTGGTCAGTGCCAGGGGCTCCAGGAGGGGAGGGCAGTGCCATAACCCTCCTGGTGTCCAACGTCACCAGGCGGTCGTCACAGAAAGCAACCTCGGCCCGCGGCCCGGGTCTGCAGCAGGTGGGCAGGGTCAGCTTTTCTTCCATGGCGGGTGGCATTGTCTGGGCCGGATCCTGGCTCTCCACCCCTGGACATGCAAAGGCTAGGGGTGGTGCTGTCAGTCACACCGTTGCCACCAAGGTCCCCTGGGTCGGCTGAGGCTTGGGATCCAGGCCGCGGTGGAAGGTCGGGCTGCTCAAGGCCGGTATCTAAGCTTCTGCCCTGGGACCCAGTGGTGATGGCTGCCATCTGCCCCCATTCCCACAGGGTCCTAGTCAGAGGTCGCACACACAAAAGGGGTACCCGGCCCTGGAGAACCACCAGCTGCCCGGGGTCTGAGAACACTCACCCTGGCCGCTGGGCCAGGCCTGCCAGGCTCCCGGCTGGTCCAACACCCTAAACGGTACAGAGCACTGCAGGCCCTCACCTCATGCTTCTGCAGCGCTTGAGGGTGAAGGTGTCTCCAAGGGGGCGCTGGTCAGATGCATGGAGAGGCCGGCCAATCTCAGGGCCACAGACCCCCCCTGGACAGCAGAGGGTGTTGGCTCCTGCAGTGGGCCCGAGATACTAAGGCACGAAGCTAACCTAAGCCCAGTGGGGTGGGGCGGGGCAGGACAGGCTTGGAGAGCTGCGCCCCAGGCCTGCAAAGCACAGTGACCGAGCAATGGCGACGGTCTATCTGGGACAATTTGGCACAGGATGGAGGTGCGGGGTGAGCCGGAGTGCCCATGGCTCTTGCTGGAAGGGGCTCCATGCCCTGGCCGCCTCTATGAAGGCCTGCGGAGAGAGGGGAGAGCCCTGGATGCGGCTGGCACAGCAGCGCAAGCCCAGGGGCCAATCCGGGGCCAGAGTCTGGGAGTCTGACGCCCGGCTGGAAAGGGCGTGTGATGATGCCAAAGTGCCGGAGCCGTCGCCGGCAGGTCCCCCTCCGCGGGGATCTTAAGGAGGCAGCAGGAATGACGAGAGGAGAGCGGGCGGAGGACCTGGGAGCTCAGGCGCCCTCAGGCAGGTGGCGCAAAGATGGGCGGGCGGCCTCGCGCTTCAGGGGTGTCTGCGCAGGCCGGGGCGCGCGAGGGCCGGGCGCATGAGGTTCTCGGTGATGTAGGCCACCAGCAGGCAGATGACCACCAGCATGACGCAGATGGAGCCGCCCACCGCCGTCATGGCCACCACGATGTCCTGCATGCCGGCCGGCTCGGCGGTGAACTCCACGCACTCGGCGGGCTCGGGGGTCTCTGGGGCGGCGGCGGCGGGCCCAGCGCGCAGCGGCAGCGGCTGCAGGCACAGGCGGTAGAGGACGCCGTCGTGCACGTCGGGCAGCAGGTAGTCGCGGCAGGAGGCCCCGAGGAGCACGCGCTCGCACGGGAAGCGCGTGTAGGCGCCGCGCCACGAGCAGTTGAGCGCGAAGGCGCGCACGCGGCGCGCGGCGGCCGGGGCCAGGCGCCACTGCAGGAGGACGCTGCGGTTGCGCAGGACGCTGGCGCGCAGGGAGCGGCCGGCCGGGGCGTGCAGCGCGCAGCCCGGAGCCTGGCAGCGGAAGCCGCGCGCGGGGCTGCGGAAGCACAGGCGCCCGCCGCCCGCCTCGGGGCCCTCGGGCAGCACCTTGTAGGGGCACCAGGGCGCGTCGGGGGTCGGCTCCCAGCCCGGCGGCGTCGGGGCGGCCGCGGCGCAGGGCGGCGGCGCGCAGGCGGCCAGCAGCAGCAGCAGCGGCGGGGCGCGCATCCTGCGGCTGGGCCGGGCGCGGCGGGGCCACGGGGCGCGGCGCTGGGTCACGCGGGCCGCGCCGCCGCCGTCCCCGCTGCCCGCTCCCCGCGATCCCCGGCGCGCCGCGCCCTCCGCCGCCGCCCGCTCCGACCCGCCCCCGCGCCCCGTGCGCGCTCGGACCCGGCGCGGCGGCGGAGGCGGGGCCGCCCCTCGCCCCGCCCCCCTTAACCCTCGCCGGGCCGCGGCCTGCGGTTGCGGGGGTTCGGGGGTGAGGGGGAGGAGGGGGACGCAGCGAGGCGGCCGGAGCGCCGGTGGGGCTGGGGTGCGGGCAGGGGCGCGGGGTGCGGGCAGGGCCGCCGCTCTCCCGGCTTCCCGCCTAGTGAGCGCACCTTGGACCCCTGCGGCTTTTCTGAGCCGAAACTCACGGGCTGTGGCCGGCTTCGTTTCGCGTCGTGCAGCTCCGCGACCGCCCGTGGCCACACCAGTCGGGGACTTCGTGCTTTACGATGGGGGTGCAGCGGTCTGGCACGCGCAGGACCCCGGGCCTTGCACCCCAACTCTGGCCGCCCTGGACCCGCGGCGGGGACCCGCGCAGTCAGGGTACCTGCCCATACCGATGGGGTGGGGACCAGCACGGAGACTTTCCTTCACTCCGCGGCTTCTGTTCCTTTCAGGACGGACAGCGCCCACCCGGAGGAAAGCCTGACAGACGAGACTTCGCAAGGTGAGAACTCCCTTCGCTCCACACGCAGCGGAGGCAGCTGCAGGGCGCCGACCTTCCCTGCCTCATTGCTCCCCCTCCTCCTCCAGATGCGCTCTGGGGGGCCCTCCCGATGGCTGCGGGGAGGTCAGGGCTGGACAAAGGGAATCCAAAAAGCCCACCCGGTGCACTGAGTAGGTGGCACCGACGGGGGAGGGGAAGGCGGGACGCACCCCAAGACCCCTGCCCCTCATTCCCGTCCCTGCATAGATCACCCAGCAACCAGGACACCCCTCCAGGACCAGGACTACAGCCAGGGTCTGTGTATGCAGACGTGGCCGGGCCTGGCCGGCCTGCCCTAACTGGAAAGGAGGTCAAGCCGCGCACCTAAGGCTGGGCTGGCACCTCCGCTGAGCCAGCTCTGGGTCTGCAGGGGTTGGGGGGGGGTCTCTGGCAACTGGACCCTGAGTTCCTGCAACCCCTTCCTTTGCTCTCCTTGCCTGGGGGGAGAGTGAGGAGAGACTGGCTCTTCTGCTCATGGTGTCCTTGGTCCCCGACCTCTGGATGGCCATGTCTCCACCCCCCACGGAGTCACCACCCAGCCTCACGAATTCCTGGTCATCTTGAAAAACCCAGTGCAGTGGTCAGGTCCCCACAGGATCTCAGGGGCTCTGCCAGAGCCCCGGTCCAGCGGTCAGGCCCCCACCAACTGTGGTCACGGTGCACCTCCGTCCCCGGCATGGGGGGCCCTGACCCCCTACACCAGCCTGTTGGGCCCCTGGCAGGGTCTGCTGAGGCCTCTGCGCCTGGCACAGCTCCCACCTCTGCTTAGGAAGGGCAAACCCTGGGCTCTGACTCTTGCCCCAGCGTTGTGAGGTGACTGAGAGGCTGCCCCAGGAAAGCAGAGAGTGATGGTGACTCAGGGGACCCCCATGTCCTTGCCCAGAACTCCCCAGGGGTTCAGCCGACCTACTGCCACCAGTTCCCAGTGGAAGCCCCTCAGCCCCCAGGTGTGAGGGCATGGGCAGTGGGGCAGGGCAGGAGCCTGGATGATGGTATATGGGGTGGGGGGGCCCCCAACTATCTTGGCATGTTGGCCTGAGGACAGCTGGGGCCTTCACCCTGTGCCATGACCATTCCAGCTTCTTGTAGCAGCACCTCCATTTCCCTCTGGGCAGCCCCCTTTATCCATCCTCAGGTCATGGGGAGCTTGGGTGGGGCTGACACTCCCCTGCCTAGGAGTTGGCAGATGACCTGGGCCCGGCCAGCCAGACTGGACCCCTTAGCCTCAAGGCCTTTGCTGAAGCTCATGTGAGAGGGGCGACTGCCCCTGACAGGTGTTGGATTCCAGCTGCTGTGGCCTTGAAGGTGGGTGGTGGGAAGAACGGGAGAATGAAGCCAGCCTTGGGAGAGGTAGGATGCCAGCCCGGCCCAGCTGCTTCCAGCATCTGGATCCAGCCTCACCTGAAGCCAGCCACCTCCTGGACTGCAAAGTCATTGTCAACACCGAAACACAGGGTTTCTGACCATTGCAACCCAGGGTCCCGGGGTGTCGTGGCTGCAGACCCTGCAGACCCCTATGAAGATGGTCCTGCCTGCCTTGCATCGGGCCTCTAGCTAGGGACTGTGGTTGCAGACGTAGTTCTGGGACTGAGCTCCTGGTGAGAGGCCAGTGGCGAGGGAAGAGGGACCAGCAGAGAAAAGAGTGGAGCCTCGGGCTGCTAGCAGAGTGGCAGAAACCGAGTCTGCGAGAGGAAAACATTGTTTCCCGCCGCCTCCTGCTGAGCCATGGGGACCCAGGTATTGCGAAGTCCAGCTGAGGCCAACCCTAAGGAAGGAAGGAGGGAAGGGGACAGGGAGGGGCGAGGAGGAGAGGGAGGGAGTGACCTCTGCTTAGCACCTGCACTTGAGCAGCGGTGGCCTTTAACGCGCACACGCTTCGCCACCTGGAGCGCCGTCTCCAATGCTGTTTGTACACACACCAGCGTTCTGACAGTCGCTAAATGTTTTCTTTAAATGAGTTCACTTTTTCACCTAGAGTGCTTTCTAAAAGCAGACCATGATCGTGAATAGTATCACTTCCATAAATAGAAGGTGTCAGAAAAATAACTATCAGACGTTTTCAGCTTCTTGTCTTGCTTGGAAGCATCAGACGGTCTCTGAAATGCTGTCCCTCTGCTCCCCAGGTTGGCCCATCCTCTGCCACAGCTTGAGCCCCACCCATGGGGTCCCTGCTTGATGAGTGCTTCCCCTGTCCTCTCAGACCCTACTTCTGCCCCCGGAGGGGTGTCTGTCCAGGGGACCCCTCAGAGGTCCCACCCAGCCACTCCTGATCTCCCCACACAGGTGACTGGGCCACGGGGGCTCGTGGGCAGCCCTGGCCAGGGCTCAGTCCTCACTGTAGCAGGGAAGCTGCCGGCCCTCTAGGCAGGCCGCCCTCTGGGAACCCCTCTTCTCTCCAACTGCCCCAGCTCCAGGACGGGTTGGAAATGCTTTTGCCTGGCAGGGGAAGGCTGGACCAGTAACGGTGGAAGTCTCCAGCATCAGTGGAGACATGGGGGCGGGGGAGCTTCCAGACGAGGTGTCCTGCTGGCCATGGCCTTGAGGGAACCTTGCAGCTGGCACGGGATCTGCTGGGACTTGAGCATGTGGATCCCTGGGGACCTGGGGAATGGCTCCGATGCTTAGGAGCTGTGAGGATGAGAGCTCCAGGGCAGCAGCCACCCGCTTCTCATGGCCCTGCCGACCTGCAGCCCCTTTACCCTGGGAGCTGGGTGCCAGTGTCAGCATCCTGGCACACACGTGTCCCTTAGGGCTCCCGGGAGCCACCCTTTCCTGCCCCTGTGGGTCTCCCATTTCTCCAGCAGCAGTGACCGCTTTCTCTTCCAGAAATGTGCCCCTGTGAGCCCTTCACAACTTCTGGTCATGCCTCCAAAATTCCAGGGAGGGGACAGAGCCCCTGGTGGAGAGGTGGGTGCCCCCACCCTCACTGCTTCTCCGCTGGTGCTGGGTAGGAGTGCCCCATTCTCACCAGATCCTGGGCTCGGAGCCCGGGCCAAATACTGACCTCAGTGGGATCAGAACCTGAAAGCCCCTCTCTGGGGTGACTTTCTCAAGTGCTGTCCTCAGTCTCCCTGGGCTCTTGCAGGACGGGGTCCCAGTCCCTGCAGATGCCTCAGCCCAACCACTGAAGCAGATGACACCTTGGCCCGGGCATCTCTGTGGCCCGAGCTGGGGGAGGAGGTGACCTCCTGGGTCCCATCCCAAGAGCATCCACAGCGGCGTCGCCCGTGGAGGGGTGAAGCTGAGGGGCCCCACAGACCCCAGGCCCAGGGCTCGGTGGCTGCAAGAGCTGGGAGGAGTCCCATCCTCCGGGGCCTTCAGAGAGGGTGGAGCGGACTCTTTCCCAGCAGCTGCCCGTTTCCTGCAGTGCTGGCTGCTTGTTACCGTGAAACTGACAGGTACCCCAGAGCTGAGCCTGTGCCTGCCAGAGCCTTCATCCAACTAACCCCCGATCCTTTGGGCCCTTTCTTTCACTTCTTTCCTTTGCTTCTTCTTCTTCTTCTTCTTTTTTTTTTTTTGTAGAGGCAGAGTCTCCTGCGTTGCCCAGGCTGGTCGCACACTCCTGGCCTCAAGTGATTTTCCTGCCTCGGCCTCCCAAAGTGCTGGGATTACTGGCATGAGCCTGGCCTGCAGCGTTTTGAAGCATGTTTCTAGGGCAGGTGGTCAGCAGACCGGAAGCCACGGCCCCACCACCCAGGCCTCTGTTTTCTCCCTGGTAGAGCAGGGATGCAGCAGCCCCAGCTTCCAGGTTCCCCCTGCGGAAGCCCAGCCCACCCAGTTCTGAGCAATGGGGGTTGGGCAGTTTCTCCAGGCCCAGTGGTTCCATTAGACCCAAGTAGACTGGAGCACAGTGGACTCTCGGGACTCACAGCGGACCCTCAGGGCTCACGGTGGACCCTCGGGGCTCAGAGTGGACCCTCAGGCCCTCACAGCAGACCCTTAGCACTCATGGTGGACCCTCGGGCTCACGGCGGACCCTCAGGTGCTCAGATACTTTGCACTTAGGAAAGGAGCTATGCCTCTTGGTGGCCAGGTCACGTAGGAAATGAGCCTAACCTGGAACCCGCCCCTTGACTACCTGACCTCTAGTACAGACAGGCGGCGAGTCGGCAGGTGAGTGGCAGCAGCCAGGCCCAAAGGGCCACTGACCACTGGCTGTCCCCTGGTGCAGAGAGGAAAACTGAGGCTCAGAGGGCGCATGAGGCCAGGAAGTAGAGTCAGGTCCCACCGAGGGGCTTCTGCTGACCCAAGACCCTGTGGAGGGAACCTGGAAGTGGAGGGACCTGCAGGTGCCCCGTATTCCCCCCAGGGGCTTGCCATCTTCCTGCCCTCCCAGCGCCCAGGAGGCTGAGCCTTGGCAAGATGGCAGCTTTTGCCTAAATTGCATCAAAGTGAGCAGAAAGAGTGGTGAGCAAAGTAGAATCTGCTTGTTTCCGAGGATCAGCGAGAAGGCACATGTGAAGCTCACCCCGGTTCTGTCTGTTTCTGCTCTCGTACGAAGACCCCATATGGAGCCAGTGACAACCGGGGCCCGTGGGGAAGGCAGGACGAGGACTGGGCCACGCTGCTCAGCACAGGGTCAGCTGGCTGGACTAGGGTCGGCTGGCCAGGTGCGGAGTGGGCTGGTCAGGCGTGGGCTGGGCTGGTCAGGCGTGGGGTGGGCTGGTCAGGCGTGGGCTGGGCTGGTCAGGCGTGGGCTGGGCTGGTCAGGCGTGGGCTGGGCTGGTCAGGTGTGGGGTGGGGTGGTGAGGTGAGGGGTTGTCTGGTCAGGTGTGGAGTGGGCTGGTCAGGTGTGGGCTGGGCTGGTCAGGTGTGGGGTCAGCTAGTCAGGTGTGGGCTGGGCTGGGCTGGGCTGGTCAGGCGTGGGCTGGGCTGGTCAGGCGCGGGGTGGGCTGGTCAGGCGCGGGGTGGGCTGGTCAGGCGCGGGCTGGGCTGGTCAGGCGCGGGCTGGGGTGGTCAGGCGCGGGCTGGGCTGGTCAGGCGTGGGCTGGGCTGGTCAGGTGTGGGGTCGGCTAGTCAGGTGTGGGCTGGGCTGGGCTGGTCAGGTGTGGGCTGGGCTGGTCAGGTGTGGGGTCGGCTGGTCAGGCGTGGGCTGGGCTGGTCAGGCGTGGGCTGGGTTGGTCAGGTGTGAGGTGGGGTGGTGAGGTGAGGGGTTGTCTGGTCAGGTGTGGAGTGGGCTGGTCAGGTGTGGGCTGGTCTGGTCAGGCGTGGGGTCGGCTGGTCAGGTGTGGGCTGGGCTGGGCTGGTCAGGTGTGGAGTGGGCTGGTCAGGTGTGGGGTCGGCTGTTCAGGTCTGGGCTGGGCTGGGCTGGTCAGGTGTGGGCTGGGCTGGTCAGGCGTGGAGTGGGCTGGTCAGGCGTGGGGTGGGCTGGTCAAGCGTGGGGTGGGCTGGTCAGGCGTGGGCTGGGCTGGTCAGGCATGGGCTGGGCTGCTCAGGTGTGAGGTGGGGTGGTGAGGTGAGGGGTTGTCTGGTCAGGTGTGGAGTGGGCTGGTCAGGTGTGGGCTGGGCTGGTCAGGTGTGGGGTCGGCTGGTCAGGTGTGGGCTGGGCTGGTCAGGTGTGGGCTGGGCTGGTCAGGTGTGGGACGGGCTGGTCAGGCGTGGGCTGGGCTGGTCAGGCGTGGGGTCGGCTGGTCAGGCGTGGGCTGGGCTGGTCAGGCGTGGGGTGGGCTGGTCAGGCGTGGGGTCGGCTGGTCAGGCGAGGGGTCGGCTGGTCAGGCGTGGGCTGGGCTGGTCAGGCGTGGGCTGGGCTGGTCAGGCGTGGGGTCGGCTGGTCAGGCGTGGGCTGGGCTGGTCAGGTGTGGGCTGGGCTGGTCAGGTGAGGGGTCGGCTGGTCAGATGAGGGGTCGGCTGGTCAGGTGTGGGCTGGGCTGGTCAGGTGTGGGCTGGGCTGGTCAGATGTGGGCTGGGCTGGTCAGGCGTGGGCTGGGCTGGTCAGGTGTAGGTTGGGCTGGTCAGGTGTGGAGTGGGGTGGTGAGGTGAGGGGTTGTCTGGTCAGGTGTGGAGTGGGCTGGTCAGGTGTGGGCTGGGCTGGTCAGGTGTGGGGTCAGCTGGTCAGGTGTGGGCTGGGCTAGGCTGGTCAGGTGTGGGTCGGCTGGTCAGGTGTGGGCTGGGCTGGTCACGTGTGGGCTGGGCTGGTCAGGTGTGCGGTGGGCTGGGCTGGTCAGGTGTGGGCTGGGCTGGGCTGGTCAGGTGTGGGCTGGGCTGGGCTGGTCAGGCGTGGGCTGGGCTGGTCAGGCCTGGGGCCGGCTGGTCAGGCCTGGGGCCGGCTGGTCAGGCGTGGGGCGGGCTGGTCAGGCGTGGGGCGGGCTGGTCAGGCGTGGGACGGGCTGGTCAGGCGTGGGACGGGCTGGTCAGGCGTGGGGCGGGCTGGTCAGGCGTGGGGCGGGCTGGTCAGGCGTGGGGCGGGCTGGTCAGGCGTGGGCTGGGCTGGTCAGGCGTGGGGTCAGCCTGGCCCCTGCCCGCTGGCTGCTCCAGCGGGCTCCACCACGGCGTCAGAATGTCCGTGGTGCTCCCGTTCCCGCTGCACGTGTCATTATGTCCTCTTTTCCACCGCAGGTACCATATCCTGTTCTCCTTTGGAAAAGCTCTACTCCACCTGTTCCCTAATCTTCGGTGTGCTTAAGCTCTGCAGGCCTGTCTATTTTTTTTCTTTTTCTTAAAACATTATTTTCTTTTCAGGAACCTGCCAGTTCAGGGAGGCCTGCCTTTCTAGAAGGTTAACAGGAACTTCCAGCCTCCAGCCTACTTAGTGACCAGCTGCTGGAGGACAGTGAGTGGCCCCTGCTGTCCGCATCTCCACAGGGGTCACCAAGCGCACTCACAGGGTCCCCCTCCACCTGGAGCAGAGAATTCGGAGGAGCCCGTCTTGCTGTCTTTTCTGATGTTGTTAAACTATGCTTGGGCCTGTCCTTTGCTGAAAGGAGCTTTCTACACAGCTGGACTTCTGAGGTGGGACCTGCCACGTGCTAACTCTGGCACTCGGAGAGGTCTCTGCCGCTGGCAGTGTCCTGTCCTGAACATTTCCAGTGTGGCCTCTCTCCTGAAAGGCCTGTGTGCGACTTCTTTGTGAAGCCGGAAGAAAGTTCTGGGACTTCCCCTTCTCCTTTGGTGCAAAGTTACACTAACTGTCATGATGTTGTTGATTTCCTTTTTTTTTTTTTTTTTTTGAGAGTCTCACTCTGTTGCCTAGACTGGAGTGCAATGGCGTGATCTCGGCTCACTACAGCCTCCGCCTCCTGGATTCAAGTGATTCTCCTGCCTCAGCCTCCCAAGTAGCTGGGATTACAGGTGCCTGCCACCACGCCTGGCTAATTTTGTATTTGTAGTAGAGACGGGGTTTCACCATGTTAGCCAGGCTGGTCTTGAACTCCTGACCTCAGATGATCCGCCCACCTCAGCCTCCCAAAGTGCTGGGATTACAGGCGTGAGCCACCGCGCCCGGCCTTGATTTCCTTCGTAAGCAGAGCTGAGTCTCTGTCTCTGTCCACACCAGTGCCTCCTGGGCCTTCCTGAGCACGTGTGGCTGGCATCGCTTCCCATCTCTGCTCCCTGTGGCAGGCAGCAGTCTTGCTCTGTCCCCGGCACCTCTGCAAAGCACAGCCACAATGCATGCTGAATGCATCAACATGCAGAATTCACTCACGGGTCACACAGTTAGTCAAAAATGTCGATGCCCTGCCAGGTGGAGAGATGGGAGAGAATACGGATCCCTCCATGAGTCCAAGCCTGACGTGCACTCCCCTCGGGCCTCCTCTTCCTGTGCTCCAGGTTTTCTGTTTCAAGGCCGCTCTTCCCTTCCTTACTGTGTGTCAGCTCAGCCATGGATTTTAAACAATGCTTTCCATATATATATATAATATATATACTATATATTATGTATATATATAATATGTATTATATATAATGTATGTATAATATATATAACTATATATATATATATTTTTTTTTTTTTTTTAGATGGAGTCTTGCTCTGTCACCCAGGCTGGAGTGCAGTGGTGCAATCTTGGCTCACTGCAAACTCTGCCTTCCGGGTTCAAGTCATTCTCCTGCCTCAGCCTCCCGTGCTTTCCATATTTTATACAGATTGTTTGCCAGGCACAGTGGCTCACACCCGTAGTCCCAACTACTTGGGAGGCTGAGGCGGGAGGACCCCTTGAGCCTAGGAGTTTGAGGCTGCAGTGAGCTATGATTGCACCCCTGCACTCCAGCCTGGGGAACAGAGCAAGATCCCCATCTCTAAAAAATAATTTAAAAATAGGCCGGGCGCGGCAGCTCATGCCTGTAATTCCTGCACTTTGGGAGGCTGAGGCAGGCAGATTGCTTGATGTCAGGAGTTGGAGACTAGTCTGGGCAGCACAGTGAGACCCCTGTCTCTACAAAATGTACCAAAAAAAAAATTAGCTGGATGTGGTGGCACGAGCCTGTAATCCCAGCTACTCAGGAAGCTGAGGAAGGAGAATCACTTGAGCCCGGGAGGTCAAGGTTGCAGTGAGCCATGATTGCACCTCTGTACTCCAACCTGGGCAACAGAGTGAGACCCTGTCTCAAAAATAATAATAATAATACCAATAAAACACATTATACAGATCTTTTATTGTTTCATTGAGAAGATCTTGCAGGTGATCTGACTTAACCATATTGCTGAAAATAGTCATTGATTTCCTTAATCATTTGATTTTCATTCAGGGGCCAAATCTGGTCCACAAATATGTTATAAAAGTAGGTAACTGCGGCCGGGCACGGTGGCTCACGCCTGTAATCCCAAGACTTTGGGAGGCCGAGGCGGGCAAATCATGAGGTCAGGAGATCAAGACCAGCCTGGCTAACATGGTGAAACCCCGTCTCTACAAAAAATACACAAAAAAATTAGCTGGGCGTGGTGGTGGGCGCCTGTAGTCCCAGCTACTCAGGAGGCTGAGGCAGGAGAATGGCATGAACCCAGGAGGCGGAGCTTACAGTGAGCCGAGATCGTGCCACTGCACTCCAGCCTGGGTGACAGAGCGAGACTCTGTCTCAAAAAAAAAAAAAAAAAAAGTAGGTACCGGCCGGACGCAGTGGCTCACGCCTGTAATCCCAGCACTATTGGAGGCCAAGGCGGGTGTATCACTTGAGGTCAGGAGTTCAAGACCAGCCTGGCCAACATGGTGAAACCCCATCTCTACTGCAAAAACACAAAAATTAGCCAGGCGTGCTGGCACGCGTCTGTAGTCCCAGTTACTCTGGAGGCTGAGGCAGAAGAATCACTTGAACCTGGGAGGCGGAGGTTGCAGTGAGCCAAGATAGTGCCACTGCACTCCAGCCTGGGCAACAGAGTGAGACTCTGTCTCAAAAAAAAAAAAAAAAAGGTACCAGCCAGGTGCGGTGGCTCACGTCTGTAATCTCAGCACTTAGGGAGGCCGAGGCAGGTGGATCACTTGAGGTCAGGAGTTCAAGACCAGCCTGGCCAACATGGTGAAACCCCATCTGTATTAATAGTAAATCCAAAAATTAGCTGGTTGTGGTGACGCACGCCTGTAGTCCCAACTACTCGGGAGGCTGAGGTGGGAGAATCACTTGAACCCAGGAGGTGGAGGTTGTAGTGAGACAAGATTGCGCTACTGCAATCCCACCTGGGCAACAAGAAGGAAACTCTGTCTCAAAAAAAAAAAAAGAAAAGAAAAAAGAAAAAACATATTGTCCTGGCTGCTGAGGGGCCTAAGGCCACACACGCGGCAGTTAGCTCAGCCTTGCACCTGTGGGAATGACAGACCTCAGCCTGGAAGACATTATCTGTGGATATCCAGTGCAAAAGTGGCCAGTACCAAAATGGAGTCACTTATGTCAAACCCTGAAAAATGGAGCCAGGAGGCCACGAAGGACGGGCTCTCCCAGGTGTGCCAGGAAAGAAACTACGGAATTTCTCAAAACCACAGTACTGCCGCTAAGCTGCCTGCACGAGGACACTTGCCTGACAAGGGCCGTCTTCACCTCCAGATGAATGCCAACTCCTGCAACAAGCCTGATACAGTTTGGCTGTGTCCCCACCCAAATCTCCGCCTGTGTCCCCACCCAAATCTCCGCTTGCAGTTCCCACAATCCCCACGTGTTGTGGGAGGGACCTGGTGGGAGGTAATTGAATCATGGGGCCAGTTACCCGCATGCTGTTCGCGTGACAGTGAGTTCTCAGGACATCTGGTAGTTTTATAAGGAGCTTTTTCCCCTTTGCTCAGCACGTCTCTCTCCTGCAGCCAGGTGAAGGACGTGTTTACTTCCCTTTCTGCCGTGATTGTTAAGTTTCTTGAGCCACGTGGAACTGTGGGTCAGGTAAACCTCTTTCCTTTATAAATTACCCAGTCTCAGGCAGTTCTTCGTAAGACCGTGAGAATGGACTAACACAAAGTCCCCGTCACCTATGCTCTTTGCTTCAAAGCAGCTTAGGTGGGCTTCTCCTTTCTGTTTTTTAGAAGCTTCTCCTGTCCCAGCCTCTCTGGATGTGCCTGTGGTCTGCCATAGCACGCATATCCCAAACTGCAATTCCCCGTCATTCCTGGAGAAACTCTTTGGAGAGTCATCTCTCTGCTGTTGTGGCCATAGCGGGCCCATTTCCTGATGCATGAATGTCACTGCGCCAACACCACGGGTTGCAGCAGAAAGAGGGTTTTAATCCTAAGGCTGCTGTACAAGGAGACAGCATGAAGTAAGCAGGCTGCAGGGATCTTGTGGCCATCCGGGGGTCTCCCCATTGCTTCTGGTTCCCTCAGCCCATTTCTTTGGAATCCTGCCGACTCTGCTGTTTCATCCCTCCAGCCCACAGCTAGAATCACCCCAAAAGTGGTAGCAGGCAAGTTCCAACAAGGGACTGCCTCAAACCATCCTGAGGTGGGGCTGGTTGGTCCCAAAGGAAAGAAGCACTAAATGCCAGGGTGATCGGCCCAAAGCATTTGTTCGGGGAATTTATGTACAGAGGGAGGCAGCACATCCTCGGGCTGACAGCAAGAGATGGAGAGGTTCCACCTAGGAATGCCTGCACCCAGGGGCTAGAGTGGAGAGTTTTACAGGAGGATTTAATAAATGTGACTCTCGTTTCCACATATTTAGCAACATGTTTGATCTTTCAGTGTTTCAGACAACAACCTAATTCATCAGTAACTGAGAATACTCAAGGTCCTGGCCGGGCTTCAAGCCTGCAGGGAAAGCATGCAGTGGGCCAGGCTCTGTGCTTCTCAGGCAGGACACAGAGAGAAAGAGAAAGCAGGGGCTCTGGGGAACCTTCCAGTAGAATAAGCAACTGTCCAGACATGGGCCCTCCCCAGGAAGTTACTAGGGGTCTTACCTCAGCAAAGTAAAGGAGTAAAGCCAGAAGGAGGAGGACGCAGATTCCAAGAAACAGCTGTTAACAGAAAAGCCAAACTCTGAGTGAGACATTCTTTCCTTATTTTTTTTTTTTGGAGACAGAGTTTTGCTCTCGTTGCCCAGACTGGAGTGCAATAGCGCAATCTTGGCTCACTGCAGCCTCTGCCTCCTGGATTCAAGTGATTCTCCTGCCTCAGCCTCCTGAGTAGCTGGGATTATAGGCGTGTGCCACCATGCCCAGCTAATTTTTGTGTTTTTAGTAAGAGACGGGGTTTCACCACGTTCCTCAGGCTGGTCTCGAACTCCTGACCTCCTGATCCGCCCGCCTCGGCCTCCCAAACTGCTGGGATTACAGGCGTGAGCCACCGCGCCCGGGCTCTTCTTTTTTTTAAAGAGGGCTTCATTCTGTTGCCCAGGTTAGAGTGCAGTGGTGCGATCTCAACTCACTGCAGCCTCCGTTTCCCAGGCTCAAACGATCCTCCCACCGCAGCCCCCAGAGTAGCTGGAACCATAGGCACGTGCCACCACACCCAGCTAAGTTTTGTATATTTTGTAGAGATGGGATTTCAACATGTTGCCCAGGATGGTCTCTAAATCCTGGGCTCAAGTGGTCCAATCACCTCAGCCTCCCAGAGGGCTGGGATTACAGGCATGAGCCACCATGCCCAGCTTCACAAAATACTTTCAAGAGGTTTACTTTGAGCCAATATGAATGACTGTGGGCCCCAGGAAAACACACATCCGAGAAGCCTTCAGTAAGTGGTTCTGAAGTGGTCGGTTTACAGTTTGGTTTTGTACACTTTAGAAAGGCAGGAGTTATAAGCAAAGACATAAATACATACATAGAAAGTATACGTTGGTTTGGCCTAAAAAGGTGGGATATCTTGAAGTGGGGGCTTATAGGTTTTAGATGGATCCACCTGGCCGGAAACTCAGTTTTAAAAATTTCTCTGGGGTCCCCTTGGTCAAAAGGGAATCTGTTCAGTTGGTGGAGGGCTGGCTGGGTGTGGTGGCTCACATCCCAGCACTTTTGTTTTTTCTTTTTCTTTTCTTTTTTTTTTTTGTTTTTGAGACGGAGTCTCACTCTGTCACCCAGGCTGGAGTGCAGTGGCCAGATCTTGGCTCACTGCAACCTCTGCCTCCTCGGTTCAAGCAATTCTCCCACCTCAGCCTCCCAAGTAGCTGGGACTACAGGCGAGCACCACCAAGCCCGGCTAATTTTTGTATTTTTAGTAGAGATGGGGTTTCGCCCTGTTGGCAAGGCTGGTCTCCAACTCCTGGCCACAGGTGATCCTCCCACCTTGGCCTCACAAAGTGTTGGGATTACAGGCGTGAGCCACTGTGCCTGGCTGGTTTCTTTTCTTTTTTTTTTTTTTTGAGACAGAGTCTTCCTCTGTCACCAGGCTGGCGTACAGTGGCATGATCTTGGCTCACTGTAACCTCAGATTCCTGGGTTCAAGCCATTCTCCTGGCTCAGCCTCCCGAGTAGCTGGGATTACAGGTGCCCACCACCACACCCAGCTAATTTTTGTATTTTTAGTAGAGACGGGGTTTCACCATGTTGGACAGGCTGGTCTCGATCTTATGACCTCACGACCCGCCTGCCTTGGCTTCCCAAAGTGCTGGGATTGCAGGCATGAGCCACCGCGTCTGGCTTTTTTTTTTTTTTTTTTTTTTTTGAGACGGATTCTTGCTCTGTTCCCCAGGCTGGAGTGCAGTGTCACGATCTCAGCTCACTGCAACCTCCACCTCCTGGGTTCAAGCAATTCTCCTGCCTCAGCCTCCCAAGTAGCTGGGACTACAGGCGTGCACCACCATGCCCGGCTAATTTTTTTTTTTTTTTTTTTTTTGTATTTTTGTATTTTTAGTAGAGACAGGGCTTCACCATGTTGGTCAGGTTGGTCATGAACTCCTGACCTCAAGTGATCCGCCCTCCTCGGCCTCCCAAAGTGCTGAAATTACAGGCGTGAAGCCATCGTGCCCAGCCAATCCCAGCACTTCAGAAGGCAGAGGTGAGCAAATAGCATAGCCCAGGAGTTTGAGACCAGCCTGGGCAACATGGTGACACCCTGTCTCTACTAAAAATTTAAAAATAACCGGCATGGTGGTGCATGTCTGTGGTCCTAGCTACTCAGGAGGCTGAGGTGGGAGGATCACTTGAATCCAGGAAGCAGAGGCTGCAGTCAACCAAGATAGTGCCACTGCACTCCAGCCTGGGCAACAGAGCAAGACCCTGTCTCAAATACAAAACAAAACAAAAAACAGTTGGTAGAGGGCTTAGGATTTTATTTTTCGTTTACACAGGGAATCCAAGAAAGGAGACAAGCAAAGTGAGTCTCAAGGATGAGAGCAGAGAAAAGTTCGAGATAAGAGCTGTGCAGCCGGGTCAGGAAGTGATCGGTCTAGGTCGGAACAGGAGAATCAGTTAGACACAACGGATGTGTTTGAGCCTTTGGAAAATGGTATTGTTAGGCATGTGGCAAAAACGTTGGGGCACTTGAAAAAAAGGCTGGCCATGGGTTAGTAAAAAGCTAGGTATGTGAAAATATTAGGTAACTATTAACTCAAAAGAAAAAAAAAGATTGTACAGGAATTGTGGCATGGTTTTATACTGTAGCAGTGAACAGCAGGTACTCAATCATGAAGAGCTAAGCCTGATTTCATCACGACAGCTGTGAAAGTTGCAGGTACCAAAATGGAACTACTTCCACCAATCCCTAAACAAATGGAGTCGGGAGGCCACGAAGGGGGAGCTCTCATGCAGGAATACCTGCAGCAGGCCTCCTCACAAGACGCTCCTGCACGTCCTGCACGTTTGCCTGT
This sequence comes from Pan troglodytes, assembly GCF_028858775.2. Classification (NCBI taxonomy): domain Eukaryota; kingdom Metazoa; phylum Chordata; class Mammalia; order Primates; family Hominidae; genus Pan; species Pan troglodytes. Next base: position 230,341,988 of record NC_072398.2, on the reverse strand, counting down.
AACCGGACTTACTGCAGGGAAATTCCTCAGGACTGCAGTATTCTAGATAAGCAGCTTGCACAAGGACGTCGGCCTGGTAAGGCTCTCGCCAACAACAAGCTAACGCCCACTCCTGCAGCAAGCGCCCACAGCCAGTGGTTTTTGTTACAAAACAACTTTTGTGAGCTCATCTATATTTTCCCCTTCGCCCGGCCCTCTCAGATAGGCCTATGATCTGTCATGGCACGAACAGCCTAGGCTGCAACCCCCTGCGATTCCCAGATTAACTCACTTGTCCTGGAGAGCCTGCCTCTGGGTTTCCTTTCAGGTTGACAGTTTGGGAGCTAACAGGACCACGTGAGGGGTGCAGCGGGGAAGATCAGCCAGGTTCTCAGGGACCTTCTCCGGAAGTACGCAATGTCTACAATTAAGAAATGAGAGGCCGGGCGCGGTGGCTCACGCCTATAATCCCAGCACGTTGGGAGCCCTAGGAGGGTAGATCACGAGGTCAGGAGTTCGAAATCAGCCTGGCCAAAATGGTGAAACCCCGTCTTGACTAAAAATGCAAAAATTAGCTGTGCGTGGTGGCGCATGCCTGTAGTCCCAGCTGCTCGGGAGGCTGAAGCAAGAGAATAGTTTAAGCCCTGGAGGCGGAGGTTGCAATGAGCCGAGATCGCGCCATTGCACTCCAGCCTGGGCGACAAGGCGAGGCTCCGTCTCCAAAAAAAAAAAAAAAAAAAAAAAAAGAAAGAAAGAAATGAGAAACTAGCAGTGCATTGTTTAGAAACGCGGAGACTTCTCTCAGGAGAAAGCGAGAAGCAAGCGTCCAACTCTGGGGTGCAGAACCCGGGGCGGGAGGACGGGCCCGGACTGCCGTTTCTCGCTGTGTCCAGGTCTGCGTGACTCAAAACCCCGGATAGGGCCCGCAATGGTGGAGTCGGAAAGAGGTGGCTGCGGCGCGGCAAGTGCCGCCAGTGCCAGCGAGCGCGACGTCGCTCCCAAGCCCCCGTCTCTATGGCAACCGAGTGCGTCTCTGGGACCGCCACTGCGCAGGCGCCCGGAGGCTAAGCCGCTCGGACCCCAGCTGCGCCACGCAGGGTAGGCGACGCAGACGCTCCCGCGTGATGCACTTCCGGTGCTTGCCCTGCCCATCCCCGTGGCGGGGGCGTGGCCATGGCGGCGGCGCTCCGGCGGGGGCGGGCCCTGGGCTCCCGCCCTTCGGGTCCCACAGTTTCCAGCCGCCGCTCTCCTCAGTGCCCGGTGGCCCAGGAGGGCCTGAGAGCCCGAAGCCGTCCCCGAGTCGCTCCTAGGTCACTGGCGCGATGCGGGCCGTCCTCTCGGTTGATGGTGCGTGCGGGCGCGGATCTCCTCCCCTGGTCCTCCGCACCGTCCCCGAGTCGTTCTCCGCTCTGGCAGAACGCGAGCGCCGTCCCGTTCCCGCTGGCCCAGCAACCCCGGGCCGGACTCAGCGTAGGGTCCGCACGGGATGGGCTGGGGCTGCGCGCGCAGCGCCGCCGCGGGGCCTCCTGGGAGTTGTGGTCCGGCCACCCGCGCGGGACTCCAGCTCCCGGCAGGCCTCGCGCGGCCCGGGGCCAGCGGCGCTGGGGTCGGCGCTGGGGTCGTCGTCCGGGCCGGGTGGGCTGCGGCGCGCGGCAGGCGCTCTGGCCTGGCCTGGCCGCCGCTGAGCAGTCGGGGCCGGTGGGTGGCCTCGAACGCCGGGACAGACCGACAGACGGACTGGCCGGCAGTCCCGCGCCCCCGAGCGGAGCGGGCGGGACGGAAACGTCCGGGCAAGTTGGGGTCGGCAGGTACTGCGCGGCCCTGGCAAGGTCTGGCAGCGGACAGGGCCGGGCGGCCTCCGCTAGCCACGGGCACGAATGACAGGGGGCGGGGCGCGCTCCGGGTGGGGGTGCCCGCCGTGCCCGCCCCTGGCCCGCCCGTTCCCCTGCGCCGGCGCCCGTGCGCGTCCCGGAGCCTCCTGACGTCTGCGAGCCGCGGCCGCCAGACCCCGGGCGCACGCAATTACGGGCCCGACGCTGGCGGCTCCTGCGCGCTCAGACCCCAGGGAGCCCATCCGGGCAGGCGGCGGCCCTGAGTGTCGCGGCCGTGGGCCCGAGTGGACCTGGAGCCGGCGGGCAGCCCCGGGGGCAGACAGGCGACCGAGCCGCGGGTCGAGGTGCTAACTGTGAATCTTGGCATCTCCCCTCGGCCACAGGGTTGGAAGCCCAGCGAGGCTAGAGGCCAGTCCCAAAGTCTCCAGGCATCAGGGCTGCAGCCCAGGAGCCTCAAGGCGGCCCGGCGGGCGACTGGACGGCCGGACAGGTGAGCTCTTGGTCGTCCGCGGCCTGATAGTTTGCACTTGGCTCTCCCACCTTGGGGCTCCGTGGATGCCACGTCAGAGGGGCTGTGTTTGTGTCTGAGCATGCATGCGAGTGGAGGGAAGTGGTGAGTAATGCCGCGTCTCCCCTCTGAGTTCGGAACCCATGGAGGAAGAAAGCAGAGGTGCCAGACAGGCCTCTGATAGGCACCTGCAGGATTGGGGCAGAGCGGCCGCAGCGCAGGAGCGCCGGCAAGCCTGGCCCTTCCCGGGAGGCCCGCTTTGTCCGGTTCCACCCTGGCCTGTTGCCTCACATGCAACAAGTGTCTGAATGTGGCTCTCTTCTGGCCGAGGGCAGCCCTGGGCGGTGAGTGGGATGACACCCCAGCCTGCAGGGTGCCTGTAGGTCTCCACCCAGATGGGCAGGATTGGAGGTGGCCGCAGCGCTCTTGGGCTTTCCCTCAGCAGGTGTCTCCATGCTGGCCTCCCCGCCTCAGGGCTTCATCCCACTCCGTGGGCCTGATCTCCCTGGGGCACCTGGGATGTCCATCTGCATTAGCTGGAGCTACTCCATGGCCTGTGGCATGCCACACACAGCGGCATTTCGGTGTCATTAGGCATAGCTGGAGGTGCAAGGAGGAGGGCAGCCTCATGTCCAGTTCCATGTAACTTGCTTCTTCTGAATAAAGGCAATTTGCTAACTTCCTCGCTAAATAGGATTTGGTTTCTATGGCTTTTAAAGCTTCTCCAATAAAATACTTGTAATAAGGGAACTCTCTCCTCCTACACTCTCCTGACTGATGGTTCGGAAGTCCTCCTGCCCTCTGAGAGCTTGCAGTTTCTTGTGAAAAAGAGAAACTAAGCAGCAATAGGACAGACCCGGTGTCTGCTTGCGTGGTTAAGACGGTAAATGCTAAATGTGTGACGCTGCCTTTAGAAACCATTTTCTCCAGCCTGGCTTGCTGGCTGCCCGTCTGGTTTGCTGTGTTGTGTCTCCAGTGGCTTTAGCTTCCAACAGGAAAGCCTGGTAGCCGAGCGAATCTGTGACCCAGGAAGTAGCAATTAAATGCCTGGGACGCTGCCTTGAGGCTGGTGTGTGCTCTGAGGTAAGTTCCGATTTGCCAAAGCACATCTGTCGATCTGTCGCCCGAGTCTTCACACCCTGACTGCCTCCATCATTTTAAACATCGGGAGCAGTTACCTGCGGCGGGGTTCAGATGCCAGCCAGGGGCACAGCCTGTGAACTGTGGGTAGATGGCAAAGTCTAGCATTTCTGGCAAAGGAAAAAACATTTGGTAACTCTCTGAGTAAATTTCTGACTGAGATGAAGATACCCATTGTGGGGCAGCATCCTGAAGCGGAAGCCTGGGCTGTATGTTTCCAAGAGGAGGAGCAGGAGTGGCCACAGCCATGTACGCCACCATGTACACCAGGGGCTGCGTGGCCACAGCTCTGGTCTGCTGGTCTGCTCCCTGGAGCCCCTCCACCAGTGCTGGGCTGTGGCTGTGGCTGTCTCTGGTTTGTCTTTCTGGGAAACCTTGGCCAGGTTGGTGTGAGGGCAGGGCTAGCCTTGGACATCTGCACTTCCCATAGCAGCCTCTGGCCCAGAGCTCACCCGCTGTGGGCAGGTGATCAGGTCCCACGGGTCCCCTCCTCTGCACCTGGAGCCTTGTGGGTGTAGAACAGAAAAATAGGAGGGGGCAACCCAGAGGCCTCCTGCTCTCCAGGAAGGAATGAATGCTGGACAGGTCCAAGGTGGAGGCAGAGGGAGTGAGGGGCCCTTGGGGGAACATCTGTCCTAGAGGGCTTGATCTCCAGGCTGCCCACCCCACTCCTACCCCTAATCTGGTGTTCCTCACCTGCCTCTGGGAAGTCCTCACCTGAGGTCTGCAGCGGGTGTGCCAAGCGCCGGCCCCACATCACCTGCTCCCAGGCCTGCCCAGGGGATGGGTCCTGTGGCCAGTGCCCTCGGGGTCAGCTTGACCCAGACCCAGCCCAGAACCTGTCCCATGGCCCCAGGAGGACAGGATGGTCAGGGAAGCCCAAGGGATGAGCCCTTTTGTCCACAAGCTTCCCTCTGACATGGGCAGGCTGCTTGTGCGACCCCACAGCCCCCACCTCTCATGAACAGTGGGAATGGGGCAGGCCCCTCGCTGCTGGGCTGGATTCTCCCGCCCCTAAGCAGGTGCACTCTGTCCCCTTTGAGGAGAGACCAAGGGATACAAGTGCTGGGTCCTGGCCGGGGTGCCCCTCCTCCCTGCCTGTGGGGGTCTCATTACTGCCTCCTGCCCCCACCACAAACACCCCCTAGAGAGGCCTTCGGAGGCAGGTACTGAGCCCTGGGGCCAGGGTGCCAGGAGCCCAATGGCAGGTGGTCTTGGGTGACTGCTGGCCCTGGGGCAATGGTGAGAAAGCCAGGCAGGCAGCTGCAGGAAGGAGCTGAGGAGAAAGGCGGCAGAGCCTCAAAAGCTGCTGGTGGCCGGGCACAGTGGCTCACACCTGGAATCCCAGCACTTTGGGAGGCCGAGGCGGGCGGATCACGAGGTCAGGAGATCGAGACCATCCTGGCTAACACGGTGAAACCCCGTCTCTACTAAAAAATACAAAAAATGAGCCGGGTGTGGTGGCAGACGGCTGTAGTCCCAGCTACTCGGGAGGCTGAGGCAGGAGAATGGCGTGAACTTGGGAGGCGGAGCTTGCAGTGAGCCGAGATTTCGCCACTGCACTCCAGCCTGGGCGACAGAGCGAGATTACGTCTCAAAAAAACCAAAACTGCTGGCCCCTCCAGAGGGTCCAGGATACTGAGCTCCTGAGCCTGGGAGCGACGCGCATGTGGTCTGTCTGCACACTGGCACCGCAGAAGGGTCGGCAGGCGGGCAGGCATGGCTGGAGACCCTGCTCAGATGAGGCGGCCACTCCAGGGCAGTGCCATGCTGGACAGAAGGGACTGCCTTGGAAGTGGGACAGACCCCAGACCCTTGGGGTGGGGGCCCTGCAGGGGAGGCCGTGAGGAGGCGCTGGGTCTACAGGCCCCTGTGTGCTCACATCCCAGCCCCCGGGGAGAGGTGTGGAGTGGGTGGGCGCACCCAGCTCTCCCGTCCAGGCTCGTCACCCTTGTTGGGGCAGCCCTCAGCAAGTGGGGGGCTGGTTCCAGGCACAAGAAGTGAGGCCAGGGAGAAAGCCCTGCCCGTGTTCAGCCCAGTTGTGCCCCAACTCTGGTGGGCTTCCATGAGGGACAGCCTCTGGGAGGGTGGGGGTTTGTGGGCCAGGGCTGGAGAGCTGCCTGGCTGTGCTAAAAATACCGGGCATGCTGCAGACAGGTGCCAGTCTGGGGCACAGGCTACCCTGTCTCAGGCTGATGGCCTTGGCACCCCACCCCACTGCCCCTGTGAGGCGGGGGCCCCCAAGGCTTGGTCTTGATTCCCAGAGGCCCTGCTGGTGACCTCCCCGACATCTCTGCCCTCTGCCCATCCCCCCAAGGGCAAGATTTGCCAAAGCACAGGACACATTGGCTCACACATGGGGCACCCTGCCCCTGTCTTGTTGGAAAGGTCCAATGGCATATGGCCGGGGTCCATCAGCCAGCGGGTCGGGCAGGTGTGGCCGCTGGCCTGGGCTAAGCTGGCTGTGGCTGAGAGTCTGGGCGCAGAGACGGAAGGCGCCCCCTGCTGCAGAAGGATCACAGTGTGGGCTCATGGCATTGGCTTTTTTGTGGTCCCAAGTCCTTCATCTCCATTGCCGGGCCCATCTCGGGGGTCGGCAGATGCGTGTCCCCTACTAGCAAAGACCTCCAGTCGGTTCTGCGGCTGCCTGTGATGAGCCCTGCTCTGGCTAAGTGGAGGTGTTTGGCAGGGAGGAGGCCCCGGCTTAGTGTGATTCCAGCTGTGGCCGATTCTGGTGGGATCCTGGCAAGGAGGAGGTTGCGTGTGGATCTGGTGGAGGTGGACAGCCTGGCAGGGGGTGGGGTCTGCAACCCTAAGGAGCAGTGCCCCTCTCACTTGTCCCCCCGCCAGCAGACTGCTGCGTCGGCCTCCCCGGCCTGTGCCATTCTGTGGCCAAGGTCCCTGTGTAGAGGAGGCTGGAGTCGGGGAGCTCAGCCCCGGCCATGCCTCACCCTTCTTGGGTGCTCCATGGGCAAAAGCTGAGGTCAGTGTGTGGATCCTGGGAGCAGGAACCCTGCAGAGCCTGCCCCCCAGCTGGTGGCAGAGCAGGCAGTGGGGAGCTGCTGGGGCAGGAGGGAGTGACCTCCCTCCAAGACAGCCTCCAGTGGGGATGGGAGGGTCTGCAGAGATCTGGAGAGTCAAGTGTCATGACCCGGGTGGGGCCATGGAGCTGGGCTGGCCGGTGGAACTGTGTCCACCTGGACATGCTCTGGGTGAGGCGCAGTCAGCGCTGGGATGGCTAGAAGCGGCCTGTGCCGGGCGGGTCCTCGGGACACAGGGGCTGCCGCTGTCACAGAAGCCTGGCACAGATTCTCTCTGGTTCTTATGTTTCATTCACGCAGCCATTCAGTCAAAGCTGAAGCTGGTGGGGTCCTGGCCAAACAGGACGCAGCAGTGCACCACCTGGGGGCTGCCCTCAGAGGCCCCGCCGAGGGGAATAGTGCCACAGGGGCCCATGGGGAGGGCCTGTGGGTCACCCTGGGTGGTGGCTGGGCTCCTGGCTCCGCGGGGCCTCCGAGGGCAAGGTGGGGTTTCTCTGGCTGCCGCCTGTGGAAGCCACTCATGCGGAGGCCCAGCCGGGAGGCTGCAGGAGGCCGTGGGGAGGGCAGAGCCAGCTGCCTTCCCTGATGGCTGTGGAGCTGCCCACGGGACTCCTCTCCTTGTCTGAGGCTCACTGGTGCCACAGGAAAAGGAAGCCCCTGGTGCTGGAGCCTGCCCTGGCCCAGGCCTTGGTGCCCATCTCGGCAGGGTCTCGCGCCAGTTGAGGGAGGCCATGTGGGGTTTCCCTGAAGAAGCAGAGCCCGGCTGCTGGGTGGGGGCTCCTCTTAGTCACTGACAGGGAGAGCTGTGCTTGTAAAACATCCACCCATTCCTGTGGAAGCTCTCGCGGTCCTGGGCAGGGTGAGGAGGGAGCACTGGAGAGGCCAAGCTGGCCAGGAGGTTTGTGCCCCTGAGAATTAGAGGGAGTCCTGTGCTCCAACTCGCAGCCGGGGCACGGATCGGGAGCCCAGCCCTGCTGGCAGAGCCTCTGCACTGGACTCAGTCTCCAGAGTGGGGCTGGGCTCCTCACCGGGCCTTGCTCGGGGGACAACCTGTGGGGCTCAGGCCCCTGAGTCAGAGCAGGAGTGGGGTGCTTTGCTGTGGCCCCTCCTCACTGCTCACCTGCAGCCTCTCCCGGGCCAGGGTGTCTCCTGAACTGGCCTGAGATGCAAAGCGCTGGGTTGCCTTGCTGCCCAGGTGGAGGGCTGGCCTGTGAGGCCCGGGCTGGCCTGTGAGGCCCAGGCTGGCCTGTGTCCTGGAGTTGGCAGGGCCCCCTCCCATCCTCAGCCACATCCACCCAGTCTCAGGGGTCCCTCCAGCCTCCTGGGACTGCCGTGTCCCCCACCTCTGCTTCAGACAGTGTTCCTGGGCTGCCTCCTTCCCTGGCCATGGGGTGGTAGTGGTTTAATGAAAATGGAGTGGTGGCCCTCCCCTCCCCGCCAGGCTGGAGTGTAGTGGTGCGATCACAGCCAGCTGTAGCCTCCACCTTCTGATTTTCCCTCTTAATGTTCACATCCATTCTTCTTGTTAATGAGACTGTGCTGAAGTCCAGCGTGGTGGAGAGAGGCAGCCCACGGTGACTCACGTCTGCAAAGTGAGCTCTCGGGGGTCAGCGCCCAGACTGGGGATTAGCAGTCCTGGGCCTCGAGCCCTGTGGCTGACTCCATCCCTGCCTCCGGCAGCCTGGATTTGCACCTTTGTATAAACGGAGCCGCCTGGCATGGCGTTTGCACTTGGCTACTTCCCTCCATCTGCTGGTGAGCTCTGGCTTGTGCTCTGCGTGGCGAGTGGGTCCCTGCTTGGTTGGGACTCAGCCCCGCTTCAGGACCCCGTGGCCACTGAGGACCCAGGAACCTGCCTCTGCTCGAGTATCCGGCCTCTGTCGTGAGTGCCTGGCGTGGCCAGGGCCACTTTTCCAGAGAAGGCTCTGTGGTGCTGTGTGGCCTTGCTGCACTGTCCCTGACGTGCAGGGCCCAAAGCTGGCGTCCCCCAGGAGCAGTGTCTGGGGACAGAGATGCCTCCTGGTCCCGCTGGCCGATGCCTGCTGGTCTTGTACGGCGCCTGCATCGTGTTTGCCGTTTTTCTGTTGCGTTGTCTGATGTTTTCGTGTGGATCATAGGAGTTCCTCGCCCTGTGTGGACACGATCCTCTGAGGGACGCGTGTCACGGTGTCTGCTCACGTGCCACTGCCCGTCCAACCATGTGAGTGTCTCGGGGGACGGCAGCTCTTACTTTAGTGAAGTCCAGCGTCCAGCTCATTAATTGGCTGTGGGAAGAGATGGTGGTTTTCTTCCGAGAGCGTTATTTGTGAACCTTTCATGAAGCCCCCGGGGCCAGGCTCCCTGATCCCTGGGCCCAGACCACCCTGCAGTTCCCGCGCCAGGCTGGCACGGCGCCCGCCTTTCCCACCGGCCTCCCTGGTGCCAGACTGCGGGCCTCCTTGGGCCCTAGGGCTTGAACCAGCCCGCCTGCCCCGTTGGGCCTCTCCTCTGCTCTCCCGCGGAGCCCACTCTGACCGGGAGTGTCCCGTGGTGGCCTGAGAATACCCTCTGCCCACAGGTCCCGAGCAGCCCGGCCCACCATGGACCCCTCTGCCCACAGGTCCCGAGCAGCCCCGCCCAACATGGACCCAGACCCCCAGGCGGGCGTGCAGGTGGGCATGCGGGTGGTGCGCGGCGTGGACTGGAAGTGGGGCCAGCAGGACGGCGGCGAGGGCGGCGTGGGCACGGTGGTGGAGCTTGGCCGCCACGGCAGCCCCTCGACACCCGACCGCACAGTGGTCGTGCAGTGGGACCAGGGCACGCGCACCAACTACCGCGCCGGCTACCAGGGCGCGCACGACCTGCTGCTGTACGACAACGCCCAGATCGGTGCGCGCCAAGGGCAGGCGGGACGGGCAGGACCCGGGGGCGGGAACGCCCCTCTGACCCCACCCCACCCCCAGGCGTCCGGCACCCCAACATCATCTGTGACTGCTGCAAGAAGCACGGGCTGCGGGGGATGCGCTGGAAGTGCCGCGTGTGCCTGGACTACGACCTCTGCACGCAGTGCTACATGCACAACAAGCATGAGCTCGCCCACGCCTTCGACCGCTACGAGACCGCTCACTCGCGCCCGTGAGTCCCGGGCCGCACCAGCTCCTGTGCGGCGGGTACCCAGGCCTTGCCGCTGGGGCCTTGGCCTTCGGGGAGGGTGCTGCCTCCTGACCACTCCCAGGGAGACGGAGCAAGTCTCTCCAGAGCCGTGGCCTTAAGCAATGGTGCCATGGGCAGGGCACAGAGGGTGGCCTCTGGGTGGCTCTACAGGCAGCAGTGGCCATCAGGCAGCCAGCATCCCCCAGGGCGGCATGAGACCTCCAGGAGGACAGCCCATACCTGGAGCCAGCACCTGGGCTGTCTTGGAGGCTGCTGCGCTCTGGTCCGAGGGCATCAGCTCGGGGAGAATCTAGCCTGCTTGGGGCAAGGACAGCCAGAGGTGCCACCCCGTCCCCTGCATTGTCACCTTTGTCTCTGGCCCTCCCTGCACGTGGAGGGAGGTGTGGTTGTCTTGGGAGTGCTGTTGGCCAGGCCTGCTTTCCTCATTCCTCCCTTCCCACATGCTGAGCCCACCTCTGGGCCTGGCTGTGCCCCAGCTCACTGGGAGGCAGCAGGCATGAAGCGACTGCACCCAGAGGTCTTGCCGAGGGTGGGCCCGGGTGCCTTCCCAGCCTGGCATCAGGGAAGTCCCTGGAGGAACGTGGTCCGCAGGTTCGCTCCAGACCCCTGAGCCCAGGGGCATTTCCTCACAGCGTGTGGAGGATGCTGACCTGCTGGACCGGCCATTCCCGGGCAAGAGCTGGGGCTGCGGAGCCCAGCAGGCTGGGTGGACAGGGGGCCTGCTTCACTGCATCGCTCTCCCAAGTGGCTCAAGACGGGAAGAGATGGCGATTTTCTTCTGAGAGCTTTATTTGTGAACCCTCTTGCAGTGTCACACTGAGTCCCCGCCAGGGCCTCCCGAGGATCCCACTAAGGGGCATCTTCCAGGGAGCGAAGGTGGTGCGAGGCCCCGACTGGGAGTGGGGCTCACAGGATGGTGAGTGGAGGCAGAGGGGCGGGGTCAGGGCTGGGCTGTGGCTGGCTCATGGCTCAGCCTTAGCCTGCTGGCGGGGACTCTTTCCCCAGGAGGGGAAGGGAAACCGGGCCGTGTGGTGGACATCCGTGGCTGGGATGTGGAGACAGGCCGGAGTGTGGCCAGCGTGACGTGGGCTGATGGTACCACCAATGTGTACCGTGTGGGCCACAAGGGCAAGGTGGACCTCAAGTGTGTGGGCGAGGCAGCGGGCGGCTTCTACTACAAGGACCACCTCCCAAGGCTCGGTATGAGGCTGTCACACTGACTCCATCAGCCCTCCTGCCTTGGCTGAAGTCCCAGAGGGGAGGGGCCGCTGCCTGAGGCCTGGTCTGCCACCCTCCGCAGGCAAGCCGGCGGAGCTGCAGCGCAGGGTGAGTGCTGACAGCCAGCCCTTCCAGCACGGGGACAAGGTCAAGTGTCTGCTGGACACTGATGTCCTGCGGGAGATGCAGGAAGGCCACGGCGGCTGGAACCCCAGGATGGCGGAGGTGAGCCGCCCCGCCGTGGAGCCCTGTGTGCCCTGCCCTCCCAGCCCTCCGCCCTCCCAGCCCTCCGCCCCCCCCCCAGCCCCTTCCTCCCCCAGCGTCCAGCCCGACCCAGCCACAGCTCCATGACCCGCCACAGTTTATCGGACAGACGGGCACCGTGCATCGTATCACGGACCGCGGGGATGTGCGCGTGCAGTTCAACCACGAGACGCGCTGGACCTTCCACCCCGGGGCGCTCACCAAGGTGCCGGGGGGGCTGGGCTGCGCCTCATCTGCTTGCTTCTGTAACCCCTTCCACGTACCCCCTTGGCCTTGGGGGGTCAGGCAGGACTAGGGTGCCAGCTGCACCCACGAGTCCCCAGCCCTGAAGGAAGGGGAGGGACTGGTGGGTGGAGGTGGGTGGGGTCAAGGAGAAGGGGTTGGGTGTGAAGGAACCCAGAGGAGGGTATGTCTCTGGGAGCTGGTATGGCTGGAATGGGCAGGTTAGGGCCTCCCTCTGTTCCAGGACACCAGGAAGGCAGGACAGCTTCGTGGGCGGGAGGGAGGCAGCTGGGCTAAGATGCTCCTGGTTAGTGCTGTATGGGGGCCGGTGGGGGTGGCTGATTAGGACAGGGAGGTGGATGCTTGGCCTAGAGTGGTGGGGGAGGTAGTGAGGGCTGCCTGGGAAGCAGGATGGCAGGGAGGGGGCTGGAGGTGGTGGCGGTGGCAGCTTGGATGGCCCTGGGAGGGGCAGGCCCGGGGCAAAGCATCAGAGCTCAGTTCTGGATCTGGGGTCCTGGATACCAGGCACCTTTGAGGAGGCGCCGAAGGGAGTCATGAGACGGGCTTGTAGAGTGAGTTCCCTGCATATGAGGGCTCAGGTGGGGCAGAGTGGGCCCGCCCTGCACCCCATGGTCCTGGGGCCCCACCCCCACGCTGGCTCACGGGCCCTGGCCATGTTGCCTGCTGGTCAGCGTACAGCTTCCCAGGGCCAGCCACCTCGGCTTCACACCTGCCCAGAGCTGGCTTCTGTCTGCCTGGACACTCCTCCCATGGCTCTGGGGCTAGGGACACCCAGGGCTGCCTTGGACACCTGGGGCTCTCGTCCAGCCAGAGCCTCTGGCAGTGCCTGGGGTCGGGGTCGGGGCCGAGTCAGGCCTGCCTGTCTCGTGGAGCTCAGCAGGTTGCCCTCCTGTTCCATGAGCCTGGGCAGCCACACACAGCTGGGGGGCCCCTCACGCCCCTCTTTGTTGCTCAGCACCACTCCTTCTGGGTGGGCGACGTGGTCCGGGTCATCGGCGACCTTGACACAGTGAAGCGGCTGCAGGCTGGGCATGGCGAGTGGACGGACGACATGGCCCCTGTGAGTCCCCCTGCCACCCCCGCCGCTAGCGCCGCTGCCCCCCACACCTGCAGCCTGCTGTGACCCCCTCCCCTCCCCGCAGGCCCTGGGCCGCGTCGGGAAGGTGGTGAAAGTGTTTGGAGACGGGAACCTGCGTGTAGCAGTCGCTGGTCAGCGGTGGACCTTCAGCCCCTCCTGCCTGGTGGCCTACCGGCCCGAGGAGGATGCCAACCTGGATGTGGCCGAGCGCGCCCGGGAGAACAAAAGTGCGGCACAGCTCAGGCGGCCAGTGGGAGGTGGGGCTGCCCCTGGCCACCACTAACCTCAGCCCTGCCCCCAGGCTCACTGAGCGTGGCCCTGGACAAGCTTCGGGCCCAGAAGAGTGACCCAGAGCACCCGGGAAGGCTGGTGGTGGAGGTGGCGCTGGGTAACGCAGCCCGGGCTCTGGACCTGCTGCGGAGGCGCCCAGAGCAGGCAAGCTCCTGACCCCGTCCTCCCATACTGGCCAGTCCGAGAGTGAGGGGCAGAGGGCCAGGGACTCACCTGCTGGCGCTCTTGGCAGGTGGACACCAAGAACCAAGGCAGGACCGCTCTGCAAGTGGCTGCCTACCTGGGCCAGGTGGAGTTGATACGGCTGCTGCTACAAGCCAGGGCGGGCGTGGACCTGCCGGACGACGAGGGCAACACGGCGCTGCACTACGCAGCCCTGGGGTGAGGCCTGGGAGGGGCCCGGCAGGGCTGAGCCTGTGCGTCCTGGGGTGAGGCCTGGGAGGGGCCCGGCAGGGCTGAGCCTGTGCGTCCTGGGGTGAGGCCTGGGAGGGGCCCGGCAGGGCTGAGCCTGTGCGTCCTGGGGTGAGGCCTGGGAGGGGCCTGGCAGGGCTGAGCCTGTGCGTCCTGGGGTGAGGCCTGGGAGGGGCCCGGCAGGGCTGAGCCTGTGCGTCCTGGGGTCGGGCCTGCTGGGGCTGAGCCTGTGCGTCCTGGGGTGAGGCCTGGGAGGGGCCTGGCGGGGCTGAGCCTGTGCGTCCTGGGGTGAGGCCTGGGAGGGGCCCGGCAGGGCTGAGCCTGTGCGTCCTGGGGTCGGGCCTGGCGGGGCTGAGCCTGTGTGTCCTGGGGTGAGGCCTGGGAGGGGCCCGGCGGGGCTGAGCCTGTGCGTCCTGGGGTCGGGCCTGGCGGGGCTGAGCCTGTGCGTCCTGGGGTGAGGCCTGGGAGGGGCCCGGCGGGGCTGAGCCTGTGCGTCCTGGGGTCGGGCCTGGCGGGGCTGAGCCTGTGCGTCCTGGGGTGAGGCCTGGGAGGGGCCCGGCGGGGCTGAGCCTGTGCGTCCTGGGGTCGGGCCTGCTGGGGCTGAGCCTGTGCGTCCTGGGGTGAGGCCTGGGAGGGGCCTGGCGGGGCTGAGCCTGTGCGTCCTGGGGTCGGGCCTGGCGGGGCTGAGCCTGTGTGTCCTGGGGTGAGGCCTGGGAGGGGCCTGGCGGGGCTGAGCCTGTGCGTCCTGGGGTGAGGCCTGGGAGGGGCCTGGCGGGGCTGAGCCTGTGCGTCCTGGGGTGGGGCCTGGCGGGGCTGAGCCTGTGCGTCCAGCCACCGGGCCGGCGCCCTCCCTCTCCCACTTCCTCTCCTGTCAGGAACCAGCCCGAGGCCGCCAGGGTGCTCCTGAGTGCTGGGTGCCGGGCGGACGCCATCAACAGCACCCAGAGCACCGCACTGCACGTGGCCGTGCAGAGGGGCTTCCTGGAGGTGGTGCGGGCCCTGTGTGAGCGCGGCTGTGACGTCAACCTGCCTGTGAGTGCTGCTCCCTGGCCTGGGTTCCCCCTGCCCATGAGTGCTTGTCCCTGGCCTGGGTGCCCCCTGCCCGTGAGTGCTGCTCCCTGGCCTGGGTGCCCCCTGCCCGTGAGTGCTGCTCCCTGGCCTGGGTGCCTCCTGCCCGAGTGCTGCTCCCTGGCCTGGGTGCCCCCTGCCCGTGAGTGCTGCTCCCTGGCCTGGGTGCCCCCTGCCCGTGAGTGCTGCTCCCTGGCCTGGGTGCCCCCTGCCCGTGAGTGCTGCTCCCTGGCCTGGGTGCCCCCTGCCCGTGAGTGCTGCTCCCTGGCCTGGGTGCCCCCTGCCCGTGAGTGCTGCTCCCTGGCCTGGGTTCCCCCTGCCCGTGAGTGCTTGTCCCTGGCCTGGGTTCCCCCTGCCCGTGAGTGCTTGTCCCTGGCCTGGGTTCCCCCTGCCCGTGTGTGCTGCTCCCTGGCCTGGGTTCCCCCTGCCCGTGTGTGCTGCTCCCTGGCCTGGGTGCCCCCTGCCCGTGAGTGCTTGTCCCTGGCCTGGGTGCCCCCTGCCCGTGAGTGCTGCTCCCTGGGTGCCCTGGCTCTTGACCCAAGCAGAAGTCACCCCCAGGTGACCACTGACTCCGCCCCAGCAGGACGCCCACTCGGACACGCCCCTGCACTCCGCCATCTCGGCGGGCACTGGAGCCAGCGGCATTGTCGAGGTCCTCACGGAGGTGCCAAACATCGATGTGACCGCCACCAACAGCCAGGGCTTCACCCTGCTGCACCACGCCTCCCTCAAGGGTCACGCGCTGTGAGTGTGGGGTTGTGGGGTGGGCACACAGCTGCAGCCGGCCTCTTGCTGTGCTGCCTGGGGGCAGTCCCAGGTCCCAGACCAACCTCCCTGCTCCACAGAGCTGTGAGAAAGATTCTGGCTCGGGCGCGGCAGCTGGTGGACGCCAAGAAGGAGGACGGCTTCACGGCGCTGCACCTGGCCGCCCTCAACAACCACCGCGAGGTGGCCCAGATCCTCATCCGGGAGGTGCGGACGCGGCCCAGGCCTGCCCAAGGACCGGGGAGCGGGAGGCCCACTGGGGTCCCTGGGCTGAGCCCGTCCCCACCCCTCCCCAGGGCCGCTGTGACGTGAATGTGCGCAACCGGAAGCTGCAGTCCCCGCTGCATCTCGCCGTGCAGCAGGCCCACGTGGGGCTGGTGCCGCTACTGGTGGACGCTGGGTGCAGTGTCAACGCCGAGGACGAGGAGGGGGACACCGCCCTGCACGTGGCGCTGCAGCATCATCAGCTGCTGCCCCTGGTGGCTGATGGGGCCGGGGGGGACCCAGGGCCCTTGCAGCTGCTGTCCAGGGTGAGGAAGTGTGGCGTGGGGTGTTGGAGAGGCTGCGGTGGCGCCGGCAGCAGGCTCTGGGCAGGGCCTGTGCCACTGTCCACCTTCCCCTCCAGCGATGGCCCAGGGAGCCAGGCGTTCTGGGGGTGGAGCAGATGGGAGCCAAGTTCTATGTGATCCTTCAGCCTGCACCCCTAGGCAGCCTGGGAAAGGGGTGGTGCCCATGGGATGGGGAGAGGTGGAGCTTAGGGCCTCAGAGCTCACCTAGCAGGGCGCCCCTCCTGCCTGTCCCACTTGGGTTCCGGAAGAGGTGCCCTTGCCTTGTATTTTAGACATGGGGCGCCGGCTGCTGGGGCTGCCAGGTGCCAGGAGACGCCTCCCTCGGGCCTGCCCCGGCGCCCGCCCTCACCGGCGTCTGTCCTGCCGCCCAGCTACAGGCCTCGGGCCTCCCCGGCAGCGCGGAGCTGACGGTGGGCGCGGCGGTCGCCTGCTTCCTGGCGCTGGAGGGCGCCGACGTGAGCTACACCAACCACCGCGGTCGGAGCCCGCTGGACCTGGCTGCCGAGGGTCGTGTGCTCAAGGCCCTTCAGGGCTGCGCCCAGCGCTTCCAGTGAGTCCGTGGACGGCGGGGATGGGGTCCGGCGGCCTCCGGGCCCCTCTCAAGCCGCCTCCTCCCCCTGCAGGGAGCGGCAGGCGGGCGGGGGCGCGGCCCCAGGCCCCCGGCAAACGCTCGGGACCCCCAACACCGTGACGAACCTGCACGTGGGCGCCGCGCCGGGGCCCGAGGCCGCTGAGTGCCTGGTGTGCTCCGAGCTGGCGCTGCTGGTGCTGTTCTCGCCATGCCAGCACCGCACCGTGTGTGAGGGTGAGTGGGGGGCCCCGGGGTGGGGGGCCCGGGTAGTAGGGCCCCAGCCAACCGCGCTCTCCTCTTCGCAGAGTGCGCGCGCAGAATGAAGAAGTGCATCAGGTGCCAGGTGGTCGTCAGCAAGAAATTGCGCCCAGGTGGGTGAGGCTCTGCGCCCCCAACACGCCTCCTGCTCAGCTGGTGGCCCGCAGGTCCCCGTCCCCCACCCCTCCCCTCCCACACTTCCGCCCATGGCCCTTCCCCAGGTTACACCCCGCACTCCCAAGGCTCACACGCGGCCCCCCAGCCCCCAGCCCCGCCGGAGGTCACGACCTGCTCCAGATCACACCCGGCCCATAGCCCCGCCTCAAGGTAACACCCTCCTCCCCCCCCCCCGATCACACCCCAGCCCCGCTGGATTTCACGGCCCCTCCCAGATCACACTCCCTCCATAGCCCCACCCCAGATCACAGCCCACCCAGAGCACCGCCCCCCCCCCATCACACCCCGGCCCAGCTCACAGCCCACCTGCAGCCCTGACTCCAGCCCGCACACCACCTTATGCCTGATTTCCACGGTTCACATCCTGCCCGCACCCGGGCTCCACCTCTGCCTCCAAGTCACCCACCCCGCCAGCTCCCCTTGCAGGTCACAACCCGTCCCAGGTGACACCCCGCCCCCAGCCTCGCCCCCCCGCAGCTCCCTGCTCCACCCATTCCCCCACCCGGCCTCCCAGCTCACACCCGTCCCCCACCCCGCAGACGGCTCTGAGGTGGCGAGCGCCGCCCCCGCCCCCGGCCCGCCGCGCCAGCTGGTGGAGGAGCTGCAGAGCCGCTACCGGCAGATGGAGGAACGCATCACCTGCCCCATCTGCATCGACAGCCACATCCGCCTCGTGTTCCAGTGCGGCCACGGCGCATGCGCCCCCTGCGGCTCCGCGCTCAGCGCCTGCCCCATCTGCCGCCAGCCCATCCGCGACCGCATCCAGATCTTCGTGTGAGCCGCGCCGTCCGCCGCGCCCGAGCTGCCTTCGCGTGCCCCCGCCCTGTGTTTTATAAAAAGATTCTCGGACGTTGCCTCTGCTGTCTGCCTGGGGGACCGGGCGCCTCTGGGGTCCTCCCCTCGGGACACGCGGGCGAGCCTGGGGGCGGGGGGGGGGGCCCCCTTCCCTGGGTCCGCCCCGCCCCCTTCCCTGGGTCCGCCCTGCCCGCCCCAGGCTCTCGGGTCCAGACTCCCGCCCGGACTGCGGCCTCCGGGCCAGGACACCCTCCAGGCGCGGGCACGGCCGCCTCCCGCCCCCCAGGCCCGGGTCCGACGGGGCGGGGACTCCTGTGTTTGCCCCCGGGTCCCCCTGGCTCTTCCGTCCTGGGGGCGGCCGCGGGGACTCGCGCTCTGATCCAAGGGGCCCGACACTCCCCAGGGCTGTGGGGTCCCGTCCCAGCAGAGTTGGGGGGCGTCCCAGGCAGGGTCTGGGGGCCGGGCGCACGCAGGCGGGGTGACGAGCTGGGGGGGCGGGGGGGCGGTGTCGGAGCAAATACGGCGGCCAGGCCCAGCCTCTCGCGCTTTCCAAGAACCGCCCGCGGCCGCCGCCAGCTGCTTGGCGCTGACCCCGTTGGCCGGGCTGCCGTCACCCTGGGCCCGAGGCCGGCGCGGAAAACGGGGAGGGACGAGACAGACACAGGCCGGTCTGGCTCGGAATCTCCTGCTCCTCTGCCCAATCCCCCACCCCCGCCCCGCGGGACGCCGGTGCCCGGTCTCGGTCCCAGCCCAGAGCCGCTCGCGCCTGGACGCCGGCCGCCCCGTCGAACCTTTGGGTCTCCGAGCTCCCCGCTCCCGCCCCCGCCCCCGCCCCCAATCAGGACCGGTCCAGACCTCCACGCCCGGCGCTTAGCTCCGTTTCCCGTCCTCTCCCCTTTGCTAGGGCCTAGCCGGGGATTTAGGAGCCACACACCCTCCACCTCACGCGCTACCCTCCACGGGGCTTCCCCCAGCCAGGGCCCGCCCCTTCCCGGCTCCCCGGGAGACCCCGGCAAGTTCCCTCCCTCCGCCCCGCAACCTGGCACCCTCCGCGGCCCTTGCCTACCCACGCACCCCCTCCCCGCCTCCCCCTCCACCGCCCCATACTCACTGCCACGTCCCCATCCGGCCATCCCCTCCCAGCTCTCGGGGACACTGTCAGGCGAGCGACGCGTCCCCTGCGGCCCAGCTCAGCTGCCTGGGCCAGGATGGAGACTCCGCTCATGTGGGGCTCAGGGGTTTTTTGAGGATTCCATTTGGGAAAAAAGCCACCAGATCACTCACTGCCCAGCAGTGGGGGCTTGGGGACCCCCACTGCTACCCTTTCCTAAGCGGGAGCCCTGGCGCTGCCCTTCCCGGGCTGCCTGGGGCCCTCTTCGCTCCCCCCTCCGAGGACCCCGCCCAGCAGGCCATGCCCAGGCCTCTGCCCCTGGCCCACGGGACGCGGGTCCCCATGCCCCCGGCTGGAGACAGCAGGCAGCTCGGCCAACGGACGGGCCAGCTGGTTCCCTTCAGGGGCAGCCTTGCCCCCTCTCCCGCCCCGTCTCCCTCCCCCCCACCACACGGGGTTGTAACCCGAGCCGCCGAGCCACTGCCTCCCCTCCGGATCCTCCCCGGAGGCTCTGCGGCCCGGGCCCCCGCGCCGTGCTGCCCCATGCAGCCCTGAGCCCCACAGCAAGTCTGCCATGGGCCGCGGGGCCCGTGTCCCCTCGGAGGCCCCGGGGGCAGGCGTCGAGCGCCGCTGGCTTGGAGCCGCGCTGGTCGCCCTGTGCCTCCTCCCCGCGCTGGTGCTGCTGGCCCGGCTGGGGGCCCCGGCGGTGCCGGCCTGGAGCGCAGCGCAGGTGAGTGGCGGGGGGGGAGGCCAGGTGTCGGGTTGGGGGGGGCTCCTCACGTCTGTGGGTCTGGTCTATCGGGGGGCCCGCAGGACGTGTGCGGGGTGTGTGGGGTGTTTGAGGGTCCGGATGTGCGTCCCGAGGTCGGAGGGTTGGCCGCCCCCGTGTCCAGTTGTTGGGAGGGGTGGGAGGCCTCGCCCTGCTGTTCAGCCCCTTCCCCTCCACTGGGCCGCGTTCCCAGGGACGTGCAACAGGGCGCTCAGGTTAGGAGACCCGAAACCACAGGCAGACAGGACCCGCCACGCCCGCTCCCAGCCCTGGGCACCCCCACCCCCGTTTCCTTCCAGTCCATTTTCCGCGGCAGTTTTTGGTCCTGGGGACCGTCACCGATGCCTCCCACGCACGCTCTCTTCCCTGAAGGGAGACGTCGCTGCGCTGGGCCTCTCGGCGGTCGCCCCCACCCGGGTCCCGGGCCCACTGGCCCCCCGCAGACGCCGCTACACGCTGACTCCAGCCAGGCTGCGCTGGGACCACTTCAACCTCACCTACAGGTGCGCCCTGGCTTGGCCCTGGGGAGGGGGCGCGGCCGGCCTCCGCTGAGCTCACTCTCCCCGCAGGATCCTCTCCTTCCCGCGGAACCTGCTGAGCCCGCGGGAGACGCGGCGGGCCCTAGCTGCCGCCTTCCGCATGTGGAGCGACGTGTCCCCCTTCAGCTTCCGCGAGGTGGCCCCCGAGCAGCCCAGCGACCTCCGGATAGGTGGGCGCTCGCCCCCGCCCCCGCCCGGCCCTGCGCGCCCGGCCTCTCAGCCCTATGCTTCCCCCAGGCTTCTACCCGATCAACCACACGGACTGCCTGGTCTCCGCGCTGCACCACTGCTTCGACGGCCCCACGGGGGAGCTGGCCCACGCCTTCTTCCCCCCGCACGGCGGCATCCACTTCGACGATAGCGAGTACTGGGTCCTGGGCCCCACGCGCTACAGCTGGAAGAAAGGTGACCGTCCAGGCTGGCCTCCTGGAGGCCTCTCCTCTGCAGCACAGTGGGCTGCCGCGGTCGGGCTTTGGGGCAGACGGCAGGAGGGAGCTTCCGGGGTGGTGGCTGCCACTGGAGTCTAGCAGGCAAGGAGGAGAGCCCGTGGGAGCCCCCATCCCGGCAGCCCTGAACTCCCTTTCCCATCCCCCTGCGCCTCTGGAGCGGGAGCTGGAGCTGCATTCCTGGGGGCCGAGCTCACCGCCTGGGCCCAGAACATTCTTATCTTTCCGTGGCTGCGGCCGAGGGCGGCTCCGCGGCTGCGCTCCAGCAGATACACCGGGCCTCGGGGAGCTGGCCCACGGGCGGCGGGGCTGGGCCCGGGGCTCCCAGGCGCTGACCCCCGGGGCCCGCAGGCGTGTGGCTCACGGACCTGGTGCACGTGGCGGCCCACGAGATCGGCCACGCGCTGGGCCTGATGCACTCACAACACGGCCGGGCGCTCATGCACCTGAACGCCACGCTGCGCGGCTGGAAGGCGTTGTCCCAGGACGAGCTGTGGGGGCTGCACCGGCTCTATGGTGAGTCCCTTTGTCGGGCGGGAGGGCGGGGACCGGGCGGTCCTGAGCCAGGCCATGCTCCCCACGCTCCCGACAGGATGCCTCGACAGGCTGTTCGTGTGCGCGTCCTGGGCGCGGAGGGGCTTCTGCGACGCTCGCCGGCGGCTCATGAAGAGGCTCTGCCCCAGCAGCTGCGACTTCTGCTACGGTGATGCCCACGGGGCGGGGACAGGGCTGCGTGGGAGCTGGGTCTTGGCCATGGTCTGGGCTGAGGGGGCACTGATGGGGCTCTTTCCCCCACCCGGAGCAGAATTCCCCTTCCCCACGGTGGCCACCACCCCACCGCCCCCCAGGACCAAAACCAGGCTGGTGCCTGAGGGCAGGAACGTGACCTTCCGCTGCGGCCAGAAGATCCTCCACAAGAAAGGGAAAGTGTAGTGAGTGAGCGCCCCGGGCGGTCCTCGGGGTGGGCAGCCCGCGGGCGGCCTTGGGGCAGGGGTGCGGGGCAGGCAGCCGGCGGGGGCTGTGCCTGCAGGAGACGCCCCGCCCCCCTGCAGCTGGTACAAGGACCAGGAGCCCCTGGAGTTCTCCTACCCCGGCTACCTGGCCCTGGGCGAGGCGCACCTGAGCATCATCGCCAACGCCGTCAATGAGGGCACCTACACCTGCGTGGTGCGCCGCCAGCAGCGCGTGCTGACCACCTACTCCTGGCGAGTCCGTGTGCGGGGCTGAGCCCGGCTGATAAAGCACTTTCTCTCTGATGTCTCCTCGCTCATTCTTGGGAGGGCAGCGGGCAGCCAGTCTGGGCAGGTGGACACCCCAGCCCCTGGTCCACCGAGAGTTGGGCGTCCTCGGGGCTGGGCACCCCTGCTTCCCCGCACAGCGGACAACAGGTACAGCACAGGACGGGACGGGCTTTGCTAAGGTGGCCCCTGGGAAAGTGGGATAAGTGGAGGCCCCAGTGACAGGGTCAGCACGTGGGGTAGCCCCAGAAGCCTGGGTTCTGTCTAGGACTTGCTCAGAGCTGGGGGAGGGAGGCAAGGGGGGCTTCCTGAAAGACGTGGCTGGGATGGGCCTCCAGGATCTTCTGCAAGGAGATGTGGGTGGGGGCTGGGAGGACTGGCACAGGGTGGGGGACCACCTTGCCAGAGTGGAGGCCCCCCGGGAGGTAGGAGCTCCCCTCCTGCCTGGGGAAGACACTGGCCCACCCCACCCTCTTCCCCTAGAGCCTGGTGGTCTGCAACTCCCCTCCCACACATGGTCCCGGGTCACTGAAAGGATGACATGGGGAGCTTTCCTCGAAGAATATTTTAATACATTTTAAAACTCAACAACCTTGTATAAAAACCTGCTGAATCTGCTGGCACAGCTGGGGCTGGGGGTTGGGGGCCGGGGGCCTGTGTGGACAGGGCTGGTCTGGACGAGTGGGTTGGGGCAAGAGGGCATCGCTCATCCCAACACAGAAACAGGTCTCCAGCTCCGAAGATTAAACAATCCACCCGGCTCCCACCAGTTCCTTTCCAAATCACGGCCCAGCCAGCCCCGTGCGTGTCGAGAGTGGGAGAGGGTGTGTGGAGGTTTGTGCTGCCCCACGTGGGCACCCGCAGATGCCCACCCTCTCCGCCCTGGGCAAGTCACGGAGAAAACAAAGCTCTTTCCTCCACAACAAGGAAAATGATTTAATTCTACAAATTTACAAACCAAAATACAAAAACAAAACATGGAGCACAAAATAAGGCGAGGAGTTCCGAGTCTCATCGCAGCTCCAGCCGCAGTAGCCGCGCCTGTGGTCCCGGCTGAGTTCTCCCCATGACGGGGTCCACTCTGACCTTCAGAACTTGAGGCTGAAGCCGGGGCCCGCGGCAGAGGCCCCCTGGTTCGTGGTGGTAAGGTGGAAGCCCGTCTCCTTCAGGTCGTCGTCACCCTGGGACGAGTCGGCTACCGTGAGGACCCTGCCCAAGCCAGCCCCACCTGTGGGCACGCCCCACCCGCCAGGCCCCTCACCAGCTGGCTGTAGCCCAGGCCTCCCTCAGGGGGCCTCGGGCTGGTGCCCCGCTTCACACGCTGCTGCTCACTCTTGGCGGGCCATGTGGGGAACATGGAGGGGTCGATGGGGAGGGGGGTCTCGCGGAAATACTCATGCTTCAGGCCGTCCTCAGCACTGATCCTCCTCCCGGGGAAGTAGGTCAGGAACCTGCGGGGAGAGGGCCAGAGACCCAGGAGGTGCTCGTGTGCTCCACTGGGTCTCCCAAAGATGGGCTGTGTTGGGACGGGGCTCAGGGCATGGGACGCCAGGCACCAGAGCAGTTCTGGAAGGTGGTGAGCCAGCAGGTAGGCCTGGGACCGGGAAGCCACCGCTATGGCTCGGGACCTCCCGCCGCCCGGCTGCACTGGGCTCACTTGTTCATGAGGTCGAAGCCCTGGTCTGAGAGCAGAGCCCCGAAGCGCTTGCGGAGGTTGTTGTAGGGGTGCTCGCTGAAGGTCATCTTCTTGACTGCTGGGAGCTCGCTGTAGCCGGGCCAGATTTTCTCACTAGGGGTCCCCAGATCCTGAAAGACAGAGGTGCTTCAACAGCCACACCAAGTGGCCCACAGTGTTGGCACCTGTGTCCCGGCAGAGAAGACAAGCCACCAGGAGGGCTCTCAGTGGCCCTGGTCCCCATCTCTACCCAGCACTTGTGCGCCCCGCAGCCCCATTCCTGTAACTCCTCTGAAATCCACAGCGCACCTGCGGCAGGGCCAGACCCACCTTGAACACCTTGTTGATCTGATCGATTTCTGACTTCCCGGGGAACAGAGGCTTCTGAGTCAGCAGCTCCCCGAAGATGCAGCCCACTGACCACATGTCCACGGCTGTGGAGTATTCCTAAGAGGCCAGGAGAGGCGTTCAGGAGGGCCAGGGCCCGCGAAGCTGTGGAAGGCTGCGTTTGGGGACAGGGGAGGCACTCAGATGCCCAGGACTCACCTTGGCACCAAGCAGCAGCTCTGGGGCGCGGTACCACAGGGTCACCACGACCGGGGTGTAGGCCTTCAGAGGGGATCCGTACTCCCGCGCCAGCCCGAAGTCACCCACCTGCAATGACAGATGGGCGGCTGTGGGTGCGCCCGGGCGGGTCACCCTGGGATGCGCCACTTGGAGGGGGGGCTCACCTTGAGGATGCCGGCGTGGCTCAGCAGCAGGTTGGACGTCTTGAGGTCACGGTGCAGGATCCAGTTGTCGTGCAGGTGCTTCACCCCACGCAGCAGCTGGATCATCAGGGTCTTCACCTCCCCTGGGAGGGAGGGAAGCTCCCATGTGGACCCGGCCGCCCCCAGCCCAGGGCACTCAGGGTGGCCCGCTCGCCTCGGCAGCAACAGAGGCTTCTCAGGGCTTTCCCTGTGGATGCAGCTGGCCCTCCCTGCAGCACTGTCACCGCGGGGGTGACCAGGACCCTGCCCCCACTTGTACGCAGACAGGCCCCTGGGGCGCGGCTGTACCTGGCAGGAAGGGCTGTTTCATGGTCTCCATCAGGCTCTTGAGGTCGTGCTCCACATAGTTCATCACGATGTAGATCTTGTCCATGTTGCTGCCCACCACAATCTCCTGCAGGGCACGGCTCTGTGGGTGCTGGGCACGTCCAGGCCCCCACCCACCCCTGCACCCGGGCGCAGACGCTGAGGGACAGTAAGGACCTCCGGTGCCACCCGGGAGGCAAATGCTTGCTTCTGTGTGGTCTGCGAAGGGCTCCACTAAGTGCAGGAGAGTGTAGGAAGCACCCGGCCCCAGGACAGCATGGGGCCCTGTCGGAAAATCCTTCCACCCGGGGCCAGGTGTGGTGGGGCCATGCTCACTCTAACGGTGACGATGTTGGGATGCTGGGCCTTGAGGATGGTGTTGATCTCCCTCAGGGACGTGATCGGGAAGCCCTCCTTCTCCTTCTCCATCTTCAGCCGCTTTAGAGCCACAATTTCATCTGTGAAGAAAATACAGACGGCACTGAGAGGCATTCTCAAAGTCACGGTACCAACAGTGGACTCGTTCAGTGAGGACCGCAGGCAGTGCCCAAAGCGCAAGCATTTCACGGAGGGGGGTCTCGTTCTAGGTGGGGGCACGTGGGCACCAGGAGAACGCCCCAGCTGAGGTCTGGGCAACACCCACGGCTTCCCACTCAACACACCACAGACACTCACAGCCACCTACAGCCACCTGGGATCCCAGCGGCCACGCCGACTCCACATCGACTTCCCCAACAGAGCCGGCCTCACCTGGGATCCCAGTGGCCGACTCCCACCAGAGTTCCCGGCTCACACACCTGCTTGGGTGGGACGCTGGGAAGGCAAACCTGCACACCAGCCCCGGCACAGACCACTCCACGCGCTGGGCCTCGGCCCTGTGGGGCAGGCCGCCTGCTACTGCAAGGGAGTGGCAAAGCCCCAGGGCCAGGCTGACCTCTGGCTTCTAGAGGTGCTGAGGGGTCCAACCTCCAGTAGCTGCTCAGGTGAGGCGGGCCCAGGTGCAGCCGCAGCTCTCGGGCAGCCAGCCCCTGCCCCACTTCCCCTGCCTTTGTGGGGTGAGGGGACCCCACCCACCTGTTTTCTTGTCTTTTGCTCTGTAGACCACTCCATAGGTGCCCTCCTCGATCCTGTTCAGGCACTGGAACTCCTCGACGCTCCGGCAGCCCTGGGAAGGAAGCGCCTGTGTGGGGTCTCAGTGGCCATGCCAGCTGGAGGGAGGGCGGCTGCGTCCACAGGCACGGCACACCCGGCACAGGGCAGGTGCAGGGCAGAGCCTTGGGACTGGGCCAGGGGTGGAGCTGGGAGCAGCTCAGTTCTTTCAAAGTCTCTTTCCTTGCAAAACCATCTGACACTTTATTATGAAACAAAACCAGTGTGAACAAAAGGCCATCCCAGCCAGGTGCAAGGGCTCAGGCCTGTAATTCCAGCACTTTGGGAGGGCAAGGCAGGAGGATTGCTTGAGCCCAGGAGTTCAAGTCCAGCCTGGCCAACATAGCAACACTCTGTTTTCTTTTTTTTTTTTTTTCTGGAGACGGAGTCTTGCTCTGTCACCCAGGCTGGAGTGCAATGGTGAGATCTTGGCTCACTGCAACCTCCACCTCCTGGGTTCAGGCGATTCTCCTGCCTCAGCCTCCCTAGTAGCTGGGAGTATAGGTACGCACCACCACGCCAGGCTAATTTTTGTATTTTTAGTAGAGACAGGATTTCACCATATTGGCCAGGCTGGTCTCGAACTCCTGACCTCTGATCCGCCCACCACCTTGGCCTCCAAAAGTGCTGGGATTACAGGCGTGAGCCACTGTGCCCGGCCAAAACTCTTTTCTACAAAATAAAAAAATTAGCCAGGCATGGTGGCTTGCGCCTGTAGTTCCAGCTACTCAGGAGGCTGAGATGGGAGGATTGTTTGAGCCTGGGAGGTGGAGGCTGCAGTGAGCTATGATTAAGCCACTCCACTCCAGCCTGGGCGACAGAGACAGACCCAGTCTCCAAAAAAAAGGCCATCTCAAGAGTCTCTCTGTCAAAGTGGATGTGTCCCCTGCTTGTACCAGGATGACACTGAGGACGGGCCCTACCTGCCAGGCACAGCATGATGCCCCATGCCAGGGCACCTACCCCTCGGTGTACCTTGGGGCCGGTGCCCAGGCCGGATGTCACGTACTCGGGGTGGCCTGTGGCCCGACACCTACGCTCAGCAGCACTAAGGGGCAGAGGCGCTCACAAGGCATAGGGCAGTCGACAGAGGCCTGCTGCATGCGCCAGAGAGAACCTCTCCGCCCACAGGCACCAAGGAGGGGGCCGAGTCCCTGCCGGTCTCCCAGGCCCCCGAGGCCACTGGCACCTTCTCAGGCTTGTCCCTTCCAAATCGCTCCCAACAATATCCTGCCTTATTGATAGCTGCCTAAGCAAAAGGCTTCTGGTCACACATCTGCACTGACTCCCGTAGCCGCTCCCCCATCCAAGCCCTGCACAGATGCCGGTAACAAGGCCTTGGTGCCTACATAACCCACCCACGCAGGGGTCAAGTGGAGGGCACTGCTCTCCAGTGCGGAGGAGGACGCAGCTCGGGCAGCAGTGACAGCAGCGTGGCCGCACGCCCAGGCTGCCTGCCTTTCAAGCCGCAGAGCAGTCCTGCGGGCACCTCCCTGTCCACCCAGTTCCGTCCAGCATGAGAAAGAGGCGGGACCTAGAAGCATGAGGGGCCAGTGGCTGTGCCCGCCCGTCACTGCCCCAGTGGGCCCAGCAGCCCTCTGAGGCAACAGACGCCAACACGGGGGCCAGGCTTCGCTCAGCCCCTGTGGTAACTCCGACTGCCAATGCGGACAGTGGCCCCGGGCGAGGGGAGGGCCTGACCTGCAGGGCCGGCAGGTACTTGGGCAGCTCCTGCTTGAGCTCGATGGGCGACAGGGCAGGGGAGTCCGGCACATAGTCGCCCTCTGTCAGGGCGCTGCTCTGCGGCGTTCCCTCACCCACTTCTTCCTCTGCTTCTTCACTCTCCCCGGAATCTCGGTCGAACCGTGACTCTGGAACTGGAAAAGTTGAACCTAATTACGAAGCTAGGAGTAAGCAAGGATCACGAACCTCCTCCTGCCCCGGGGGCATCAAGC
Source organism: Pan troglodytes (assembly GCF_028858775.2). Taxonomy (NCBI): domain Eukaryota; kingdom Metazoa; phylum Chordata; class Mammalia; order Primates; family Hominidae; genus Pan; species Pan troglodytes. The sequence continues at coordinate 230,314,669 of NC_072398.2, read as the reverse complement.
GCGTGGCAGGGCTGCCCCGTGTCCCGCTGGGAGGTGCTGGTGCTGGGCTCTGGCCCCCTGGACACAGGGCACCAAGGCCTAAGAGTGCTGGCAGGCTTGGCTGAGACAGAGCCCGGATGCTGAGCTGGGAGGAGGCGTGGGGTGTCATGTGGGGGACAAGCCCACATCCACGTCCACCAGGCTGAGGACATAACCTCACTGCCTGTCGGAGGCTGGGCCACGCCTCTGCTCTGCAGGGACAGGCCCGGAGCCACCATCTGACGGGCCTCCCCTGTGGGGAACTGGTCCTGGGCTTCCCAGCTCCTCGGCCCTGATGGGCACTCAGGACGCCCTTGGTCAGCACTGTGCCTCGCTGAGGAATGCAGGCCCCACCGGCACAGCCTGGAGCGGCCAACGAATCAGGCGGCCTCCCAGACCTTGGCGTGCCCCACGCCGCGCAGGACCGGCTGTCTTAAGAGAGGGCTGCTGCACTCGGAGACAGACAAGGAGGGGGCTCTGTCTCCAGGGAGGCTCTTACCAACCAAGAGGTGGTTTTCATTTTCTCGTTCTTCATCTTCACTCATTTCTTCCTCACTTACTTCTTCTGCAAGAGAAAGGAGGCGTCTGCTCAGACCAGCACCGGGGCCAGTGCTGCCACAGGCAGGATGCGGGCTCCGCTTCAGCTAAGCAACAAGTGTTCCCAAGAATGGATACGGAGGCCGGGCGCGGTGGCTCACGCCTGTAATCCCCGCGCTTTGGGAGGCCGAGGCGGGTGGATCACCTGAGGTCAGGAGTTCGAGACCATCCTGGCCAACGTGGTGAAACTCCGTCTCGACTAAAAATACAAAAATTATCCGGGCGTGGTGGCGCACACCTGTAGTCCCAGCTACTTGGGAGGGTGAGGCGGGAGGATCACTTGAACCCGGGAGGCCGAGGTTGCAGTGAACCGAGATCATGCCACTGCACTCCAGCCTGGGCAACAGATCAAGATTCCATCTCAAAAAAACAAACAAAAAGAATCGATGTGGAGGTGTCCCGAGAGAGTCCTAGATAGAAGGGAGTTTCAACTCCCCCGCCCGCCAGCTATTTCTCTGCCGTTTCTAACACTATAGTGAAGTCACAACACCTCACACAGTCGTCGCGGTGCCTCACCGGCAGACTGCTCTGACGCCTCCTCAGAGTTGCTGCCGGTCTCCTCCTCCTCCTCCTCCTCTTCCTCCTCCTCCTCCTCTGATTCTTCACTGGTGCTCCCTTCCTCCTCCTCCTCTTCCTCCTCCTCCTCTTCCTCCTCAGAACCTGAGCCTGATTCCGCTGTAGAAAGACAGCAGAGCAGAGGGTGAACCTGGGCCTTCCTGGGCAGCAGTGGTCAAGGCCTTGGCCAGGCGGTTCCAGGTACCTGACGAGGACTCGGCCGAGCTGGTCTTCCTCTCGCTGTCGCTGATGTCCTGTAAGTCGGACAGCAGGTCCCTTTCTTCCATTTTCTCTTCTTTTACTTATGAGATAAACCATAAAGGTGAATTTGGGGAAATGTTTTTAAACAAACAAGCTACCACCACTCCAAAACTAGTGCCTTTCACGTAACCATTAACTTTGCTTGGTCGGAAACCAGCTCATCCACAGACGCTGGAAGCCACTTCTCTAACGGGGCCAGTGGCGAATGTCCCAGCGGATAAACACACGTCCTGTGTCCTGGCCGCACACAGACACTCACGGTCCCTCTCACGACACGAGAGGACTTCAGCCAGCACATCTCTCACTTTCTTCTGAAGCGGTTACTTAGCTGGGCTTTAAATGAATCTTACACACTTATGCCAAACATCCCCCAGAAAAGACTCACACTGTGCTGGCTTCTGCGCAGGCGCCGGCCTGGCCTCACCTGGCTTCCGGCTGTCTCCCAACTCGAACCGCTCCCGCGGCGGCCGAGGCGGGCTGCGACTCCAGTGGCTGGCTTTCACTTTGTCGCTGTAGTCCTCTCTCATCGTTCGGTGATGTGCAGACACTGGCGCGCAGGGCAGAGAGGGAGATGGCACTAGCAGCACTGCCTTCCTCAAAAGGCCCCACCCGGCACAGCTGCCTCGTCTCCCACACCCGCACCTGGCACACACACCCACAGCGTGCACAGGGCGCTGACAGCATCGGGGTCAGAGGCCAGGAAGCCCAGGGAGAAAAAGCTCCAACCTGGAGGCCGTGAGCCCGAGGACCCAGGTGGACCTTCTAGACTGATCTTCACTGGTCAAAAAGGAAGGGGCGGGAGAAGATTCTGGAAAGATGGAGTAGGAAGCACTGGGAATCAGCCTCCCCACCTAGACAACACTTGCATCACAGGATCAGGCCTGTGCAACTACTGAGGTGCTCTGGAGTCTACTGAAGGTTTGCAACTTCAGGGGGAATCTTGGAGAGTAAATTGTGATTCATTAATCAACGTCACCGCTTTGCACATTAGTGGCTCCCACCTCACTCCCCGCTGGCAGGCAGCAGCCTGCGTGCAGCTCGCCGGACCCAGGTGGGCAGACGGACCCAGGTGGGCAGATGGACACACACACCCGAGGTCAGTGTGATGACTGCGTGTCCCACCCCAGAGGCATGAAGAGGCAGCACCCACGGCCACCCCCAAGCTGAAGGTACTTCCAGGGCATGAGCACCACGTCCCCCTTTGCCCCCTTCATTTCTCTCTATTCCCCCTTTAGGAGGCAGACACTTCAGGACAAGAACATTAAAAACATCTGTATTGACGGGAACGTTAAAAAGTGGCTGCACATGACCAGGGAAAGGCTCAGGCTCAGAAAAGACCCGTGAAGACCCTGAGTTTCCACAACAGGCCGACCCCACAGACACAGCCCAGCACAACCAAAACAAGTGCACACCCTTGAGTGGGGACCAGGAAGAATCACATCATGAGCTTCAAATGTCCATTTTTTTGACTAAGAAAAACACAAGAGAAACAAAGAAACAGGACAGTATGTCCCATTCAGAGGGGAAAAAAAGAAGCCAACAGACACGGTTCCTGAAAATCACCTGACGGTAGATGTCCCAAAGACTTTAGGGAACTGTCTTAACCTTCAGTTCCTCAGAGAACGGAAGGAAGATGTGGAGAAAGTCAAGAAAATGACGCGTGAACACGACGGAAATATCAACAGAGACAGAAGATCCAACAAGAAACCAGAGAGAAATTCCAGAGCTAGTAAGTACATGCTCACAATAGACACTGAAAAGTAAATATTCACAACAGAAACTCACAGGCAGATGTGAGCAGGCAGAAGAAATAATCGGTGAGCCTGAAGACACAATAAAATCACACCGTCTGAGGAAAAGAAAGCAGAAGAGACTGAAGAAAAGGGAGCAGTGCTGAGCGGCCTCGGGGACCCCAGCAGATCTGTGGGAGCCCAGGAGGGAGGAGAGGAGCAGAGAGGGTATCTGAAGAATTCCTCAAAACCCCCACATTGGATGAAAACCGTAAATATAAACATTAGAGAGGCTCAGTGAACTCCAGGTAGAATGAAGTCAAGAGGTCCACAGGAAAACCCATTATTAAACAGTTGAAAGCCAAAGGCAAAGAGAATCTTCAAAGCATCCAAGGGATCCTCAATCAGGTCATCAGATTAAAGCATCCAAGGGATCCTCAGTAAGATCATCAGATTTCTCATCAGAAACTTTGGAGGCCAGAAGACAATGGGCTGAAATATTCCAAGTGAAAAGGAAAAACTGTCAGCTAGGCATGAGGGTTCCTTTAGCCCAGGAATTCAAGACCAGCCTGGGCAATACAGGGACACCTTGTTTCTACTGAAAAATGAGCCAGGTGTGGTGGCACACGCTACGCCTGTAGGTCCCAGCTACGCGGGAGGCTGAGGTGGGAAGATTACTTGTGCCCAGGAGTTCGAGGTTGCAGTGAGCTATGATCGCTCCACTGCACTCCAGCCTGGGCAACAGAAGAAGACTCTGTCTCAAAACAACAACAACAAAATTGTCAACCAAGAACCACGTATCCAGCAAACTTTCCTTCAAAGATGAGAGAGAAATGAGGATATTCCCAGATAAACAAAAGCAGAGGGAGTTCATTACTACTAGACCTAGACCTGCCTTGAAGAATAAGCTCCAGGGAGTTGTGTGGGGTGTAAGGAAAGGACGCGAGACAGAAACCGGAAGCTGGGTGAAGAAATAAAGATCTCCATTAAGGTGAGGACGTGGGTGACTATAAAAGCTCGTATTGGCCGGCCGCGGTGGCTCACGCCTGTAATCGCAGCACTTTGGGAGGCTGAGGTGGGTGGATCACAAGGCCAAGAGATCAAGAGACTATCCTGGCTAACACAGTGAAACCCTGTCTCTACTAAAAATATAAAAAAATAGCTGAACATGGTGGCGGGTGCCTGTAATCCCTGCTACTCCGGAGGCTGAGGCAGGAGGATCACTTGAACCCGGGGGGCAGAGGGTGCAGCGAGGCGAGATCGCGCCACCGCACTCCAGCCTGGGGGACAAGAGCAAAACTCTGCCTCCAAAAAAAAAAAAAGGCAGGGGCGAAAAGCAAGCACCGGAACCAAGCACCCGCCTGTGAAAGCAAGTGCCCAGCACCACGGGGCAGCAGACACGCGTCCCGCCGAGCACAGCTGCCCACCGCGCCGCCTACCTTCCCTGCGGGCCTCCCGCTCCTTGCGCCGCTCCTCCGCCCGCCGCTCGCGCTCCTTCTGCTCCCGCTGCTCCTTCTGCTGCTCCCGCATCTTGCGCTCCCGCTCCCGCTTCCTTTCTAACTGCTCCAAGCGGTCCCTGAAGAGGCACACGCCATCATTCCCCCTAAACAGAAGCTTGCTTATCGCGTTTTTGTCCACATTTGTAAACTGGCTTTCTACGTAATTCAATCCATGAAGGTTTTTTTTCATTTTTTTATTTTACTTTATTTTTTTGAGACGGAGTCTTTATCTGTCCCCCAGGCTGGAGTGTGGTGGCGCGATCTCGGCTCACTGCAACCTCCGCCTCCCGGGTTCGAGCGATTCTCCTGCCTCAGCGTCCCGAGTAGCTGGGATTACAGGCGTGCGCCCTGTACTCCCAGCTAATTTTTGTATTTTTAGTAGAGACGAGGGTTTCACCATGTTAGCCAGGATGGTCTCAATCTCCGGACCTCGTGATCCGCCTGCCTTGGCTTTTCAAAGTGCTGGGTTTACAGGCCCGAGCCACCGTGCCCAGCTGCCGTTTCCAATTCTAATTAATAAATGATCCATTTCTTTCCATTCGATCCGTGTTTGCTTCATGGATTTTGGGCTCTGTGGTTAGATGCATTCACATGTATCACTGCTGTATCTTCCTGTATTGGCCTGTTTCTGGCTGTGAAGTCCTTGCTCCTTCTTGTTTCTAGCCTTTTTTTTTTTTTTTTTTTTTTTGAGACAGGGTCTTGGTCCGTCACCCAGGCTGGAGTGCAGTGGCGCAATCTCGGCTCACTGCAACCTCCATCTCACGAGTTCAAGTGATTCTCATACCTGAGCCTCCCGAGTAGCTGGGATTACAGGTGTGCGCCACCACACCCAGGTGATTTTTGTATTTTTAGTAGAGACGGGGTTTCACCATGTTGGCCAGGCTGGTTTCTAATATTTCTTAACATCTGTTTTGTCTGGTATGAGTACAGCCATTCAAGCTCTCCTATGACAGCTGATGTTTGTACACTGCGTCTTTTCCTGTTCTCTAGCAGACAGCATACAGTTAGATCTTGTTTTTCTATCTGATAATCTGCCCCGTCTGTTTGGGGCACGGAGACCTTTCACATGTCATATAATTACACGTACAGTTGGATTTACTTTCCTTGCTTTGTTGTGTCTTTTTTATTCTTCCCTTTTTGATTTTAAATTACATATGTTTAGCATACCATTTTAATTTATTTGTACTTTTTAAAACACTAAGAAAACAACTTTCTTAGTGGTTGCTCTAGGGATCACCATATGCCTCATGATACTAGCTCAAGTCCAGTACAATATAAAACTGTTGTAACACAGCTTCATTCCCTGTCTTCTTTGTGCAGTCCATTTATGCCACATACCACGACAACAGTGTAATTATTTTATACAATCGTAGTTCCAGTAAAACCTAAGATGTGAGGAGAGATATTTACAGGATATTGACGTCAACCTACACTTGCTATCTGCAGTGCCTGTCCTTCCTTCCTGAGGATTCAAGTTACCGTCTGGTGTCATTTCTATTCAACTTGAAGGTCTTCCTTTAGTATTTCCTTTAAGGCAGGTTTCGCCAACAATGAATCCCACCAGTCTCTGCTTCTCAGGGAATGTCGTTCGTTCCCTTTCACTTGTGTAGAACGGTTTTGATTCCTGGCTGATGGTTCTTCTCTCTGAGCAGCTTGAGTATGCCACTCCACTGCCTTCTGGCCTCCATTGTTTCTAAGAAGAAGTCAGTGGCTGGCGGTATTGAAGCTCCCCTTTCATGGGATGGGTCATTCTTCTCTGAGGCCTTTCAACATTTTCTCTTTGGCCTTTGCCAGTTTGACTATGATGTGACTTTGCATTTATTCTAGTTCAAACTTCCTGTGCTCTTGAATGTGCAGATTTTTTAATTAAAATTTGGAAAGTTTTTAACCATTATTGCAACAAATATCTTTCCTCTCTCCTGGAACCCCCATTCGACCTGCTTTGGTACAGCAGATGTTGTACCACGGGTTTCTGAGGCTCTGTGCATTTTTCTTGTTTTTTTCTCTCTGTTCTTCAGAATGGATAATTTCTACTGCTCCATCCACAAGTTGTTTCCAAGCCTTTACTAAATTCAGCATCTGGACACTCAGACAGTTTCTACTGATGATGTTCTTCCTCAGTACGGGTCACACTGTCATACTTCTTTGTATTTTAGATAATACATTTGTAGCAATTCTGGATTCTAAGTTTTCCCTTTCGTTGTTACCACCGAGGCCTGTCTGGTTGTCCGTGAAATCCATCTCCTTCATAGCTCGTGGCCACCCCGTTCCTTCCCACATGCCTATTTTAATTTTCAACCTTGGCTTCCTAGGGGTCACCACCGTGTCTGCACAGCTTAGCAATTAGCCAGCACTGGAAAGAGGGTGGGCTCAAATACCTCGAGCACAGTAAGGCTTCCTTGGCCCACGGCTGTGTGTGGACAGGGAGCACACTGAACGTTCAGGCGTCATTCGCATCTGTGGCGGCTTCTATTTTCTGCCAGGTCCCTTCACGCAGCTGCATCCTCAGGGCTGGTCACAAGTGGGTGGCGGCTCGAGCTCTCTCCAGTCTCTGCTGCACGTCTTTGGTGAGATCACAGCTGCTCCCAACCACACTGTACTCCATTCTAGCAGACCTCTTGGCCTTTTCTTCCTCCCTCCACCGAGGATGCTGGTGGGCAAGGCCACTGCCCACTGCTCGAAACGGAGTAACCCCTTCCAAGACAGCAAGGAAACTGCAGGTCCTGCAGCTGCCCTGTCCCAGTGGAACCTCCGTGCTTCCCAAGTGCAGAGTGGAAGCAGTAAAGGGAGCAGCTCTCAGGCCAGAAGGTCAAATTCTTACTGCTTTCACCCACAGCTCAGCAGTTTTCCAAGCATCAGTGCTTCTCAGATTATCCTTATCAGTTTCCTTTTTGTCAGAGACAAGGTCTCCCTACGTTGCCCAGGCTGGCGTCATGCGGTCCTCTGGCCTTAGTCTCCCACGTAGCATATGCTACCACGCCCAGTTCTGGATTGGCTGATCTGAATCGGCCCTACCCAGAAGTCTGCCCCCAACAATTTTTGCTCATTCACTCTCCTGTCTTTACCTTCTGGGAAATCAATATGACAGCCCAAATTTCATCTACCAACCTCCACTTCTATCCCAAGCTCTACTCTCGTGGGACAAGACACACTCAATGTCTGGCACAGGGCGTGGCATACATGAATGTTTCACACACTAACAGGAACTAGGCCAACTGAAACCTTGCTCACCCCGCAGCGGTCTCGGACCTTGACCCCTGGGCCTCAGTGTCTCCCACACCCTTCGGCATCAACAAGAACCAGCGCCCTCTCATCATCTTTACATGCTGTGCACCCAGCCCTGGCTGCTGGCAAACATCGCTGCACACGCCCTTCCGCTTCAGACTCCTCTCTTCCTGGAGCAGCTTGCAAGCTTTCTGTGGACTCACTCTGAAGGTGGAGACGGGCCTGCTCGCACCTGGCCTACAGCCTTTTTCCTGGTTCACAGAACAGATCTGGGGCTACACCGATGTTCTTTCTTGGGAATCTGGCTCATAAAGGGGAACGAATATATAGACTAATGGCCAGGAGTCCTGGGAGTCCAGGGTCCCGAATTCCAGACTGTTTCAAGGTTTTTGGGCTCTCCCTTCTCCTTTTTTTGAGACAGTCTCACTCTGTCAACCAGGCTGGAGTGCAGTAGCATGGTCATAGCTTACTGCAGCCTTGACCTCCAGGCTCAAGGGATCCAACCACCTCAGCCTCCTAAAGTGCTAGGATTACAGGCATGAGCCACCGCGCCTGGCCGGACATGCAGATTTCTGATCCCTTCATTGTCTTCCCTCAATCAAATCACACCCGTTCTTACTTCCAGATGCAGTGAAAACTCACTCCCTCAGGACAGTTCTCTTGGTCAGCCTCGTCCAGCGTTCACTGTGCTGTTTCCATGTCTACCACTTCTGCACCAAATGTGACTTCTTTTTTTTTTTTGAGACGGAGTCTCACTCTGTCGCCCAGGCTGGAGTGCAGTGGCGGGATCTCAGCTCAATGCAAGCTCCACCTTCCGGGTTCACGCCATTCTCCTGCCTCAGCCTCCCGAGTAGCTGGGACTACAGGTGCCCGCCACCATGCCCAGCTAATTTTTTGTATTTTTTTAGTAGAGACGGGGTTTCACCATGTCAGCCAGGATGGTCTCCATCTCCTCACCTCATGATCCGCCCACCTCGGCCTCCCAAAGTGCTGGGATTACAGGCGTGAGCCACCACACCTGGCTCAGATGTGACTTCTATTGCCAAATTCTTCTTCATTTCTATGATGGTGCACACCACCACAGCCCTTTCATTAAAGCCCTTAATTGACCCAGCCCACTCACCTTTCTCTCCGGGAATGCTCCCTTGCCATCTCCCTTCTCTTCTGTCTTTCCCATTCCCGGCGAGCTTTATCCTGTTCTTCTCGATGTCGTTTCCGACGTTCGTGCTCTCTTTCTTTTTCTTTCACTCTAGCATGCTTCCCTAATGAGAAATAAAGTGTCATGCAAAGAAACCTCACTTCAAAAATTTCACATGAAGCCGGGCACGGAGGCTTATGCCTGTAATCCTAGCACTTTGGGAGGCTGAGGCAGGCAGATCACCTGAGGTCAGGAGTTCAAGGCCATCCTGGCCAACATGGTGAAACCCCGTCTCTACTAAAAATACAAAAATTAGCTGGGCGTGGTGGCAGGCACCTGTAATCCCAGCTACTAAGCGAGGCTGAGGCAGAAGAATTGCTTGAACCCGGGAGGCGGAGGTTGCAGTGAGCCGAGATCACACCACTGCACTCCAGCCTGGGTAAAAAAAAAAAACCCACATGAAACTGAAATTAAGGCCGGGCGCGGTGGCTCACGCCTGTAATTCCAGCACTCTGGGAGGCCGAGGCGGGCGGATCACAAGGTCAGATCGGGACCATCCTGGCTAACACGGTGAAACCCCATCTCTACTAAAAATACAAAAAATTAGCTGGGTGTGGTGGCGGGCACCTGTAGTCCCAGCTACTCGTGAGGCTGAGGCAGGAGAATGGTGTGAACCCGGGAGATGGAATTTGCAGTGAGCCGAGATTGCACCACTGTACTCCAGCCTGGGCGACAAGCAAGACTCCGTCTCAAAAAAAAAAAAAAAAAAAAAAAAAAGAAATTAAATCAAGAACAGTAAATATTTAAATAAATATTTAAATAGTGATGTTAACATTAAGTAATCCTAATTTTTCTTTTTTTTTCTTTTCTTTTTTTTTTTTTTTTTGAGATGGAGTCTTGCTCTGTCGCCCAGGCTGGAGTGCAGTGGCGCAATCTCAGCTCACTGCAAGCTCCACCTCCCGTGTTCACACCATTCTCCTGCCTCAGCCTCCCGAGTAGCTGGTACTACAGGTGCCTGCCACCACGCCCGGCTAATTTTTTGTCTTTTTAGTAGAGACGGGGTTCCACCATGTTAGCCAGGATGGTCTTGATGTTCTGACCTCGTGATCTGCTGGCCTCGGCCTCCCAAAGTGTGGGGATTACAGTTGTGAGCCACCGCGCCCGGCCTTTTATTTTTTATTTTTTTAAAGAGACAGGGTCTCACTATATTGGCCAGGCTGGTCTTGAACTCCCGGGCTCAATTGATCCTCCATCCTTGTCCTCCAAAGTGCTGGGATTACAGGCCTGGGCCACGGCACCCAGTCGAATAATCATGATTTTATGTTAAATAAAAAACTTTGAAAATAAAAAACTATCTGCAGTAAGCGTCTAATTATGAAGAAGAAAAAAGAAAATTCTGCTATCACAGAAGAGCAGAATTGTAATATTCATCTTTTAAAAATTTTCTATACTGAATAAACTATAATTATCAGTTTTATAATACAAAAATCACTCTTCACAAAGGCTACAGAACAAAGCTTTGCTATCAGTGGGATTCTCCACTGTGCAATGAAGCCACATTAATTAATCAAGTGTATTTATAATCATGAGATTTCAATCGGGCTCCAGGTCCAATTTTCCTAACACCCGTAAGAACCTCCTGATGTTGGTACGAGATCAAACTGCTCGAGCCAAACCCATTGTTTGGACTTGAGCAAATACCCATTTTGGGGTGTGTTTTTCTCCTATACTTGTTGAATTCAGGTCATTTTAAATGTAAACAAACTGCTCCCAAACAATATAATGGGGGAGAGAAAACCCCAGAGGAAAAATGGACTAGCCATTCTGAATGCTCTGTGACACATGCACGCTTTCAGCTAGAGTTTGCTCTCTCTGGTTTTCGGTCTGTGACACACGCATGCTTTTAGCTAGAGTTTGCTCTGTATAGTCCCTCTGAATGGTCTGTGACACACGCATGCTTTCAGCTAGAGTTTGCTCTCTCTGGTTTTCGGTCTGTGACACACGCATGCTTTCAGCTGGAGTTTGCTCTCTCTGGTTTTCGGTCTGGGACACATGCATGCTTTTAGCTAGAGTTTGCTCTGTATAGCCCTTCTGAACGGTCTGTGACACATGCATGCTTTCAGCTGGAGTTTGCTCTCTACAGCCCCTCTGAATGGTCTGTGACACACGCACGCTTTCAGCTAGAGTTTGCTCTCTCTGGTTTTCGGTCTGTGACGCACACATGCTTTTAGCTACAGTATTCTCTCTATAGCCATTCTGAACGGTCTGTGACACACGTATGCTTTCAGCTAGAGTTTGCTTTCTCTGGTTTTTCAGTGGTGCTCTGGGGAAGGCAGAAGAGTAGGAACAGGAAAGAAACCACACTTAAACATGATGTCAAAGAAAGTAAATGCTTCTGTACCCCCTTCTGCTGAATGGCTACGATGCCTACGTTTCTCTTTTCTCTTTTCATCTTTTCTGTGATGAGCTTTTTCTTTCCGAGACATTTGCTGGGGTGGTTTGATGGCCAAAGAATCATCTTCTTCTCCTCTGAAATAAAACACAACAGCACTGCATCATGCTTGAGAAAGTGCAAAGAAGCATCAGGCTATTATGAGGTTTCTTCAACCCAGAAAAATGCATGATTCAGACAGGAACAAAGCTGAAACATCATTTAAAAAATTACATTAATTCTCCAACTTTAGGCATCTTTTTTTTTCTTTTTTTCTTTTTTTTAGACAGTCTCGCTCTGTTGCCCGGGCTGTAGTGGCGCGATCTCGGCTCACTGCAATCTCCACCCTCCGGGTTCATGCCATTCTCTTGCCTCAGCCTCCCGAGTAGCTGGGACTACAGGCGCCCGCCACCACGCCTGGCTAATTTTTGTATGTTTAGTAGAGACGGGGTTTTACCATGTTAGCCAGGATGGTCTTGGTCTCCTGACCTCGTGATCCGCCCACCTCGGTCTCCCAAAGTGCTGGGATTACAGGCGTGAGCCACTGCGCCCGGCCTGTATTTATTTTTTTGAGACGGAGTCTCGCTCTGTTGCCCAGGCTGGAATGCAGTGGTACAATCTCGGCTCATTGCAACCTCCCCTTCCCGTCCCAGGTTCAAGCAATTCTCCTGCCTCTGCCTCAGGAGTAGCTGTGATTACAGGCATGCGCCACCACACCCGGCTAATTTTTTATTTTTAGTAGAGACGGGGTTTCACCATATTGGTCAGGCTGGTCTCAAACTTGTGACATCATGATCCACCCACCTCGGCCTCCCAAAGTGCTGGGGTTACAGGTGTGAGCCACTGCACCCGGCTTTATTTTTATTTTTTTCAGATAGAATCTCGCTCTTTCCCCCAGCCTAGAGTGCAGAGGCACAATCTTGGCTCATTGCAACCTTTGCCTCCCAGGTTCAAGCAATTCTCCTGCCTCAGCCTCCTGAGTAGCTGTGACTACAGGTGTACACCACCATGCCAGGCTAATTTTTGTATTTGTAGTAGAGACGGGCTTTCACCATGTTGGCCAGGCTGATCTTGAACTCCTGACCTCAGGTGATCCACCTGCCTCAGTCTCTCAAAGTGCTGGGATTACAGGCGCGAGCTACTGCACCCAGCTATTCACATCATATTTAAACAAGGGCAGCTCATTTTATGTTATTTATTCCCCAATAAATCTGTTAAAAGATCCTACAATTTTGGCTGGGTGCAGTGGCTCACGCCAGTAATCCCAGCACTTTGGGAGGCTGCGGCAAGTAGATCACCTGAGGTTAGGAGTTCAAGACCAGTGTGACCACACAGTGAAATCCGTCTCTACTAAAAATACACACACACACACACACACACACAACCGAGCATGGTGGCGCATGCCTGTAATCCCAGCTACCCAGGAGTCTGAGGCAGGAGACTCACTTGAACCCGGGAGCTGGAGGTGGCAGTGAGCCAAGATCATGCCAGTGCACTCCAGCCTGGGCGACAGGGTAAGACTCTGTGTCAAAGCAACAACAACAACAACAAAACAATCTTCATAATCTCAAAGCGTCATTTAACAGTATCTTCAGCTGATTTCTGTATCACCAAAATTCTGGGAAAATTCACACCTTAAGCTTCTCAGGAAAACCATTATACCATAATTTCTGGCTGTGTTTCCTTTAATTACTAATACCTGATGACGGATACGAGCTAAATATGAGAAGAAAACAAACGAGAAACAGTTCATGGCACAGGAAGAAACGTCGGAACACACAGGTCTCAACAAGAACATTTCCTTTTTTTTTTCCACGCAGGGTCTTGCTCTGTTACCCCAGTCTCATCCATTTCCTTGTCTCTATCTAGGCTCTGTCAGGGGTGCTTAGAAGCTAGGCCCTGAAAACCCTGATGATGACCATGAGGGGCACCTGCTATGGCAGGAAAACTCATTTAGTTTTTCTCATCTTCTTTTTTTTATTTTGTGTAGAGACGAGGTCTCCCTGTGTTGCCCAGGCTGGTCTTGAACTCCTGGGCTGAAGTGATCTGCCTGCCTCGGCTCCCAAAGTGCTGGGATTACAGGCGTGAGCCGCCGCGTCCGGCCAATATGAACGTTTCTCATCAGCGGCCCTCCTCAGGTATCTTTCAGCATTCTACTTTATTTGTGCAAAATCTTTTTTTTCCTTTTTTTTTTTAGAGGCGGGGTCTTGCTCTGTCGCCCAGGCTGGGGTGCAGTGACGTGATCTTGTCTCACTGCAAGCTCCGCCTCCCGGGTTCACGCCATTCTCTTGCCTCAGCCTCCCGAGTAGCTGGGACTAAAGGTGCCTGCCACCACGCCCGGCTAATTTTCTGTATTTTTAGTAGAGACGGGGTTTCACTGTGTTAGCCAGGATGGTCTTGATCTTCTGACCTTGTGATCCGCCCACCTCGGCCTCCCAAAGTGCTGGGATTACAGGCGTGAGCCACCGCGCCCGGCCTTTTTTTCCTTTTAAGACGGGGTTTCACCATGTTGGCTAGACTGGTCTCGAACTCCTGACCTCAGCTGATCAGCCCGCCTTGGCCTCCGAAAGTGCTGAGATTACAAGTGTGAGCCACCACACCTGGCCTGTGCAAAATCCTATATAGTATATTTTATTAATCAGTGTAACACATGGCAAAGTTCTTTACAGAAAGAAGGGGCAAGGGTCTGGAGGGCCACAGACAACACACTTGAGAGTCAGTCACAACTGTGACATAAAAACCTCAATAGTTACGCTATGTCACAGTAACCCTAGGAAAGAGTAAACCTCAATAGTTACAACAGCACACCCTGTCACAGTAACCTTAGGAAAGAGTAATCTCAGTAGTACAACAGCTACAACACGCCCTGTCACGGTAACTCTAGGAAAGAGTAAACCTTAATAGTTACAATGCACACAGTTGTCACAGTGACCCTAGGAAGGACTGGCCAGGCCAGGGCTGTGTACAGCTGGGTCTTGCACATCTGTACCTCCGCTCACCTGTCTTCCATAGAGTCTTCTCTTCTATACGGGGAGTTCCTTATTGTGATCTCCATGCGGTGATCTCTCAGCTCCCCCTCCTCAAGGGAATCCCGCTTGGAATCCCGGTCATCAGACTAAGAAGCAAAGAGAAAGTTAATCATTTTCTTTATAAGTTTTTTTTTCTTCATAGATAAAAGTATTTTTAATGATAATCAAACCTGGGCAACATCCCAAAACAAACTTTTATATATACTCTGAATGAGCCAGTGTTATAAAATATAAAGAACTTTTGGCCGGGTGCGGTGGCTCACGCTTGTAATCCCAGCACTTTGGGAGGCCCAGGCAGGCAGATCACGAGGTCAGGAGCTCGAGACCACCCTGGACAACACAGTGAAACCCCATCTCTACTAAAAATACAAAAATTAGCTGGGCGTAGTGACCGGAACTGCTTGAACCCGGGAGGCGGACGTTGCAGTGACCCGAGATCACACCACTGCACTCCAGCCTGGCGACAGAGTTAGACTCTGTCTCAGGGGGAAAAAAAAAACAAAAAAACAAACAAACAAACTTTAATTCAAATCTTATCACATTAAAATTACAACTCTCTGTAATCTGAAACCTGAGATGAGAAACTTAAAAACAGCATATATGACAAGGGACATCAGACTCTATGCCAAGTATGTTAGTTGCTTATATGAGCCAAAAATGAATCTTAAGGCGTATCTTGCAAACCAAATACTTTGTGATACCTCATATGGTACAGGCATCCCTTGGAGATATTTTGGGTTTGGCTCCAGAACACCACAATAAAGTGAGTCACACAGATTTTTTGGTTTCCCAACGCATATAAAAGTTTGGTTTAGGTCGGGCATGGTGGCTCACGCCTGTAATCCCAGCACTTTGGGAGGCTGAGGCAGGTGATTCACCTGAGGTCAGGAGTTCCAGACCAGCCTGACCAACAAGGTGAAAGCTCGTCTCTACTAAAAATATAAAAATTAGCCGAGTGTGGTGGCAGGTGCCTGTAGTCCCAGGTACTCGGGAGGCTGAGACAGGAGAACTGCTTGAACACAGGAGGCAGAGGTGGCAGTTAGCTGAGATCATGCCACTGCACTCCAGCCTGGGCAATGGAGCAAGACTCTGTCTCAAAAACAAACAAAAAAGGCTGGGTGCGGAGGCTCATGCCTGTTGTAATCCCAGCACTTTGGGAGGCTGAGGCGGGTGGATCATGAGGTCAGGAGATTAAGACCATCCTGGCTGACACGGTGAGACCCCATCTCTACTAAAAAATACAAAAAATTAGCTTGGCATGTTGGTGGGCCCCTGTAGTCCCAGCTACTTGGGAGGCTGAGGCAGGAGAATGGCGTGAACCCGGCCCTGGGCAACAGTGCGAGACTCCGTCTCAAAAACAAAAAAAAAGCTAACAAAGTGAGCACATGCTATTGGAAAAATGCTCAATGCAGAGTTGCTACAAACCTTTAATTTGGAAAAATTTCAATATCTGTGAAGCATAATAAAGTGAAGTGCAATACAACAAGGTATGCCTGTACTCACAAACATCCCAAATGATGCTGCTAAAGATCTTAGCAAAAGAGGTACTTTGCCAATGCCTCTTACCAAATTACTAAAAAGGTTTCCTGAGTACATTACCATGCAAACCAAGAAAGATGTAAAATATTTATATTAATTTCAAGGCAAGTTCCCACTATATTAAAAATACTTAGAGATAGTATTATGAATATACTAATAATGAAACGAGAAAAATTAGTCCAGTTTTGCTAATGACTTAACATTCAACATATTTTATTCTCCATGTATGCTCAATCTAGACACAGCTTTAGTGTGTTAAATCTGCCTTTAATGTCAACTGAATATTTGAATGTTTTTGTTAATTTTTAGAATAGATTTTGGGCTCACCTGCGACATTTGGAAGTACAAAAGAACTTCACCGAAGAAGCGTTGTTCTAATGGAAAAATGAGGGCAAAGAAATTAAATCTCCTTTAAGAAAACCACTTACTTAAAAAATATGGCTTACATTTTTTAAGCGTTTTATCTCTGCTTTCTCCTCTTGTTCCTTCCTTCGTTTCTTTTCCTGAAGAATTTCATCTAAAGTTTTCACTTTCCAAGAGTCCTTTTCATCACCCATTTGAGTTAAAACACTGCAAAAAGAAAAATAATTCAGCCTACATCAGGACACAGCAAGCTATGGTGCTCTGTTGTTTCTGAACACTTGAACCTAGTCACTTTTGAGGGATTCAGAATAAATCCTCATTAAGAATAAGAAGTTGTGCCCGGCGCAGTGGCTCAACACGGTAACCCTAGCACTTTGGGAGGCCGAGGCGGGCAGATCGCTGGAGTTCCGGAGTTCAACACCAGCCTGGGCAACACGGCAAAACCTCGTCTCTACAAAAAATACAAAAGTTAGCCCAGTGTGGTGGCGCGTGCCTGTATTCCTAGCTACAGGAAGGAGGCTGCTAGAGGCAGGAGGATCACTTGAATCAGAGAGGTCAAGGCTGCAATGAGCCAAGACTGTGCCACTGCACTCCAGCCTAGATAACAAAGTAAGACTTGGTTAAAAAAAAAAAAAAAAAAAAAGTAAGTTCTAGGCTGAGGCGGGTGGATCACAAGGTCAGGAGGTCAAGACCAGCCTGGCCAACACGGCGAAAACCCTGTCTCCACTGAAAATACAAAACTTAGCTGGGCGTGGTGGCGGGTGCCTGTAATCCCAGCTACTCGGGAGGCCGAGGCAGGAGAATCGCTTGAATCCGAAAGGCGGAGGTTCCAGTGAGCCGAGGTCGCGTCACTGCACTCCAGCAAGACCCCGTCTCAAAAAAAAAAAAAAAAAACAAGAAGGATAAGTTGTAAGTCAGGCAAGGTGGCGAGCGCCTGTAGTCCCATATACTCTGCAAGCTGAGATGGGAGACCGATTGAGCCCAGGAGTTCCAGGCTGAAGTGCGCTTGTGAACAGCCACTGCGCTGTGGCATGGGCGACAAAAAAGAGTGATGGGTTCTGAAAAATGACCGCTTGAAATCAAATCTCGTTTCTGTCATTCTTGTATGGTCTTGGGTAACGTAATTCACCTCAGTTTAGTCTTCCGTACAACCAGAATAACAACACCTACGTGATAGTATCGATCGCGGATTAAAGATCATCCGTTTAAAGGCTCTTAACTCAGGACCTGCCACTCATCAAACACTGCTTTTACTGTCAGAATCCGCCAGAAAGACCGCTTGGACTACGTGAAGCCACTAGCACACTGGACAGCTGCACCTTGAGACCGGGGAGATGCTCCGAGATGTGCTCGCGAACAAGGCCACCTGACCCGGGCACTGGGCTATTTCCTCGGGTTCAGTCCCGCACACTTGAGGTTCAGCCTGGCAGACGTTGGCTCCAGACAGCGTTTGGACCCGCCGCCTCCACCACCCAAAGTTCCGTGCGGGATGAGACTGTCCGCGGAAGCGAGGGTGTCGCTCGCCCCTGGGCCCAGGTCCGCCCCGCTCCGAGGCCTGCTCGGAAGAAAGACCTCGGTGCGCAGTTCTCGTCGCGCTCCCACACCTGGTCCGCCCAATCGGAACTCACCCCTACGCCGCCGCCGCTGCCGCCGCCGCCGCCGCCGCCGCCGGTCCCGGAGCCAGAGAAGAAACAGCAACCGGCGCGCGCCAGAAGTATCGTCACTTCCTGTATTGGCGCGTAATGATGATATAATAGCCGACCTCCGGCCCAGAACTCGAGACAACGACAGGGGCTCGCTCTGTGCGGCACTTCCTGTGTCTGCGCGGGATGATGACGCATAAAACAGCGCTTGCTCAGGTCCAGGACTCCAGAAGAAACAGCGCGGTGAGCGCACTTCCGACTTCGGCGCGGGCTGGTGACGCAGGAATGGCGACTCCGGGAGAGCGACGCCCACTTTTGGAGCAGTTTGCGCCTGCGCGGAACGCGTGGCCGGCTTCCGGAATCCTACAGGGACTTTTCCGGTAGCGAAGCCCGCGCCCCTGCCAAGGCTTGCGAGCAGAATGCCTTCGCGATGGACGCCCGCATTCCACCCTCTTGACCGCTGGGACCCCTAGTGGCGGGTGGGTGGAGCGCGCTCCATTTACCTGCTGGTTACCTCGTGAGGCGCCTCAGGTCTGTCTTGTAAAGGCCGATCTCGGAATTTAACTCTGAACCTTACCCAAAAACAGGGCAGGGAGAGCTCTTACGATGTGATTTTATTTTATTTATTCATGTATTTACTTTTGAGTCGGCGCCTTGCTCTGCCGCCCAGGTTGGAGTGCAGTGGCGTGGTCTTGGCTCACTGCAGCCTCCTCCCGGGTTCAGGGAATTTTCCTGCCTCAGCCTCCCGAGTAGCTGGAACCACAGGCCCCCGCCACCACGCCCGGCTAATTTTTATATTTTTGGTAGAGACGGGGTTTCGCCATATTGGCCAGGCTGGTCTCGAACTCCTGACCTCAAGTGATCCGCCCGCTTCGTCCTCCCAAAGTGCTGGGATGACAGGCGTGAGCCACCGCGCCCGGCCTTTTACAATGTGATTTTGAAGCTGACACTGGCAGTGGGTCCTCAAAGTGCAGACTCACTGGGTATGGTGCTTCCCCCAACTCCCAGGGCCCCACTCCAAACCCATGGATTCAGAGCATTGCAGGAGAAGAGGATAAAACGAGTAATTATTCCCTTTCCATATGTCAGGTTTTCCTCTTGACTTGAAAAGTCACAGAAAAATGCTTTAGACATCTGAATCTCAGGAAACAAACAATGGAAGATAAACATCCGCATTTACTGGGCCTGAAATGGGAAAATGAAAGATGTGGCAAGAAACTGACAAGGGCCCAAGAAGGGCGATGGGTATCGGAATTTTTTTCATCCCGGAATGAAATGCTGCTTGCTTTGTGTACCCAAGCTCTTTTTTTATTTTTATTTTTTTGAGACGGAGTCTCGCTCTGTTGCCCAGGCTGGAGTGCAGTGGCGCGATCTCGGGTCACTGGAAGCTCCGCCTCCTGGGTTCACGCCATTCTCCTGCCTCCACTCCATTCGCCCGCATTAGGCTCCTGAGTACCTGTGACTACAGACGCCTGCCACCATGCCCAGCTAATTTTTTTTTTTTTATTTTGGGTAGAGACGGGGTTTTACCGTGTTAGCCAGGATGGTCTCAATCTTCTGACCTCGTGATCAGCCTGCCTCTGCCTCCCAAAGTGCTGGGATTACAGGCGTGAGCCACCGCGCCTGGCCTCCCCCAAGCTCTTAATGTTGCTTCCTGAATTCTTGGTAACTGGGGAAATCTCCCTATTTTTTTATTTTATTTTTTTTTGAGACGGAGTCTCGCTCTGTCGCCCAGGCTGGAGTGCAGTGGCGCAATCTCGGCTCGCTGCAAGCCCCACCTCCCGGGTTCAACGCCATTATCCTGCGAGCCTCAGCCTCCCGAGTAGCTGGGACTACAGGCGCCCACCACTACGCCCGGCTAATTTTTTTGTGTTTTTAGTTGAGATGGGGTTTCACTGTGTTAGCCAGGATGGTCTTGATCTCATGACCTTGCGATCCGCCTGCCTTGGCCTCCCAAAGGGTTGGGATTACAGGCGTGAGCCACAGCACCTTTTTTTTTCTGTTTTGAGAAAAAGTCTCGCTGTGTCACCCAGGTTGGAGTGCAGTGGCACAATTTTGGGTAACTGCAGCCTCCGTCTCCTGGGTACAAGTGATTCTCCTGCCTCAGCCTCCCGAGTAGCTGGGATTATAGGCGTGCGCCACCACACCTGGCTAACTTTTGTATTTTTAGTAGCGACAGGGTTTTGCCATGTTGGCCAGGCTGGTCTTGAACTCCTGACCTTAAGTATCTGCCCACCAGCCTCCCAAAGTGCTGGAATTATAGGCATGAGCCACCGTGCCCGGCCAAAAATCTCCATTTTACCCTTCCTTTGTGAAATCTGTGAGTACCCAAATGCAGCCACTCATGTCAAACCCTAACAAAATCGACCCCAGAGCCCACGAGGAGGGGGTGGCCTCGCACTTGCGCTTGATAGGAGCTGCCACAAGGGCCTTTCCCAACCAGAACTTTGGGTTCAGCCACTTCTGTGAAGAGCCTCTTTGCTAGCAACAGCCAGCCCCACCGGTGAACAAAGTAGCATGAACACCAGAGTTCCACAAGGAAGAAAACAAAGCAGTCCATATTTAACATTTATTTTACTTTGCTGAGCAAGAATCATAGACAGCTACTACCACAGCTGCTTCGTTTGGACAAAAATAACCAGGAGGCATCCACAGGATTAGTTACACGGTATCAACTTACCACCACAGCAGAATCAACAGTGACTCGCTAATTAACAGAACCGTTTGCTAGAAAGCACTAATGTAGTTATATAAATACTGAAATAGGTCACATGCAAAACACTATAAACGTTTTGTATGATGTACTTTTAGTTCTCCATAGTTTTGTTTGGTATAAAGGAAATATAATTTGGCTGTGACGTAGACTGTTGATGTAATTTTCAAGTTTTCCCGTATGGGGAAAGTTGCCCTGACTGTGGCCCTTTTCAAGGTGGAGCCTCCAACACCACGTTGGCAGATTCAGACTCCGTGAACAGTCTAAATGAGCAAGTCAGCTGAATGCCACTTTCAGATGAAAGGGAAATGAGATGGAAAACAACAAAAAAGGACTGCCAGGCGGAACAGTTTCCAACCGAGTTTTCGTTGAGTGAGGATCCAGCAGCCATCAAACTCAAACATAGGGGCCCGCAGGGAAACTGGAGGAAATACTTCAGAGACAGCAAAGCTGAAGGTTTCTGTGCTCTGAGGGATCGGAGAGTGGATGTCCCACTCCTGTATCCTCAGCCAGACACAGAACTAGCCAGATTCATTAGGGAAGCTCGGATGCTCTCATTCTATAAAGTAAGGCCCCCAGCAGGGCACATACATACATTGGGAAAGAATAAACCCCTTAGTACCATGTTGGTCAAAGGCAAGAGAGAGAATTCTATTTCCATCTGGAATGTCATTCTTGTTTACTTCTTCCAACAGTGAAATACTTCCAGGCCTTCGAAAGGCCATCCTTTGGACACATGTAAAAAGCTGTCTTGTTGGCCCGTTATTCCCACTAACCCGTCTGAGTGATCACCCAGGAGCGCGGCGGCAGCAAGCAGAGCTCACCGGATTTGGGACAAGGATTTTAAAGGCAGCTACAAAGCTGAGCTCTATTTGCTGATGATAGTCTCTGTTCAGCTCTTTAAAATGACTGTCTGACTCACCATGATAATTTTTCACAAATTAAAGACACATTTTGGGTTGTGCAACAGTGTTCTCATCTTTCCAGGCAGGCAGATTATTTTAATGCTGTTATACAGGGAATTGGGAGTCTCGGATTTTCTTTTTTAACCTTTTTATGCCATTCAGTAGGGGAAGTTTCCTTGAAAGTTAGACAGCTGCAAATCTCTAAGTATCAACGTAAAGAAGCAGATGACCCAATTTGGGAGGTGGTTCAAGTGTTCTGTTTGTTTACAAAGGCACAGACCACGACCATGGACACACCCAGTGGAAGTAACCACACCCGGTGTGTTCCTAGAAGCTCACCTGTGACAGTTCAACAAGAACTTACTATTCTAGAAAAGTATTACACAAAGTTATTTAAAAAAATGTCTCTACAATCGTTAACACGGCCAAGCCAGGCCTTGGGTTTTGCCTCTTGGTGCCCGGCTGTGCTGGGAATGCCATGAAGACCAGCGGCTGGAAACCGACTTGGGCATGGAGAGGAGACTGAGGGAGAGGGAGGGGACAGCACGACTGAGCAAGGGCACAGTGCTGGCCGCCTCATGGGCTCCAGGCTCCTTCTGCCAGGATGAGGAAGAGGCCCCAGAGCAGCGTTACACAGGAAATTACCCTATTTGCTAATCCTTTGGAAAAATGTTTGTTTCTGGTCCATAAACAGAAAATCAAAACAGGATGGCAGCTCCTTGTGAGGGTGGAGGGGAGGGCACCAGAGGATGTGCGGCTGGAAATTCCAAGGTGCTCAGAACCAGGCGCCTGCACCTCTCCTTATGCCAGACCACAATCTTCAAAGAGGCCGGCAGCCATATTCTCGATGGGGAGGTGGACAAGGCCACCCTGGGGATTGCTTTCAATCTGTCCTCACAAATCAACAACCCCCCGCCACCTCCAGGGCATTTTCTAATAGTGTTTGTTTTTGAGACGGAATCTTGCCCTGTTGCCTAGGCTGGAGTGCAATGGCACCATCTTGGCTCACTGCAACCTCCACCTCCGGGGTTCGAACAATTCTCCTGCCTCAGCCTCCTGAGTAACTGGGATTACAGGCACCCACCATCGCACCCAGCTAATTTTTGTATTTTTGGTAGATACAGGGTTTCATCATGTTGGCCAGGCTGGTCTCGAACTCCTGGCCTTGTGATCCGCCAGCTGCTGCCTCCCAAAGTGCTGCGATTAGAGGCGTGAGCCACCGCACCCAGTCTTCTATTAGTTTTTGAGGAAAGCAGAAAAAAAGAAATGGAAACCCAGGGAAAGTCACGTGACAAAACATCTTCGCAGCGCAGTGAGCACACACCTGGCCTGTCCTCCACACACAGGTCAGCGGTTTTATAGAAGCGGCTGAAGCAGGTGTAGTAGCCCACGCCTATATTCTCGACACTACGGGAGGCTGAGTGGGAAGGATTGCTTGAGCCGAGGAGTTCAAGACCAGCCTGGGCAACAAAGCGAGAGCCCAGCTCAACAAAAAAATAGCCAGGCATGGTGGCACGTGCCTGTGGTTCCAGCCACATGGGAGGCTGAGGTGGGAGGATCACTTGAGCCCAGGAAGTCGAGGCTGCAGTGAGCCAAGATCATGGCACTGTACTCCAGCCTGGGTGACAGACAGAGCAAGACTGTCTCAAAAAAATAAAAAGGTTACTTGTGGGTTAAAAAGCCTCACTTTGGTCCGTCATCATGGCAGACTTTTTCGAGTAGGTAGAAGTTAATGAGTCAGAATTATTGCTCTGTTCCTGAACGATTTTATCTTCAGGAGGGGCTATTTTTGTATTTCCCGGGTGAGAAGCCAAATGGAAAACCAGTGAAGGGACCATGGGTGCCAAAGGCCTAAAGAGCAGGCAGGGAAATGAGACTCGGGGCCGAGCAGGCGGGGAAATGAGACTCGGGGCCGAGCAGGTGGGGAAATGAGACTGGGGACCACTGGAGCCCCAGCTGCCTCTGACAAGCCCTGGAGCTCTGGGTCTCAAAGGCTGGCTGGCAACAGGCTGCACCGGGCATGGGAATCCGCCGGCTGCGAGATTGGGGGTAAAGAGCTCAGACACGGTCAGAAGCCTCTGCCTAACACACGGCTCCAGTAGCCACTCCTCAGGCCTCCTGCGCCCTCGGGGGTGCGTGACACAGGAGGATGAGTTGAGCTGGCTGGTGGCCCCAGTGTGCAGTACTACTGTCCCTTGGGGAGAGTGGGACGGGGTGGGCGCCTGACACATACCACGCGCCCCAGAAACATTCAGTGTGGACGCTTCCTTTTTCAGCAAGGACGGCGCCCAGGTAAACGCCACGTAACCCAAACCATCAACACTGCAGCGTCCTGCTGAAGGCTCACGTGGGGAACCGGACAGGTGCTAGGTGATGAGATTAGGAACAGTGGGCTCTGAGGGAGGACAGACAGGCTCACCCCACGGGGACCTCAGAACAGCCTGCCTCATACTCAGAGTCCAAAAAAGAAAAGGAACGTACACATCTCCTCCCAAGTTAAACACGAGAGGTTTGTCCTCAACCTCAGGGCTGGAAACCACCACAGGTAGGAGGGCAGGGTGCCCTGGGGTTGCGGGGAGCTCATGCAGCCCAGGGTGGGGAAGGGGTAGGGGGGCAGGGTGCCCCCCGGGGGAAGGTGGGCAGGGGCTCACGCAGCCCAGGGTGTGGAAGGTGACGGGCAGGGCACCCCGGTGTGGGGAGCTCACGCAGCCCAGGGTGTGGAAGAGGTAGGGCCTTCCTCTAAACAGAAGCGACTGAACGGCCTCCGTGCTCGTAGCCCTTGAGTGCCGTGCAATGCTGCAGCTTGAGGCTTGCGATGCCTCTGGGATAGTCTGAGGATGCCCACAGCCCTGGGTCAGGTGGGGAGAAGTTCTGAGTGCCCACTGTGGCAGCAGGAGACCCTTCCTTCCAGGGCCCTCTGTCCCCTCCCTTCGGCCCTGCTCTGTGGCCTCATGCCCAGGGCCAGTCTGCCGCCGGTCCAGGGCCTCAGGGCCTTCGACGGCTGGTGTGGGAAGCCGAGGGCTCTCTTGGCTGTGGCAGGGAGCGGCTCTCGTTGGCACTGGACCCACCTCTGGCTCCCGGTGGACCCTGGGGTGCCGCCCAGAGAGGAAGTGGGCACCCCCAGCATGGGAGCCTCAGAGGCTGTTTTCACATTACACGGGGATGGGCTCGGCGGACACAGTCAGCTACTGGTCTGGTCTCTACTCCAGGAAGCTGATACCTGGAATCCCCAGTTTGAGTTTCTGCTGGTCTTCACCGACAAACCGAGAAAGCCGCAGGCAATGGCCAACTTAGCTCCTCATGCCCTGCACCGCAGCAGGGCCATGAAGGAGGGCGTCCCTGCCCATTTCTGGGGGATGCAGTGTCACGAGGACAGCAGCAGCTGGCAGCTTCCTGCTCTCAGGGATGCTGCCTGGGGTCCTGTGGAAGCAGTGGCTCCACTGTGTCGTCTGGGGCCCGGCCAGTGGCTGCAGCCAGGCTCTGCAGCGCCTCCTGCTGGTGTTGCCTGGCTTTGTTGTAGAGCAGGACCCCAACTGTCACCAGGGCTGTGCCAACGGCCGACAAGCTGGTGATCTTGTTGCCGAAAACGATTACGCTGAGCCAGATGGACAAGGCATGCTTCACGGTGCTGGCGACGCTGCAGAGACAAGGGGAGGCAGCAGGGGCGCTCAGGGTTATGGTCTCCTCAGCCCGTGGCCAGCAGCTTGGCTGAGCCTGGGTCTGGAGGCTGGGCGGGGTTGGGGGACTCAGCGTCACGGTGACATCAGCCCTGCGGCCAGCAGCTCAGCTGACCCCGGGTCTGGAGGCCAGGATGGGGCGGGGGTGCTCAACGGGACCTGGGTGGTGGTGAGCTCAGCCCAGGGGTTTGGGAGCTTTCAGCGGGGCTTGCCTGCTCCCTCGTCCCTTCTTTTTTGAGGGGTACTTTTCATTATTAAAAAACGCAGAGGAGGAGAAACCT
Organism: Pan troglodytes; assembly: GCF_028858775.2. Classification (NCBI taxonomy): domain Eukaryota; kingdom Metazoa; phylum Chordata; class Mammalia; order Primates; family Hominidae; genus Pan; species Pan troglodytes. Next base: position 230,289,065 of record NC_072398.2, on the reverse strand, counting down.
AAGTAACGGCCACATCCTGTGATCTAGACGCAGGAATTCATGACATCCGCCTCATCAGCTTCATCCAATCGAGGTGGGTCTCACTATGTAGCCCAGGCTGGTCTTCAAATCCTGGGCTCAAGTGATCTTCCCACCTGGGCTTCCCACAGGGCTAGGATCATAGGCGTGAGCCACCACACCCGGATGAAATATTTTTAAGTAAATTACAGGTATCATGACATCTCACCCCTGAGTACTTCAGCCTGCTCTCTAAAGAACAAGAACATCACTGGGCGCAGCGGCTTAGCCTGGAATCCCAGCACTGTGGGAGGCTGGGCGTGGGGGCTCATGCTTGTAACCCCAGCACTGTGGGAGGCTGGGCGTGGGGGCTCATGTCTGTAACCCCAGCACTGTGGGAGGCTGGGTGTGGGGGCTCATGCTTGTAACCCCAGCACTGTGGGAGGCTGGGCGTGGGGGCTCATGTCTGTAACCCCAGCACTGTGGGAGGCCGGGCACGGGGGCTCAGCCTGTCATCCCAGCACTGTGGAGGCCGGGCGCCGTGGCTCATGCCTGTAATCCCAGCACTGTGGGAGGCCGAGGCGGGCGGATCGCCTGAGGTCAGGAGTTTGAGACCAGCCTGGCCAACATGGTGAAACCCTGTCTCCACTAAAAATACAAAAATTAGCCGGGCATGGTGGCACACGCCTGTAATCCCAGCTACTTGGGAGGCTGGGGCAGGAGAATCACTTCAACCCGGGAGGCGGAGGTTGCAGTGAGCCGAGATCAAACTAAGGAAATCCAGCTCTGGGTGACAGAGCAAGACTCTGTTTCAGGAAAAATAAAGTACATAGGCAGGGCGCGGTGGCTCACGCCTGTAATCCCAGCACTTTGGGAGGCTGAGGCGGGCAGATCACAAGGTCAGGAGATCGAGACCATCCTGGCTAACACGGTGAAACCCTGTCTCTACTAAAAAATACAAAAAAAAAAAATTAGCTGGGCATGGTGGCAGTCGCCTGTAGTCCCAGCTACTCGGGAGGCGGAGGCAGGAGAATGGCGTGAACCCAGGAGGCAGAGCTTGCAGTGAGCCGAGACTGCGATACTGAACTCCAGCCTGGGTGAAAGAGTGAGACTCTGTCTCAAAAAAAAAAAAAAAAAAATAAATAAATAAAATAAATTTAAAAATAAATAAATAAATAAATAAAATAAAATAAGTTGCAAATAAATTGCAACTTCATTCAATCTGCCCAGTTACAGAAGTGGAAAGAAGCTGAAGGATCCTCCCCGTTTCTAGAGCTGCGCCACACGGCACAGGAAGCAGTGGCCACAGGTGTCTGTTCAAGTTCAAACTGACGGCAATCAGCTTGAATTCCGAATCTGGTTCTTGTTATATTCTCCACATTTCAAGTGCTCAGAAGCCGTATGTGGCCAGTGGCTCCTGCACTGGACAGCCCAGAAGAGACCATTCCATTCCTGCAGACAAGACTAGTCGCAGCGCCCGGCTATTCTAGACAGAAAAGCACTCAATTTCAAAAACCTTCAAACGCAGAGACTTCTAGTGGAGATTTCCCTAAATACCTATTTCACACAGTTTACGGTTTATTTTACAGTTTCTCATTTGTTTTTTTGTTTTTGAGAAGGACTCTCACTCCCATCCCTCAGGCTGGAGTGCAGTGGTGAGATCTCGACTCACTGTAACCTCCGGCTCCCGGGTTCAAGTGATTCTCCTGCCTCAGCCTCCCGAGTAGCTGGGATTACAGATGCCCAGCATCACACCCGGCTAATTTTTGTATTTTTAGTAGAGATGGGGTTTCACCATGTTGGCCAGGCTGGTCTTGAACTCCTGACCTCAAGTGATCCACTTGCCTTGTCCTCTCAAGTGCTGGGATTACAGGCATGAGCCACTGGGCCCAGCCTATCGTTTGCATTTCAAACAGCATGGGTATAAAATAGCCTAGTAATTACACTGCATAGCCACAGTCATCCCTGTGGAAGAGAATCACATGTGTCCCTTATAAAAATACCTAGATTTCTGGTCTCCTTTGTAAACAACCTGGACACACTCGACTCTTGGGAAGTTCCTCTGCTCACCTGAAAGTCACCGGGGAGATTTTCCCCATGAGGGCGTACGCCGTGACGCTCTGAAGGTGGAACAGGACTCCGTCTGTCAGAAGCAGCAGCACCACGTCCTGGTTGTAGCTGAAGCTCTTCCCGCTCCTCCCGATCACTGGGACGTCCTGTGTGGCAAACAAAAGGGTACTCTATCGGTTTCCATTGTCCATCTACTAATCATCCACCACAAACGCCCAGCGCCACTCCTGCCCAGAAACTGGGTAAAGCTGCTGCCACTGAGGACAGCCCTGAAAATGCCTCGAGGGGACAGCTGGACTGTGCACTCATCCATTTTCTGTTTTTTTTTTGTTTGTTTTTATTATTTTTTGCACTAATTAATTTTCACCATGCAGATGCAAATGGACAAGCACATGAAAGAGGCTGAACATCACCATCATCAGGAAAATGCAACAGAAACCCCAATGCGGGGCCAGGCGTGGCCAGTCTGGCCAACACGGTGAAACCTCGTCTCTACTAAAAACATAAAAACTAGCCAGGCATGGTGGCGGACGCCTGTAATCCCAGCTACTCGGGAGGCTGAGGCAGGACAATCACTTAAACCCGGGAGGCGGAGGTTGCAGTGAGCTGAGATCGCACCACTGCACTCCAGCCTGGGCGACAGAGTGAAATATCATCTCCAAAAAAAAAAAAAAAAATTAAATATAGAATTATTATATAATCCAGCACTTCCACTGCTGGGTATACACGCACAAGAACTGATGGCCCTGGCCGGCAACCACAACTTCCCTGCAGGGAGAATGGCCAAGTCAGTCAGCCTTGACAGCTAATGGATTAAAATCCAGAAAACCGCAGTAAGAACTTGAAACTGCATCTCACACAGAGAACCCTCTGTGTGGGAGACTCTAGGGAAGTCTACAAATTGCAGGTCCCAGCTACTTGGGAAGCTGAGGCAGGAGAATAACTTGAGCCTGGTAGGCAGACTTTGCAGTGAGCAGAGATCACACCATTGCACTCCAGCCTGGGATACAGAGCGAGACTCTTTATAAAAAAAAAAAAAAAAAAAAAGTTTTTCTAATAAAAAAAAGAAATTAAGCTAACCTAAAAGTCGTCTCAAGTTGAATGATGAAGAATCAAAACAAAACAAACAAACAATAAACAAAATAAAAGTCTTCACACAGAAATCTGAGCTGCAAACCCCGAGTGGCTCCCAGGGCAACTCAGCTAAGCAGGACCCGCAGCGGAGCTGGGCCCGACCAGCCAGCACACGGCCTGGAAACGGAAGTCATTCTGCTCCCGAATCACCGGAGAAGGCAGCCCGGCAAGTAAGGACGGGACGCCTGTGTCTGAAACCCACCGTAAAGAAGACCCGGGCCGGGACGAGCATGGCCACCGCAGCGGCGCTGGTATAGAACTGCAGCTCCGGGGCCCTGTGGGTGACAGAACACGCTGGGCCCCCCGTGTCGGGACAGGCCGAGTTCACACGCAGCTCCCTCACAGCAAGAACACCCAGGCACCCCAGCCCAGAAGACGTTCATTCTCTCTAGGCAGGACTGGGGCCGCTGCAGCTTCCCAGAAATGAAAACGCAAACGCACACCAGGCTGGCTGAGGGGCTCAAGGGAGTAGCTGAGAAACAGGCGGGTCTCTCCCGAGCTTAGACAGGGTACTTGTAAAGGCCACCCAGGCCAGACAGGAAGGGAGTCAGGCCTGTGGGGTGTTCTGACTCTTACAGTGGGCAGGAAGTCCTCTTCGTCTTATGACTTGGAGATTTCACTGACGAATAATACTTACGAGAACCTGTATTTGTCCCCGCTGAGCAGCTTTTTTGAAAAAACATTTTGCAAACTAGAATAAAGAAAAGAGATTATGCATCAATACTAGTCCTCGGCACGGAACATCAGGGGGACAAGGTGTCTGCGCTCACACGGAGCGATGGCGACAATGACCAGACCTCAGTGGTGCCCGCCACCACGCCTGGCTACTTTTTGTATTTTTAGTAGAGATGGGGTTTCACCGTGTTGGCCAGGCTGGTCTCCAACTCCTGACCTCAAGTGATCCACCCGCCTCAGCCTCCCAAAGTGCTGGGATTACAAGTGTGAGCCACCACGCCCAACAGATTTTTTTTTTTTTTTTTTTGAGACAGAGTCTGGCTCTGTCGCCCAGGCTGGAGTGTGGTGGCGCGATCTCGGCTCACTGCAAGCTCCGCCTCCCAGGTTCACGCCACTCTCCTCGGCCTCCCAAGTAGCTGGGACTACAGGCGTCCGCCACCACGCCCGACTAATCTTTTGTATTTTTAGTAGAGATGGGGTTTCACCATGTTAGCCAGGATGGTCTCGATCTCCTGACCTCGTGATCCACCCGCCTTGGCCTCCCAAAGTGCTGGGATTACAGGCGTGAGCCACTGTGCCCAACATATTTTTATTTTTACTTCTATATTATTCAAAATCTCACCACAAACCTGTTTTGATTATCAGTAATAATGATAAACTCTCAGACACCAGTGGTGGTGTCTTTTCCTTTCTTTCCTCAAAAGCAGAAAAAGCCTAGAAGCCGGTCATTCTCAAAGGGCAGGTTTTGCCAGGGCTGGAATGTGGCCATTAACAGCACGGCAGGGAGGTGGACGCCCAATTCTGGGTGAATCTGAACGGCCCCCGAAGTGCAGCGTCCACCGCTCTTCTCTACCGAGTGACAAAGACGTAAATAACAGGGCCCTCTCCTCTGGGACCCTGCCATGCGCTGTCCTCGCTGTGGGAGTCGGCCTCTCATCCTTCCTGCCATCGTGACACCAGGACACAGATGGCCACCAAGGAAGCAGAGGATCCGCCTGACCTGGAGGCCGTGCAGCTCCCAAACAGGCAGAACCTGCCGCTGGGGGACTGTCCCTGCTCTGGCAGCTGCATGAAGACACACTGAGCGAGACACACTGCTGAGCGTATCTGCGCATTTCAGCATTTATCAGCTAACCGTGTCTCCATGGTTAGCATTTTAAGTACCAAGACCGTCCATCCTGAAATTTCGGCTTATTTTTTAGAAACTTACCTTCCGGGGATACCTGTTGTTTTGCTCTTTAGGAAAGGGCAGCATTGGACGCACCTGCTTTGGCTCACGGGAGGAATTCTCAGCTCACCTGAGAATCCGCACACCCAGACGCAGGTGAGCACCGGGTCTCGTCCCCCTCACGCCCACCTTCTCTGTGACTCACCAGTCCATGATGTTGGTGGACAGTGCGGCCGAGAACCCCAGGACGTTGAAGCTGATCTCAGTGGCCGTGCACAGCGCCAGCCCGCCCATGACTGGGATGAGGGAGAGGTTGACCAGCAGCCCTGGCGAGAGGACAGCCCCTGTGAGTGGCTGACCCGCCGGGCGGACGCTCCCTCCCGAGGGCCAGGCTGTTTCCATCCCCTCTTATGAAAGGAACGGATGCTTCCTTCAATTCAAAAACAATACTTGTCAGTTTCTTCACATTGTGAGATAAAGCAAATCAAAGTCCATGTCTGCGAATAAGTCCCGTCCCCATGGCAAAGGTGCCGCCTTTCACTCTACATGAGATGCGTCCCCCAGAGACTGAGCCCCAGCCATGGGCAGGTGAGCCACAGAAACCTTCCTGATTCTGTGAACGCTCCTGTGAAACGGTGAGTGTGAAGGAGATGGTTCCCAGGGAACTGCGGAGAAAGAGGCCCTGTGGGCCGGGAGGGGGATGCCCACATTGAGTTTATGCTTTTCTGTTTCCTTCTGAAATGTAACAAAAAACTTTACGTGAAGGATTTTAAAAAAATCTATGGAACACCGCTCACACCTGTAATCCCAGCACTTTGGGAGGCTGAGGCAGGACGATCACTTGAGCCCAGGGGTTCAAGAACAGGGCTGAGCAATGGTGAGACCCCACCTCTACAAACAATACAAAAATTAGCTGGGTGTGTGTCCCGGCTACTGGGGAGGCTGAGGCTGCAGTGAGCTGTGACCATGCCACTGCGCTCCAGCCTGGACAATAGAGTGAGACCTTGTCTCAAAAGAAGAAAGAGAAACCTGAGACAAGTTAACGTGGGAAACCCACAGATACGGCCCAGTCGAGACCCTGGCGTAGCAGAGGGACCTGAGTCTGTGCGGGGAGGCTCCAGCCAGAGGGGCGTCCTCTCGTCTGCCGTCACCTGGTCTCGGCCTCTGCTGGAAAGTCTGGTTGAATCACGGACAACATTTATGAAAATTGTAGAGAAAACTGGAGACTGTGAATGCCGTTTCACCCTTCAAGGAGGGCTTGCTGCTGCTGTTGACATGCAGCTGGGGTGCCATAGACGCCTATATCCAGCACCAGATTCCTATCTCAGTTGAAGGTCTGGCGTCTGGGGGTCCCCATGGTGGGGCGCCCATTCCAGCTTGTGCCCCTCCAGCCCCAGGAGACTGCTCTGCTCAGAAACCATCAGCAAATGCACCGGGGAGGGTGGTGCCTCTTAAGACAGAGTCACTTCTCCGGGCTGCCAGAGGCTCCGGAAGCTGGGTGCCTCAGGCCCTGGCAGCTCCATCACTCTCCAACGCCTCCCCCACAGACTTCTTTTTGCTAAATGGTATCAAGATTTTCTCGTTGTTGTCAGCAAGAGAGTTGGTTTTCTAACATCTCATCGACCATGGCTGGAGATCAAATTGATGTTTTAAACTTGCTGGAAATAAACGGCTCCTTTCTTGCATGGCTCGATGCGCAATAAGGTTCCTCTATGTCATTTTGTTTACGATTTTTAGGATTGCTTTTTAAAGCCGGACACGGCGGCTGATGGCTGTAATCCCAGCACTTTAGGAGGCCGAGGCAGGAGGATCACTTGAGGTAAGGAGTTCAGGACCAGCATGGGCAACACAGCGAGACCCCATCTTTATAGAAAACACAAAAATGAGGCCGGGGGTGCTCATACATGCACTGAGGGTTGACCCTGCTGTTCTTGCCTTCTTAGATTCTTCTGGAGCTGGAGATGAACTCGGACCTCAAGGCCCAGCTCAGGGAGCTGATTATTACAGCAGTGAGGGAAACTGAAGTTGGTGGTGGTGAGAAAGTTATCATGGGCAGGTGCAGCAGCTCACGCCTGGAATCCCAGCACTGTGGGAGGCTGAGGCGGGCAGATCACGAGGTCAGGAGCTCAAGACCAGCGTGGCCAACATGGTGAAACCCCATCTCTACTAAAAATACAAAAATTAGCTGGGTGTGATGCCACATGCCTGTAATCCCAGCTACTCAGAGGAGGCCGAAGCAGGAGAATCGCTTGAACCCGGGAGGCAGAGGCTGCAGTGAGCCAAGATTGCGCCACTGCACTCCAGCCTGGGCAACAAAGCGAGACTCCATCTCAAAAAAAAGAGGGCCGGCTGTGGTGGCTAACACCTGTAATCCCAGCACTTTGGGAGGCTGAGGCGTGCGGATCAACGAGGTCAGGAGATCGAGACCATCCTGGCTAACACGGTGAAACCCAGTCTCTACTAAAAATACAAAAAATTAGCCGGACGTAGTGGTGGGCGCCTGTAGTCCCAGCTACTCAGAAGGCTGAAGCAGGAGAATGGCGAGAACCCGGGAGATGGAGCTTGCAGTGAGCCGAGATCGTGCCACCGCACTCCAGCCTGGGCGAGAGAGCAAGACTCCGTCTCAAAAAAGAAAAAAAAAAAAAAGAAAAAAAAGAGGAAGTTATCATAATCTTTGTTCCTGTTCTGCCACTGAAATTATTCCAGAACATCCAAGTCTGGCTAGTACGTGAATTAGAGAAAAAGTTCACTGGTAAGTATGTTGTCTATTGCTTAGAGGAAAATTCTGCCTAAACCAACTCAAAAAAGGTGTACAAAAAATAAGCAAAAGCGTCCCAGGATCCACGCTCCGACAGCTGCGCACGTCGGAATCCTCGAGGACTCGGTCTTCCCAGGTGAAATTGTGGGCAGGAGAATCCGCGTGAAATGGACACAGCAGCTCACAAGGGTTCATTCGGACAAAGCCCAGCAGAACAACGTGGAACGCAAGGTCCAAACTTTTTCTGGTATCAATAAGAAGCTCACAGCCAAGGCTGTTAATTCTGAATCCCCAGAGTTCCAAGTTTCAATTGTTAAGAAAAATGACTAACGTATACTCACAGTGAAAAAACAAAAAGACACACAAAATACAAAAATTAGCTGGGCATGGTGGCACATGCCTGAGGTCCCAGCTACCCAACAGGCTGAGGTGGGAGGATTGCCTAAGCCTGGGAGGCCGAGGTGGCAGTGAGTCGTGACCTCGCCACTGCACTGCAGCTTGGGCGACAGAGCAAGACCCTGTCTCAAAAACATAAAACAAACAAACAAACAAACAAAAAAAACGGAGTTGACTTTTAGGCTTTGATTTTGTTATAATCACCTAAACGTGTGTGCGGGTCTCAAGTGCATGTGGGGCAAGCCCAACCCCACCCTGGACCCTCGGCCTCCTCCCGTCCCCAAAGGCAGACAGACACTTCCCTCGGCCTTAAGATCTTGTCGTTTCTTAAATAAGCGAACACGTGTGCACCCCCCCACTCCGTTCAAGATGCCGCGCTCTGTGGGCGCCTCTGCTCTTCGCTGGTTTTCATGCAGCCACGCTGGGTATGCGACATGGGGCTGACATGTCGCTGGAAATCACCTGTGAGTCATTAAGAGGTGGGAGAGGCAGGAGCCTGGGTTGCAGCTGAGGTCAGGGGCTGGGGCCCAGGACAGGCCTGTGGTGGCGGGTGCTGGGGAGGCTGTGGGGTGCTGGCATAGAGGGCCCACGGACCAGGAGCCACAGCCGCCTGTGTGGTGCTGGCCGAAGGCGGCCCCCGCCTGTCCTCTTCGGATCAGTGATTGGCACCTGCAGTAATCTTGCTTGCCAGGAATCTGCCCAGCCCCCACCTGTCTCCCCACCCAGTTAGGGTCACGAGACACAACCCTGCCCGGACCTCCGCATGCCAGTGTGAGAACACCTGGCAGACACCAGGCTCCAAGACACCCCCGCACACGTGACCGTGGGGAAAACGTTTCAGGAGAGAAGTGAAGGCACTGCCAGTGTGGGCACCACTCTGAGTGGTCCTCGTGGCAGAGCCCCATGGCAGGCAGCAGAGACGGGCACCACGGATGGAGGCCTGGGATGGTGGGGCGCAGGCGGATGGGCGGGGCCCGGGGGCCTCACCTGTGTACTCCCCCAGAATCATCCGAGACATGATCACCGTGAAGATGGGGGCGGAGCTCTTCACCGTCTCAGCAAACGAAACCGCCACATTTTTCAGGCTGACCAAACCCAAAACCACAGTTGCAAACCTGAAAATGAGCCAAAAGCACCATCACCTTAGAACGAGTCTGTCTGCCTGCACCCACCGGGCAGGCTCTCCAAGGGGCTCGCTCGGTCGGCTGGCACGTCGGCCCCTCTCCGCCCACCTCCTCATCACCAACATGGTGCCTGGACCCGCTTCTGTGACGCTTTAGGTCGAGCCCCCAGGAAATGGCACTGCGTCCAATGGGAAGTGACTTCTGCCACCCCTTGAAAACGTCCCAGAGACAAGGAGGCACCCTGTCCTGAGACCACCAGCCCGGAAAGAAGCTGACTGAACACACGTGGCAGTGAGAGCCACGAAGCCACATTCATTTGGTGTCCTGAAATCTGGACGGCCCTGGTGCTTTTATAAAGTCTGCACTGAAAACTCACCAGCCAGCAGCGTCCCCGCTCTAGTAACGAGAGGGACTTTACATTTGAAGAAAAAGAGACACTCAACCAAAACCAGGAGATTCCTTACCTCATCAGACCCACAAACAGCATCGTCATAAGGAAGTTGGGTGGGTAGGAAAGCCGGGCCTTGTGCTGATATAAACAGCAAGGAACGAGGGTTTTCACACACCCGATAACGGTGGTGGACAGCATCTGCACCGCACCTGCGGGAGGGAGGGGGCCGAAGACAAGAGGGAGAATCACCCCTCCCGTGCCTGCAGCGGGCTCCACCCCCGGCCTCCCATCCTGACCTGGGCTCCCCCGGCCCTCCCGGGTGGTTGCTGGCTGCTCCCTGTGGGGTGGCAGGTGGCCGGCTTCCACCCTGCCCGAGCCGCCGCCTACCTAGCATGCTGGGCTCGCCTCCCAGCAGGGACAGGATGTACTTGTTGAGGAAGAGCGTGCAGAAGCTGAAGAAGAACCACAGCGTGAGGTAGAGCAGCGCCCGCGAGCTCCACACACCCAAGTCTGACTCGATGACCGTGGTCTCCGTGATGGTGACGGTGAGTACGTTCTCATCTGCGCCGCCGTCGCTCTTGGCAAAAACAATCTTCTCACTTCGGTGACCAAACAGAGAGCCCCAGCTGAGAGGCGACCTGCCTTTCGGCTTCTCTTCGGAGCCAGGAACGAGCTCTTCCAGTGCCGGGGTTTTCACCGAGGACGACATGCTGAAGCCACAGCCACGAACGATTTTACCTCCAGGCTGGGCAGCATGGGTCACCGTGACCGCCCGGGGGTGGGGCCGCAGCAGGGACTCCGGGCGCCAGGAACGAGGCCACCAGGGCCTCTCCCAGGCAAAGCGTAGAAACAGACGCTAAAATATTAAGAAAAGGAAACACATCACCCGTTTTGAACATTTAATGTCCTCAAAGGTTTCAACCACCAATTTAAAATCACTTTGAAAATGCAATTGGGCCGGGCACGGTGGCTCACACCTGTAATCCCAGCACTTTGGGAGGCCGAGGCAGGTGGATCACCTTAGGTCAGGAGTTCGAGACCACCCTGGCCAACATGATGAAACCCCGTCTCTACTAAAAATATAAAAACTAGCAGGGCATGGTGGCCGGCGCCTGTAATCCCAGCTACTCGGGAGGCTGAGGCAGAAGAATTGCTTGAACCCAGGAGACGGAGGTTGCAGTGAGCCAACATGATACCACTGCACTCCTGCCTCAGCGACAGAGTGAGACTCTGTCTCAAGAAAAGAAAAAAAGAAAATGCAATCGTTCACTGTCCAAAGATTTTTAGCAATTGAATCCCGTTTTTCTCTGCGCGTGTTGGCGGATCCTTGCTCTTGAGAGACGGTCTCCTGGCACACTTGACTGTCGTCCTGGCAGACCTGGGGCTGTGGGTCCTTCACGCCCTGCCTGGCAGCTACACCTTCTCGATGGGCTTTGTGGCTGCCGCTGCCGGGTGCCCAGGACTAATTCCATGCTACTTTCTTTTTCCTTTTTTTTTTTTTTTTTTGAGACGGAGTATTGCTCTGTCGCCCAGGCTGAAGTGCAGAGGCGTGATCTCAGCTCACTGCAAGCTCCGCCTCCCGGGTTCACGCCATTCTCCTGCCTCAGGCTCCCGAGTAGCTGGGACGACAGGCATCCGCCACCACGTCCGGCTAATTTTTTGTATTTTTTTTTTTTTAGTAGAGACGGGTTTTCACCGTGTTAGCCAGGATGGTCTCGATCTCCTGACCTCGTGAACCGCCCACCTCGGCCTCCCAAAGTTCCATGCTACTTTCTAGACAGACTCCGTGGTATAAAACCACACTTACACCCGCTTCACGCTCAGGCGACTGTGGCTTCGGGGCGAGACACCCCCTCCCTTCCCACGAGCTCCAGGAAGGTCAGAACAGCCGTTTCCTCCTGAGGTCCAGTGGGAATCATCCCCCCAGCTGGGGCTTTGCACAGACGCCACTGTGACTCCGCAGCACCGAGACCCCACCGCCCCCAGGTCTCAATCCCAGCGCTCAGGCAGCCCGATTTCCTGTTTCTCACACCTGGGTTTCTCTTCCTGCTTCGGGGGCGGCTGTGCATCTGAAGGGGCGCCCATCCTGTCTCACCAACGCGCTCTGGGAGCGTGTGGTGCCGGCCGTGCTGTCCGACCCAGTACCCCTCCTCGTCTCGCTTCTCCCCCGGGAAACTGGGGTTCCCACCTCATTCATGACCTCCTTCTGTGTTTATGTTCATGCACTTGCGTGCGTGCCATATGTATACATAAATATTCTGTGTTCACACTGAGGGACGCACGCCATCCCCTCCCCCATGAAGACCTCGCCTGGGTGCTCAGGCCAGCCTCTCCCCCAGCTCACCTGCCCAGCAGTGCTCAGAGGTGCCTGAAACTTGGCCTCCCCATACCCGGGAACAGGCGCTTCTGCCCTCTCCCCAGTGGTGGCAATGCCAGGGCCTCTGCAGCCTTCCTCTCTCTCCTCCCCTCCCCCTGCTGTGTGTGTCTGTGCACCCAGGTCTCCCCGTCTGCCCATCACACCGCCAGCTCAGTGCCACCCAGACGCTCCCAGGCCACCCATGTGTGCCCTGACCCCTCGGTGCACCAGGACAACTGCCTCCAAGGGCACCCCAGGCCTCAGTGAGGAGAAGGCCGACCCCTCCACCAGTTCCCACAACCTCGGAATAACAAAGGACTCATCCACTCCTCGGGCCACTGACAGTGCCAGATCTCCACAAAGACACCATTCCCTTCTTCCTGTTCAGCAGCACAGTCCCACTGCTTAGCCTGGGGTGACAACAAGCTGGGAGCTAAACCTCCATGGGCTGCAGCCTCCCTGGAGCTAGGACTGGCTGGGCCCTGAGCCAGGGAGCTAGGAGACTTTGTGCCAGTTTCCCGGACTGATGGGCCCTGGCTGGGGGTGGAGCAGCTACCTGGCTTTCCTGAGGTGAAAATCCAACAACAAAGGGTGCGGCAGAGCAAAAGGACAGAGCACTCGGGACAGGGCTCCGCAAGGCAGGGGTGGAGCTCATGGCAGGCGTGGATCTCACTCCCCACCTCACTAGGCCTCACGGCCCTTGACCTCTCCCTCCCACCTCGAAGGCTGCCCCCTGGCTGGGGACGCTGTCACAGCACCTGCTACACAGGCTCTGCCACCACCAGCGAGTTTCTAAAACCAAATTCATTTACATGGCAAGGAGGCGACGCTCAAGAAACCCCTCCAGGAGCAAGGAACAGCACGTGGGCTCGGGCGTGTGCAGACGACGCCAGTCACGTCCCACCTGACGTCGAGGCAAACCTGGAATTCAAAAGGCAAGCATCTCCCTCTTGCCAGAACAGTCTGTCCACTTAGTTTCCCTCTGAGAAACTCACAGCATCCCAGGCAAAACTGCTCCCCGCAATGAGGACCCCCATTCCCCTTCTCTGCTGACACTGTGCTCCAAGAAGCCTGTGGGACCCACACAAGCAACCCAGTCCCCACCCTAATGTTTGCTCACAATTTGTGGAAACAAAAAAACAGAAATCACACTTCACTGACGCTGCCGTTCTCTGTACATCAAGAACTTAAGGTTCTGGGCCAGGCGCGGTGGCTCACACTTGGAATCCCAGCACTTTGGGAGGCCAAGGTGGGCGGATCACCTGAGCTCAGGAGTTCATGACCAGCCTGGCAAACACAGCAAAACCTCGTCTCTACTAAAAATACAAAAAAAAAAAAAAAAAAAATCAGCCGGGCGTGGTAGCTGGCACCTGTAATCCCAGCTACTCGGGAGGCTGAGGCAGGAGAATCACTTGAACCTGGGAGGCAGAGCTTGCAGTGAGCTGAGATCGTGCCATCGCACCCCAGCCTGAGCGACACAGCGAGACTCCCGTCAAAAAAAAAAAAAAAAAAAAAATGCTGGGCGCGATGGCTCACACCTGTAATCCCAGCACTTTGGGAGGCCGAGGCGGGTGGATCATGAGGTCAGGAGTTCAAGACCAGCCTGACCAACGTGGAGAAACCCCGTCTCTACTAAAAATACAAAATTAGCCGGGCGTGGTGGATGCCTGTAATCCCAGCTACTCAGGAGGCTGAGGCAGGAGAATCGCTTGAACCCAGGAGGCGGAGGTTGCGGTGAGCCGAGATCACACCGTTGTACTCCAGCCTGGGCAACAAGAGTGAAACTCCGTCTCAAAAAAAAAAAAAATTTTTTTTTAATGTAGCCGGGCATGGTGGTGCATGTCTGTAGTCCTAACTACTTAGGAGGCTGGGGTGGGAAGACTGCTTGAACAAGAGAGGTCAAGGCTGCAGTGAGCCGTGATTGTGCCACTGAACTCCAGCCTGGGCAACAGAGCAAGACCCTGACTCTAAAAATTAAAAAAAAGTTAAAAAAAATTAAAAGAGCTTAAACAAGAAGCCGACTGCAAACAAAGGCCTCTCCGTGCAGCTGCGCTGGGACGCGGGTTCTCTGTCCGATCACTGCACAGCAGCCCACTGGACAAATGGACCCATTCTGGCAAGAAGCACTTGGGACGGGCTACTAGGAGCATCCTCGTCTGTGTCTATGTGCAGGAGTGGAACTGCCCAGCCCTGGGACACACATGCTGAGCCCCAGCCAACGTCGCACTGACCTGTGCTCCCACAGCCCTGCCCCGGCTCGGTGTGGGTGACTGTCCCGTCCCTGCAGTTGAGCCCACGTGGTCCTGGGGTCTCCATTCCTCTCCTAATCTGCAGGACTTTACTACCATGAACCGTCCTCACCCCCAGCATCCCTGTCCCCACAGCTCCAAGGCCGCAGGAGGAGGCGATATCTAATCTTCCCCCCACGTAAACACCTGTCCCTGCGTAAATGCCTGAGGCTGGCTGCTTATTCTTTTTTTTTTTTTTTAGACGGAATCTCGATCTGTCGCCCAGGCTGGAGTTTAGTGGCATAATCTCGGCTCACTGCAACCTCCACCTCCCAGGTTCAAGGGATTCTCCCGCCTCAGCCTCCCGAGTAGCTGGGATTACAGGCGCCCGCCACCACGCCCAGCCGCTTCTTATTCAAACACTGGGAGCTCCACGTCAGACCAGTGAAGTCAGAGAATCCTGAAGTCCAAGTTCTCAGCTCCTCAGCCAACTCAAGGGCAGCCAGGCAGGAGCCACCCCTGCAGAGGCACCCATGGTTCGTTCCTGTCACTGACTGTTCCCAGGCTGGAAATTCCTGACGGTACAAATGCAAACAGATTCCAGCCTGAAACTGTCTAGTGAGACCTTTCTTTCCTTTTCTTTTTTTCGAGATAGAGTCTCGCTCTGTCAGCCAGACTGGAGTGCAATGGCATGATCTTGGCTCACTGCAAGCTCTGCCTCCTAGGTTCACACCATTCTCCTGCCTCAGCCTCTGAAGTAGCTGGGACTACAGGCGCCCGCCACCACGCCTGGCTAATTTTGTTTTTTTTTGTATTTTTTTTAGTAGAGACAGGGTTTCACCATGTTACCCAGGATGGTCTCGATCTCCTGACCTCGTGATCCACCCACCTAGGCCTCCCAAAGTGCTGGGACTACAGGCGTGAGCCACCGCGCCCGGCCTCTTTTCTTTTCTTTTTTGAGAGGAACTCTTACTCTGTCGCCCAGGCTAGAGTGCAGTGGCACAATCTCAGCTCACCGTAGCCCCCACTTCTTGGATTCAAGGGGTTCGCATGCCTCAGCCTCTCGGGCAGCTGGAATTATAGGCATGCGCCACCAAGCCTGGCTAATTTTGGTACTTTTAGAAGAGATAGGATTTAGGCCGGGCGTGGTGGCTCACGCCTGTAATCCCAGCACTTTGGGAGGCTGAGGCAGAGGCAGAGGGATCCCGAGGTCAGGAGATGGAGACCATCCTGGCTAACACTGTGAAATTCTGTCTCTACTAAAAATACAAAAAATTAGCCAGGTGTGGTGGCGGGCGCCTGTAGTCCCAGCTACTCAGGAGGCCGAGGCAGGAGAACGGCGTGAACCCGGGAGGTGGAGCTTGCAGCGAGCCAAGATTGCGCCACTGCACTCCAGCCTGGGCGACAGAGCAACACTCTGTCTCAAAAAAAAAAAAAAAAAAAAGAAGAGACAGAGTTTCACCATGTTGCCCAGGTTGGTCTCCATCTCCTGACCTCATGTGATTCGCCCGCCTTGGCCTCCCATAGAACTGGGATTACAGGCATGAGTGACCGTGCCCAGCTGGGTGCAACCTTTCAGAGGTCATGCAGGTGACAGGGAGCGACAAAAAACAAGAAGATAAAGCACTTCGCCGAGGGTGACTTGGGTCACAGAGGGCCAAACGGTCCCGGGAAAATGGGTGGGCTCCTCACACCTTCTCATAGAAGTCTTGGAGGTGGGTGTTTAATGAGCATTTTTTGTTAGTAGCAAAACAAGACAAAGCAAACACCAAAAGAATGCCAACCTACGTGCCTGTCAACAGTAGAAACAAACACCATATTGATGGAGCTGAAGCTACGATGGAAATGAGGGGCTCAGTCCCAGTGTCAAAGGGACGGACCCCAAGCCCAAACCCACCGGAGCGGGGGAAGACTGAGGGACGAATCACAGACAGAAATGCGCGACTCGGCTCCACCATGCGCTGTCAGCTGTGCGGGAAGCACCACGTGTAGAAATAAAAGCATGAAAGTACCTGAAAGAGGGAATTTCAGCACGTGCTCCTCTCATCTCGGGGACGGGCCCCAGGGGAAAGCAACAGCACCTTCAGGTGCTGGAACCCAGCTGAGCAGCCAGGGGGGTCCGGGGTCCTCCCTAAGTAGTTGTGAGAGATCACAGCCCGGGGTCCTTCCTAAGTAGTTCCGAGAGTTCAAGGTTTACATGGGGGAGGCTGGGCTTGGTGGCTCACGCCTGTAATCCCAGCACTTTGGAGGCAGGTGGATCACTTGAGGTCAGGAGTTCGAGACCAATCTGGCCAACAAGGTGAAACCCCGTCTCTACTAAAAATATAAAAATTAGCCAGGTGTGGTTGTGGGCACTGTAATCCCACCTACTCAAGAGGTTGAGGCAGGAGAATTGCTTGAACCCTGGAGGTGGAAATCGCAGTGAGCCGACATCGAGACATTGCACTCCAGCCTGGGGGACAGAGCGAGACTCTGTCTCCAAAAACAAACAAATAAATAAACAAGCAAATAAATAAAGTCCTGTGAGGAATGCACAGTTTCTCTGCACTCCCACACAACACTTCCCACAGGAGATGTAGGTTATTTCCACGTTGAGCAATTCTCCACAGACACTAGCTGTGTGTCCTCTGGTTCAATTCCCTCCCGAAGCCGTCCCCCTGGGGAGAGTGCCAGGTCCCCCGCGGCGAGGGCTGGATCCCACAAGACTGCCCCCTCCTCAGATGCTGGTCAGGCTGTGGGCCGTGCTTCTGACCGGCAGCTATAAATCGGGGTTCCCACGACACCCTCCTGAGGATCAATGAGTTTGACAGGACTGCCCTACAGAACTGCAGAAAGCACTACGTGAAAAGAAAACAGAGGAGCAGCCGGCCGCAGAGACGCGCAGGCAAGGCCTGGGCAGGTGCTGGGTTTCAGGCCCTCTCTGGGCGCCACCCCCTGCCCCCAGCACCACAATCCGAACACCATCCCACTCTTTCATCTCTCATTCACGGGTTTTTACAGCGTTTAATCTCCACGTTTGCTCACTGCGTCCCTGAGGTTGGCGGGTGGGGCTCAAAGCTCCCAGCCTCCAATCCTGGGGTCACCTGGTGTTCTGGCGACCGGTCCCCCCTACCCCCGCTCTCCAGGGGCCCACCCCCTGCCTCATCAGCATAAGCTCAGGTGTGATCAGCATAAGCTCCGGGGTGATCTGAACCACTCCTGTCACTCAGGAAATTCCAAGGCTTCGAGGAGCTTCTGTGCCAGGAACCAGGAACAAAGACCAAACACATTTCATATCAGAGCACAAGTGCAAAACATCATGGTCGGAAACCCGGTCTCAGAGTCCTCCAGGTGCAGGTGCCTGTTCAGACCAGAGACCACAAAGTTGTAAGTCAAACTTTCATGTTTGGCCAGCGGCGGTGGCCCACACCTAGAACCCCAGTACTTTGGAAGGCCGAGGAGGGAGGATCGCTTGCTGTCCACTCACGTCTGGGGCACAGCCCAGGAGACCCATGGGCCGCAGGGTAGACACTCAGCAGTCGTGAGACGCTTGCCCCAGTGCACTGTCTTTTCAAGGCCACTGACATCTCCACAGACAGCCCCCAGCCCGTCCTTTGGCTCTTAATGTGCCTCATCCACCTCCGCGTGCTGACACCCACATCAGTGACATTTGGGCTAAGCCGCCTAACGCAGAGTGGCTATAAGCGCGCTGAGCCGCTCGTGAAATTCAGACAACCCCACCGGAAGTGAGAGAGAGGACGGCTGTGAGCTCAGGGCAGCGTTTCTGCTGAAGGCGTTTGCTTTCCCACCATCATAAAGTCAGAAAATCACAACTCAGACCATGGTAAGTGGGGACCACCCACAACCCAAGTGGGCCTTGGAAATTAAGAATAGGAGGCCGGGCGCGGGGGCTCACGCCTGTCATCCCAGGAGGCTGGGCACAGTGGCTCACGCCTGTCATCCCAGCACTGTGGGAGGCCGAGGCGGGTGGATCACAAGGTCAGGAGATTGAGACCATCCTGGCCTACATGGTGAAACCCCGTCTCCACTAAAAATACAAAAATTAGCTGGGTGTGGTGGTGGGTGCCTGCAGTCCCAGCTACTTGGCAGGCTGAGGCAGAAGAATGGCGTGAACCTGGGAGGCGGAGCTTGCAGTGAGCCGAGATCGCGCCATTGTACTCCAGCCTGGGCAACAGAGCGAGACTCCATCTCAAAAAAAAAAACAAAAAACAAAAAACAGGACAGCCAGTGGGTGCAGTGGTTCCCACCTGTAATCCCAGCACTTTGGGAGCCCAAGGCGGGCAGATCACCTGAGGTTGGGAGTTCGAGACCAGCCTGATCAACATGAAGAAACCCTGTCTCTACTAAAAAAATACAAAATTAGCCGGGCGTGGTGGTGCATGCCTGTAGTCCCAGCTACTTGGGAGGCTTAGGCAGGAGAATCACTTGAACCTGGGAGGTGGAGGTTGCAGTGAGCCAAGATTGCGCCATTGCACTCCAGCCTGGGCAACAAGAGCAAAAACTCCGTCTCAAAAAAAAAAAAAAAAAAAAGTTGGAGCATTTTTTGCCCAGGTGTGTTGGTTCATGCTTGTAATCCTAGCACTTTGGGAGACCGAGGCAAGAGGATTGCTTGAGCCCAGGAGTTCAATACCAGCCTGGGTAATATGACGAAACCTCATCTCTACCAAAAAAGTACAAAAATTAGGCCTGGGAATGGTGGTGTGCGCCTGTGTGCCCAGCTGAGGTGGGGGGACTGCTTGAGTCTGGGAGGATGAGCCTGCAGTGACCGTGATCTCACCACTGCACTCCAGCCTGGGCGACACAGTGAAACGTTTTCTCAGAAAAAAAAAAAAAAAAGAAAGAAAAGAAAAAAGAAATACAGGAAGGATATACCCAAGAATAAGGAGACTCTTCAGTGACAGGGCAGGCAGGAGTGCAGTGCAGTGAGGTGGGGGCGGCTCCAGGTCTGACTTTCGGAACCATGAAAATAGGTCGCTTGCATAAAAAGCAAAAATAATTAAATCAACAAGGGTAGGGGAAAAGGGTCTCTGAAATGGAACACGAACACGAATGCATGAACCACACCACAGATCAAACAAACGACACAATCACCCTGAGGGGAGAAGCAGAACAAGCCCCGGGAACTCGGGTGCATGGATGCTGGATGTGGGTACGCAGGTGATGGACACAAGGGCTCCAGACACAGGAGCTCCAAACAAATACCGAGTTCTAAACATGCTTTTTTCCCTTTTCTTTTCTTGAGACGGAGTCTTGCTCTGTCGCCCAGGCTGGAGTGCAATGGCGCAATCTCAGCTCACTGCAACCTCTATCTCCCGGGTTCAAGTGATTCTCCTGCCTCAGCCTCCTGAGTAGCTGGGATTACAGGCACCCGCCACCACGCCCAGTGAATTTTTGTATTTTTATTTCATTTTTTAGATGGAGTTTCACTCTTGTTGCCCAGGCTGGAGTGCAATGGCACGATCTTGGCTCACCACAACCTCCGCCTCCCAGGTTCAAGCGATTCTCCTGCCTCAGCCTCCCGGGTAGTGGGGATTACATGCACGTGCCACCACACCCTGCTGATTTTGTATTTTTAGTAGAGACGGGTTTTCGCCATGTTGGCCAGGCTGGTCTCGAACTCCTGACCTCGTGATCTGCCCGCCTCGGCCTCCCAAAGTGCTGGGATTTACAGGCATCAGCCACTGCGCCCAGCCTCCCTTTTCTTTTTTTTTCTTTTTTTTTTTTTGCTGACTCATGGGTTAGAATTCCGGATTGGGCAAATACATAAATATTTTGTACATGACGGGAGGCAGATTTCATCATGTGAGTGAAGCGAGATGCAAACACGAAAGGAAGTCCTTCAGGGCAGTCTTGTAGTGAAAAAATAAAAATAAAAATGAAAAAAAGAGGCTGGGCACGGTGACTCACGCCTGTGATCCCAGCACTTTGGGAGGCCGAGGCGGGTGGATCACCTGAGGTCAGGAGTTCATGGTGAAACCCCATCCCTAGTAAAAATACAAAAGTTAGCTGGGTGCAGTGGCATGCGCCTGTAATCCCAGCTACTCGGGAGGCTGAGGCAGAAGAATCACTTGAACCTGGAAGACGGAGGTCGCAGTGAGCCGAGATCGGGCCACCACACTCCAGCCTGGGTGACAGAGACTGTCTCAAAAAAATAAAAAGGCCAGGCACGGAGGCTCACGCCTGTAATCCCAGCACTTTGGGAGTCCAAGGAGGTCGGATCATGAGGTCAGGAGATCGAGATCATCCTGGCTAACACTGTGAAACCCCGTCTCTACTAAAAATACAAAAAATTAGCTGGGCATGGTGACGGGCACCTGTAGTCCCAGCTACTCAGGAGCCTGAGGCAGGAGAAGGGCGAGAACCCAGGAGGCAGAGCTTGCAGTGAGCTGAGATTGTGCCACTGCACTCCAGCCTGGGCCACAGAGTGAGACTCCGTCTCAAAAATAAATAAATAAATAAATAAAGAGAAGAAAGAAGATGGATGGAATGACCCCCGTGGTGTTGGCCTGTGAGGGTGCTGTCGGGCCAGAGCGCACGGGCTTTAACAGACGGGTGGACGGGCGACACGCAGGCACACACACACCCCAACACAGCACATCTGCCCAGAGACAGCTACACCTGGACAGCGCGCTCCCAGCGCCCTAACCTTGGTTTCTAAATATCATTCTCCACTAAAGGGGCTGGGCGCAATGGCTCACGCCTGTAATCCTAGCACTTTGGGAGGCTGAGGCAGGCGGATTACCCGAGCTCAGGAGTTCTAGACTAGCCTGGGCAATGCGGCGAAACCCTGTCTCTACTAAAAATACAAAAAATTAGTCTCTACTAAAAAAACAAAAAATTAGGCTGGGCGCAATGGCTCACGCCTGTAATCCCAGCACTTTGGGAGGCCGAGACGGGCAGATCACGAGGTCAGGAGACCAGCCTGGCCAACATAATGAAACCCCATCTCTACTAAAAATACAAAGAAAATTAGCCAGACATGGTGGCAGGCGCCTGTAGTCCCAGCTACTTGGCATGCTGAGGCAGGAGAATCTCTTGAACCCGGGAGGCGGAGGTTGCAGTGAGCCTAGATCGGGCCACTGCACTCCAGCCTGGGTGATGGAGGGAGACTCCATCTCAAAAAAAAAAAAAAGATTAATCCTGGCGGGTGCCTGTACTCCCAGCCACTTAAGAGGCTGAGGCATGAGAATCGCTTGAACCCGGAGGTGGAGGTTGCAGGGAACCAAGATTGCACCACTGTACTACAGGCTGGGCAAAGAGCGAGACTGTCTAAAAAACACAACAAAACAAAACAAAAAATAATAATAACATATATCATTCTCCACAAAGCCAACCAGGCTTCTTTGAAAAATGACTGACTCTCGGGCTGTGGTGGGAAAGACACCAGAGGAGTGGTCATGTTGGCTGCGCCGAAAGTTTGTGCTCTAGGAATGAACTCAGGGTTGGCCGAGGGAGGGCGCAGGGGGCTTGAAAGGCAGAGTACACAACACAGTAAAGGATCAGAACCCCCAGTAAAACAACAGCCCACAAGGCCATGCTGATGAACGAATGGCAAAGGAGGGGAAGTCTTTCTTCCCAGCACAAAGTCAATCCATGATCATCAGAGTGACGGAATGAGAAGCCACCATCTGGCAACCATCACGATCATCATCACAATCACGACGAGTCACCAAGAGACTAAAACTACTGAGTAAAAGCTTAGAAACGGCCGGGCACGCTGGCTCACACCTGCCATCCCAGCGCTTTGGGAGGCTGAGGTGGGCGGATCACAAGGTCAGGACATCGAGATCGTCCTGGCCAACACAGTCAAACCCCGTTTCTACCACAAAAAATTAGCCGGGCATGATGGCACGTGCCTGTAATCCCAGCTACTCAGGAGGCTGAGCCAGGAGAATTGCTTGAACCCAGGAGGCGGAGGCTGCAGTGAGCGGAGATCGCGCCATTGCACTCCAGCCTGGGCGGCAGAGCGAAACTCTGTCCCAGAAAAAAATAAAGCTTAGAAACAAGAGGCTATGTAGTCTCGAGACAGATCCAGCCCTATGAGGCACATGTCAATCACAGAGGGAAAGCTATGCACGCACAAAGCATGTGTGAATCACAGAGAGAAAGCTATGCACGCACGATGAGTAGAAGACAAACACGTCCTGCAAGGAGACGGAGGCGCAGGGAGGGGGCGGCAGCTGTCCTCCCAAGACATGAGGACTTCTAGTTCAGTCTGAGACCTTGGTGCAGGGCTGGGCGAGTAAACAAATGCAAAAGAATAAGGACCTCGAGGTCGGGCGCGGTGGCTCAAGCCTGTAATCCCAGCACTTTGGGAGGCCGAGGTGGGCGCATCACGAGGTCAGGAGATTGAGACCATCCTGGCTAACACAGTGAAACCCCGTCTCTACCAAAAATACAAAAAAATTAGCTGGACGTGGTGGTGGGTGCCAGTAGTCCCAACTACACAGGAGGCTGAGGCACGAGGATCGCTTGAACCTGGGAGACGGAGGCTTTAGTGAGCTGAGATTGCACCACTGCACTCCAACCTGGCTGACAGAGCGAGACTGTCTCAAAAAAAAAACAAACAAACAGGTCTGGTGTACGCAGAATGGAGGCACCATGAGTTGCTGAAGAAGGAAACTTTATTCAGTCTATGATACCAGAACAGTTGTCCATGCTGCCAGGCAAAAAGAAAAACTGGATTCTGATCTCATTATCAGTAGACAAACGGCGACAATTAGTAACACTGACACAGCCCTGACTGTGCTGCTGGAGGGTCCAAAGCACTCTCTGCACAGCGGTGAATCCCCACAAGAGCCCTCTGGGGAAGGTGCTGTTATCACCCACGTGAGACACACGAAGGAAAGACACGGCTTCGCAGCAGCAGCGTCATGATTCGAACCCAGGCGGCCTGCTCTTATGATAAACTTAAATGTGTAAAACTTTATGCTCAGGAAAATATAAGAGAATGTCTTCCTGACCCTTTTTGGGGTAGGACAATAATTTCTCTAACCAAACCCCAAAAGCATGAGCCATTAAAAAAAGGGTCAGGTGGACTCACTTGGCTAAATGAAGAATTCTGTTTCACCAAAGTACACCACAAAGTGGGCCGGGCGCAGTGGCTCATGCCTGTAATCCCAGCACTTTGGGAGGCCAAGGTGGGCGGATCACTTGAGGTCGGGAGCTCGAGACCAGCCTGACCAACATGGTGAAACCCTGTTTCTACTAAAAATACAAAAATTAACCAGGTGTGGTGGTATGCACCTGTAATCCCAGCTACTCGGGAGGGTGAGGCAGGAGAATTGCTTGAACCCAGGAGGGGGAGGTTGCAGTGAGCCCAGACTGCGCCGCTGCACTCCAGCCTGGGCAACAGGGTGAGACCCTGTCTCAAAAAAAAAAAAAAAAAAAGGCCAGACTTGGCTCACACCTGTAATCCCAGCACTTTGGGAGGCTGAGGTGGGTGGATCACCTGAGGTTGGGAGTTCCAGATCAGTCTGACCAACATGGAGAAACCCCATCTCTACTAAAAATACAAAGTTAGCCGGCATGGTGGCACATGCCTTTAACCCCAGCTGCTCAGGAGGTTGAGGCAGGAGAATCACTTGAACACGGGAGGCAGAGGTTGTGATGAGCCAAGATCGCGCCATTGCACTCCAGCCTGGGCGATAAGAACAAAAACTCTGTCTCAAAAAAAAAAAAAAAGAAACAAAAAAATATATATATATATACATACCATAAAGTGAAATCAACAGCCACAACCTGGGAAAAAATACTTGCAACATGGCAAAGGATTAATATCCAGAAAGTATAAAGAATTCCTACAAACCAATTAGAAAAACAGGCAAAAAAAAAAAAAATGTTGGCGGGGCATGGTGGCTCATGCTTGTAATCCCAGCACTTTGGGAGGCCAAGGCGGGCAGATCACCTGAGGTCAGGAGTTCGAGACCAGCCTGGCCAACATGATGAAACCCCGTCTCTACCAAAAATACGAAAATTAGCCAGGCGTGGTGGCAGGCGCCTGTAATCCCAGCCACGCAGGAGGCTGAGGCAGCAGAATCACTTGAACCTGGGAGGCGGAGGTTGCCGTGAGCTGAGACTGCGCCTGCTCCAGCCTGGGTGACACAGCAAGACTCCGTCTCAAAAAGAATAGAAAAAAAAAAAAAAACCAAAACAACATATTTCACAGAGAAGAATTTATGTTTTTGGAGAAGGAGTTTCACTCCTGTCGCCCAGGCTGGAGTGCAGTGGTGAGATATCAGCTCACTGCAACCTCAACCTCCCAGGTTCAAGCGATTCACAGAGGACAATTTCTAAAAGGCAAATAAGAAGCAGGAAGGGTGCATGCTCCTTCTCTACTGCCCTGTAACAGTCATTCCACACTTACCACCTCAAAACAACAAATGCTTTTGATGTTGGCTCCTGTGGGGCAGCAATCTGCAGGAAGCTTAGCCAGACACCTCTGGCTTAAGGTCCCTCCTGAAGCTGCAGTCACACCATGGACCAGGGCTGTGACCTCATCCGAAGGCTCAACTGGGGCTGGGGCCCACCTCTGAGCTCACTCAGGTGGACACTGGCTGGGTTCAGTTCCTTGCTGGCTATAGGTGGAAAGGGCCCCCACCAGTTTCTTGTCAGTTTCTCCACAGGACGCCCCACAGCCTGACAGGAGCTTTCATCCAGCAAGCTCATCAGGGAGTGGGAGAGAGCAGCCAGGACAGGAGCCCAGGCCTTTCTGAACCTCATCTCAGAAGTGACATCCTTCCCTTCTGCTGTCTGGGCACAGCTCCCCAGGTGGAGCCCGAGGACTAGAAGGAAAAGGAAACTTGGATTTAAAATGGGATAAAGCCATAGGAGCTGCTCGTCCCACCACAGGAATCTCAACGCCGGGTTACTGGCAAAGCGTCACTTTGCACCTCGTCCAGCTGTGCAGACCTCTCCTAGCCAGGCCCCTGCACCAGAGGTTAAGAATCCGTGCCCCTGGTCAGGAAGTCCAGATGGGTTCAAACGGCCAGCAGGGAATTTCAGGCAAAATGTGTCCCAAATCTTCAAACCATGCCCCGGAACTCAGACCTCCCCCTGGGAGTTCGTCCAAAGGAAACCACCTGCAAGAGGCTCAGGCTGCAGGGCACACTCCGCTTCCAAAACCCGGAAGCTGGAGACCACACAAGTGCCCAACGCCAAAGGCACCCCGTGGAGGGACGCCCTGTGCGCCCCCGCCCAGGTGACCCGCTGCGCCCTACACATCTTCACCAGGAAACATCTGTTATGGATGTGGACGAAGCTCAGCCTGCACTCCCAGATCCGCTCATTTTCGTTCTGCCCTCCGTTTTACGATTCGCCTACACTGAAAATGCGTGAGTGGAGTGGAAAGCCTTCCTACTCCTGCCTCAGCGACCCCTTCTAAAATACTGCCTCGTTTGGCCTGAAAATGTGATTTGCAGGCTTCCTGAGCAAAGTAGATTTCACTCCATTAAAGAAAAAAAAAAAGGCACCGAACGGGGCTCGGCTGTCGGGAGTTTTGTTTTAGTTTTTTGCGTGTTTTGTTTTGTGTTTTTTTTTTGTTGTTGTTCTTTTTGCGGCCACGCACACCGCGTTCCCGGGCTTCAGGGCGTGGGGGTCGCCGTGGACTCCCGGACGTGAAAACGCTTAAAGCCAGCTGGGAAAACCCCACCAGCGTTTTCCGCGCACAGCGCCAGCCATAGGAAAGGACCCCCAGGAGCGAATCCGGGCAGGGAAACCCCGGACGCCCGCACACTCAGCATCAGTACCGGCACCCAGCACCCAGCACCGAGCACGCAGCACCGACCTCGCAGCACCCGGCACCGATCACCGAGCAGAGCACCCCGCACGCAGAACCCACCGACAGCCTGATGCAGTCTCCGCCGCAGGCATAGCGCCAGGCCCCGGCGCCTTCACAACAAAGGGACGCTGGCGGGCGGGGCCTGAGAGGCGCGCGGTGGAGGGGCCGGGCGCGAGGCCGCGGAGACAGCTCGGAGCTCGGCACTGGGGAGTGGCACAGCGCTGGCGGATCCAGGTGGGCTTCACGGGGCGCCCGCGGGACCGGAAATGACGCGCAGAATCCTGCATCGGGCTCCTCGCTGCCCAGCGGGCGCCGCTCCTCAGTGCCCCAGAGCCGCGGAGCCGGGGAAACGCGCCGCGGCCCACAACGCCCCCGCGGCTGCCCGTTGGTTCCGCCCGGGCCGTTCTACTCCAGGCAGACGGGAGGAGAAACACGGCGCGCTCAGCGTCCCCTCCCCCGTTGGTTCTGCTCGGGCCCTTCCACTGCAGGCCGACGGGGGTGGAAACACGGAGGTTTTTTTTTTTTTTTTTTTTTTTTTTTTAAAGGTCTAGGGTAACATGGGGCTTTTAAGTGCCTCTCCGCGGCCGCCTGGTGGTCCAGCCCGGGCCGTTGCAGTGCAGCCACACGGGGAGGGACACGGCGCGCCGAGTGCTCCGGGCGGCCGCACGTTGGTTCTGCCCGGACCGTTCCGCTGCAGGCAGAGGGAGAGGAAGACGGTGCGCGTAGTGCACCCCCGCGGCCCGTTGGCTCCGCCGGGGCCGTTCCACTGAAGGCAGAAGGGGGGGAACCGTGGCCCCCCCCCGCGGCAGCCCGTTGGTTCCGCCCGGGCTGTTCCACCAGTGGCACTTCAGGGCGGGATCGGCCAGTCTGTGGAGGCAGCGGCCTCTAAGCCCCGGAGGGTTTACTGCCCAGGTTTGGGTTCCAGGAATAAGAAATCCACTGAATAGGCTTAACTTAGAAGACACAAAGGCGCCTCCTGGCGGAAGTGGCCACGCTCCGCCCAGCCTGAGGGAAAGCTTCTCTGACAGCTGGGCCCGGAGCTGCGGGGGGCGGGGCCGCCGCGCGGGGTGAGGACTCGCCTCAGGGCGCTGATTGGCTTGTGGCGCGCTCCGGGGCGGGGCCTTCGTGTCCAGGCTGGCGTCGGGGCTGCTGCGGGACATCCGGAGCAGACACCCGCGGGCGCGCCTGCGGCCCCGAGGACCCCCGGCTCCGGAGCTTCGTCGAGCGTTTTCCTAGCGTTACTTTCCCAAATAATTTTCAGGAATGAAGTTACGGCTAAAGGGCTCTTTAGAGATTACTTTTGGGCCGGGCACGTTGGCTCACGCCTGTAATCTCAACACTTTGGGAGGCCGAGGCCGGCGCATCACGAGGTCAGGAGCTTGAGAGCAGCCTGGTATGGCCAACGTGGTAAAACGTCGTCTCTACTAAAAATACAAAAATTGGCCGGGCGTGGTGGTGGGCGCCTGTAATCCCAGCTAGTCCGGAGGCTGAGGAAGGAGGATCACCTGAACCCGGGAGGCGGAGGTTGCAGTGAGCCGAGATGGCGCCACCGCACTCCATCCTGGGCGACAGAGCGAGACTCCCTATCAAAAGAAAAAAGAAAAGATTACTTTTGGCCGGGCGAGGTGGCTCACGTCTGTAATCCCAGCATTTTGAGAGGCTGAGGCGGGCGGATCGCCTGAGGTGAGGAGTTCGAGACCAGCCTGGCCAACCTAGTGAACCCCCACCCCATCTCTACTAAAAATACAAAAAAAAATTACCCGGGTCTCGTGGCGCGTGCCTGTGGTCCCCGCTACTCGGGAGGTTGAGGCAGGAGAATCGCTTGAACCTTGGAGTCGAAGGTTGCAGTGAGGCGAGATAGCGCCGCTGCTCTCCGACCTGGGCGACAGTGAGAGACTCCATCTCATAAATAAATAAAAATAAATAAATAAATAAATAAATATTACTTTTACGTTTTGTTAAACTTCCACTTGTTTTTGTTTCCGTTGCATGAACCTTCGTAAAGCTTCAGGAGGCTGATGGCAGCCTCCTTCCCCAGGCTTCCCCGTGGCGCCCGCAGCCGGGTTGGGCCAGAGGCTGGGACTGTTTCCTCCCGTGGGGTCTTTGGTGGGGATGTCCCCAGAGGAGTGGGGCAGGAGGAGGGGCACGGAGCGCCCCCGGGAGCCAGTCAGAGCGCAGCGATGGTGTCTATGGTTCCAACCACTCGGGAGGCTGAGGTGGGAGGATGGCTTGAGCCTGGGAGGTCGAGGCTGCAGTGAGCTAGAATCACAGCACCACACTCCAGCCTGGGCGACAGAGTGAGACCCTTGTCCCACAAAAAAAAAAAAAAAAAAAGGCTGGGTGCGTTGGCTCGCGCCTGTAATCCCAGCACTTTGGGTGGCCGAGGCGGGCGGATCACGAGATCAGGAGATCGAGACCATCCTGGCTAACACGATGAAACCCCGTCTCTACAAAAAATACGAAAAAAAATTAGCCGGGCGTGGTGGCACGTGCCTGTAATCCCAGCTACTTGGGAGGCTGAGGCAGGAGAATCGCTTGAACTCAGGAGGCAGAGCTTGCAGTTAGCCAAGATTGGGCCACTGCACTCCAGCCTGGCGACAGAGTGAGACTCCGTCAAAAAAAAAAAAAAAAAAAAAAAAAAAAAGGAAGAAAGAAAATTATAAAATGAAGTGAAATTAACGCAGTGGAGTGCCATCTGCCTGGTGCCTGAGTTCACTATCCACACGGAGTTCATAAATTTGAGAGCAGTTTACAAAGTAGATTCTCCTACTTTCCAGGAAACCCAGAAATGTCTGGTGATTTGCCCACCAGTCTCGGCTGTTGTGGTCAGCAGGGCCGCTGTAGTATCCAAATGATTTCAAAAGCAGATTTATAAAAAGTACTCCTTTTTTTTTTGAGATGGAGTTTTGCTCTCATCGCCCAGGTTGGAGTGCAGTGGCACGATCTCAGCTCACTGCAACCTCTGCCTCCTGGGTTCAAGTGATTCTCCTGCCTCAGCCTCCTGAGTAGCTGGGATTACAGATGGGCGTCATCACGCCCAGCTAATTTTTATATTTTTAGTAGAGACAGGGTTTCGCCGTGTTGGCCAACATGTTCTCCATCTCCTGACCTTGTGATCTGCCCGCTTCAGCCTCCCAAAGTGCTGGGATTACAGGCGTGAGCTACCCCACGCCCGGCCTTTTTTTTTTTTTTCTTTGAGACAGAGTCTCACTCTGTCGCCCAGGCTGGAGTGCAGTGGCGCGATCTCGGCTCACTGCAAGCTCCACCTCCCAGGTTCAAGAGATTCTTCTGCCTCAGCCTCCCGAGGAGTTGGGATCACAGGCACCCGCCACCATGCCCAGCTAATTGTTTTGTATTTTTAGTAGAGACGGGGTTTCACCGTGTTAGCCAGGATGCTCTTGAACTCCTGACCTCATGATCCACCCACCTTGGCCTCCCAAAGTGCTGGGATTACAGGTGTGAGCCACCGCGCCTGGCCTCTCAAAGTTTTTATAGCAAAGCCTTACATTTCATGAGGAACCATGCATTTTATTTTATTTTTGAGATGGGGGATCTCGCCACTTTGCCCAGGGTGGGCTCAAACTCAGGGCTCTCTGGCCTCAGCCTCCCGAGTAGCTGGGTCTGCAGGTGGCCATCACCGTGCTGGGCCTGGGGTGTGCGTATTAATGATTTTGGAATAGTGTCTGGAAGCCTGTGTGCCTTCCTCTCTTCCTCTCCCCAGAAGGACCTCCCACCTCATCCTCCCAAAGTGTTGGGATTATAGGCGTGAGCCACCCTGCCCCACCTCTCTTTGCTATTTTGCCTGGGAGGAGTGTATTAATAATTTTAATTTTACATTTCTTTGATTATGTTCTAGTTTGATTATTGATCATTTACTTCTTAGCTATTTATATTCTTCCTTGAGTCATCGGTTTCTGCCCTTTGACAATTTTTCTATGAATGTTTTGTGTCGATTATATGAGCTTTGTCTGTATTGAGAACATCCACGCATTGTATTATTGCAACTGTTTTCCTAGTTGAGAACATCGACCTGCTGTATTATTGCAAATGTTTTCCTGCTTGCATGTAGTCATTTGTTGTGCATATTAATGAATTTCTATCCACATGACGCCGGAAGGGGATAGAGTGGGTGGGGAGGAAGAGGGAAGGGTCCCCACCTGGAGACCCAGCCTGCAGGCCACTCGGCCACCTGCGCAGAGGTAGGGGAACAGCAGCCGCTCATGCCCCTGCAATTTGTCCTCATCAGCAGGTGGGGAAACTGAGGCCGGGAGTTCTCCAGGCCAAGGTCACTCACGGGCAAGTTCCCGCAGCCTTTGCACCCTCCATACACGTCAGGGCCGCTCATGCTTTCCTGGGCCCTTCACTGGTTTGGAGGAACCGTCCTGTTTCCCAGAGCGCACTGCCTGTCTCTGAGTGTATGTGTCTCAGTGGCGTCCATGTGTATTTTTGTGTGTGTCTGTGTGAGTCTGTGTGTGTGGTGTGTTTGTGTCTGAGTGTGTGGTGTTTGCGTGTGTCTCAGTGGCGTCCATGCATATTTTTCTGTGTGATGTGTCTGTGTGTGTGTCTCTGAGTGTGTGGTGCCTGCGTGTATCTCAGTGGTGTCCATGCATATTTTTCTGTGTGGTGTGTCTGTGTGTGTGTGAATCTACGTGGGTGTTTGTCCATCTTTTTGTCTGGCCTCCTGTCCCCTCTGCACAGAGCAGCTGGGTGGGGATGCTGGTCCTGGGGGCTTGTCAGCAGGATGTGGGCATGGGGCAGCCCTGGGTGAGGCCTGAGTACAGGCCCCAGGTGCCTCCTGCACAGGGATGGCTGAGCTGGCTGCTCTGTGGCTCCCGGGTCCCCACCGCCGGTCACTGGGCACCACCTGTCCTGGCCACCCACTCCTGCCCACCCTGCTCTCCGCAGGGGCCTCCTTCCTCTTTCAGCTGTGCGCCCTGGTTGTGGAGGCTCCTAAGGAGGTTGTGGCCTCGGTTTACCACCTGCCTTGGCTCCTTGGTGTTGCCAGACCCTGAAGGCAGCCCATGCCCTGGCCGAGATCCTTCTGGGGCGGGATGTGCTGGAAGCAGCTGAACCACGTGGTGATGTACCAGCTCCTGCGGTCCTCTACATCCCCAGCACCGCCAACCTTCCCTGGGCTCCTCCAGCTGGCTTCTCTACCCTGTACCTGCCCCACCTTGCTCTCCCCCGACCCTGCTACCCCCCAACCAGACTTCCAGCTCCAGGCAGGGTGGCAGCCTCCTGGGCTCCCAGCAGGACAGGCCTCACCCAGACCCCGCAGGAGCCGTGGGACTTGGGCTGGGTCTTTGGGCCTGGCTGCAGCCCCTTTGGACCTGACCTGAGGAGACACCCTGGCTGTGGGAGGCAGGGTGGGGGTGCCGGGCCCAGCACAGAAGTGCCCAGGGTGCAGGCTGGCACTGGCCCGGCAGGGACCCTGGATGCCGCCGTTTCAGGCTCGAAAAGGTTTCCATGCCCCAGAGCCTGAGCCCAGCAGCCCCCGAGGATGTCTTGGGGCCTCTGTGCTCCCCAAAGCCGAGAAGGTTAGGCTTGATCCACAGCCTCTTCCAGGCCGGGGAGGCAGAGGCGCTCCAGGTCAGTAGGGCGGGGCCCACAGCCCAGGCTTTCACATCCCCAGAACGGGGCAGGGTGCTGGAGGCGCAGGTGTGCACAGGGTGGTCGTTTTGGTCTCTCCTGGACTTGCACGCGTGTAGTGCAGACTGGCTGCCGGCAAAGCCCTGAGCCACATTCATCTGGGCCTTGTTAGGACAACAGGGACGGTGCGGGGTGGGGGGGTTGCGGGGCGCAGGACCACGTCAGTGGAGGGAGGGAGGCCGATATCGGTGCCCAGGCTGGGCCCAGGGGCCAGCGGGTCCTCACCTGGCTTGTGGCTGCCCCTGTTAGGCAGCCCGGATGGAGGGGCCCTTCCAGCCCTCCTGGCCCCGGGAATGCAGGGACTCAATTCCCCTGGTCTCAGTGGCTCTTCCGGGAGCGACACAGCCTGCCCGAGTCCACACCACCCCTCGGGCTTGAGTCCCTTCTGTCTACCCCTACCCCCGCCAGGGCACTGCCCCCTTGCCCAGAAGAGGCAGCGGCACCCCCAGCCCCTGGGGCACCACACAGCCCCTTGGGGAGGATGCCCTGCCGGCCCCACACTCGGTGGATGGGCATTTTGGGGCTAGGATTTAATGGGGGTGACCCTGCCCGACCCCTCTATGTTGGTTCCACGGCGTCAGAAAAAAGCTGTTCTTAACCCAGCTTATTTTCTACAAGTCTTGTTTATTGAAAGGATCTGAAAAGCGTAATAAGGCTTTCAATGACATTTAATAAATTTTCAAGAAATTAATATGAAACATTAAAATTTACTTCAAAAATGCAAAGTTAAAATGCAAAGTTTTCTAGATCATTCCCGTCTCACGCTGCTTTAGAGGTCAGTTCACACCTTTTGTGTTCAGATGAGCGGCTGGAATTCTCAACACTGCTGTCTTCCAGCCCTAACGCTGGGCGCTGGTCCCTCTCTCCTAAGCCCACGGCTGGGCTTCCCCTGTGCCCAGGGTCATGGCGGACTTCAAGCCAGGCCCGCTGCCCAGAATCACACTCAGGGTTTTTGGACGCTCAAGTCCACAGATGCTGAGGTGCCCAGACGAGGGTGAGCAGGGAGACACATGCCTCGGAGAACGTGCCCAGGCTGGGCCAGGCGGCTGCGGGAAGCTCCTCACGGGCAGAGGAGAACGTCTTGTGCCTTCCTTATCGATCTCCAGCAGATGAGGGCAACTTCGTGTGCAAAACTCAGAGAGCAGTTACTCAAAAAAAAGACACCCGGGCAGCAGTAACCAGGACACCAGGGTCCGACCACGGCCTCCACACACCTGTGCCCGTGGAAGACGCGGGTGCCGGGGTAGGCAGCATCCACGTGCTCCACAGCTGCTGGTGCTGGGCAGGCTGGAGACTCACGGGAGAGGCAGGAGGAGAATCAGTGTGTTGAGTCCCTCGCTGTGTTAGTGTCAAAAATTCTCATTACAGTTGCAAAATAAAAGGGATCACGATCAGTAGCCCCGGAAACCCCCATCTCCCGGACCATCAGGATCGCACTGAACAGAAGGTCCCCGAATGGTCCCTGAGGACAGCGTCTTGCAGAACATAAATGTAAACATTTAATGGCAGACGACTCCCTTCCCCTTGAAATCTTCACAAAAGTGTGTACAAGAAAGTATGTACATCAGCACTTCAGAAAATTTTAAACAGTCTCTAAAAAGTATATACAGGATTTAAACCACCTTCCTGGGAGCAGAAGCTACGTGAGGAATGTGTGGGTCGCTGGCGATGCCAGCCCCCTTCCCGCTGAGGGTCCCAGACTCAGTGCTGGCCTCAAGCGGGGAGGGCTGGATGGCAGGGGACGCATCCAACCCTCTCCAGAAACTGAGCAGAACAAAACCACCTTGCCAGCCACCAGCAAGACCATGCTTTCAACGGCGCCTCCGCCAGGGGCTTCCCTGCAGAAGTTTCAGGGGAAGAGGTGCAGGTCAAGGGGAAAAGCATCGCAGCTCAAGGAAGGTTTTTGGCTGAGACATTTATTTTCAACATTGAAGGACAGGTCGAGTCATTCTGACTCCTCTGAATTTCAACCGACTGATTTGCGGAAAAATATCCTGGCATGGAAATTGCGGCAGCTGGAGGCCGTGCTCCAGGGACCCACCGCGGGGTGTCAGCAGGACAGAAGCAATTCCAGCCCATTTCTCACACTTCTTTAGAAATGCAAAAAAAGTCAGACATTTTAAAAAAAACAGCTGATCTGGACAAAAGGCAGACCTAGGCTCTAACCCAGCTACAGAAAGGAAGTGGCCATGCCACTGAGACAGGCGGTCACAGACACACACAGATTGGTCTGTCCCCAGAGGGCGCCTGGAGGGCAGCGGAAGGATTCGGGCCTGGATAGGGGCTTGACCTAGCCCTCCTCCTCCTCCTCCTCCTCCTCGAAGTGGGCTTGCTTCTTCCGGACGTTCCAATGCAGGCACTGGGCGAGGCTCTCAAACCAGTCGCTCACGGGGTCCCGCACACAGATGGAGGGGAGCGGGTAGCATGAGGTAGTGATGCTGATGCTGGGACGGGAGAGCAGCAGCCTGAGCCAAGGCTTCCAGAAAGGCCCACCCCCGGCCAAGAACCCTTCCTCCCTCCCTCCCTGGGAATGGCCGGGACTCTTTTCCTGTGGGGCCGGGCAGCCCCTCCCCGAGGCAGGCTTGAGCGGTGCCCCATGGGTGCTGGGACAGAGCCATCCCAGGTCCTGGAGGGGACGGTGCAGGGAACTGACAAACTCTGCCCCAGGGCCCTCAGGGGTGAGGTCCCGGGAGGTGGGGGTGGGCAGCAGTGCCAGGGGGGACACCCTCAGGCCTCTGCTGGGGCCAGGCCTGCATGTGCCACCGTATGCGACCCGCTGCCCCCAGGACGGGTGCCCCGACTGTGATGCTGCAAGACCCAGGGACTCAGGCCCTGTGGTGCTCTAGGGGACAAGCTGTGTCTACAGGCCAACCGCAAGAGGGCAGGCGCTGCCTGGCCCGGGGAGGAGGTTGGCAGGCAGTGCCCAGCCCAGCATGCAGCCCACACCTGTCTCCATGGCGGATCTCTTGTCTCTTCCGTCCATCAAAGGACACCCATGCTGTGTTCCTTGCTTCAGGTGACAGCATGATCTGAGGGTCAAGCAGGGAGAGGTGTGGGGCCCCAGCTGTGGGGAGGACGCTTCTAGGCACCCACCCCTGAGTGCTCGCCAGAGGTCGAAGGTTGGGCAGCTCTGACCCTGCCTTGCGGACGGTGGAGTGCACGTCCTACAGGCACCGGCCCAGCTCAGCACCGCCAGAGACGAACAATGGCGGGAAGCCCCTCAGACCCGGGCCCTGGGCACCTTGATGGACAGAACTCGGGCACCAGCAAGGGAAGGCTTGCATCTGAGGGGCACGGGATGGCCCTAGGATGACGAGGCCGCGTCTGAGGCTGGAGCCAGCATGGCCGAGCGGGGTGCCAGGTCCCGGCTTTGTGTTGCACGGGGTCAAATGACTCACAAACCGGAAAAGGAGTGTCGCTGGCTCTGACCTTCAGCTCGACCCCTGCGGGGACCACGATGGGCCGGAAGGACAGCGAGTGGGGGCAGATGGGCGTGATCATGATGGCCGGCACGTTGGGGTGGATCATGGAGGCCCCGGCCGCGGCCGCATACGCCGTGCTGCCCGTCGGGGTGGACACGATCACTCCTGACAGGGACAGGCGCAGGCGTCACTCCCGCCCGAGGGACGCTCAGGGCCCCAGGACAGCGCTGCGGGCCTTACCGTCGCCCTGCACCGTGGTGATGAGGTGTCCGTCCAGGTAGACATCCACGTTGGACAGGTAGGAGGAGGGGCCTCTGTCAATCACCACCTCATTCAGGACCTGGAGGGGCGACAGCATTGCACACTCAGGGCGGGGGGTGCCGCACGGCTCGCACACACCCCCCGTCTCACCCAGCCGGGCTCTCCGGAAGGTCCTCATCCCTGGGACCGAAGTCGCCCCACCCTGGGCCCCTCACCGAGGCCGAGGCGCCTCCACTCACCTGGTATTGCATGGTCTGCTTCCCGACATCCATGTCCAGGCCTGCAGCCTGCGAGCCATTCTCACCCAGCCCGTTGTGCACGGCTGTCTTCTTCCCCCGGAGCTCCTTCACCACCCTGACCTTCAGCCGACTCCGGAGAACAACAGCTGCGTTCCCTGAGGTCCAGCAGGAGTCAGAGGGCATGCATCAGGGAGGTCAGTGGGGTCAGGGGCCCCACCCCAGGGAGGCCAGTGGGAGTCAGAGGGCTCTTTCTTCTCCCAAGTTGACACACTTCTGTGCCTTTTTATTTTGAGATGGAGTCTCACTCTGTCACCCAGGCTGGAATGCAGTGGTGCGATCTTGGCTCACTGCAACCTCTGCCTCCCAGGTTCAAGTGATTCTCCTGCCTCAGCCTCCCAAGTAGCTGGAACTACGGGTGTGCACCACCACGCCCAGCTAATTTTTGTATTTTTAGTAGAGACGGGGTTTCATCGTGTTGGCCAGGATGGTCTCATCTCTTGACCTCGTGATCCGCCCGCCTCGACCTCCCACAGTGCTGGGATGACAGGCGTGAGCCACCGCGCCCGGCCGACACTTCTGTGCCTTCTGAGAGTGAGAATCAGCTCACTTCTGCCCAACACACATGGCAGCTTCAACCTGTGATCTGCTGAAACTTCTCAGTGTCAGTAAAAGGTCTGAACCACTCAAGATTTAGAAATCCCTGAATCTTGAAACCTTTAAATGTTGTTCCATGCATCATTAAATGAAAATAAACCCCCCGCAAGCAAGCGAGACAGCAGCGCCATGATCAGAGCTCCTGTGGGCTCCAGAACATTCCAACTCACCCTCTATCACCTGAGTAACTTGGGACTGAAAGTTCTCAAAGCTGAATGGGGTCAGGAAGCCCAGGGAGCCCAGGTGGAAGGCCATGACCGGAGGGACGCTGCCCTGTGAGCCGATGGAGAGGTCATTCAGCGCCCACGCCATGCACCCCCGCACCACCCAGCTTTCCACCGGCACCTCGGGAGGGACCCAGCTCTGTGGGGACAGCACCCCGACCCTCTGCAGGAGGGACTGGCCATGTGGACAAGCGGAGGGGGACGTCTCAGGCCAGGGTGGGCCGGGCCACCAGGGCCAAGGTTGGTGTGGGGAGCTGGTGAGGAACAAAGGTGGCAGGGCTGAGCAGCCCCCTGGGCATGGAGGGCTGGGGGAGCTGGCGAGGGCGGGTGGGAGGCAGCCTCGGGGTCAGAGCCTCGCGCCCCACAGGTGCTAATGGGGAGACGGGGAGAAAAGCAGGGCGGGCTGCGGGCATTTCCGGTGTCACCAACATGCAGTGGGCCAAGGGCAGAGCCAGGGTCCCCCACACAGCGTGGCCCTACAGCCCCAGGGGAGAGCTGTGCTGCCGAGAAACCAGGAAGAGGAGCTCAAGGGAGGCCCAGAGGGGATGGGCCAGTAGGCGAGGTCGTTTCCCGGGACCCACCGCCCTGCGCCACTCCCTGCTGTCCCAGGCGGGCTCTGGCCACCCCCAGCCGTAGCACTGTGTCCACACTGCCCCTGGCCCACCATTGCACCCCACCGGGCTGCCACCATGGGCCTCAGTGCTGGCCGCTCTAGGTGACTGCTCTCGTATAAAGGGGTGAAAAGTAATGGAAGCCACGCTTGTGAGCCCCTCGTTACACAGCACCTAGACTAGAACCTGGTGTGGGTCTGGAAATGTCAGCGCTTCACCTGGAAAAGCGAGGAAGCGTACAGCAGCGTCCCGTCTCCCCCCAGGCAGATGATGAAGTCTATCTGATTGGAAATGTCATCATAATCTAGGGAACACAAAGCAAAACCAAGAAGAGGCTGTCACACAGTGGCCCCTCTGTGGCGCAGTGCGCAGACACCAATGACAAGGGCAACAGTGCCAGAAGCTTCCAATGGGGCGGGGAACTGTGCTGGAGAAACCAAGGACAGAGCTGCTGACAGCCCACCTTCTCGAAAGGTACAGAATTTCTTCTTCACTGCCCCAAAGCTTTCATCGCTGGCGATGGCAGGGTCTTCTAGCACTTTCTTTTCCACATACACGATCATGTTGTTCTCCTGGAAGCAAAGTGCCAACCTGCTCATTCCACCTGCAGACCCCACCCTCCTGCAGGGAGGTTCCCGACTCACGGGCGCTGTGGTCAGAGACCTGGCATCGTGGCCTGCATGCCCGCCCCCCCATGCTCAAGCTGAAACTTCATCGCCAACGCGCCAGGAGGAAGCAGGACCTTTAAGAGATGACTGGGCGGAGGGGGCTCCCTCTCAGGAATTGACTAAGGCTGTTATTTCAGGAGTGGCTTTCCTGGGCGCCGCAACCCCCACGCCTGCTCTTCTGAAGAGAAGACACAGCAGGAAGGCCCACGTCAGATGTGGCCCCTTGATCTCGGACTTCCCGGCCTCCAGGGCCACGAGCCCACCAGCTCATTGTTGGTCACCCAGTCTGGTGCTTGCCATGGCGGCACACACAAACCCAGACACCGGGCAGATCCCCGCTCGGTCCCCAGTTCCAGACAAGCAGCCGTTTCCCAGCACTTGAGGTGGTTCCCATGGTCTCACGGGGCGGTGATGTGGATGGAGGCCCCCCCAACTCCATGTGCACCCCAGGCCCCCTTCCCCCCTGCCCCGCGTGCCTCCATGAGGTGCGTGCAGAGCTCCTTGAACGGCTGCAGTAGGCTGGCATCTCTCATCTTCTTGATGACAAGGACGCTCTTTGGGGACTTGTTCCACGTCAGCCGCTGGCTCGCGGGGTCCTGAATGTGCCTTTAGGGGAGGAGAAAAGAGTTCACACCAGCTGCGATCTCCCTCTGGCGGAAAAGGTGTATGACTTAGAAAATAAAAAAAAAAATCTTTAAAAAGGTGTTTTCACCTCCCAGGGAAACGTGCTCGGTGGCCACGAGCTCGCAGGGCCGAGGGTCGCGCCACAGAGACAGGGTCAGGGGTCAGTAGGGTCCGGAGTGACCACCTCTCACCTGCTTGGCCCATCACACGCAGGCTCAGGCCCACAACCCCCACCCGGGCACCACGCTGACCCAAGTGCACGCACCACGGCCCTTCCCAGCCCCCGGCCACTTGCCTGCCTGGCTCCTCAGTGACGCTGGTGGGGCAGAAATGACCACGAAAGCCCATGGCTGGGCCACTCTTTGCTTGATGCCCTCCTCAGGCCCCCACGAAAACCCAAACCAGTTGACATGGTGACTCTGTCCCTAGGATCCTCTGCACACAGTTTCTGGCCCCACGGGAGCCCAGGACCCCTCAAGGACCCGCTTTCCCCCCCTGCACACAGCTCACTACCTCCCTGCATGAACGGACTTTAACCTCACTCACTCTCACAGTAAAAATCACAGGTTTAAAAGTCCATGGCAGCCCTGACACAGCCACCTGCGCTTTGCTGGCTCTGACCCCGACCACTGTGCCCGGTGTTTCTCCACAGGCAGGGCCCACCCCGGTGGGATTCCCATTACCACGTTAGTCACAGAAAACATCCCAGCCCAGAACTGGGAACACACACCACGGAGCCTGCTCCTGTTCCCAGAAGCCAAGGGAGGGCGCAGCGGGGCTGGCCACCGTCGTCAGCGCTCACCGCCTACCCTCAGCCCCAAAGGACAAGTTCTTATACCACCGCGCCAGCCAGCTAGTTCCAAGTTGCCCAATCGAGAAAGCTGCTGCCTGCCATGCCTCTTCCCAGCAGTGACTTCCCCAGGAGTGTGACCGTCCCACTAACACCCCCAGAACCACAACACAGACGCCGATGGCAGCCACAGGGCCACAGACCTCAGCCCATCGCTTGTGACCTTCGGAAGCTGGTCAGCACTCACCCTGTGCAGGCACTGCTGGGAGGCGCGGGGTCACTCATGCCATCCCCTATGAGCTCAGCACCTGCCGGGTCACACAGGTGGCTCGCGAGGTAGCCCCTGCCTGCTGGGAGCCGGCCAGCGCGTCCACAGCATCCAGGCCACGCTTGGCGAACACGTGGCCGCCCCATCGGTATGGTCCTGACTGTGCGCCCACACTAGAAGCCTAAGCTCTTCATACTCAAAACTCAAAGCAAAACACAATTGTGATGAGACTTGGTAAAGTTGTTGTAAAAGCAACTAAGTCAAAAGAGCTTCCTACACTTGTAAAAATCAAACAAAACAAAACACAGTTTCCTCATTGGTCACATGGTCCTCCTGCCTAATCCCTACTGAAAAAAAGTCCTCAGTTCAGCAGCAAAGAGGCCACACTTCAGCTCCCTGCTCCTAACTGAGCCGGGTGGGACCAAGCCCTCTGTTCCCATTGCCTCAGACCTGGCCAAGTACCCAGCCTCCAGCCTCGCCCCAGCACCGCGCCAGCCACCACTCTGGCCTGCGGAACCGGCTGGGCCCCAGGGAAGGCACCCTCAGGCCACAGTCAGGTGGAAGGGCGTTCCCTGCCTCCTAGCCCGCTGCGTCACTCTGCTTGGCTCCGGCCCAAGGGCGTGCAGGTGGCTCACGGTCCTCTGGCCTGGTCAGCCAGCAAAGCCCCCGCCCTGCACACGGCTCCCCCTGCTCTCCCCGCCAACAGTCACCACTGACCCAGTGGCCCTGCCTACACCCATTCCAGCCCTGAGGCTCAGCTGAGCCCAGCCAGAGCCACCGGCAGCAGCGTCGTACACCGGCCCAGGCACCCACCGCTCTGTGTGACCACAAACCAGCGCCTCGACCTCTTCCTGGGTCACCTGCAAAGCAGGACACCAGCCCTTGCAGGCATACACGGCTGTGGGTATTGCACGGAGAGGGCAGGGGGTGGCGTGAAGCCAGCATGGCCACAGCCTGGCCCGCCTGGCCAGCTCCGACTGAGACTGTCTCACACATGGGTGGCCACGCACACTGTGACACACGGGCACTCATGCACCTCCACAACACAGGCCCACCAATTC
The DNA here is from genome assembly GCF_028858775.2 of Pan troglodytes. Taxonomy (NCBI): domain Eukaryota; kingdom Metazoa; phylum Chordata; class Mammalia; order Primates; family Hominidae; genus Pan; species Pan troglodytes. The sequence goes on along the minus strand of NC_072398.2, from coordinate 230,248,518 downwards.
CCTGGACAACAAAACAGGAAGCGGGTGCCCTCCTCACCAGGCGCCCCCACAGGGTCTTGCTCTGGACTATCAGGGAAGACGGAAGTTCAGATGCATGGGAAGCCCTGCCCCTCCACAGCGGGGATGGGAAAGCCCTGCCCCTCCACAGCGGGGATGGGAAAGCCCTGCCCCTCCACAGCGGGGATGGGAAGCGGGAGGTTATGATCCCAGAGACACAGAGCCCAGAGGGGGCGTGCTCCTATGGGGGTGCCAAGAAAGCTGCATGCCCCTCAAGGCTGCCCCACAAACCCACCGCTTTCTCCTGCGGGGCTGTCTGACCTCGGGCAGCTCGGGGACCACTGAGTACGCCCTGGTCTGAGGGCTGAGGCAGAACATGCACCTGTCCGGTGACCCCGCCCTGGCCCGAGTGACTGACGGCTGGTGAAGGCAGCAGCTGAGATGCGAGTGACAAAGGAGTGGCTCTGCCAGGACCAGGAAGTGCAGGGAGGGCACCAGGCAGCGGGGGAGAGGCCTGGTGGGGTGCCAGGGACACAGCAAGCACCGGATGGCAGGACAGAGCCACAGCGGGGCCGGGAGGGCAGTGGAGCACTCTGGGTCACCCACGTGGCTGCTGTGCAGGGAAGGGATGGTGAGGCCACGGCGAGTGGTCAGGAGTCCACACAGCGGAGGGCAGCCGGGCAATAGTGCAGGGGAGCTGCTTGGATATTTTGGGATCAAAGTGACAGAATCTGCAGATGGACTGGATGAGGGAAAGCAAACAGGGGTCGGGCCCCCCGCCTCAGGCATTTGGCAGCAGTGACAGGTCACAGACACTCCGGGAACCAGTGGCACTGAAAGGGCTGGGCCTCAAAAGCACAAGTGCGAGTCACTTCCATCCTAAGGGGCTCCGTCAGCATCTGGAGCAGCAAGGCCAACCCCAGTCCTGCCTGGGACGCACGCTGCCGCGGGGCCCACACTTTGCAGAGCAGCTCCTCGGATGACTCCCCCGTGGCTCCTGGGACCTGAACTTCGGTGACAGCCCAGGGCTGGGGCCTCCGTCCCTGCTGTGCGCCCCCAGCCTCCATGGCACCGGTGCCTGTCAGCAAAAGGCCATGCAGTGGCCGCCCCCGTATCACACGGCCGCATTGCGCTTTCTGGTCAACAGTCCCCAGCAGCCCGCGCGCTGGAACACTCGGCCCTTCCGCATGGTCCTCCCTTGCAGAAAGTGAAGCATCCATGACTCCGTGAAGGAGGAGGCCCTGAAGAGAGCCCGTTCTGCACGGAGGAAGAGAGCCTGTTCTGCACAGAGGCCTGAGAGCTGAGGCACCAGTCCCAGAAGCAAAGGCTTCTCTGGGGAAGAGGCAATGAGGACGTCTGCCAGGTGCAGAATATGACTCTCAGGGCTGGCTGGGAGCTCACTTTTTTCTCTGGAGACAGTCTTGCTCTGTCGCCCAGGCTGGAGTGCAATGGTGCGATCTTCGGCTTACTGCAACATCTGCCTCCCGGGTTCAAGCAGTTCTCTGTCTCAGCCTCCCAAGTAGCTGGGATTATAGGCACGCGCCACCATGCTTGGCTAATTTTTGTACTTTTAGTAGAGATGGGTTTTCACCATATTGGCCAGGCTGGTCTTGAACTCCTGACCTCGTGATCCGCCCACCTTGGCCTCCCAAAGTGCTGGGATTACAGGTGTGAGCCACCGCAGCTGACCAATTTTTGTGTTTTTTGTAGGGATGGGCTTTCACCATGTTGCCCGGGCTGGTCTCAAACTCCTGGGCCCAAGTGATCTGCCTGCTTCGGACTCCCACAGTGCTGGGACTGCAGGTGTAAGCCACTGCGCCCAGCCCGGATTATAATTCTTTACACATAAAGCACAGATATCAGATCAATCACTGTTGCGTTTTTCCCATGACACTATGACGGGCCTCCAGGCAGAATGTGTTGACAAACTGAACCATCAAATAGCAAACGCAACCCACCTCAGAGCTCTTACTCACTCTTAAAGAAACAAAAAAGCAGCCCTGAGGATCTCATGTGGAAGCTGCCACACCCACGGGCTGTGACCCGGTCTCCAGGCCCCGGCTCGCCTACCGTCCACTTTCGCAAAGCCGCTGGAAAAGCCACAGCTGGGGAGCCCCCGCTCGGATGCCTGCACTCAGGGGGTTCAGGGAGGACGCCCATGTGGCTTTTTGTTTAAATGACCTAAACATGTACTTCTCACATGAAGTGCTAGAATCTTCCTCAACACAGCGATCCCACAACTCCACACACATCCCGAGGACGCCCCCATCCCATGGCCCCCGGCACTCACATGATGGTCTAGGGGTTCTCTCCCTTCCAAGGACCCCCCGTCCTGGGGCCCCAGCACTCACATGATGGTCTGGGGGTTCTGCAGCACACAGGCCTTTGGTCCAAAAGTGGTCACCGGGCATGGCCCATGAAGAGAGCGTGTCCTCCTGTGGGGAGAGGGCAGTGTCAGAGCCACCAGGGCCTGAAACCAGACATGCAGTGACAGACACAGATAGAGGAGGTTACACGGTAAGGCATACATGCAATTTGAAAGATGCCAACTCCATGTGCCCAGCAGCCACACAATAGCCCTTGGAAGGTTCTGCCCAGGTCCATGGCTGCACTGGAGCAGCACCTGTGAGGAGCACGCATGCCCACGCGCCCCTCAGATCATGACCCAAGCCGGGGAGAGCTTCAGCCCAAACAAGGAAAATGCCAGGGCCAGGGCCAGCCTGGGATCAGAATTCCTCAGTGTCTCCAGGACCCCTCTCTAGATCTGCATTTGGGACTCAAAACCTGAGACAACATCTCATCTCTAAATCGTCTAGATTAAAATTCTAGCACAAATGTTCACTCTGAACTCATGTCAATAAAAAAGACGTAGGCCGGGCGCAGTGGCTCACACTTGTAATCTCAGCACTTCAGGAGGCTGAGGTGGGTGGATCACGTGAGGTCAGGAGTTTGAGACCAGCCTGGCCAACGTGGTGAAACCCCGATCCTTACTAAAAAAAGAAAAATTAGCCAGGCCTGGTGGCGTGTGCCTGCAGTCCGAGCTACTCAGGAGGCTGAGGCAGGAGAACTGCTTGAACCCAGGAGGTAGTGGTTGCAGTGAGCCGAGATCGAGCCACTGTACTCCAGCCTGGGTGAAAAAAGTGAAACTCTGTCTCAAAATGAATGAATGAATGAATGAATGAATGAATAAAAGACGCCAGATGAACGGCTCAACAACTTTCCTAGTGATTTAAACATGGCCAGGTCACAGTTAAATCACCCAGCCAGGGGCTGTGGCAGCCGCACGCATCCTGGGGAGAATGCTGTCAGGACCGCTGTGCTCCTCAGGGTCCAGCACTGAGGCTACCCTCGTCCTGGGTGCCCAGGAGCCTCCCAGTCCCTTCACACACTCAGAAAACTTGCACACAGCTGGCCAGGCAACGGCCCAACAAAATCCTCAAGTCCCAATGCAGAAGAACGGCCTTCCGCTGCCTCCCAGGGCCAGACAACCCCAGGAGAGCCGTGGTGCCCTGAGGGCTGCTCCACAGGTGACACAGGCATGGCCATCAGTGGTCACGGACTTGTTTACCTCAGCCTTTTAAAAATTGGTAAGTACAGGCCGGGTGCAGTGACTCACGTCTGTAATCCCAGCACTTTGGGAGGCCAAGGCGGGCGGATCACGAGGCAGGAGATCGAGACCATCCTGGCTAACACGGTGAAACCCTGTCTCTACACAAAAATACAAAAAATTAGCCGGGCGTTGTGGCTCACGCCTGTAATCCCAGCACTTTGGGAGGCTGAGGTGGGCGGGTCACCTCAAGTCAGGTGTTCGAGACCAGCCTGGCCAACATGGTGAAATCCCATCTCTACTAAAAATACAAAAATTAGCCAGGTGTGGTGGCACATGCCTGTAATCCCAGCTACTCAGGAGGCTGAGGCAGGAGAATCACTTGAACTTGGGAGGCAGAGCTTGCAGTGAGCCTAGATCACACCACTGCACTCCAGCCTGGGCAACAGAGCAAGACTCCATCTCAAAAAAAAAAAAAAAAAAGAAAAAAACGAAGTACATTACAAAAGAATTTTACTTACTTACGAACTGAAAAGATTATTGCGGAAAACAATGTTTCTCGAAGTGGGTGTTGGGATTTAATGTTTCCTTCCCAAGGACAGGCTGTGCTTGGGCGTATTTGGCTACCTCCTCCCCCACCTCACCCTGAAGGCGCCTGTCACTCACTATGGAGGCGACCTCTGACCCAGGGCTGCTGTCATCAGGTTCAGAATGCAACAGAAATGGTGCATTATGCCGAGGAACCCACAGGAAAAGAAAAAAAAAAAAACCCAAAGCAATTCTGTTTGCGCAGTCACTGCGCTGGGGTGGCCTGGAGGTACAGGACAACGACCCCCACTGACAACGAGGCAACGAGGCATATGAGAAAAGCTGAGTGGTGACGTGGTGCCTGCGGGACGAAGGCAGCCACCAGCGCTCGTAGCCTCCTGGCTCAGGCAGTGACTCTGTAGACAGAAAACGTGGGAGTAGCCTGTTTCTCCATTGCTGCCACCACGTCAGAGGCGCTACAGGCTCTCCCATCTCACTGGGTAAGACAACATGCTAAGACTATTTTTCACCAAAAAGCCCCCCTTGCATTTGACAGTCGTGATCCTTGTTAGGCAGCGCCGGCTCTGGCAAGCTTCCACCTAAAACTCCCCACATTTACCGTCACCAGAACCGAGAGCACCATCCCCAGGCACCATCACAGCTGTGCTTGTGCGGCCACCGTCATGCAAAGCCCGCGGCGCTGTTGCTCAAGCAGCATTGTGCAAGGGTGAGCGCTGTGGGCACTCTTGGCACAGGAGGGAGCCACTTGCCCAACATGTGAGAGGGCTGGGCCCGCCCAAGGCCACGCTCACAACTCTGCCTCCACCAGCCCTGCTCACAGTGCAGAACCCCCCAGCCTTCGCCTCTCAAAACAAGCAGAGCCAAGAGGGATGTCCCCTCACACCCCAGTGACTTCTGTAGAGCAAATGTTTCCAGGCCAGGCACAGTGGCTTGCACCGGTAATCCCAGCACTTTGGGAGGCTGAGACGGGCAGATCACCTGACGTCAGGGGTTCAAGACCAGCCTGGCCAACATGGTGAAACCCCGTCTCTACAAAAATACAAAAATTAGCCGGGCATGGTGGTGCACGCCTGTAATCCCAGCTTCTTGGGAGGATGAGGCAGGAGAATCACTTGAACCCGGGAGGCGGAGGTTGCAGTGAGCCAAGATTGCGCCACTGCACTCCAGCTTGGGGGACAGAGCGAGACTCCGTCTCAAAAAAAAGTTTCCTCTCCAAGTGCGCTTCAGTCTAACATCAAGGGTCAGCGTAGGCACCAGTTAGATGGTTCTGTGCTGATACAGACAGATAAAGAAACACGGTGGCACCCTGTGCCTGTGCTGGCACCTGGGAACATGCGCCAGGCAGGTGTCCATGGGCCAGGATCCCCCTTCAAGGGCACAGCTTCACCTGGGTAAGGACCCAGCCTCACCTTCCGGATGCATCGACGCAGACTACTCAGGAGAATTCTTCATAATCGTTTTAAGAAAGAATATTATGAAATCAGACCAGAAAAAACAGAGGAACCATCCCTCCCGGTTGTACCTGAACTCCTTGGTGCTCCCCAGGGCGGGCGAGGCAGACAGGCTGCGAGACTTGGCCCGGCCCCGGATGGGGTGGTTGTAACTCCAGGTCTCGTCGCCGTGGCAGGCCGAGCAGCAGTAAGCAGCCGCGTCTGGACTCAATTCCTTATTCATGGTCATTTTTTCTTGTTCCATTTCCATTGTCAGGAAATGAGAACTTCGGTCAGAAAAACACTGATGCCTTAATTTAATAAAATAAATAATGTAAATAAAGTAAATAAATATGTATGAAACAATAATAATTTACACATACATATGTTCCATTTCATCAAGGGGAAAAAATGGCTGAAGTCCAATTTACCAAAGTACTTTGAAAACAGACTGTTTCCATCGCAAAGATATTTAAGAACTACTCCAGGTTTTTGGCTGGGTGCCGTGGCTCACGCCTCTCATCCCAGCACTTTGGGAGGTGGAGGCGGGCAGATCACTTGAGGCCAGGAGTTCGAAACCAGCCTAGCCTGACCAATATGGTGAAATCCCGTCTCTACTAAAAATACAAAAATTAGCTGTGGTGGGCGCCTGTAGTCCTAGCTACTTGGTAGACTGAGGCAGGAGAATCGCTTGAACCCGGGAGGTGGAGGCTGCAGTAAGTCGAGATCATGCCATTGCACTCCAGCCTGGGTGACTAGAGTGAAACTTCATCTCAAAATTTTTTCTGTAAAATAATATTAACAAAAAAAATGGTTTAAAAAAGAACAAAATAGAAAGTCACACTGTGTGGCCAGGTGTGATGGCTCATGCCTGTAATCCCAGCACTTTGGGAGGCTGGAGAGAAAGGATCAGTTGAGGCCAGGGGTTCAAGACCACTCTGGGCAACACAGAACTCTTCTCTAGCAAAAAAAAAAATTAGCCGGGCATGGTAGCCCATGAGCGAGACCCTGTCTTAAGAAAAGAAAGACTCTGGCCAGGTGCGGTGGCTCATGCCTGTAATCCCAGCACTTTGGGAGGCCGAGGCGGGTGGATCACCTGAGGTCGGGAGTTTGAGACCAGCCTGACCAACATGGAGAAACCCCCATCTCTATTAAAATTACAAAATTAGCTGGGCGTGGTTGCGCATGTCTGTAATCCCAGCTACTCGGGAGGTTGAGGCAGGAGAATTGCTTGAACCTGGGAGGGGGAGGTTGCGGTGAGCTGAGATCACGCCATTGCACTCCAGCCTGGGCAACAAGAGCCAAACTCCATCTCAAAAAAAAAAAAAAAAAGATGTTAACACAGAGGGAGCTGGTGAAGGGCACAGGGGTCTCTCTGTACTATTTTTACAACTTCCTATGAATTAGTCTATGATTATTTTTTTTTTCCCCAGACGAAGTCTCACTCTTGTCCCCCAGGTTGGAGTGTAATGGCGCAATCTCGGCTCACTGCAACATCTGCCTCCAGGGTTCAAGCAATTCTCCTGCCTCAGCCTCCTGAGTAGCTGGGATTACAGCTGCCCGCCGCCACACCCGGCTAATTTTTGTATTTTAAGTAGAGATGGGGTTTCACCATATTGACCAGGTTGGTCTCAAACTCCTGACCTCAGGTGATCCGCCCGCCTCGGCCTCCCAAAGTGCTGGGATTACAGGTGTGAGCCACCGCACCCAGCCAATTATTTCAAAATAAACAGTTAATAAAGGTCAGACACAGTGGCTCACACTTGTAATCCCAGCACTTTGGGAGGCCAAAGCAGGGGAATCACTTGAAGCCAGGAATTGGAGACCAGCCTGGGCAACACAGCAAGACCCCGCCTCTACAAAAACATTAATAAAAAATAAACCAATCAAAATCACAAAATGTTAAAAAAAAGTATTATTACTGCTACATTACCTAGAAGCTCTATTTTGTGTGTGTGTGTGTGTGTGTGTGTGTGTGAGTGAGAGAGAGAGAGAGAGAGAGAAATAGAGATATTGAGAGACTGAGAGGTAGAGTCTTGCTCTGTCACCTAAGCTGGTGTGCAGTGGTGCAATTACAGCTTACTGCAGCCTCAATCTCCCAGGCTCAAGGGATCCTCCCACGTAGCTGAGACTACAGGCATGAGCCACTATGTCCAGCTAATTTTTAAATTTTTTGTAGAGACAGGGTCTCGCTACCTTGAACGGGCTGACCTTGAACTCCTGGGCTCTGGTGGCCCTCCTGTGTTGACCTCCCAAAGCACTGGGATTACAGGCATGAGCCACTGCACCCAGCCTAGAAGCTCTGTTCATATTTATTTGCGAAGATCAATTTGATGACTAAGCAGTAAACTAATTTATAAAATAATATTAAATATTAAAACCAACTTTAAACAATTATCTTCACCTATGTATGTGTGTGTGTATATATATACACACACACACATATATATATTTAACAAGTATCTCCAATACCACAACCAGTGTATTTTTTGTTTTTTTGAGATGGAGCTTCGCTGATGTTGTCCAGGCTGGAGTGCAGTGGCGCGATCTCGGCTCACCGCAAACTCTGCCTCCCAGGTTCAAGCGATTCTCCTGCCTCAGCCTCCCAAGTAGCTGGGACTACAGGTGTGCGCCACCACGCCCAGCTAATTTTGTATTTTTAGTGGAGACCTGCCTCTTAATTCTCCAACATGGAGGGGTTTCTCCATGTTGGTCAGGCTGGTCTCAAACTCCCAACCTCAGATGATCCGCCCGCCTCGGCCTCCCAAAGTGCTGGGATTGCAGCCGTCGCCACCGCGCATGGGCACCATTATGCCTCGGCCTCCCACAGTGCTGGGATTGCAGGCGTGGCCACCGCGCGCGGTCACCACTGTATTTTTTGACAAGGGCGAGTCAGGACTGACACTTAATTCGTTTGTTTGATATATTAACTGCTTTAAAAGGACACACAATGCTAGCTGCACCAAAGTGCATTAAAATTCCTCATAGCATGAATCTAATTTTAAAAAACCTTTGTAGGGCGGGCATGGTGGCTCACGACTGTAATCCCAGCATTTTGGGAGGCCGAGGCGGGCAGATCACGAGATCAGGAGTTCAACATCAGCCTGGCCAAGATGGTGAAACTCCGTCTCTACTAAAAATACAAAAAAAAATTAGCTGGGCGCAGTGGCAGGCGCCTGTCATCCCAGCTACTCAGGAGGCCGAGGCAGGAGAATCGCTTGAACCCAGGCGGCAGAGGTTGCAGTGAGCTGAGATCACGCCACTGCCCTCCAGCCTGGGGGACAGAGTGAGACTCCGCCTCAAAGAAAAAAAAAAAATCCTCTGTATTAGGAAGTTTTATTAGAAAAAAATACTAGAGCACAATAAGAAAATATTCATAACGAACTTATACAAAGTAGCAAGGAAAACATTAAGATGCCAATAAATAAATGTGCAAAGAACATGAACAAAAGTCACACACACACAAATACAAACATAATACACATGAGTTCGTTCCCATGTAAGAACTCAATCAATATTTGTTGCAAGACTAAATGAAAAAGGAAAATTTATTTAGTGACAGAAATGGGGAAACATTCAACCTCAACCCTGAGTGGGAAAAAACTTACTGCCCACTAAATTACCCATCTCATCTCACCCCGGTAAATAATGCCCAGTGCTGGCATGCACACTGGCAGTATACAAACTGAGAAAGACTTTCTGGAAAGTGCTACAGCCGTGTGACCGCAGGGCGTCACCCTGTGACCTCATTAAACCTAAGCAGATCACAGGTCTGAAGGGGGCTTTCTTTAGATGTGGCTCCACCTACTTAGGGGCAGATGAAGAAAACAGGGGTCTGGGCAGTTCTGAATGGGAAGGCCAGGCATCACCTCCCTCTTCAGTTGCACAAAGTGTGCGTGGCATCCTCACATCCCATCTGGCTCAATTTCGCTTTTTCTCTGAACACTTTTCACCATCTGTCTGAAGCACACACACACATTTTATTCACTTCCCCATTCCCATGCATGAATGCTAGGACCTTTGCAATTGTGGGCCAGGAAAGATTGCAAATGATAAGCCACCAGCACAGAGAGTAGAAATGAAATCCCGGGGTTACAAGCTAAAGCATTACTGACACCCACTTGTCCAGAACGGCTGAAGCTGGGCAGTGACTGTCAACAGGTATATACGGACTAGAAAGTGGAGCTGCTGGAGGAGGCCCTGCACCTTCCTGCCATGACACAGCCTCCCCCCAAGTGCTGGGCTTGTGTACTCAACACTCCCTCTTGCTGTCATCCTACCACACCTGCAGACTGGAGGTAATCCAGATGCAAGGCCGTCAAGTCCCACAAACACCCACCTGCCTCTTAATTCTCCAAGTGAGACCTACATTTCCTCAAGCGTGAAGCTCAATAAAATCAACTATTGTTTTCCGTTTTCATCACGAGCGCCACTTTCCCACTATTTGTTCACCGCCTCCACTCCACAAGAACTGCTCTTGACTTGGCCAACTTTCTGGGACACCCTCACTAAAAGGATTTATGAGTCAAACAGGTTTTTGTGCTAGCCTGGAAATCTAACTGTTGACAGCAGTTGTTTCAAGAAGAAAATGCTGTTTTGGAACCAAACAGCAGGCTGCCAACTGAAGCAACATCAACCCACCTCCAAGTTCAAATGAAACAAACAAACAAAAAGACTGGTCAAAGTGAGGCAAGCCGTGGTGGCTCACACCTGTAATCCCAGCACTTCGGGAGGCCGAGGCGGGCTGATCACGAGGTCAGGAGTTCGAGACAAGCCTGGCCAACACGGTGAAACCCCGTCTCTACTAAAAATACAAAAATTAGCTGAGCGTGGTGGTGGGCGCCTGTAATCCCAGCTACTCAGGAGGCTGAGGCAGGAAAATCACTTGAACCCGGGAGGTGGAGGTTGCAGTGAGCCGAGATTGTGCCACTGCACTCCAGCCTGGGCAACAGAGCTAGACTCTGTCTTAAAAAAAAAAAAAAAAGACTGGTCAAAGTGGCTCATGTCTGTAAGATCAGCACTTTGGGAAGTGGAGGCAGGAGGATCTCTTGAGGCCAGGAGGTTGAGACCAGCCTGGACAACACAGTGAGACTCTATCTCTACAAAAAATTTTATAAATCAGCTAGGTGTGGTGGTGCAGGCCTGTAATCCCAGCTACTCATGAGGCTGAGGTGGGAGGATCAATTGAGCCCAGGAATTTGAGGTTACAGTGAGCTATAATCATGCCACTATAAACACGCCTGGAGGACAGAGTGAGGCCCTGTTTCTAACATACACACACATATACACACAGAAACATCTCGAGAGGACACCTCCAAATGATGAAGCTATTTTGTTGGGTACTGCGGTGGCACCTGTGATTCCTCAAGTAGCTTGGAACCAGCGTGCTAACACCATAAAGTGGCTGCAAAAGTCCCAGTGAAGTCACTGCTGAGAGCAAACAGGCCTTACAGAGAAGTTCCAAGGGGACAGGAAATTTCCAGAGGCTTGAGAGGACAATGTTCAGGGGAATAAGTACTTGAAGGGAATTATCTAACAAGGTGTTAAAGTAACTAGCTTCTTAGACAAGATGACATAAGGAGGAAAAAAAAACTTATTAAGGCAAACATGTCAGTTTCAGGCCAACTAAGGCTGTCAGAGAGACATGGAACACAAGAAGAGAAGAGTTTTGAAATGTATTCCCATCAAGAGCCAAGAATAATGAACTTTTGAATGTAAAACTTAGTGTGTTCCAAAACAAGAAAGGAAAAATAACTTGTTACTCGGAATCGAAGCCAAAAGGAATCTCATTGCTTGGGGAGGAGGGATGGGAGGGTGGGGGTGGTCCTTGGCCTGGGAAGGAAAACTCCACCAGGCCTTCGGAGCTGGGCACGCCCTGTTCCCACAATTAAGAAAGAAAACGACGACCTAGAGCTCAAGGCCGGTGCTGACATCTGACCTACTGGATGGCAGCCGCCTGTAGGAACATCACCATAGACTATTGGAATTTTCTGGCAAGTACTGGGCACTAAATCAGAGATGTGTTTTTAGAGAATTCCATGCCAATACTGCTGTATAGAATCTTTTATTCATACTTTCCCACTAGGTTTGGGCCCCTCTAAGCTTTCACGAGTCAAAGACCCCTCCTGCTTGCTGAAACCACCCACGGAAGGCCGGACACCGAGGACCTGGCCGCCCAAGCAGAGGCGACTGACAAGCGCGGTCCGGGCTGGACGGCCCCATCTTCCCCGCCCGGGAGAGCCAGGCCGGACAGCGGCCTCCCTCAGACCCGTCCCCAAGGCCAAGCCTCGCCCTGGGCCGTGCTGGTGCCCCATTCGGGACGGAGCGGCGGCCCGTCAGCACTTCCACGGCCTCCTCAGCAGGCAAGATGGGCAGGGCCGGCCTGGTGTCTCCCCGCCTGGCCGCGCGCTCGCGGGCAGCGATGACCCCAGGCAGCGGGCGACCCCAGGCGGACGGCAGGCCGGGTCGGCTCACTCACCGTTCGCTGCCGCGGGCGCCTGCGGGGGCGTCTACATGCCGGACCGAGCCCGCAGGCCCCGCCGCCGCGCCGCCGCCAGCCGTCGCTACCTGGCCCTTGGCGCCCTGGCCGCCTGTTGCCCCATGGCCGCCCGGACCCCGGCGCCGGCGCCGCCGAGCAGCAATGCGCCGCGCCCGCCCACTGCGCAGGCGCACCCGCCACGCATGCGCGCTGCCGCGCCGCCGCGCACGTGGGCCGTCCCGCGCGTCTGCCGGGTCCCACCGGCGCCGGGACACCCCGCGCGGGCTGGAGGCGGCGGGCGTGGCGGAAAAGAGGCGGGCGGTGGGGAAGAGGGGCGAATCGCGGTGGAGAGCGGTGACCAGGGAGTGGAGGCGGGCAGCGGGGACAGGGGCGGGCGTCCGCGACTCGGGTAGGCGGGGGTCGGCGCCCCGAGGAGGGCGGCCCCCGGCTCCCGTCCCCACTCACCTGCCGCGGCCGGAGGGCGCCCCCGGGTCCGCCCAAGTCTACGCCTAGGCGCCCCCGACCTTGTGATCCCAGCCCGGCGTCCCGCCCCCAACTCACCGCCACCGCGGGCGGGACCTCCCGGACCACGTGGGCCGGCTCAGGGGAGTGCAGGTGCCCCGCGAGAGCTGGCCCCGTCCGCCGCCGCTTCCCTAATTACCGGGCTGTGACACGGTGTGGGCCGAGCCGGATTTGGGAACCGAAACTTAGAGCAGCTGCGGCAGCGCTGCGCTCCCTCGGGGCTGTCCGTCGGGGCTGGGAGGGCGGCCCTGCGCCTGGGGGAACCGCGCTCGGCCTCACGCCCACCTCTAGCGGCCAGGTGCGCCTTGCACGCCCACGAACGGCCTCAGAGGTCTGCGCTTGGGATCCCAAGGCTGGCAGTGGAGGGAGGACCCGGTGGCCTGGGGCACCTCTAGGGGGACCAGGGAGCGGTGTTTTGCGCACCCCACAGGCTGGAGGACTCGGGGAGTTGGGGGAGGAGGCCAAAGCCACAGGAGCGGACTTTGTAGTGTTTGTTGGAACTGCGGGTCCCACCCAGCCCGCACTTGCTGAACTGGTGGCTGCTTATCAGCGCCTTCAGGCCTCAAATATCCCAGTAATGTGCCCTATACCCAGTTCTCAGCTCTCGAGTCACTGTCAGGTAAACTGGCAATGCACGACCAGCTGCTCTAACCTGCTGGTTCCCCAGGTGCCAGACATCGTTTTGTTTTTCTGAGATAGGGTCTCATTCGTCCCCCAGGCCGGAGTCCAGTGGCGGGCTCACGGCTTACTGCTCACGGCTCACTGCAGCCTTGACCTCTCAGGTGCAAGCGATCCTTCCACTTCAGCTTCCCTAGTAGTTGGGACTACAAGTAGGTCCCGCCACACTCGACTACTTCATTCATATATATATATATATATATATATATATTTTTTTTTTTTGTAGAGATGAGTTTTTACCATTTTGCCCAGGCTGGGTCTCAAACTTCACCCGCCTCGGCCTCCCAAAGTACTAGGATTATAGGCGTAAGCCACTGCACCTGGCCCAGCCATTGTTTTCTGAGGTTCAGTCCCTGTCTATACTTTCTGCGTGATCACCTGGCCCAGGGTCGGTGTGGACCTGAGTCCTCTGCAGCCCTTCCCCACACCCGCCTACCTGCTCTCTGGTCAGGACTCCTGGGACTTGAATCCAGAGACACGGAACACGGCCTGGCCAAGTCTTCCTGGAAAACACAGCTCTTCAGTTCAGGACCACAGTGAAGTACAGGGCACCAAGGGTGACTGGAAAGGGAAGCAAGGATCATGAGAACTTGGGGGATTTCTTAAGCTCTGTAACTTCTCCCGGGGTTATTTTGCAAACCCAACTGTTTCAAAGTGACCACCAGCCACACCCACAGAAGCGGCCTTGAGCTGCCCAGTTCTTTTTCTTTGGCGGGGGGAGGGGGGGCGGATAAGATCATTAACATAATAATGCTTGAGCTGAGTTTTTGCATATGGTTATTAGCATAATAATGCTTGATCTAGATGGCGCACCCACAAGCCAGGCACTGAGCCAGGCCTCAGTAGAATCTTCTAGAGTGGAGGCAGTCACCCGCTTCTGCAGAGGCAACCAGTGACTGTCGTGGGCCCCAGGTCACACAGCAGGCGCCCTTTGCGTGTCCCGCTGTGTAGGGAGCTCCAGCAGCTGCCCCGTCTGTGGCATGAAAACCCTTTGTCTACCCTGGGCCTGGGCACTGCCTGCAGGAGAGCTTCCCTGTTTCAGAGATGAGAAAACAAAACCAGGGCTGTGGTTTCCTTCAGCTGACAGGTTGTGCAATTTCTCAGGGCAGGCCCCGGATATGACCTTGAAGATTCAGGGGCCAAGATCTCACACCCACACCTCACCCCAGGCCTGGCCAGCAATAACTAAGACCAAAGCTGGGAAGGCTCCTTAGGGCACCCAGAATGGTCCAAGAGGCAGTTTTGCTTGGGCTGAGACCAAAGGGAAGAGATGTTCCCGCAGCAGGAACAGAAGGGTCCAGGGCTATCATGGGGGCTTCTGCCAGATGGTGCACAGGAAGAGGGTCTGCCTCCAAGGGATTGGGGGTCAGGAAAGGCCCCCTCCTGCCTGACCAGGCCCCGGGGATGGGGCAGCAGTGGGTGGCATCCCCTGCCCTGACCTTCCTCAGCCCCAGGGCTGCCATTGCTCAAGGTGGCAGTGGACTCTTCACATAATTTCGCATTGTTTTTTGTATTCTTTAAGGATGGCTCCCATGTTGTTTACTTCAGAACCCCCAAAACCTGGACCCATCCTCTTCTGGGGGTCAGCAGGGATGGGGAGGGTGGAGGGAGAAGGGGGAACGGAGGCCATGAGGGATGGAGCAGGATGGGGTGCACTGGGGTACAGGTTGCTCCTGGGGAGGCTGAGGAGAGAGGGAAGTTGGCTTCAGGTGGCCTGGCTCCAGTAAACTGGGTGAATGAAGTCTGCCCAGAACCCACAAGGGTAAGTGGCCTGGAGCCTGGGGAAAGGATGACTGGGAAGGACTGAGGCTCCCAGTGAAGGACATCAGTATGGCAGGCTATCTGGTCATCTCATCCAGCCTCCAGCCAGCACCCAGCACAGGCCCTGCCCAGGCTGAAAGCCAGGATAGGGGCGTCTGCAGGGGCCAGTGTCTGGATCTGCTCACATGACAGTCTTCTGTTTGGCCTGGTTTGGGGCGAGGGGCAACCTCTTTCCCAGGACGCCAGCCATGTGCCAGGCATCCTGAGGATTCAACAGTGGAAACCAAAGTCCATCAGGTGTTCACCTTCTAGTGGGGCAGACGGGCAAGAAGCAGAATTGGTGGGGGCAGGCAGGGGTTGGGGTACGGTTTTGACCGAGGTACCCAGGGACAAGTGTTTCTCTCTCAGGCAGAGGCAGCAGCAAGGACCAGGACCCTGAGGTGGTGAGAGCCTAGAGTGGGCGGGGATCATCAACAGTAACCACCTGGCAGGACTGGGACTCCCTGTGTCCTCACAAGATCCTTACCAAGCAGCCTAGTACGAGACGAAGTCTCACTCTGTAGCTCAGGCTGGAGTGTAGTGGCGTGATCTCAGCTCACTGCAAGCTCCGCCTCCCGGGTTCAAGCCATTCTCCTGCCTCAGCCTCCAGAGCTGGAGTTACAGGCGCACACCACTGAACCCGGCTCATTTTTTGTATTTTTAGCAGAGACGGGGTTTCATCATGTTGGCCAGGCTGGTCTTGAACTCCTGATCTCAGGTAATCCATCCACCTCGGCCTCCCAAAGTGCTGGGATTACAGGCGTGAGCCACAGCGCCCGGCCACAGCCTGGTACGTTTATTGTCCACATTTTTCACGCGGGAGCCAGAGGCACAGAGAGGCCAAGTAACTTGCTCAAGGTCACCCAGCGAGGAAAGGGAGCTCGGGGGTGGGGGTAGGGGACAGGGCGAGGCCAGAGAGTAGTGGGAGGGGCCGAGGCGGCCTTTCCCGGGAGCGCTCGGTTCCCGGCCGGCCCTTCTATTGGCCCCAGTCACTCAGGCTCCCAGGGCCGGCTCGGGGCGGAGCAGGGCGCCGCGCCAGGCCGCTGAAGTGTCCCCGTTTCGCGTGGGCAGAGCGCGCCTCCCCGCGCATCCTGCTGAGGGCCAGCCTCTGCTAGGTGCGTGACACGGAGGGGACAGAACGGAAACCTTGTCCTGCTCAACTGTGGACGTGCGTGCCACGTGCTAGAGTAAAATTGAGGTGGGGAACCTCCATCCCTGGGACATGGAGCACAGGGGTGACCCCGCGCCGCTTGGTCAAAGGAGGTCCGAGGCCCTGCAGGAACAGCCCACAGCCGGAGCGAGCTGCAGGTCACTCCACTGCCTGTGTCCACCTGCGACAGGTGCGCCCGCGCAAGCGGGGCGGAGCCAGGTGACCGGGACACAGGAAGCGCGCCAGGGGCCCCCACACCGCGGAGCTGCTGGCGACAAAGGGCGCTGCTCCTGCATAGGCCAGGCTAATGCAATCTACAAACTAGATTTCTGTGCCTACAGTTTGAAAATGATTGCAGTTCACTCAGCCAGTGTGGAATTATCCTCCTCTTTCCACACTGCCTTAGTCAGTGCCGCTGTCCAAGTGCACGTTGTTGGCGCCCGTTTTCATTTCCTGTTTTGCTAAGAAAGTGGGGCAGTCGCCTCCATGCCCGCCAAGGGACAGGCAGGCCGCCCCAGGGAGGGGTCCCCCTCAGCTCTGGCTCTTCCAGGCCAAAGCCAAGGGGAAGGGGCACCAGAGGGTCCCAGGTCCCACATGCCAGCTCCGTCAGTCTGCTGGGTGCCAGGCTAGGACACAGAAGCCAACAGGAATCCCCAAAGGGAGGAAGTGGAGTCGGGGGTGTGGCAGCCGTGCTGAGATGCTCGGCCTTTATTTACTCTGGGCAGGGACCAAGATAGGCCACTGCAGGCCGGCACCCTGCCTCCCGGCTGCTGGAGCCCCTCCCTCCCAGGAACTGCCAGCCAGGAAACAGCCTCAGGTACTCTCTGCATTTAATTTTTTTTTTTTTTTTTTTTTTTTTTTTTTTTGAGACGGAGTCTCCTGTGTCTCCCAGGTTGGAGTGCAGTGGCGCGATCTCGGCTCACTGCAAGCTCCGCCTCCCGGGTTCACGCCATTCTCCTGCCTCAGCCTCCCAAGTAGCTGGGACTACAGGCGCCCGCCAACACGCCCGGCTAATTTTTTGTAGTTTTAGTAGAAACGGGGTTTCACCGTGTTAGCCAAGATGGTCTCGATCTCCTGACCTCGTCATCCGCCCGTCTCGGCCTCCCAAAGTGCTAGGATTACAGGCGTGAGCCACCGCGCCCGGCCTGCATTTAATTTTTAATTTTTTTTTTCTTTTGACGCCTCCAAGACAAGTTCAACTCTCTAGTGATTTTAAATGGGGTTTTTGTAAGACAGCTGGCAGGGTTAGGGCTTGTGAAGAACTTGCATGTCTATGAAGAACTGATTTATTTCAGGGAAAAGTGGGGGATGACGAAGCCAGGCGAGCCCACCCCGTTCAGCCTGCCAATCACACCCACTTCAGCAGCCTAAAACAGCACCAGGTCGCCCCACCAGGGAGACAACGCCATATTGTCACTTGCAGTGCTGGCAGATGGGCACCCTTGGTGGCGTCAGAAACACACCCAGCACCTTGCCTGGAGCAGGGCGACTGGGCCCTGCTCCGTGAATCCCAAGTGCCCTATGGGAGCCTCTCCTCCCAGGGACTGCCAGCCTAGAGGAGGGGCTGCTGGGTTCTCTGGTGCCCAGGGGAGGAGGGGGCCTACAGGTACTTTCTGCTGAGAGCCTTCTTCACTTACTAGGAAAAAGTTTGGCTGGGTGCGGTGGCTCGGCCTGTAATCCCAGCACTTTGGGAGGCTGAGGAGGGCGGATGACAAGGTCAGGAGATCGAGACCATCCTGGCTAAGATGGTGAAACCCCGTCTCTACTAAAAATACAAAAATTAGCCGGGTGTGGTGGTGGGCACCTGTAGACCCAGCTACTCAGAAGGCTGAGCCAGGAGAATGGCGTGAACCCAGGAGGCAGAGCTTGCAGTGAGCCGAGATCGCGCCACTGCACTCCAGCCTGGGCAAGAGCGAGACTCCATCTCAAAAAACAACAAGTTAGCCGGGCATCTGGGCCAGGTGCAGTGGCTCACACCTGTAACCCCAGCACTTTGGGAGGCTGATGTGGGTGGATCACAAGGTCAGGAGATCGAGACCATCCTGGCAAACATGGTGAAACCCTGTCTCTACTAAAAATACAAAAAATTAGCTGGGCATGGTAGCAGGCGCCTGTAATCCCAGCTACTTAGGAGGCTGAGGCAGGAGAATCGCTTGAACCTGGGAGGTGGAGGTTGCAGTGAGCTGAGATCGCACCATTGCACTCCAGCCTGGGCAAAAAAGAGCGAAACTCCGTCTCAAAAAAAAAAAAAAAAAAAAAAAAAAAAAATTAGCGGGGCGTCGTGATATGTGCCTGTAATCCCAGCTACTTGGGAGGCTGAGGCAGGAGAATCACTTGAACCCAGAAGGCAGAAGTTGCAGTGAGCTGAGATAGCGCCACTGCACTCCAGCCTGGGCCACAGAGCGAGACTCCACCTCAAGGGAAAAAAAAAAAGTTCCAGCTGCTGGAGCCATGGGAATTAAAAAATTACTTTTTTTTTTGAGAGGCAGTCTTGCTCTCTCACTCAGGCTGAAGTGCAGTGGTGCGATCTTGGCTCACTGCAAACCCCGCCTTCCCGGGTTCATGCCATTCTCCTGCCTCAGCCTCCAGAGTAGCTGTGATTACAGGCGTGTGCCACCATGCCCAGCTAATTTTGTATTGCCTATTTAAGATTTTAAAAAATCACCAGTTTGGAAAGCAGGGAAGCGGATGGTTCTGGAGCCTAGGAGCGGCTATTTGGGACACACACAGCCATGGTTTTCCACACCACCATGGCCAGTGCTCATTTTTTTCTTACTAGATGCAGTTCTTTATATTCAGACCAAGAGGAACACTCAGTTCAGTCCCAAGGAAAGCTAGTCTCTGGAGTAACATCCTCAGACATTCTAAGGGAGGGAAATGGCAGAGGAGAAAGGCAAGGCAGCCGCCTGTGGAGACTCCCACGGTGCTGTGGGCAAGGCCTATGCCTGGGGAGGGGTCTGGGCGATGGCAGGTGGACCTCCCTGCTCTGCTGGCCTGTGAGGTGGAGCTTCCCAGGAACCCCTCCGAGGAGCCAATGCGCCACTCATGGATTCTGTGACGTGGTGGCGGCCGTGGCACCGCCTGGCATGAGCAGACCCGTCAGACCTCACGGCAACAGGGACAGCCTAGGGAAGCGGGCGCGTGGCAAACTGGAAGTGGACCCGTAAATAATCACCACACCAAAGTCCCTCATGTCAAACTGCTTTATTACATCTTAAATAACAGTACAGTTTAATATAGTATCTATCTTGCATCCAGCTTCCTTGCAGTACACTGACTTTAAAATTAAATACAAAAGGTGGAAAGGGGTAAGGGTGCAGAGAGCTCTACAGAGTTGTTGGACGGAAAGAGAAAGAAGGGGTTTCATTTGTATTCTCTTTGCCAGATCCAGGCCTACCGCAAGGTCACAGCACAGTTTTGTATAGAATGTTGCAGAAAACAGGATGGAGAAGCCACTACTGCTGCTATGAAGGAGTGCGGGGGGCGGGGCGGGGGGTCCCACAGAACCTGCTTTCCAAACGCTGCTGCTGAACACTGGCCTTGAAATGAACACCAGGACAATCTGTGTGTGATGGGAATGAGCCACCTCAGATGTGGAGGGCCCTGAAGAATCCATATAGGAGGGCAGGCTCTTCACTCCCTCTCCCTCCCTCTCTCCCTCCCCACCCTCAGAATCCAACAGCAGTCGTTTGCAACAGAACTTTTTTTTTTTTTAAAGAACTAAAGAAAACAGTGACTTATCCCGCTACCCAAGCGTGTAGAGCCGCGCGCTGTACTGCTTCCGATATGTGCCACAGAGCAGCAACGAGAAGTGGACAGAGCCGCAATGGTTACAACTGTAAGAGGTTATTTCTTAAAAGAAAAAGAACACCTAAGGACTGAGTCCCATATGCACTTTTGAGCATTTCTACAGCATGCGATTCTAAGAGTAAACCCACCCAATATGGCAAACAATCAAAATTTTTAAAATTTAACTTAGAAAGTCTGAGATCATTATTTTCAAAACATTGATTTGTACATTGTTTCATACACAAATAATTGACTGACTATCCAAGCACAGGACAGGCATCTCTCTTGAAAACAGAGGTTCCTCCTAGTTGGGGGTTGGGTAGTGTTAGGCTATTATAAACTTCCCTCCAACTTCACAAGGAAACCCAAAGTGAGATTAAAAACTCAACTGAGAAGATAGACAGGATGGGTCAGGAGGAACATGGTGCTGGATCTGAGCTCACTTTTCAGCAAAGGTGAAGGATTCTCTGATCACGCATTTGAGACCGTCCCCGCATGTGCTTGGCCCCATGGCTTCTGAACATGTTCTTTTCTATGCCACGTTTGTGTGCAACAATGATCTGTGACATTAGACAGAAAATTAAAAACCAGGGACTGAATTTACATCATTGACAACGTCAGAGAGGCTGCCCTAGACTCTCTGGTTTTGATTAACTGTTGAACACAAAGGAATACATTTTAAAAAGGAAATATGAATGCTTCCAAAATCTTGCTACAAACATGACTGAAATTTGGACACGATGACCAGATGAACAAAGCCCTCAGCATGTTTTGCGTGAATGCCACAAAACAGGGTCACTGGTCTAAAATTCAAATAAACTAGTGGAAAGGTGTGTCTGTCTGACAATTACACTCAAGTTTACCTTCTGGTTAACATTTTTATTATATATTTCCTTTTAAAATTCATTCAAGACAAAAAAGAAAACAAAGACGATGGCCCCGGAAGGAGTGCACAATTTGTTTTAGTTTTTACAGCACAGAGATCCTTCTCTCAATGGGAATTGTGCTCTTGGTTTCAGCAATAAGTGAAGGAAAAAAGATCTTGCCCTTTTGAAGTTCTGAGGGGAGGTGTAGGGTGTCCACGTTAGTACGGTTGGATAGGATATGCTCTCATGGTAACGCGTCCAAGTTGGAATGGTCTTCCAGTCTCCATGGCATCCACATGCTGTTTTAAACAGAGTTTAAAGAAATGTGAAAAGAGGCAGAGAATCTAAGTGCAGACGCACAGCCAGGTCACTGCTCTTCCCATCACTGCATGAGTGTCTGCAGCTGAGGGCACGTGACTTCAGCTTTCTGTAAACGTTTCCCACAACACAATTCCAAATCAATGCTACATCAACATTTATCTAGAAACCGTTAATGACAACTTCAAACATTCTATGAGAAACACGCACAGTTCTCCTCAGAGAAGGGCATTTGGGCTGCTGCATTACCTACTGGCGTTAGTTCCAGATCTTGAGGAAGCTATCCCAGGACCCTGTCGCCACAGCCATGCCATCGTCAGTCACGCCCAGGCAGCTGACGCGGTTGTCATGCCCAGCCAAGACACCTGGGAGCAAACAACAGCAGAATCACACCAAAGCCCAGAGGCATCGATCTCACCTGTGCCATGTTGTGACGAGGACGGATGGTGCATCTCTCATGGGACAAGACCCAGAGTCTCCCACGGCCAGGAAGGGAGGGAAAGTTGCATCCATGTGGGGAATTAACCTGCAGCATATGGCCAGCCTTGTTAAAATTCAAAGGCACGCACACACACGCAATCAATAAATCCAGAGCCCCTGGCATTGACTTCTCAGCACTCACTTATAAAACTTAAAAAAAGAAGCAAAGGCCACTATCAAAAAAATCAAAACTATCATCAGACGCAGTGGCTTAGGCCTGTAATCCCAGCACGTTGGAAGGCCGAGGCAGGCAGATCATGAGGTCAGGACTTTGAGACCAGCCTGGCCAATATGGTGAAACCCCATTTCTACTAAAAATACAAAAACTAGCAGGGCGTGGTGGTGCGGGCCATAGTCCCAGCTACTCAGGAGGCTAGGGTAGGAGAATCATTGGAACCCAGGAGGTGGAGCTTGCAGTGAGCCAAGATCGTGCCAGTGCTCTCCAGCCTGGGCGACAGAGCGAGACTCCATCTCAAAAAAAAAAAAAAAAAAAAATCAAAACCACCCCAATCTCAAAGCAATCTGTAACACAGGAGCTTAGAGGCATGAGCCGTTTTTCCTTTGTCTGTGATCCCTAGAGCCCAGCACAAGGCACAGAACACAGGAGTAGCGATGGTGGCTGAGACCACTGGCACTGCACTGTCACTGTCATGTGATGAGGGGGCCTTCTGTCAACACTCCCAATAACCTTGGCTTGGATCATCACCAGCCAGAAGCTCCACTTCCTCCCAGGGGGATCTGAAGGCCCATTTCAGCCACCCTCCTCCACCTCCTGCAGCCACCACACAGCTGAGTACAGGGGCCGGCGTGTGCTCTGCCAAGGCCTGGGCTGGCTTCCACCGCCCTTCAACAGCACTGTGACTGTGAGACTTGGCTGGAAATGGCTCCACTCTGGTCCCCCCAGGCTGGGGAGAAAAAGAAATGTGTTTAACCAGGAGGTGGGAGTGGCACCCATCCAGAAGCAGGAAGCCCCGGTAAGGGCCAAGACCTGGAGCCATGCTCCCTTCTGTCCTCCCAGGTACTGAGACAAATGAATCTAAGTCTGTAAGTGTCAACAGTTCTCAAATTCAAATGCCCAAATGACCATTTTTAGTAAGGAAGTCTCATCTTTTGTACATCTAGTGTTTTCATACACCTGGCAATAACACGCTTGCCTTTGATATGTTAACTGTAACGGCACCCAGAGGTGTCCCTGCATGGAACTCCTCCCCCTGAAGCAGAGTTCAGAGGGGAAAGCATGGGGCTGGGCCCTGGAGCCTGCACAGCTGACCCTCTCCTGCCCACTGACCCTCCCCAGAGCCCTCCCCCACGCATGTGGGAAGATCTGCTGGTACTCCTCGGAGTCCACTTGCCTGGAGGGTCAGAGCTGGGCCATCAGTTTGCGACTGTCACTCCTGTTACGCCATGCCACAGTCCCACCGATACTAAAACACTGCAGCTTATGCAACCACTCTGTGTTTGCTCTAAAGATACCACGTAAATGTCCACAAGACACAGAAAGGCCCCATGGCCACGTACCTGCCCGGTCGGCTTTGAGTGCGTCCCAGACGTTGCAGTTGAAGTCGTCGTACCCAGCAAGGAGGAGGCGCCCGCTCTTGGAGAAGGAGACAGAGGTGATCCCGCAGATGATGTTGTCATGGGAGTAAGTCATGAGCTCCTGGTCAGCACGAAGGTCAAACAGCCTGCAGGTGGCGTCGTCTGAGCCAGTGGCAAATGCATTGCCATTTGGAAAGAACTGGAAAGAGAAAGCAAATCAAGACATCGTGTAAACGCTCAGAAAGAAACATTGGGAATATGGATTGCTCAATGGTAGGGCTGCAGAGAACACAGCAGGCAAAGACCAGCAAGACTGTGCTCTGGTAAGAACAGAGGGCTGGGCTGGGTGCGGTGGCTCACGCCTGTAATCCCAGCACTTTGGGAGGCTGACGCGGGTGGATCACCTGAGATGGGGAGTTTGAGACCAGCCTGACCAACATAGAGAAACCCCATCTATACTAAAAATACAAAATTAGCTGGGTGTGGCGGCGTGCGCCTGTAATCCCAGCTACTCAAGAGGCTGAAGCAGAATTGCTTGAAACCGGGAGGCGGCGGAGGCTGCGGTGAGCCAAGATTGCACCATTGCACCCCAGCCTGGGCAACAAGAGCAAAACTCCATCTCAAAAAAAAAAAAAAAAAAAGGCGGGGGGGAGAGGGGGGAGGAACTACAGGGGACTGGGATGGGAGGGATTTGCACTGGGGAGGCACACAAACACTGTGATCTTGGACACTGTGATTACTGTCCCCAAAGAGTAGAATTTATTCCAAAGGATAGTGAGAAAGTAGTCATCACTGACAGGTGTGCACGTTGCTGTAGCTGCCAGCCATCAGGGCTAATCTCATGGAGGAAGGAGGGAAGCGGGCTGACCAAGGCCGTGGTCAGGACTGCAGCAGAGCTCTGTCCAACCAACAGATACGTCCTTCTAAGTCTCCTCACAAGGCCAGGGGCTGGAAACACTGCCTAGCCATCCACGTGCTAAAGAGGAGGGCAGGTTCCCTGGTTAGCTGTGCCCCTGACCAGTAAGGCTCTGTAACCACTGGTGGCCTGAGTTATCTTACTGTCTTTCCCCTCCAGGATCCCAACCACTGCTCAGCTGTAGAGGTGGGAACGGGGACTGGCATACAACACCCTGTGAGTATCTGTGAGACAAGTGGTCAACACAGAGAAGTTTCCCATCGGGAGTTTTCTGTATCCCCATCTGTAGATGAGGTTGTATAAGGATCAGAAAGGAGAACATCTAATCCAGAAGAGTTTAAAATTTAGCAATCTGAACGGCTAGCAGAGACGGCGGAGGCCCCGACCCCACACCTCCACCCAGACTCACGCAAATGGCATTGATGTCAGACTCGTGGCCGGTGAAGGTCTGCCGGCACATGCCTTCTCGCACATCCCAGAGTTTGGCTGAAGCATCACAAGCACCAGAGACGAACAGTCTGGTGTCAGGAGCAAGAGAAAGGCTCATGACATCTCCAGTGTGTCCGGTAAACGTGGTCGTCTGCTGGCCGGTCTCGATGTCCCACAGGGCACTGGAGCAGGAGCGAATGACAAGGGGACATCAGCCTTAACTTCTCGGGTGGCTAGTCATGTGACAGACAATCTGTCCTTCAAACCACCCAGGGCCACGGTGAGCCTCTGCACTGTTACTTTAAAAACGTAAATTGTTTAAAGACAAATTTAAATGTAATACAACTTTGGAAGGGAAACAAAGCAAAGCAAGCAAAATTATACAGAGATGAGCACAGGGCCTGGGCTTCAGAATGACGGGATCGCTACCTCAACTCAAATGCCAGCAAACAGGGAGCCGGGGGCACTTTTCAAGCAGCACCACTGAGGCTGTGCCCCCTCTTTGGTCATGGATGGGCATGGAAGGGGTGGCAGGAAGCTACGTGGAGGCCCTGGATGGCGGAGGGGACGCGACTCTATCTGTGGCTGCTCCCTCTGTGCCCTCCCTTGGCCTCCCCTCCACAGGGTCTCAGAAAAGGCAGGCAGGAGAAGGCCAATGCCAGGTAAACAAATGGCTCGCAGCAATTCTGAGGTCCTCCTGCCCTTTCCTGGAATCACAAACAGGAGAGCAGCTGAGTTCTCAGTGATCACACCTGGTATTTTTTTTTTTGAGATCGAATTTCACTCTTGTTACCCAGGCTGGAGTGCAATGGCACGATCTTGGCTCACCACAACCTCCGCCTCCCGAGTTCAAGCGATTCTCCTGCCTCAGCCTCTCCAGTAGCTGGGATTACAGGCATGCGCCACCATGCCCGGCTAATTTTGTTTGTATTTTTAGTAGAGACGGGGTTTCTCCATGTTGGTCAGACTGGTCTCGAACTCCCGACCTCAGGTGATCCGCCCGCCTCAGCCTCCCAAAGTGCTGGGATTACAGGCATGAGCCACCGCGCCCGGCCATACCTGGTATTCTATCACATTTCTGCTTAACAAGCTGTCAAAAGGTGAGACGCTGACAGAGCCCTGCACAGAGCAGAAGCCTGGCTTAGGTGTAAGGACAGCTGTGAGGGCCACACGCCCACCAACATACTATTCTCCTGTGCCTCGACCCATGGAAGGCAACACCAGAGAGCATTGTCCGTTCATGTCAGCCTCAGAGGAAAGCCTGGCTGGGCCTGGCAATGCAAATCCAATCAGCCAATCTCAACAGACACCGCACAGGGAGCCTCCTCTCTAGGGCCTGAGGGACTGACTGCAGAAGGGAAGCAAGATATGTAAAAGAGTCTGAAAAAAATGATTAATGAACAGAAGCACTTTAAAAATATCTTCTAATAAATAAAGTCTTCTCAAGATTGACAATCTAGGTGACAAATCTTTTGTAAATCTATGAAATTTATACGAGGACACCTTATAATACCACAGATGCTTTGCTGACAAGTTGGTTAAGGGCCCATGTCTCGGTGAACCCCACCAACTGCGTGACTAGGGGTCTGTGCCCTGGGCTGGGCACAGCTCCTGCCATCAAATCATGCCTCAGAAGACCAGAAAAACCCACATGGCCAGCTGAAGTCTAAAATGACTCTCGTAAAATAACTATCTGGACATTTAATTTAGTACTTTGATGCCACAAATGAAAAAATTCTAGCATTTAAGTGGGCTTCCGTTTACCTGTAAGGTGAAAACACTAAAAATGAAGTCTGATGGAATCACTTGAATTGTGACGTCTGTTATTTTTAGTCTGTGCTCACTGTTCACAATGACATGATGCTATCAGAAAGGGACAATCAAAACCCACCCTACTCCCACCTATCGTCACCTAAGGAGGTGCAAATATATAGAGGGGAAAAAAAGAAGAGCAGGTACTTTGAGCCTGATTGTAGTTAAAATATCTATGTTGGCCAGGCATGGGGGCTCACGCCTGTAATCCCAGCACTTTCGGAGGCTGACGCGGGCAGATCACGAGGTCAACAGATAAGAGACCATCCTGGCCAACGTGGTGAAATCCCGTCTCTACTGAAAATACAAAAATTAGCTGGGTGTGGTGGCGCACACCTGTAGTTCCCAGCTACTCGGGAGGCTGAGAGGGGAGAATTGCTTGAATCTGGGAGGCAGAGGTTGCAATGAGCCGAGATCACGCCACTCCACTCTAGCCTGGAGACAGAGAGAGACTCTGTCTCAAAAAAAAAAAAAAAAAGAAAAAGAAAAAAAAGAAAAAAATGTGTATTTTAGTTCTCAGCTGCTGAAAATTAAACTTTGTAAATTTATTAGAAGTATAATGAGGCTAGGCACGGAGGCTCACGCCTGTAATCCCAGCACTTTGGGAGGCCGAGGTGGGCAGGTCACCTGAGGTCAGGAGCTCAGGACCAGCCTGGCCAATGTGGTGAAACCTGGTCTCTAAAATACAAAAATTAGTCAGGCGTGGTGGCGGGCACCTGTAATCCCAGCTATTCAGAAGGATGAGGCAGGAGAATCATTTGAACCCGGCAGGCAGATGTCGCAGAGCCAAGATTGAGCCATTGTACTCCAGCCTGGGTGACAAGAGCAAAACTCCATCTCAAAAAAAAAAAAAAAAGTATAATGAATTCACACATTGCTACTGTGTGTTTTAAATCTTAAGGCCACTTAAATTACAGATGGCCTAATATTATGTCAAGAACCTTATTTCCTCCATGTTCACAGAGGAATGTGCCAGGGGCTGTGGGTTCTCAAGGCACTGCCTGCCCCGGGTCAGGTACTTACCATGTGGTGTCTCCAGAGCTGGTGACGATCTGATTGTCATCCAGGAATCGGCAGCAGGACAGGTAACCTGGCAAAGAACAGGCCTAAGTGATGAGCTGAATCCAGCAGGCCTTGCACCCAGCCTCATACATAGAGAAACACATTGGCCGGGTGGAAGCTCTATGTCTAAGGTAAGACCAGCACCATGCTAGTGACCTTTTGTTCCCATCTGTGCACACAGCAGAAGGTCCACACGCACTGCTGGTGAGGGTGAGAGCCTGGCCAGGCAGGACAGCACGTCCCACAGAGACCCACAGCTCCGTGATGGGGGCAGAAGCAGAAACCACACCCATGAAACACACACATCTTTCATCTGCTTTACTGTTTGACCCATCAAAGGCTGGGGATCCCTCGTCTATTTACTCATTCAGGGGACGCTGACTCCAGTGCCCAGGAAGCAGCCTTAACCAGACAGACACCTCCTGCTCTCCTACAGCCCACGCTCAGCAGGGACAGAGAATGAGAATCACTGAAAGAGGACATCGGAAAGGGAGTGCTAGGGGAAGGAAGAGGACAAAGTAGGGGCCTCACAAGATGGGAGCCAGGAGAGGAGGGAGGACGAGAGTAGACTCAGAGAAGGAGGATCCAAACAGAGGGCCCAGCCAGGGCAGGAGGCGGCGAGGCCACAGGGTCAGGGTGGCAAGGGCCCGCGGGTCATGGAAGGGATAACGAAGGCAACAGGAACGCGACATGGCAGCAACACTGCAGACACGGGGGTGCTCGTGAGTATGTGTGGGTGGGTTTGTTTTCTTGGGGACAGTGGCTGTGACACCCACATCAGCGTGGGCACAATTCTGTGTCTCTGAGTATTCCCACCCACTCCCACTGGGAAGGAAGCATCAGAGGCGAGAGCAGGACACACCAAGATGCCCCGTCCTAAACAACTTCCAAAATGAGGAAAAGCAACAACAAAAAATCAGTCTGCAATATCCACACATGATGACTGGTCTCTACTAAAAATACAAAAATTAAGCGTGGTGGCGGGCACCTGTAATCCCAGCTACTCAGGAGGGTGAGGCAGGAGAATCATTTGAACCCGGCAGTTCAAGTTGTTAATGACTTCTGTTGACCATTATTTCTTTTGTACATTGATCACAGTTCTGGTATTTACTGTGGAACTAAAAGCATAGGGTCAACAAACCAGTTAGTGTGTGCCCAGGGTTGGTGACAGACTGGCCCTAATCTGAAGATTCAGGGGTTCCAGTGGCACTGGTGATTCTTGGGATACCTGTTTAGATTTGAGTGTTTACTGAAATGCCTTCCCCCCAGCTACACCCCAGGGAGTCATGCGACACTGCGTGAATCAGCAAACAACAAAAATAAAATGCACAAAAAGAAGAAACCCACTGAGGGTTTTAATGTAGAAAGCATAAGATTACAGAGAAAACATAGCATTTATTTAACAAACATTATTATCACTATTTTTTGAGACAGAGTCTCGTGCTGTCGCCAGGCTGGAGTGCAGTGATGTGATCTCGGCTCACCGCAACCTCCACCTCCCAGGCCAAGCGATTCTCCTGCCTCAGCCTCCCGAGTAGCTGGGACTACAGGTGCACGCCACCACACACAGCTAATTTTTGTATTTTTAGTAGAGATGGGGTTTCACCATGTTGGTCAGGATGGTCTTGATCTCTTGACCTTGTGATCCACCCACCTCGGCTTCCCAAAGTGCTAGGATTACAGGCGTGAGCCACCATGCCTGGCCAACAAACATTATTAAACTGGCTCTGACAGAAGAAAAATATGCATAGATGACAGAGCTCAAAATATTAACTACGTGCCTACGAAAGTATGCGTGGTCAAATACTTCCTGGAGGCCACACCACAGGGACACTAGGGACCACAAAGGTGAACCCAAGTCCAGCTCAGAGGAGGATAGCTCTGCATACCTGGCGCCCCCTGTAGTGCCCTGCAGCTTGCTGTCATGCCCCGCAGCTCACTGTCGTGCTCCGGGGTCTCCACCCGAGCCCTCCTCCACTGGCTTCCTGGTTCACACTCACCCTTGCTTCAGGGAAGCACCCCCACCCCGTCAGATGCCCATCCAGACCAGGCCACTGAGCCTTGTAGCACTTAGCCTGTTTGAATGTGAGCACAGAAGGGCAGGAAAGAAGAGTCATGGAGACCTCAGCACAGCCTGCATCTCACACAGGGGACCAGGCGGAGGCACTCCCAAGTTTACTGCATGAAAGAATCATGACCTTGGCTGGACGCGGTGGCTCATGACTGTCATCCCAGCACTTGGGGAGGCTGAGGTCAGGAGTTTGAGACCAGCCTGGCCAACATGGTGAAACCCCGTCTCTACTAAAAATATAAAAATTAGCCAGCTGTGGTGGTGGGTGCTGGGTCTGTAATCCCAGCTACTCGAGAGGCTGAGGCAGGAGAATTGCTTGAACCCAGGAGGCAGAGGTTGCAGTGAGCTGAGTTCACACCGGTGCACTCCAGCCTGGGCAACAGAGTGAGACTCTGCCTAAAAAAAACAAAAAACAAAAAACATGACCTCATAGGTCTCAAAGATGACCTCTCTGTCCCACCCTGTGCAGGCTGTAGTGAAGCTACACAGAATCCATCAGCTTCTTACTCCAAGAACCAGAGACTGAACCCTAAAATCACAGCTCTCAAGCGCTGATAAAATGATGTGGACAAGCATCAGCTGACAGGAACTATGAAGGACAAGGGGAATAACCGAATGTATAAGCCACACGTGGCCCCTGACTTACAATTTTGTGACTTTACGATGGTTTGAAAGACACACGCATTTAATAGGAAAACCATGCTCCAAGTACCCATACAACTATTCTATGTTTTCATTTTCAGGAGTGTCCAATAATTTACATGAGATGTTCAACTTTTTCTTATAAGATATGTATTAAGTTAGATGGTTCTGCCCAACCAGAGGCCACTCTAAGTGTCTGTGCATGTTCAGGTTGGGGGGTGAGGTGTGTCCACTGCGGCTGGAGAGCAGGATGGGGTATCTGTGCATGTTCAGGTTGGGGGGTGAGGTGTGTCCAGTGTGGCTGGAGAGCAGGATGGGTGGTGCAATGCCCAGGGTGCAAGCATACTCCATGAGGCCCAGTCTGTGCACAGAGACCAGGCCTAACCCCTTCTTCCAGGAAAGCCTCGTAGGGCCTTCTGGCCAAGAGGCCATGAGTGGTGAAGACTGCAGACTCTGAAATCAGAAATACCTGGGCTCCACTGTCAGCATGGCAGCTGAGGAGCAGTGAAAGTTCCTCTAAGTTCTTTTAGAAGTCCCAGCCTCCCCATGTAACTGGGGAACTGATGGGAGGAGCAGAGCTGTCTGTGCACATAAGAAGTTCTCAGTAAATGGAGACAGTTACTATTTCTGTTATTATTGAATTTGAACAAATTCCCTGGGTATGTGTGGGGGGACACTTCAGGTGAAAACACGCCCCTCCTCCCCTGGTGCGGGGGCCTGTGCTGCCACCCTCTGGAAGCCTGCAGAGGGGCAGGGAAAACAGACCCTGAACAAAAGTGTGCACCCAGTGAGGAGGTGCAAGGGCACAAAGGTGGCACCAAGTGCCTCAAGGAGAGGCTGAAACGCGGCCTGGGGACCTCGCAGTGGTCTGGTCATACAGGCAGTGGGTGTGAAGGGCTGTCCTGTGTCTCATAGGGACCACTGGCTATAGGGACAAGGCTGTTAAAGTCCAGGAGAGAGGGGGTGGCTTGAAGAGAGGCACGGCAGAGAGTGGAAGCGTAGGAGAAAGATGGGCTCCTGGGCATGTGGTGTCAGCAGAGGTGCCTCAAGGATAGAGCGAGTTCAGAGTCTAGAAAGGAGCAGATCACCAGGCTCCGGGAAGAGCACAGCATGGGTGCACACACTGCTCTACCCAGCATGGCTGCCGACCCGAAGACAGCAAAGCCAAGAAGGACACACAAGCGTGGCCAGATGCAGCCCTGTGAGGAGACTTACCCAAGAACGGGACGATGGGCTTGAGAAACCATCCATCTACAAGGATGGCGTTTGCTGCAGCAATGTTTATAATAAATTGTGGGAAACTGTGAACTGCCTAAATGTCTGACAATAGGAACAAATTAGCGCACCACACCATGAAACTCTCTACAGCTCCTGAGTTACAGAACGACAGTATAATACTATAGTTATATAATACTGTATAATACTACTGCATAACTATTGTATAATACTGTAATTCTGGATGGAATTATAGGGTCCCCCAACATAAAAGATGATGATTCAAAGTTCCTTTCCAAAATTCCTTTTTTTTTTTTGAGATGGAGTCTCGCTCTGCCACCCAGGCTGGAGTGCAGTGGTGCGGTCTCTGCTCACTGCAACCTCTGCCACCCTGGTTCAGCACTTCTCCTGCTTCAGCCTCCCATGTAGCTGGGACTACAGGCACCTGCCACCACATCCAGCTAATTTTTGTATTTTTAGTAGAGATGGGGTTTTGCCACGTTGGCAGGCTGGTCTTGCACTCCTAACATCAGGTGATCCACCTGCCTCAGCCTCCCAAAGTGCTGGGATTACAGGCATGAGCCACCGCGCCCAGCCCCCTTTCCAAAATTTCTACAATGAACACACTTTGAAAGGTTTAGTTCTCCTACCTGCACCCTGGAGAACATCCCTGTTGGGAGCAGGGGCAAGGAGACCCCACCCAAGGGAGGCGCACAGGACACACTGAAAGGCAGGCGGGCAAATGCCAAGAAGTCAGCCATGACCACGCCCAGTCCCTCACTAGTCCTCCTCCGACAGGTGGTTTCAGGAGCACCTGTGCCGCCCCAGGATCGGCTCCAAGGAGCAAAAACAAGACCGTGCTGGCGAGGGACAGGCTCAGCCTAGACCTGGAGGGAAGGTGCCCAGCCCTGCACCGAGGCATGCACTTGGAGAGCAGAGGTGTTTTCTTCAAGTTCAGTAAGAAGGAAAATGAAAGAGATGAGGAAGTAACTTGAAGATGTGAAAGTGAGGCTCAGAGGGTTGCACAGAGGAGTGCCCAGGCACCATGAGTGCCTCCATGATGGTGTGAGGCTGTGAGGCCCACCAGTGCAGCCGAGATACTGGGGCTGGTAACAGTGAGCCTCAAGCAGACATCCCAGTCACCAGCTGCCCTGTTGTGGCTCCTGAAGCAGGGTTTAGGGGGAGACAACATATATCCCCTTCTGTGTCCAAGCTTGTGAGGCCTGTCAGAAAAAAATCCGCTATTTTCATGAATATAGAAAATGTTCTGCTTCTCACTATATGAAGACACCGTGCCTAAAAATGCCAAGTTTTGGCCACCACAGTGGGCTCTGTCACTGACAGCTGTGCACGCTGTATCATGAAGGCCTTAGGCTGGACTTCTGATCAATGCTTATGTATCTGTAGCCATCTTGATCAGAATGATCCAGGCAAGGGCCACCGTGTCTCCACTGCCTGAGAGGTATGCAAAGAACAAAGCTCTAAGAGCAAGCGTTGAGTCTCCCTGCATTGGCCCTTAGGGATCTGCTTTGATAAAAATCTGAGACTGGATCAGAGGGCTGGAAATAAGCTTTTTTTGGAGACGGAGTTTCGCTCTTGTTGCCCAGGCTGGAGTGTAGTGGAGCGATCTCAGCTCACTGCAACCTTGCCTGCTGGGTTCAAGTGATTCTCCTGCCTCAGGCTCCCGAGTAGCTGGGACTACAAGTGCATGCCACCACATCCAACTAGTTTTTGTATTTTTTGTAGAGGCGGGTCTCCCTATGTCACCCAGACTCACAAACACTCTTTTTTTTTTTTTTTGAGACGGAGTCTCGCTGTCGCCCAGGTTGGAGTGCGGTGGCGCGATCTCGGCTCACTGCAGGCTCCGCCCCCCGGGGTTCACGCCATTCTCCTGCCTCAGCCTTTTGAGTAGCTGGGACTACAGGTGCCCGCCACCTCGCCCGGCTAATTTTTTGTATTTTTAGTAGAGATGGGGTTTCACCGTGTTAGCCAGGATGGTCTCGATCTCCTGACCTCGTGATCCGCCGGCCTTGGCCTCCCAAAGTGCTGGGATTACAGGCGTGAGCCACCGCGCCCAGCCCACAAACACTCTTAAGAGGCCAAATGTGTGTGTGTGTTTTTTTTAAATAACACAACTCCTTAGAAGTAAAATTTCATGAAATATGAAGGAAATAAAATTTCTAAAATATTCCTACTAATACCAGTTTTTTTATTTTCTTGAGTATTTTTGGCTTTTCTTTCTTTGGTTTCAAAGACAAATACAGTCAGTGTTAAATCCAGCAACCTTTGATTACCAATGGAAACAGATGCACAGACTCTGACGGTTATGGGAAGGGACTGCTGAACATAGAGAACACCTTTCCAAAGAGGGTGCTGCATCAGACAGAGCTGTGTGGTTTACAGGGTCAGTGTGAGCTGCCTGGCTGGACTCCCAGCGATGGCCAGGGGCTCCTATCTGTAGGCATTACCTTCTCACAGAAACAACTATAAGCACTGCACAAACTACAAAACGAAACACCTGAAAGCATGAAAACAAGAGCAGGTAGAAACTGGAGGAGTCTCCCCTGGGAGAAAAGAAAGGCAGGACATGGTTTGTTCTTCAGGAGCTTTCTCTGAGGAGGGGACTGTCTGTGACAACCCCAGGGCTACAGCCTCACACACAAGACCTGTGGCCAAGGTCTTCAAGAGCCAGTAGACAGATTACTGGGCAACCACAGCCAGAAAGCGAAAGGATAACAACTACAAAGAAGAAAGCCACAGAAAGGGAGTCCCAAACTACACACACAGCTGACCAGATATCCGACACCTGAAGTGCACAGGCATGCAGCCCAGCCAGCGCAGAAAAGCTGAACAGAAGTTTCTGCTGCTGCCACACAAGAAAGACAGAGATAGACTGCCTGATACAATGACACTAAACATCAGTTAGTTCTGGAGAATGTAACCGGACACAAAGTCTCTATGACACAACATTTACAATGTCCAGAATACAATTTGAAATTACTACATGTACTAAAAAAATAGCAAAATGTCACTCAGAATCCAGAGGAGAGATCCACAAGGACCAACCTCAGGAAGATGAGATGCTGGGATCAGCAGACAAGAACTCTAAAGGCAGCTATTAAACTCTCCTTGTGGATGCAAAATAAAACATGCTATTATACAAGGACAGGGAATCTCAGCAGGAAAATAAAAAATTTCTAAATAAAAGCAATAGAAACTCTACAACTGCAGAAGGAATATCTGACATAAAGAACCTGCTGGATAGCCTTAGTTTATCAGAGGTAACAAGTACATGAACTTGAATGGAAATAAAAAGGTTAAAAGCAAGTAAGCGGTGCTAACAACAACAAAAAGGAACAAATCTGAAGAAGTGGGAAAGTGATGAACAAACCCCAGCCCCCGGAGCCTCGGGGACAGCACAGATGCGTGTGTATTGCAGCACAGAGGGGCAGGGACTAAGGACAGAAGATGCATTTGAAGACGTGGTCTAAAACTTCCCAAATTTGGTGAAAGACAAATTTATAGATTCAAGATGCCAAAGCGCAATAAATGCAAAGAAAATCACACCGAGGCACCTACGTGCAAACTGCTAAAAACCAAATCTTTAGATTGCTAAAAAAAAAAAAAAAAGAAAAATAAATTAAAAAAAGAGTCAGCCCGTAATTCTAGATATCCAGCAAAAATACCCTTCAAGAATAAAGGCAAAATATAAATCTTAGAGAAATGAACACTAAGTGCTTTGCTAGCAGCAGACCTGAGAACTGCATTAACCATGACTTGTTCCGGGTAGGGCTCCCGGCCGACAGGACGCCCGCAGAAGGCGCCTTTGCAGGAGAGCGGGAAGGGCACTGGACACGGAAGCTCTCTCTGGAGGGCAGAGTAGATTTACTTCATTCTTTTCTCTTTGAGACGGAGTCTCACTCTGTTACCCAGGCTGGAGTGCAGTGGCGTGATCTCAGCTCACTGCAACCTCCGCTTCAGTTCAAGTAATTCTCCTGCTTCAGCCTCCTGAGCAGCTGGGACTACAAGCGCATGCCACCATGCTCGGCTAATTTTTTTATTTTTAGTAGACACGGGGTTTCGTCCTGTTGGCTAGGCTGATCTCAAACTCCTGGCCTCAGGTGATCTGCTTGCCTCGGCCTCCCAAAGTGCTGGGATTACAGGCGTAAGCCAACCATGCCCAACCTATTTCATGCTTTTCATATTTATTCACATTATAAGACCCCTAATTTCTTAAGAATGTTTAAAGTAAAGAATACAACAATGCATCATGGAGCTAATAACACACACAGGTGTGATGCATATGAAAACCACAAGAGTGAGCAAGGGCAGACAGCAGGCCCGTGTGGCTGTGAGTTCCTTATGTTTCCTATCAACTAGGACCATGTTAACTAGAGGACCGCGAGACATTGGGAATGTACACTATAATCCCTAAAGACACCGCTAAGACATCAGGCAAAATGGTTTACCTACAAAGCCCACAGACAAAGTAAAATAGATTTCTTAAAAAATCAAGTAACCCAGGCCAGGTGTGGTGGCTCATGCCTGTAATCAAGTAACTCAAAGGAAGGTAGGAAGGGAACAACCAAAAAACAAAAATGAAGGGACAAAAAGGTGGCAAAGTAGCAGAGTTACAGTAAGAAATATAAATGTGCAAAAGCATATTCCAAAGGCGGGCAGAAAAAACCGAGACCCAACAATGATGCGAGGTCTGTAACAGACTATTTTCAAAGACACAGTTAAGCTGAAAGGACCCCCATGAAGGCAGGACTGACTATATTAGTATCAGAAAAAGCAGCGGTTCCCAACAAAGAGCATTATGAGTGAGAAAGAACAGTTCATCATGAGAGCAGGGTCACAGGGTCAATTAATCACAAAGAGACAACAAACGTAAAGGCATCTACTAAAAGAGCTCAAGATATCTGAAGCACAGATTGACAGAATTAACAGGAAAGTTAGAAAATCCATAATCATTTTAACAGCCCTGCATGAGCATTTCATAGAAAGATACAGAATATTTGAACATGCCAAAAATCTTGCTCTAATTAACATGTATGTAGAAAATCAGGCCGAGATACAACAAAAACACATATCATTCCCATGTGCACACAGCGTGGCCACTATAACAGACCATCAGCTCCATTAAAAACAAGCCTCAAATGTCAAAGGACTGAAATGATACCAAGTGTGTCTTTAAGCACAATGACATCTAATTAGAAATCAACAATAACTAAGAAAACTTCAGATATGTAAAAATTATACATCTAAATAACCTATAAGTCAAATAAGCACTCACAAGGATATTAAAAATTTCACATTGAATGATAATTAAAAGACAATATAGGCTGGGAGTGGTGGCTCAAGCCTGTAATTCCAGCACTTTGGGAGGCCGAGGCAGGCAGATCACTTGCAGTCAGGAGTTCAAGACCAGCCTGACCAACATGGCAAAACCCAGTCTCTACTAAAAATACAAAAATTGGCCAGGCGTGGTGGTGCACGCCTGTAATCTACTCGGGAGGCTGAGGCCCGAGAATCGCTTGAACCCAGGGGGTTGAGGTTTCAGTGAGCTGAGATTGCACCACTGTACTACAGCCTGGGTGACAGAGCGGGACTCCGTCTTAAAAAAAAAAAAAAGACAATATGAAACAAATGTGTGTGATGTGGCTAAAGCCATGCTTAGAGGGAAACTTAAAAATTTAAGTGATTCTATTTGAAAAGGAAGCAAACCAGTGGCCTACAGATCTACTTCAGGTAGCGGGAAAATTAAGAAGAAGGCAACTCCAAAGTAAGCAGAAGGCAGGAAAGAACAGAGAACAGAAATCAACAACAGCAGCAGCATTATCTTTCAAAGGACAAGGTTAAACTTGTAATCTGGCCAAAATTAACTTATTTAACAGACTGCTTAATGGGTGTCAACTGTAGTACTAGTGACTCCATGAATTGATTTCTTTGGCTGCATGTGAAGTGGGCGGAGTGTTATCAGAAAGTACTGGGGCATGAAATGTCTGAGAGCAGATAACACAGCCGGAGAGGTAAAATATTAGAATAGCGATCCTCTTTCAGCAAATGTATGCCTTTCATGATGAATTAGTGTCACAAGTCAATAAAATCTTGGTGAAATAATAGACTACCTAGCACTTACGGCCACAGGGCTCTATTATGCCTCATTTGCAGAGACAGGGTCTCGCTTTCGCCCAGCCTGGAGTGCAGTGGTGCAATCATAGCTCCCTGCAGCCTCAACCACCCAGGCTTGAGCCATCCTCCCGAGGAGCTGGGACCATAGTTGTGCGCCACTGTGCGTGGCTGTTTTTCATTTTTTGTAGAGAAGGGGTCTAGCTTTGTTGCCCCAGCTGGTCTCGAACCCCTGGCTCCAAGCTATCCTCCTACCTTGGCCTCCCAGAGTGTTGCAGTTACAGGCATGAGCCACCATGTCCAGCGCAAATCCACAGGTTTCTTACTGGTAAAGGCATATCAGGCTTGTTTTTAGTTTCATTTTCAGAAAACTTCTGGCCATTACTGTGACTTTTATTTGAACCAGTCTCATTTAATGATTCATAAGGCCGGGCGCAGCGGCTCACGCCTATAATCCCAGCACTTTGGGAGGCTAAGGCAGGCGGATCACAATGTCAGGAGTTCAAGACCAGCCTGGCCAATGCAGCAAAACCCCACCTCTGCTAAAAATACAAAAATTAGCTGGGCGTGGTGGCGGACACCTGTGGTCCCAGCTACTTGGGAGGCTGAGGCAGGAGAATCGCTTGAACCCAGGAGTCAGAGGTTGCAGTGAGCCAAGAATGCGCTGCTGCACTCCAGCCTGGGTGACACAGTGAGACTCTGTCTTAAAAAAAAAAAAAAAAAAAAAAAAAGGCTGGGCGTGGTGGCTCACACCTGTAATCCCAGCACTTTGGGAGGCTGAGGTGGGTGGATCACGAGGTTAGGAGATCGAGACCATCCTGGCTAACATGGTGAAACCCTGTCTCTACTAAAAATACAAAAAAGAAATTAGCTGGGCGTGGTGGTGGGCGCCTGTAGTCCCAGCTACTCAGGAGGCTGAGGCAGGGGAATGGTGTGAACACCCAGGAGGCGGAGCGTGCAGTGAGCCGAGATCACGCCACCGCACTCCAGCCTGGGTGACAGAACGAGACTCCGCCTCAAAAAAAATAATTAATTAATTAAAAAATGATTGATAAAAAGTGAGTATCCAAAGCATATAATGTACCCCAGGTAAACAGCTTGTGTCACTTGAAGCTTATGAACAAGGACAGGTACCTGTGTGTCCTGCCAGCTCACGACTCACGCGCACGTTCCCCTCACGAGTTTTCAGATTGTAAATGGAGCAAATGTTATCCAGGCCACCGCAGGCCACATAGTTCCCAGAAGGGGCATATGCACAGGTCATGACCCAGGAGGAGCGCAGAGGGATGGCGTGGACCTAATGACAGAAAGACAGATGATGCAAACACCTTTATGTTCAAAAACAACACTGACACCAGGATTTTCTCATCTCCAACTTTCACTGCAAAGGAGGTAACAGAACAAAATAAGAGCCAAAATTATCTAGAGAGCGATTCCCATATGTGGCCACTCAGGTGAAGCATACTTAATGAGAAGTCCACTGCTGCACATGGGATTCAAATTCAATCCACACAGTCCAGTTTTACTGAAGTCACAACTTATGATTAGGTGGGGTCTTAACAGTAGTGCTGCCCACTCATCAAAACCACATTAGGCCGGGTGCGGTCACTCACGCCTGTAATCCCAGCACTTTGGGAGGCTAAGTCGGGCAGATCACCTGAGGTCAGGAGTTCAAGACCAGCCTAGCCAACATGGTGAAACCCCATGTCTCTACTAAATATACCAAAATTAGCTGGGCGTGATGGCGCATGCCTGTAGTTTCAGCTACTTGAGTGACTGGGGCAGGAGAATCACTTGAACCCGGGAGGCGGAGGTTGCAGTGAGCTGAGATCACGCCACTGCACTCCAGCCTGGGCAACAGAGCGAGACTCCGTCTCAAAAGAAAACAAACAGGCCGTGTGCAGTGGCTCATGCCTGTAATCCTAGCACTTTGGGAGGCTAAGGCAGGTGGATCACCTGAGGTCAGGAATTCGAGACCAGCCTGGCCTCAAATTGGTGAAACCCTGTCTGTGCTATAATACAAAAATTAGCTGGGTGTGGTGGTGGGCGCCTGTAATCCCAGCTACTCAAGGAGGCTGAAGCAGGAGAGTCGCTTGAACCAGGGGGGTGGAGGCTGCAGTGAGCAGAGATCGCGCCACTGCACTCCAGCCAGGGCGGTAAGAGCAATGCTCCGTCTCAAAAAAACAAAAAAACCCACACGTATTGGAAGGAAAACACTGCATTATCCTGTCAAATGGCTATGAACTCATTTGAAAACAAAAAATTTTTTTTTCGAGATGGAGTTTCGCTCTTGTTGCCCAGGTTTGAGTGCAGTGGCGTGATCTAGGCTCACTGCAACCTCTGCCTCCTGGGCTCAAGCAGTTCTCCTGCTTCAGCCTCCTGAGTAGCTGGGATTACAGGCGCCTGCCACCACTCCTGGCTAATTTTTTGTATTTTTAGTAGAGACGAGGTTTCACCATGTTGGCTAGGCTGGTCTCAAACTCCTGACCTCAGGTGATCCACCTGCTTCAGCCTCCCAAAATGCTGGAATTACAGGTGTGAGCCACGGCGCCCAGCCGAAAACAAAAGATTTTTATGGAATAACCAAAATGGACATTCCTACAATCTACCCTGCCACATCTCTCCCACTGTTTTAGATCTGCTGTAATTAATGCAATCATTTATACACATTTAGTATTCTTTAGTAAAATAAACTGAATTACATCTTTTACATACATGTTTGGACCAATGACAATACTTTTTATTCAAAACAATACACTTTGGATTAAGTCTTGAAAATAACATAAATTACACTTTAAAGTATGATGTCTTTCAGATGATCTCTTCTAAAAACTTGTAACTGAATGAAAAGCGATACTTCTGCACTCTATAAATAAAACATGAAACTTCCCAGACTCTGCTAAAACTGGAATTGAGGTCTCCTAGAAACACAGAAGGTCCTTAGCTCCCACCAGCTTGGTAAGGAGATGACGGACAACAGCACAACTGTGCCTGGTCCAGAGGAAGAGACCGTGACAGGTGCCGGCACGTGACTCAGCTTCTATCTCACCTGCGCAACTTCACTACTAACAAACAGAGCTTGCCGCTGCTGCCTTCCCTATCCTGTATTACGTGATTTAACAAAAATGAATCCAGAGCTTAAAACCCTGTTTCCTGGGTTGGTTTTTCAAGGAAGGGAATCCTCCAGTCCCTACCTTGTTGGTGGTGTAGCTGTCCCAGATGATAAGTTTACCATCCTGCGAGGCACTGACGAGAAGCCTGGAGGGACAGACAAAAGCAAACCTATCAGTACCGCACAACACAGAAAGTGTACAAGGGCAACAGACTAAAACCCAGACTCTGGTGACTTATGTGCTCCCATGTTACATGTGCTTCAGACAAAGCCACTTATTTATAAGAAAAAAAATCTCTGGTCGGGCACAGTTGCTCACGTTTGTAATCCCAGCACTTTGGGAGGCTGAGGTGGGCAGATCACATGAGGTCAGGAGTTCAAGACCAGCCTGGCCAACATGGCGAAACCCTGTCTCTATTAAAAATACAAAAATTAGCCGGGCATGGTAGTGCGTCTCTGTAATCCCAGCTACTCGGGAGGCTGAGGCAGAAGAATCGCTTGAACCTAGGAGGCGGAGGTTACAGTGAGCCAAAATCATGCCACTGGACACCAGCCTGGGCAACAGAGTGAGACTCTGTTTCAAGAAAGAAAGAAAGAAAGAAAGGAAAGGAAGGCTCTAAATGTCAGACCAACTTCAAAGCATGAACAAAAACACTGTCACAGACCACAGTTGAGAGTGGAGATGCCTGGCCCCAACCGAATGCAGGCCACATCACCCCTGGCACCCATTCCCTTTGTCAGCTGAGGCAGGCTGACATCATTTCATAAGTGTTTCTGTTTGGTTTCATTACAAATCAAATTAGAGGCTCATGTCTTTAATCCCAACACTTTGGGAGGCCAAGGTAGGTAGATCACAGGAGTTTCAGACGAGCATGGCCTCATGCTAGCATGGTAAAATCCCGTCTCCACTACAAAAACACAAAAAAATAGCTGGGTATGGTAGTGCATGCCTGTAATCCTAGCTACTCAGGAGGCTGAGGTGGGAGAACTGCTTGAACTCAGGAGGCGGGGGTTGCAGTGAGCCGAGATTGCGCCACTGCACTCTAGCCTGGGCAACAGAGCGAGATCCTGACTGAAAAAAAAAAAAAAAACAAACCGAAAGAACAAACCACTTTTAGACATTCCAAATTCATGAAACATTTCTCACCCAAAATACCCCATGAAATTTCCCAGACTGAGCTAAAATTGGAATCAAGGTCTCCTAGAAACCAAAGGAGGCGTTCCCTCCTCACCTGCTTGGTAAACAACAGCACCACTGCGCATGGTCTGGGAGCAGAGACCAGTAACTATCACGAATTTTTTCTTTTTTTCTTTTTTTTTTTTGAGACGGAGTCTTGCTCCGTGGCCCAGGCTGCAGTGCAGTGGCGCCATCTCGGCTCACTGCAAGCTCCGCCTCCGGCGTTCATGCCATTCTCCTGCCCCAGTCTCCCGAGTAGCTGGGACTACAGGCGCCCACCATCACGCCCAGCTAATTCTTTTTGTATTTTTAGCAGAGACAGGGTCTCACCATGTTAGCCAGGATGGTCTCGATCTCCTGACCTCGTGATCTGCCCACCTCGGCCTCCCAAAGTGCTGGGATTACAGGCGGGAGCCACCACGCCCGGCCTCTTTTTTTTGTTTTTGAGATGGAGTTTTGCTTTTGTTGCCCAGGCTGGAGTGCAATGGTGCGTCGGCTCACTGCAACCTCCACTTCCCAGATTCGAGCAATTTTCCTGCCTCAGCCTCCAAAGTAGCTGGGATTACAGACATGCACCACCACAGCCAGCTAATTTTGTATTTTTAGTAGAGACGGGGTTTCTCCACGTTAATCAGGCTGGTCTCGAACTCCCGACCCTCAGGTGATCCGCCCACCTCGGCCTCCCAAAGTTTTGGTATTACAAGCGTTGAGCCACTGCGCCCGACCATGAATTTTTTCATAACTATTTCCTTGCTCTGGCAACTGTGCTCAGTTCGGAATCCACATGTTGAAAAGGAGCTCCATACTACAAAGGAGAATATGAATAAGGAGCAAAAGAATTTCACCTTAGCAGGCAAGTAAGGTGGGTGAAAGGTAACTCCTGGGAACCACAGTTGCTTATGAGAGGTCCTAAGGAACCCTGTAGCACAGAATGCTGTTTTCAAGGAAGAGCAAGAAGGTTCCACTGTTTGATGCAGGGATATCTGTCAGTACGGTAAATGATAGTATAAGGATTTTTAATTTTAAAGATTCTATCAAACGCAGGGGTTTTGTTTGTTTTTGTTTGTTTGTTTGTTTGTTTGAGACAGAGTCTCGCTCTGTCACCCAGGCTGGAGTGCAGTGGTGTGATCTCGGCTCACTGCAACCTCTATCTCCTGGGTTCAAGTGATTCTCATGCCTCAGCCTCCCAAGTAGCTGGGATTACAGGTACGTGCCACCACACCCGGCTAATTTTTGTATTTTTAGTAGAGATGGGGTTTCCCCATGTTACCCAGGCTGGTCTCCAACTCCTGGCCTCAAGTGATCTGCCCGCCTTGGCCTCCCAAAGTGTTGGGATTACAGACATAAGCCACAGCGCCTCAAAACACAGGTTTTAACTATTTCAGCTGTGAACATATGTGGCTTCTTAAAGCTGACCTAAAGCTGGAGTAATGCTCTCTCAAGTTTTGTTGATAACTCTGACACTTTTAATATCAAACTAGATGTTTTGATACAGGTGTCAATGAGTTTAAGAACAAATACAAACCTTTTCACCTGCACTTTATTACAAAATTTATCACAGAACTAAAAACTAAGTGCAGGCTCCCATCCTATTATTTTTCAGATGCAATTTTTTTTTTTTTGAGAGAGAGTCTCACTCTGTCACCCAGGCTGGAGCTCGCTCCAACCTCTGCCTCCCAGATTCAAGCAATTCTCGTGCGTCAGCCTTCCCATTAGCTGGAATTACGGGTGTGCACCACCATGCCTGGCTACTTTTTTGTATTTTTAGTAGAGACAGGGTTTTGCCATGCTGGTCTCGAACTCCTGAGCTCAATCTGCCTGCCTCGGCTGGGATTACAGGCGTAAGCCACCGCACCCAGCCTTCAGTTGCAATTCTTAAAGCAAACTTCTCAATCCAGGTTGTCATCAACATATTAAACATTTAAAATTATTTCTACGTAATGGTATAATGTTCCCACTCTAGCTTTATTTCTGCCCAGCCCTTCTGAGACTTTCTGTCGAGTATCAGAGCTGATCTAAAGCAGCTCATCCTCCTAGATTAGGAGGATCACCTTTACAGAGGTCTCCCGGTCAGAGAGCTTAATAACTGCTGACTTCCAGAGGGATTAGGGACACGTAAGCTGTCCACTGATCCTCCAGAAGGTGAGAGAAGACATGCCTCCTAGTCCCGGGTCAGGGAGCTGTTGGAAAGCTGGGTTCACGTTGCCTAGTAGTGCCTTTACCTACTCAAAAATCAATTATCTGAGGTGCCACTCACCTAGAACATAGAGGCAAGGGCCAGGAAGCAAGCTAACAGGCTCCAGGACCCTGAAAGTAGCTGTCAAAAATCAAAACACCTAATGCCCTTCATTTTACTCAAAGGAGGGAGGGTGGTGGCTCATGCCTGTAACCCCAGCACTTTGGGAGGCTGAGATAAGAGGATTGGTTAAGTCCAGGAGTTTGAAACCAACATGGGCAACAAAGGGAGACCCTGTCTCCACAAAAAAAAAATATATATATTTTTTGAGATGGAGCCTCGCTCTGTCACCCAGGCTGGAGGATCTCGGCTAACTGCAAGCTCTGCCTCCTGGGTTCATGCCATTCTCCTGCCTCAGCCTCCCAAATAGCTGGGACTACAGGCACCTGCCACCGCACCTGGCTTATTTTTTGTATTTTTAGTTGAGACAGGGTTTCATTGAGTTAGCCAGGATGGTCTCGATCTCCTGACCTCGTGATCCGCCCACCTCAGCCTCCCAAAGTGCTGGGATTACAGGCCTGAGCCACCGCGCCCGGCCCACAAAAAATATTTTTTAAAAATTAGCTGGGCACAGTGATGTGCACCCGTGGTACCAGCTACTCAGGAGGCTGAGGCAGGAGGATTGCTTGAGCACAGCAGTTCAACGCTTCAGTAAGCTAGGATCGCACCACTGCATTCTAGCCTGGACGACAGAGTGAGACCCAGTCTCAAAAAAAAAAAAAAAAGTTGCCTTTTAGT
This sequence comes from Pan troglodytes, assembly GCF_028858775.2. Taxonomy (NCBI): domain Eukaryota; kingdom Metazoa; phylum Chordata; class Mammalia; order Primates; family Hominidae; genus Pan; species Pan troglodytes. The sequence continues at coordinate 230,203,836 of NC_072398.2, read as the reverse complement.
ACAAATATATTGATAAACATATTACAAATGTACATCTGATACATTAATACATACATACATAACAAGTAATCATTGTGGGCCTTGCATGTAGTTTTCTTTTTTGTTTGTTTTTTTGAGACAGAGTCTCACTCTGTCACCCAGGTTGGAGTGCAGTGGTGCAATCTTGGCTCACTGCAACCTCTGCCTCCTGGGTTCAAGCGATTATCCTGCCTCAGCCTCCTGAGTAGCTGGGATTACAGGCACCCACCACGAAGCCTAGTTAACTTTTGTATTTTTGGCAGAGACAGGGTTTCACCATATTGGGCAGGCTGGTCTCAAACTCCTGACCTCAGGTGATCCACCCGCCTTAGCCTCCCAAAGTGCTGGGATTATAGGCGTGAACCACGGTGCCTGGCCTCTCATGTAGCTTTATTTGTGTTTTGTTTTGTTTTTTGAGGCAGAGTCTCCATCCGTCACCCAGGCGGGAGTGCAATGTGCGTGTGTGTGTGTATATATACATATATATATATATATTTTTCTTTTTTTGAGATGGAGTCTCACTCTGTTGCCCAGGCTGGAGTGCAGTGGTGTGATCTTGGCTCACTTCAACCTCCAGCTCCTGGGTTCAAGCGATTCTCCCACCTCAGCCTCTTGAGTGCAGCTGAAACTACAGGCACTCGCCACCACACCTGGCTAATTTTTGTATTTTTAGTAGAGATGGGGTTTCACCATGTCAGCCAGGCTGCTCTCGAACTCCTGAAGTCAAGCGATCCACCTGACTTGGCCTCCCAAAGTGCTGGGGTTACAGGTGTGAGCCACCGCGTCTAGCCTCATGTAGTTTTGAAAGACAAACTAGGCCGGGCACAGTGGCTCACGCCTGTAATCACAGCACTTTGGGAGGCCGAGGCGGGCAGATCACGAGGTCATGAGATCGAGACCACCCTGGCTAACACGGTGAAATCCCGTCTCTACTAAAAAGACAACAAAAAAAATTAGCCAGGCGTGGTGGCGGGTGCCTGTAGTCCCAGCTACTCGGGAGGCTGAGGCAGGAGAATGGTGTTAACGTGGGAGGCAGAGCTTGCAGTGAGCTAAGACAGCACCATTGCACTCTAGCCTGGGTGACAGCGAGACTCCGTCTCAAAAAAAAAGAAAGACAAATTAGTAGTCATTTCTACTGTTTCCGAGTGTCCATAAATCAAACAAACACAGTTAAAGGAATGTTATTCATAGGCCAGACGCAGTGGCTCACGCCTGTAATCCCTGCACTTTGGGAGGCCGAGGTGGGCAGATCATGAGGTCAGGAGATCGAGACCATCCTGGCTAACATGGTGAAACCCAGTCTCTACTAAAAATACAAAAAAATTAGCCGAGCGTGGTGGCAGGTGCCTATAGTCCCAGCTACTCGGGAGGCTGAGGCAGGAGAATGGCGTGAACCTGGGAGGCAGAGCTTGCAGTGAGCCGAGATCGCACCACTGCAGTCCAGCCTGGGTGACAGAGCGAGACTCCGTCTCAAAAAAAAAAAAACAACAAAAAAACAAAAAAACTGGTATTCATAAATTATAGCTTTAAAAACATCTTAAGCAATAACATTTGTTTATGAAGGCAGGAAATATGAAGATTAAAGAAAATATATACCCTCCCCACTCTGTCATGTGGTGGGGGGCAGGAGAAGGGACAGCATTAGGAGAAATACCCATGTAAATGACAAGTTAACAGGTGCAGCAAACCAACATGGCACATGTATTCCTATGTAACAAATCTGCACATTGTGCACATGTACCCTAGAACTTAAAGAAAAAAAAAAGCTTGTGGAACAAGGAGATATAGATATACATGTATATATATACACACACATACATACACACACACACACACACACACACACCCTCCCCCCAAAAAACCTCTTTTGGACCTTAAAGAGGCAAACACTGGCCTATCCAGAAAAAAACGGCTATTTAGAACAAGCAATCTGTAGAAGGCTCTGAAAAGCAGAGGTTCTCCATAATATCATTTTGGTTTTCTCATGACTGTGCAATTATACAACAAATGCCATGCACCTAGCACCCTGTCCAAGAACATGGACCAATGTGGCACCCCAGCCTCCCACAGGCCTCACTGAAGACCGCCTTGCTCACAGGGTGGCCATGACTCTGAACTTGGTCTTGTTTTGTCAGCCCTTGCTTTTCTTCCTTCTAATCCTGGGGCTTTCAAGGCACAAAGTGTGTTTGAGACAGACGGAACATAAAGCCTCCCATGCGAGGATCTGGCGCCCACCCCACCCACCCTGAGCCCCCAGCCCCACCTCCACTGCTCAGTTCACACACCCATCTCTTTGGTCCCTGAACACACCTGTCTGCAGGTCACTCTCATCCCTTCCAGACTACCCAGCCCAGAGCCCAGCTGGTGAAGGAGACATATTACTTGGCAGTGCAGTGCTCTGAGTACCTGAACACTGCCCAGCAACAGCACTGTCTACTCCACTAACCTGCCTAATCTGCACATCAGTGTTCCCACACATGGAGGAAAGGCCCCAGAGGTAACATACTGTTTTGTTTTCCATCTACTTTTGACAATAAATTCTAACACAGATAGACTAGTAACAACATTTTTTCTTTTTTTTTTTTTTGAGTCAGTGTCACTCTGTCACCCAGTGGTGCAATTTCGGCTCACTGTAACCTCCACGTGCCTCAGCCTTCCAAGTAGCTGGGACTACAGCTACCATGCCCAGCTAATTTTTAAATTTTTAGCAGAGATGGTGTTTCGCCATGTTGGCCAGGAGGCTGGTTTCGAACTCCTGACCTCAAGTGATCCGCCCACCTCAGCCTCCCAAAGTGCTGGGATTACAGGTGTGCGCCACTGCATCCAGCCAGAACATTTTTTAAAAAATTCTTTTTAATTTTTTAAAGGAATAACTTTGAATTCACAAAGTATATTCTTATTTACTTATTTATTTAGAGACAGGGTCTCACTCTGTCGTGCAGGCTGAAACGCAGTGGGGTGATCTCGAATCACTGCAAGCTCTGCTTCCCTGACTCCTGGGTTCAAGTGATCCTCCCACCTCGGCCTCCTAAGTAGCTGGGACTCCAGGTGCGCACCACAACAACCAACTTATTTTTGTACTTTTTGTAGAGAAGGGGTCTCGCCATGTGACCTAGGCTGATCTTGAACTCCTGGGCTCAAGCCATTCGCCTGCCTTGGCCTCCCAAAGTGCTGGGATGAGAGGCATGAGCCAATGTGCCTGGTTACTTATTTATTTTGAATATTTAAACGAATTTTTGACAAGTAATTATATGTATATTTATGGAGTACAATGTGATATTCTGATATATATCCACATTGTGAAATAAATCAATCAAGCTAATCAACATACCCATCACTTCCCATTTGCTCTGTGGTGGGAACACTTAGTCTACTTTACTAACAATTTTGAAACACACGTTATTATGAACTAGTCTCCGTGCTGTGTGGCACATTTCTAAAATTTATTCCTAACTAAAACTCTGTACCCTCAGAATATCATCTCCCCACTTCCCCACCCTCCCCCTTCCCACTTTTATTCTTTCTGACTCCTGCTGTCATTGGAACCATCATGCGAGCTCTCATTTGCATGGGGAATTGTATGGGATACTATATAGAACAAACTAAAGATAGAATCTTTTGTTCTCTAGCTGTTTGTGCTCTAAAGCGGACAATTTCACGAACAAAGAAAAAGCCTAGCAGAAAATTCCACGCTAACAACGGAATACAAAGAAATACTACTCAAAGAAGGGCATGTTAAAAATTGTTATGTCAGGTGCTTCAACGAGCATGTCACAGTTACACAAATCAAACAGTACTTTATTAAATTATTTAGATAGAACAGGCACCAAATAAGACTTTGTAATAGCCTCTAAATCAGAGTGTGGGGTCACGGAAGGGAGATGCCTGGTGGAGAAGAAAGGGGTATAATTTAAAGTACAAGAAATAGGCTAGAAGTGGTGGTGGCTCACACCTATAATCTCAGCACTTTGGGAGGCTGAGGTGGAAGGATCACTTAGGGGCCAGGAGTTTGAGACCAGTGTCAGCAACAAAGGGAGACCCTGTCTCTGTAAAAAACCAAAAAATATTAGCCAGGCATGGTGGCACATGCCTGTGGCCTATGCCACTTGGGAGGCTGAGTAGGAAGGCTTGCTGGAGCCTAGGAGGTCGAGGCTGCAGTGAGATATGATCACACCACTGCACTCCAGCATGACTGACAGAGTGAGACCCTGCCTCAAAAAAAAAAAAAAGAGGCCGGGCGTAGTGGCTCACGCCTGTAACCCCATCACTTTGGGAGGCCGAGGCGGGTGGATCATGAAGTCAGGAGATCCAGACCATCCTGGCTAACATGGTGAAACCCCATCTCTACTAAAAATACAAAAAAAATTAGCCGGCGTGGTGGCAGGCGCCTGTAGTCCCAGCTACTCGGGAGGGTGAGGCAGGAGAATGGCGTGAACCCGGGAGGCGGAGCTTGCAGTGAGCCGAGATTGCGCCACTGCACTCCAGCCTGGGTGACAGAGTGAGACTCCGTCTTTAAAAAAAAAAAAAAAAAAAGAGAAAAGAAAAGAAAAAATAGGAGCCCATGAAGGGAATTATCTCTTGGGATGGTAAACCAAAGGAAGGCAGGGCAGACAGGCCAGATGAGAGAATGGTGAGAGCAGCTCACAGCGCATTCCCGTGTGTCTGCCGCAGCAAAGCACACACAGCACAATGCTGTTCTAAGGCTCAATACACTTAAGCCCTCAGGATCCTCGGGGCAGGTTCTGTGATTTCCTGAGCCAGGGCACTGAAATCACAAGAGGGTGAGGGCCAACCAGCCCTGAGAAACAGGCACAGAGAGGTAACTTCCCCAAGTTCACATAAGTAGGATGCAGTAGAACTGGGAAGACAGAGGCCTAGAAACTGAAAGAGACAGGAGAAGGGAGAAAGAAAAACCAGAACTTGTATTAATGTGATTCAGACAGTGAAGAAATGGCAGTGTTCTTTCAGCCCAGGTAAGTGGAAAACTGGACAGGGAATATGCACCTGTGAACGCTGCACCTTGCGTGCCCAGAGTTCTGATTCAACTTCCTAATGTCTTCACTGCACAGCACAGCAAATGGGTTCAGGTACTTTTCCCCTAGGACAACAGAGCAGCCCCTGAATGTATCAAGCAGCATCCTGCTCATGCCCACGCCTACCTGGAGTCTGTGCCCCAGTGCATGGCGTAGATCTTGGCCAGGTGCCCCCGCAGTGTCCTCCTCGTGCGCATTTGGATTCTTCCCACTGGGTCGATGTTGTTTGTGATCTTGAAAATAAAAACATTTCTGTAAATCAACATCTGTGATTAAACGATTCTCCTCATCTCCCATCCTTGTCAAGGCTGTTGGCTCGCCCACTGTGCCTACCTCTTCCCAGCCCTTCCCACAGTTCTCCAGTGGCTTCCACTGTGGCATTCTGCACTGAACCCCTTCCGTACCTCTTACCAAGTCTCAGTCTGGCTGGTCATCAGGAACCTGTGTGCCCTGCCCTCCAATGCACGCACACGAACATGGCCAGCCTTGAAGCACTTGCTGTTCCCTTCCTGCCTCCTTCCTCCTCTCCCTGTCCATCCAGGACCATCTCCTCCTAGGTCTCTGAGTTCTTTGAGATCTCGCAACTCTTCTTATGACACCACACAGATGTCCCACACCACAATTTAATAGCTGGTTCCTATGTCAGGCTATGTGTGGGCCTGCATGACACCTGCTTCTGCACGACCATCACTTGGAGCACCAGCTGTACACACACCTGCTGAGCCCATCCTACATATAGACACTGATGTTAATGAGTTTAGGTTGGCAAACGGAGTAAGTGGATTACAATAGTGGGTTTTAAAAACGGACAGTCCAAAGTGCTTCTCAGAATTGAAATTCAGGTAATTCTGTGTAGCCTAATTTTTTTTTCTTTAACTTACAATTTAACCTCAATTAAAGTGCATCCCCTAAAGCATTTAGACAATGTAAAAAACTTAATCATCTTCAGTAGAAGTAGGAATATAGTTTTTCTTTCACATTTCTGTCCAATTATTTGGACTTTATTTTTATTATCTTTTTTTTTTTTTTTTTTTTTGAGATGGAGTCTCGCTCTGTCTCCCAGGCTGGAGTGCGGTGGTGCGATCTCTGCTCACTGCAACCTCTGCCTCCCGGGTCCAAGCAATTCTCCTGCCTCAGCCCCGAGTAGCTGGGATTACAGGTGTGTGCCACCATGCCTGGCTAATTTTTGTATTTTAGTAGAGACAGGGTTTCACCATGTTGGTTAGGCTGGTCTCGAACTCCTGACCTCAAGTGATCCACCTGCCTCGGCCTCCCAAAGTGCTGGGATGCACTTCATTTTTTCAATAAGGTGAAGTTCACGTAACATCCAATTAATCACTTTGAAGTCTACAGTTCAGTGGCATTTAGTACACTCATTGTTGTAAAACCACTGCCACCATCTAGTTCCAAACCATCTTCCAAAAGGAGACCAGACATTGATTCAGCAGTCACTCCCTGTTCACTTCCTCTCCCTCTCTCCCCTAACACCCCTGCTGGCCACTAGTCCACTCTGTCTCAGTGAATGTTACTATTCTAGATATTTCATATAAATAGAACTAAACAATACATAGCCATTTGTTTGGCTTCTCTCACTATCGTAATATTTATGGGGCTTATCCACGTTGCAGCCTCTGACTGTACTGAGGTCCATTTAATGGCTGATAATACTCCAGGGCACAGAGACACCACAATTTGTTTCTCCACTCATTCATTTATGCACATTTTGGTTGTTTCTACATTTTGGCTATTGTGAATGGTGCTGCTATGTACATGTGTGTGTTTGAAAAGCAGTGTTCAATCCTGTTGGGCATATATTTAATGGCAGAACTGCTGAGTCATACAATAATTCTATGTTTAACTTTTTGAGGTATTATCAAATTGGATATTAGAAATAGAAGTTCTGAGGCAGATTCTGTTGAGGAGAGGAGCTTCAAAATATCTTATTTTAAGACAATAACAATATTTTACAACTATTACCCTCTGTAACAGGTAGATGATTATTCAAGGCTTGAGATATCTCATTTTTATCTCAATAAGCCCCTCTATTTCCTATGCCTACCATCAGAATGACTTCTTAATCAAAGCAGTGGCTTGGCATCCTCACTGCGCAACAGAGAATGCAAGCAGAGCCCTCCCGAGGCTCCAGGTGTGGGTGCCGTGCTAGCCTCCTCACAGGCAGATGGCTCTGCGTGACTCAGTGGGCTCTTACCTGAGAGAGAGTTGCATCTGCACATGCTTTCCTGGCGTCCTGGGAAGCAAGGACAGTGAGAAATTAGCAACCTTTCAGATACATTCAATCTTAGGTCCACACATACCAAAGTTTCAAAGAGAGCTTTCCTAAGCTGTCAGGAGCGAAAGCAGAATGTGAAAGAACGGCAGCGTCTCCTTGCATCTCAACACCCCATGGTCTACTGCCATCTGTGGACTGTCCAGGCCACGCTGAACAGAGAACCAGTAGTACCCAAATCTGTCTAAGACCTGCAGCACAATACTCCTGGGGACCCACAGCTGTGGCCAGCACCGAGGAGACCACACTGCAAGCTGGGGCAGCACCCACACACCCGGGACCCTGGTGCTGCCTGTGCCCTCACTGCTGCCCTCACTGCTGCACAGGCTGGCACACACGCCTCTTGCTCTTTTTACAAAGCCCGTCTAGGGTCAGGAAGGCTGTGGCCCAAAGAAAAGGTCTATTTAAAAAAAAAAAAAAAAAGTCTAAAAAGGACCAGATACCCAGCCCAAAAAAACTTTTCTTCAGATTGCATTAACTAAGTACTTTGTTTTCAAGAGAAACAATCATTAATTCTAAATTCTATGGAGGGCGCGGTCTCACGTCTGTAATCCTAGCACTTTGGGAAGCTGAGGCAGGAGGATCTCTTGAGCCCATGAGTTCAAGACCAGCCTGGGCAACAAAGTGAGACCTTGTCTCTACTAAAAATAAAAATTAAAAATTTAAGGAAAATAGGCTGGGTGCGGTGGCTCACACCTATAATCCCAGCACTTTGGGAGGCCGAGGTGGGTGGATCACCTGAGGTCAGGAGTTCGAGACCAGCCTGGCCAACGTGGTGAAACCCCATCTCTACTAAAAATACAAAAAATAGCTGGGTGTGGTGGCACACGCCTGTAATCCCAGCTACTCAGGAGGCTGAGGCAGGAGAATCACTTGAACCCGGGAGGCGGAGGTTGCAGGGAGCTGAGACCGCGCCACTGCACTCCAGTCTGGGAAACAGAGCAAGACTCCATCTCAAAAAAAAAACAAAAATAATAATAAAATAAAATAAAGGAAAACAAAGAAAAATAAATAAATTCTATGGAAAACGAGCAAGGGACCTGGAGCCGGACAATCAGATGTACATGAGCCTCTTGGCTGTTCTCGTTGCTCATCTACAAATGACCTGCGGCTGCAGGTAGGCACTGTGAGGGGATCCACCAATGCTAACTCAAGTGTCTTCATTACTAAGGGATCAAAGTTACTAGAAAATAGACCTGGAAATCTCAAAAGAGAACGTGCGTTTAGAAATAGAAAGGTGCGTAACATGAAGGAAACTAAGACAATGGCTAACAGGTTTAAAATTTGAGTGTTGGTATAATTTTTTTTTAAATCACATTTTTTTTTTTTTTTTTTGGAGACAGAGTCTCGCTCTGTCTTGCCCAGGCGGGAGTGCTGTGTCGCGATCTCAGCTCACCGCAGCCTCCGCCTCCCAGGTTCAAGTGATTCTTCCCGTCTCAGCCTCTTGAGTAGCTGGGACCACAGGCGTGTGCCACCACACCGGCTAATTTAGTATTTTTAGTAGAGATGAGGTTTCACCATATTGGCCAGGCTGGTCTAGAACTCCTGACCTCAGGTGATCCGCTCATCTCAGCCTCCCAAAGTGCTGGGATTACAGGCGTGAGCCACCCCGCCCGGCCTCTTTTTTTTTTAAACTATGTATTTATTTATTTTTATGACAGGATCTGGCTCTGTTGCCCAGCCTGGAGTGCAGTGATGTCATCACAGCTCACTGCAGCCTCGACCTCCTGGGCTCAGGTGACCCTCCCACGTCAGCCTCCTGAATAGCTGGGACTACAAGCATGCATTACTATGCCCGGCTAATTTTTTTTTTTTTTTTTGTAGAGATGGGGATCTCGTCATGTTGCCTGTGGCTGGTCTTGAACTCCTGGGCTCAAATGATCCTTCCCCCTTGGCCTCCCAAAGTGTTGGGATTATAGGGGAGAGCTACCACGCCCAGCTGACACTTTCTAGTAAGAAAAATGTGTTTATATGCTGTCATCTGACCATCTACTTTCAAAATGGCAAATGGCATGTGCAGCCCTTACAGGCGTGTGTCCAAGTGCCCCACATGGGGGAGGTGGAGGACGAGTTCCCAGCGGTTCAGGCTTTTGGGGCAAACTGCTCACTGCAAATGATTTCTACTTTAGGAAGCTTGTGGGAATATTATAAACTGATAATACGGAAATATATTGGTCAGGCGCAGTGGCTCATGCCTGTAATCCCAACACCTTAGGCGGCTGAGGTGGGTGGATCACCTGAGGTCAGGAGTTCAAGACAAGCCTGGCCAACATGGTGAAACCCCATCCCTACTAAAAACACAAAAATTAACCAGGCATGGTGGCTGGCACCTGTAATCGTAACTATTCCGGGAGGCTGAGGCAGGAGAATCGCTTGAACCCGGGAGGCAGAGGTTGCAGTGAGCTGAGATCACACCACTGTACTCCAGCCCGGGCGACAGAGCGAGACTCTGTTTTAAAAAAAAAAAAAAAAAAAAAAGGAAATATACTGAGATTATTATAAATATACCAAATTTATACATTCCAAATTCATCTTTAGTTAAGCTCTTTATTGGTCATTCTGCTTATAATTAAGACACACACAAAAAAATCGAGTATTTCTATGCAAGCAGTAACATTTGGAGTAAGGGGGATGAAGAACACTTAGAGCAGCAGAAGTCTTTTTGTCAAAGAATTTTACTGGCAAGTACTGAGTTTAATATTTGTTTTTGAAATACTATTCTTGTTGATGTTACAGCCTTTGATTTTAAAACATCATAAGAAAATTTAAAATGGAGAAAATAAAACATGAGATTTAAGCAACTTCCCCCGGTTAGTGTCCAATGACTAAAATGAGTTTCTTAAGGTACAGTGTAACAGACTGTGGTGATACTACTGTTAAACCGAAGGAAAAACTACTGTAAAAACAACACACAGATAACTTCAATTCAATCTTTATTTTAGCCAATAACCAGCTTATTTAACTGAGTGCAGCACTTTGCAGAACAGACACCTTCAACTTTTAAAACTGTAGGAAGAAGTCTTTTAATGGAAACAAGCTCTATAACTGCTTAACAAAGAAGAAAAAGTCTTCAAGTTCTTTCAGATTAATTTCCAGTTTAATGGACTCCTGTAGATACATATTATGATGTCCACTTAAACCAGAGATGAACATATCCAAGCCACTCATCAGTTGATTTCTCATTCTTTTTGGATTTGTCAAATGACACAGTAACACACTTACTTTGGGGTTTCATCCTAAATTAAAGCCTGGGCCCTGCTCAGCATGGAGTCGCTGAACGTTTTGGACCGGGCATCCACTGCAGCTGCCTCTTGCACGAATGGACCCTGCTCCCTTGCACTGGCTGGCATGCCGCTCCAGAACACATCTGCGCCTGTGCATCCTGTGGAGCTTTCCTTACTCCATCAGCTACTCTGTGTATTTTAAGGCACACCATGTTTTAATCAGAATCCCTTTGAGAGCCTGTGTTTCCTCAATAATAATCAAAAGGAGCATGCAAGATCCTTTAAGGGTCTTTTGGCTGAAAAACAAATCTAAGAAAGAAAACAGCCCCTTTTAGAATCATCTACAATTTCTTGTTTGATTCACTATGCTCTGCATTCTTTAACAAGCATGTATTCCTTGGGCAATCAGGAAAAAATGTTCTACATTTTAAAAATAAGTCTTCCTTTCCCATTTGGGGTAAAAGAACTTCAACAGCTTTTGCTGTCCCTGTCTCGTGCAAAGGAACTAACACAGCGTGGTTCCTGGTACTTCGGAGACAAAGCAGCTAGGCGCCTCTCCTAGTGAACGACCCACTGCGGGGGCCATGACCTGCCTGTGGCTGCTGCGCACAGCAAACGGAACCAGGAGACTTGGGACAAAAACGGTGTCAAATATCTCAATTAAAATATATTAATTACACATTGCATAATAAATAATATTTTAGATATACTGCCTTAGATAAAATTTGTTGGGCCAGGCATGGTGGTTCACACCTGCCAGCACTTTGGGAGGCTGAGGCTGGAAGATCCCTTGAGCCCCAGGAGTTCAAGACCAGCTGGGGCAACATGGTGGACTCTGTCTCTACAAAAATGAAAAAAACCAGCCAGGTGTGGCAGCATGCTCCTGTAGTTCCAGCTACTCGGGAGGCTGCAGTGAGCTGTGATCGCACCACTGCTCTCCAGCTTGGATGACTGACAGAGACCCTGTCTCAAAACACACAAACAAAAAAATGAAAAAAACCTTGTTAGGGTTAATTCCACCCGTTTCTTTTCATTCTTTTTCAAGAGACAGGGCCTTCCTACCTTACAAAGGCTGGTCTCAAGCTTTTGGGCTCATGCAATCCTCCTGCCTTGGTGTCCCAAAGTACTGGGATTAACGGCATGAGCCACGGTGCCTGGCCGTCTCTCTTTTTACTTTTTTTTTTTTTTTTTTTTTTGAGACGGAGTCTCGCTCTGTCTCCCAGGCTGGAGTGTGCAGTGGCGCGCTCTCGCCTCACTGCAAGCTCCACCTCCCAGGTTCACGCCATTCCCTGCCTCAGCCTCCCAAGTAGTTGGGACTACAGGCGCCCACCACCACGACACCTGGCTAATTTTTTTTGTATTTTTTTTTCTTTTAGTAGAGACGGGGTTTCACCGTGTTAGCCAGGATGGTATCGATCTCCTGACCTTGTGATCCACATGCCTCAGCCTCCCAAAGTGCTGGGATTACAGGCGTCAGCCACCACGCTCGACCTCTTTTTACATTTTTTTATGTGGCAACAAGAGCATGTGGGGAATGTCACGTGACATTTGTGCCAGCCCAAGAGGGAGCCCCCTGTGCAAGAAGGCCCTGGGGAATTCACAACGTGACAGGGTCCAAACCTCGGGAGGAGGTGCAACAGTTCCTTTTGGCCTTAATTTTTTAAATTTGGGTGTCTTTCACCTGTGCCATACAAGCTCTTTCCATCTGCTATGAATAGATCCAAGTCCACTATTTGTGAACAACTTATAGCTGTCAGAAAAACAAAATTTCTTCAAATATGCCAAATCACACTACTATTTAAGACATTTTCAGGGTAAACTTTAAAATTCTGATTTCTAGGCCGGGCGTGGTGGCTCATGCCTGTAATCCCCGCACTTTGGGAGGCCGAGGTGGGCGGATCACGAGGTCAGGAGATCGAGACCATCCTGGCTAACACGGTGAAACCCCATCTCTACTAAAAGTACAAAAAATTAGCCGGGTGTGGTGGCGGGCGCCTATAGTCCCAGCTCCTCAGGAGGCCGAGGCAGGAGAATGGTGTGAACCCAGGAGGAGGAGCTTGCAGTGAGCTGAGATCGCGCCACTGCACTCCAGCCTGGGGAACAGGGCGAGACTGTCTCCAAAAAAAAAAAAAAAAAAAAAAAAAATCTGATTTCTATAAGAAGAAATATAGTCTCAAAAGCAGGTGGTAAAGAGCTGAGAGTGTTCTGAACCCCCCCAAAAACCCAATTAGATTATTATTAAATAACAACAGTTTGCTTTTCTTTTTTACTTGCCAAAAACCATGCTGACTTAAAATGAACAGCAGAAGCTTAAGTATTAAGTCAGGCAAAATTTGAATACCTTTTGGTTTTATTTAAATAGATATTTCAGAGAATAATTTTATATCAAACTAAATATTTCAGAACACATTTGATTAATTTTGGTGGAGGGGACATGTTAAACAAGTCTGATCAGAGCAAACTATTAAAAAAATCTAAGTCTTCCCTATTCACCTATGTAAGATCTTTTAAATGTTGAGATTTAAAATTCTTACAGTAGAGGATGCGTTGCTTTCTCTGTGGCTGTAAATCTCAGAGAATTCCATTATTTCTTCTCAAGTTCAGGAACAAGTTGCCTAAAATTATGTTGGTGTTTCTCTCTCCAAATCCTGGTGGGCTTTCTAAACATGTAATTGGCCGTTTAAAAGGAAATACTAGGCTTCATCCTTGCACTGGAGTCAGAAAAATAAACTGTTGTTTATTTTATTTTACTGTATTTTGAGAAGGTGTCACTTTGTCACCTAGGCTGCAGTGCAGTGGTGCAATCACAGCTCACTATACAGCCTCAACCTCCTGGGCTCAAGTGATCCTCCTGGGTAGCTCGGACTACAGGTGCGCACCACCATACCCAGCTTATAAACTGTTATTTAGGTATGTACTGAATGTCATCAGCTTCCTGTACAGCAACACTCTGAAGAACAGCTAAAGCTTGACAGAGCAAACAAGAGTAAGCGAAAGCTCTTACATCAAATGGACAAAACCTAAAAACATACTGAAGATGTGGTTTTTCCTGAGAAGTCTGCCTCTTTTTCTCTTACTCTTCACATCAGCAGTTTCAGAAAGGAAACACATACTTGCATTAAATGTTTCTCTATAAAATATTTACTAGAAGTACTGCTTCACAAAAGTAGGAGCAGCAGAATGAATTCCATTTAGACCTACTGCTCCTCCCTTTTCAGAAAGTTATGAGGCAAGAGAATTGCATGAAAGAGGCTGCAGTGAGACGAGATCGCGCCACTGCACTCCAGCCTGGGCACAACAGAGTGAAACTCTCTCTCAAATAAAAGTTTATGAACTCTGCAATTTAACATCCTACATCAGTCACAGACTGGAATTTAATGTTTTAGAATTCTGTGAAAGGTATTCTTTTTACAGTGCAGTTTATTTACACATGGTAAATAAATTTATCTTCAATTTTTTTTTTATTTTTCAGGGTCTCACTCTGACGCCCATGTTGGAGTGCAGTGGCACAATCTTGGCTCACTGGATCCTCTGCCTCCCGGGTTCAAGGGATTCTCTGACCTTAGCCTCCTGAGTAGCTGGGAATACAGGCACACACCACCACACCCAGCTAATTTTTATATTTTTTGTAGAGATGGGGTTTCACTATGTTGCCCTGGCTGGTCTCGAACTCCTGACCTCAGGTGATCCACCCGCCTCGGCCACCCAAACTGCTGGGATTCCAGGCATGAGCCCCCCACACCCGGCCTCTATCTTGGATTTAGATATATCTGCTCCATCTAGCAGTCTATCAGAAGCTGTAGATTCCAATCATCACCGCTAGGGAAGATCTTTCAAAATTAGGAAAAAATACATCAGATATACCTGAAATACTTTTTTAATTGTTGTTAATACTCTTACTTTTAAGCAAGTTTTCTGCTGTCAATAGTCCCAATATTCAGGGGAGGGAGGTAGATATCACAGTCTGATCAGTGGCCCAGGGTATCACAAATTTTCAAGGTTATGATAAAGAATGCAAAAGACACTTATAAATTCTACAGAGACATCTGGTGTATATTTAAATAACAAATTGTATACAGAAAGCAAAATCCCGAAAACAATGTACTAGGCTAAGTATCTAGATCTATAATTAGTACATCCTGGGCCAACTAAGATTCAATTTCATATAAAACATAGAACAAGTCATCCTGTAAACCATTTTTCCTAAAACAAGTAACATCTAACTTGAAACTCAAATGATTAATAAAACCAAGCACACACAACTACATACTCGAATCTGGTTCTTAAGTTGCTCGGCCTCCTGCCGTAACTGGTCAAGCTCACTCATCTTCCGATCTTAGTGCTCTTCAATGCCACCTTCAAGAATGTGAGATCTGAAACAGAAAGACAAGCACAATCAATAAACAACTGTTGGATAATTTAATGAAGCAGGTGAGAAAAGTAAATTGAAAGTTTAAGGCAGGCGTGGTGGCTCAAGCCTGTAATCCCAGCACTTTGGGAGGCCGAGGCGGGCAGATCACGAGGTCAGGAGATCGAGACCATCCTGGCTAACACGGTCAAACCCCTTCTCTACTAAAAATACAAAAAAATTAGCCAGGCATGGTGGCAGGCGCCTGTAGTCCCAGCTACTTGGGAGGCTGAGGCAGGAGAATGGCGTGAACCTGGGAGGCAGAGCTTGCAGTGAGCCGAGATGGCGCCAGTGCACTCCAGCCCGGGCTTCACAGCAATACTCCGTCTCAAAAAAAAAAAGGAAAGTCTGAGAACTATGTTCTCATTACAAACCAGAGAACTTTTCTTCAGCATTCATCAGAACTTATACAATGGCTAGGTAGGGCCAGGTAAATAAAATATAATTATGATTATTTATTGGCTTTGCATAATATTACAATGTCTAAAATACTACTCAACATATGCTGGTGGGTTATAAAAAGAAAAATCTGTTAAGCATTTTTCATAAAAAAAATCTAGGTCTCCCTATAAATCCAAGAACATAAGACTGACATTTAGGCCAGGTGTGGTGGCTCATGCCTGTAATCCCAACAATTTGGGAGGCCAAGGCAGGTGGATCACTTCAGGTCAGGAGTTCAAGACCAGCCTGGCTAACATGGTGAAACCCGATCTCTACTAAAAATACAAAAATTAGCTGGGCATGGTGGCACACGCCTGTAATCCCAACTACTTGGGAGGCTGAGGTAGAAGAATCATTTGAACCTGGGAGGCAGAGGTTGCACTGAGCCAAAATCACACCACTGCATTCCGGCCTGGGTGACAGAGCGAGACTCCATCTCAAAATAAAAAAAATAAAACCTGACACTTAGGATAGCTATCGCATGAAGACCTAGGGGAAGTTACTTCAGGGAACGGGGGTGAGTGGCAACCTGGCAACCAAGAATCTCAAAGCCACCTCATCTCAGTAACCATGAACCGCTACCGGTCAAAAGCTGTCAGGATGCTCGCACGGCAATCCTGAGCACACAGGGTGTGTCCAGCAGTTTTTTGGCTCAGGGACAACCCACTCTCCCACCCAAGTGAGCCCTGGGATCCCAGCAGGCTCAGAAACAACACCTTGATCCTTATAGGTGCAGGCTAAATTAGGCTCAGTAGAAGCCGCCCTGCCTTCTCGCCCTACTCACGTTAGACAATATTCCTGAAATCAAAGTAAAAACTAAATCACCTTGTTAAACAAGAGACTTACTTTCCCAAGACAATGTCATAAATGGAGGCTGCATTTCTGACCAAGATCTTGGCTGTTAATGTATGACTGAAGATCTTGGCTGTTAAGTATGACTCAAGTATAACAAAGCTGAGGACACAGTTGCTCATGTCTTTAATCCCTTACAATTAGCTCTCACATGCAAGTACGGCTTATGCAAGCACTTCAATTTCCTACATAAATTACACAGAGGATCAATTTTACCATTTTAACTTTTGTGTAAAAGTCAAAAGGCTAATACAATATACATCAAAATCTAACTGATAGCAGTTATTTTCTTGAGATTAAAACCCATCTGTGGGAAACTATCCGATGACCTAAGAAGCTCAGCCGTCATAGTTTCCAGTCTGAACTTTCCTAATGTGCCTAAAGGAATTCAAATGACCTACAGTATAGATACTTTATGTCTACGGTCCACAGAACCAGAAAGGCCTGCAAGGCATGCCCCGTAACACGAGCACGCAGACCAGGCATCCTGCTGCCGCTGCTCTCTGGGGAGGCAGGGTGCACAGCAACACGGTGTCAGAAAGATTTCTGACCAAATAGTTGTTTCTAAAGGCATTATTTGAAACGGATGTTTTAATCATGAGGAAAGCTTCACTAAGGAAAAATACCTCAGGCCTCCCTGCACACATGGAGCATCACTGGAATTAGGTATGGACAAGGTCACACCTCAAGGGCAGTTTATTCTTAAGGGATAAGGCTGGTTAATTCTTTCCCTGGTTTTCACATATAAATCCTAGCGACTGCGATTTGTGGACGTTAATGTGTTAAGCAGTAAGAGTGCCAGGACAAGATGAGCAGTGTCTCAGATGGAAGCTGTCTGGATGCCTTGTGCTTTGCATTCTTTCTGCATGCCCTGACACTACTCACTTGTATTTCACACATGATCAAATTATATTATGCACACAATTTTACAGAGTTGGGGGTAGTTTTATTTCACCAGCACCCCGCACGCATAATAGAGAATTGTTCTTAGTCTGTACAGCTACTTTAATCCTTCCAAAATCAACATGAAGAAAACAAGTTAATGTTATGAAGTACCCCGAATTAAACTGTTTTAGTTAACACACACAGTTTCTGATCATTTCAACACTAAAAAGTAAAGCTAATTTTTATAGTACGGGACTAAAAACAACAAACTCCTGGGATCTCGGGAAAGAGAAACGCATGTTCTGAGATGCTTCAAAAATGATGTTCCGGCTGGGGGCGGTGGCTGACGCCTGTAATCCCAGCACTTTGGGAGGTTGCGGACAACGGATCACCTGAGGTCAGGAGTTTGAGACCAGCGTGGTTAACATGGAGAAACCCCATCTCTACTAAAAATACAAAAATTAGCCAGGCGTGGTGGTGTGTGCCTGTAACCCCAGCTACTCGGGAGGCTGAGGCAGGAGAATCGCTTGAACCTGGGAGGTGGAGGTTGCAGTGAGCCGAGATCTTGCCATTGCACTCCAGCCTGAGCAACAACAGCGAAACTCTGTCTCGAAAAAAAAAGAGATGTTTCTTGTGGCTGGAGGGTGGTGGGTGGGTGTGTAAAGGCCCAAATTCCATCATTAGGTGGGATAACTCCTGAAATCTTACATACTGCTTTTAATTAGATGTTCTTTTCACATATTATACAAGAACATGTACACAACAATCACCCAGCTGTATTGCTTGAGACTAGAGAAACAAATTTACCAAAAATCTAAGTATCTTTAAAATGAGCTCAATATAACTTAGTGACCTCACAAAATTTCAGAAGTAGTAATGCCAAAACTTGCTAACTTTCATCTTTAGTCACATGCAAAGAGAAAAAAACCAGACGGACTTCTTTTTCACAGTTAATAGCAGAAATTATTATAGCACTCTCCTGTGCCAACATTTGAGTTTCAATTCAGAGACTCAAAACCTACGTTTGTCAATTTTTTTTAAAAAGGCGTATTCCTGGCTGGGCATGGTGGGCTATAATCCCAACACTTTAGGAGGTCAAGTCGGGAGGACTGCTTGAATCCAGCAGTTTGCGACCAGCCTGGGCAATATGGCAACACGCTGTGTACACACACACACACACACACAATTTTTGTTAGCAATAAAAATAAATTTCCTGGTCAGACCCTCTTCAGTCCACACATAGAAGTGATAAGAAAAATCTATTGTCAGGCATTTCAATTTTTTTAAAAAAATTACATTCTCTAGTCTCCAGGATAAAGATATATTTTCTTTTCTTTTCTTTTTTGAGATGGAGTTTCACTCTTATCGCCCAGGCTGCAGTGCAATGATGCAATCTCTGCTCACTGCAACCTCTGCCTCCCAGGTTCAAGTGATTCTTTTGCCTCAGCCTCCCGAGTAGCTGGAATTACAGGCGTATGCTACCACGCTTGGCTAGTTTTTGTATTTTTAGTAGAGACGGGGTTTCACCACGTTGGCCAGGCTGTAAGGAACTCCTGACCTCAGGTGATCCGCCCGCCTCGGCCTCCCAAATGCTGGGATTACAGGTATGAGCCATCATGCCCGGCCTAAAAATGTATTTTCTACAATCAAATTGAAAAAAATTTTTGGAGATAAACTCAATGATCAGTACCATCTTTTTGTTATGTGGACACGCACCAGACACCCTGTGCAGGAGTTCAGGCACAGCAGTGAACTGGCTGATGGGATGAGGCAGGAGAGACGAGAAAACGTGACCATCACATTCCCCATGGGCTGCAAGGGCACCAGGTGCCAGGAAGAGTGAACTTAAGGGAAGCAAACAACCTTCTGGTTCCCATAAACAGCCTTCTCAGTGGCTCTTAGTTCACTTTACCGTGAAGACAGTGAACGAAACAAAAACGAACAGTGTACAAAGCATGATGCTTTTGTGTGTACAAAAAGGACAAACGCCAATGCCAGGGCAAGCCATCTTTTTTCTTTTTTTTTTGAGATGGAGTTTTGCTCTTGTTGCTGAGACTAGAGTGCAGTGGCACAGTGCTGGCTCACGGCAACCTCCGCCTCCCGATTTCAAGCGATTCTTTTGCCTCAGCCTCCTGAGTAGCTGGGATTACAGGCACATGCCACCACACCCGGCTAATTTTTTGTATTTTTAGTAGAGACAGGGTTTCATCATGTTGGCCAGGCTGGTCTTGAACTCCTGACCTCAGGTGATCCGCCCACCTCGGCCTCCCAAAGTGCTGGGATTACAGGTGTGAGCCACTGCGCCCGGCCCGCCATCTTTTTTCTAGACATATCAGATGTTATGGCGTTGTTTTTGGAGAAAGAGAAACAGGTTAGCAGCTTTTATTCTTCTCATTATTCTTCAAATATAGTTTGCTTACTAACCCCCCTACACACCAACACACGCATACAAAGTTAACAGAGGCTAATCTGGGGTCCTAGAACAAAGAAAAATTTTTTTCTTTATACTTTTCAGTTTCAATAAAATAAGTTAATATTACATTTTTTTTTTTTTTGAGATGGAGTCTCGCTCTGTCGCCCAGGCTGGAGTGCAGTGGCGCGATCTCAGCTCACTGCAAGCTCCACCTCCCAGGTTCACGCCACTCTCCTGCCTCAGCCTCTCCGAGTAGCTGGGACTACAGGCGCCCGCCACCACGCCCAGCTAATTTTTTATATTTTTAGTAGGGACGGGGTTTCACCGTGGTCTCCATCTCCTGACCTCGTGATCCGCCCGCCTCGGCCTCCCAAAGTGCTGGGATTACAAGAGTGAGCCACCGCGCCCAGCCTTAATGTTACATTTTTTTAAAAAAATCTCTGTGAGGGTCTCACACTGTTGCCCAGGGTGGAGTGAGTGGCATGATCATAGCTCACTGCAGTTCAAGCCATCCTTCTACCTTAGCCTCCAGAGTAGCCAGGACTACAAGCAGACTCCACCCATCACACCCAGCTATTTTTGAAATTTTTGGTAGAGACGAGGCCTTGCTATGTTGCCCGGGCTGGTCTCAAACTCTTGGCTTCAAGTGATCCTCCTGCCAAGGCCTCCCAAAGCGCTAGACTCTAATCTATTGCATGAGCCACCACACCCAGCCTAAAGTTAACTTTTTAAAGTTACCTGATGCAGCCAGGTGCAATGGCTCAAGCCTATAATCCCAGCACTTTGAGAGGCTGAGGCAGGTGGATCACCTGAGGTTAGGAGTTCGAGACCAGCCTGGCCAACGTGGTGAAACTCCGTTTCTACTAAAAAATACAAAAATTAGCCAGGTGTGTTGATGCGTGCCTGTAATCCCACATACTCGGGAGGCTTAGGTGGGAGAACGGCTTGAACCTGGGAGGCGGAGGCTGCAGTGAGCAGAGATCGTGCCACTGCACTCCAGCCTGGGTGACAGAATGAGGCTCCATCTCAAAAAAAAAGTTACTTGATGCAATTCGCTGGGTATGGTGGAACGTGCCTGTAGTCCTACCTACTTGGGAGGCTGAGGTGGGAGGATCGCTTGAGCCCAGGAGTTCAAGGCTGCAGTGAGCTATGATAGCACCACTGCACTCCAATCTGGGCAACAGAGCAAGATCCTGTCTCTAAATAGTTACTGGAATAACTGTAACATATCGCTAAGAACAATAAGGAAGACAGTAATAATTTGGGAAAACGCTTACTATATACTAAGTCAAAAATAATATAAATTTGCATATAGTTATTTTATTTGAGACTGAGTCTAGCTCTGAGGCCCAGGCTGGATGGAGTGCAATGGCGCGATCTCGGCTCACTGCAACCTCCACCTCCTAAGTTCAAGCGATTCTCCTTCCTCAGCTTCCCAAGTAGCTGGGATTACAGGCATGCACCACCACACCTGGCTAATTTTTGTATTTTTAGTAGAGACAGGGTTTCGCCATGTTGGCCAGGCTGGTCTTGAACTCCTGACCTCAAGTCATCTGTCTGCCTCAGCCTCCCAAAGTACTGGGATTACACGCACCCAGTCACATGTAGTAATTGTAGCTGCTTTATTATAATTAAAATAGGTCTGGGCGCGGTGGCTCATGCCTGTAGTCCCAGCACTTTGGGAGGCTGAGGCTGGCAGATGGCTTAAGCCCAGGAGTTCAAGACCAGGCTGGGCAACAACATGGCAAAAACCTGGTCTCTACTAAAAATGCAAAAATTAGCTGGCGCAGTGGCACACGCCTGTAGTCCCAGCTACTTGGGAGGCTGAAGTGGGAGAATCCACCTGAGCCCGGGAAATTGAGGCTACAGTGAGCCATGACTGTTCCACTACACTCTAGCCTGAGCACATGGAGTGAGACCTTGTCTCAAAAAAAAAAAAAAAAAAAAAGAAAAGAAAAAAGAAAAATATACTCACTTTAAAGAAAGATAGAATAGCATTTTTATTATAACTATTAGTCACGTTTTTCTACTAAATGTAATATTGATGCAGCTTCCTTTGAAAATTAAAGAATAAATGTAAATTTTAAAAGTCTTACTCACATTTAATTGCTTTTGCTTTTCTCTTCGCTTCCCTCAGTCCCCCAGACCTTCCAGAACACCCACCACCAGGTTTCCCTGGCCTGGGCTCCTCTCCTCCGGTGCCGACGTCACGGCTAAGCTCTGGCTGTGCTGACTCCAAGAGCCCGCCCGTCTAATCCACTAAGACAGGCTCTGCTGAGGCCTCATGTCTAGTCTTCCTGATGACCCATATCTGCCATTGGCTTTTATTCAGAATCTGAGTTTTGGAAATCCTTTTCAGAGAGATTTGAATAACTTAAAAGCAAGCAGGTGAAGGGATCTGCCCCTACTTTAGAACAACATCTTTGTGAGTCAAGTGTTAGCAAGATTTTTAAAGTCAGAATATTTCATATTTGCAATGCAATGTGCTCCGTGTAGTGCCTCTACCCTTCATGGCAAGGCAGCAGCCCAGGCCTCTCATCCAGACCCCTGAGAGTCTAGGAGGGGCACCTCAGCGGTGCCCTCAGGACCCCATATTACACAGTCACCAATAACAACATTCAGGCTGCAAGTTTGCCAATGACAAAATAGGGTACAGATATTGAAAAATAATTTCAAGTTCTGGTTCTGCAACATACAAAGAATAATGCTTTCACTAAATTGTTTTTTACTCTGATCTGCTTAATTCAAAATGGGAATGGTGTTATCTATATCACAGAGCTAAAATGAAAATTAAATCAGACAACCAATCTGAAAGTGCTCTGTCAGTCTCACAGTGATTAAACTATGACGTGTACCTTTGACTAACAATCTCAAGGACAACAGGCACCATGCTCACCAAAGTGCACACATGCGGTCCCACCACCAAGCAGCAACAGGGCAGTCCTGAGTCACCTGGTCACCAGCTAGCCGCACACCCCTGAGCCTCCTGTGCAGCACTGGATGGCTGCATCTCTGGATGGTTTGGACAACTTCCGAAGTCCAAACCGGCCCCAGTGTCTTACACAGGGGCAGGAAATTTGCTAACTTGACCAAACACACAAGGATCATAGCTCACCTCCAAGACGAAGCAGCATTTTGAAAGAGAGGAGTTTGCATGAGGAATTTAAACCAATTTCACTCACTTTTCCATTTTTCTTTCATTCCCAAGTCCAGGTCAATCTCCAAAACTAAGACTGTGGGAATTCAAAGGGCAACGGAAAAAGTCCTCAGGCCCTGCTTCCCTTACGCACCGCTCCTAACAATACTGTGAGGAATAAGGGGAGCAGGGGACCACCGCAACTGATAAAGGACACGGCCACTAACGCAGCTGCAGAGCAACGCATGCGCAGACCCTCCCTCCAACACAACAGGCACTGTAGAGCCTCAGCATGGTGCTGAGCAGCATGAACCAGGCTGGATTCTAGTTTGAGGGAGATAGAAGACTAACAGGTAAACCACGTGGAGTTACAGAGGCTGGGAGCGTACACAGTCACTGCGAACGGGTGAAGTGTGCCAGCGAGGGCAGGGAGGATGCTGCTTTGCATGGCTGTTAGACATGACCTTGCTAATGGGCCAACATTTGAGCAGCAGGCAGATGGGCAAAAATAACACAACTGTTCTTGTTTGAGGTGCTATTTTTTGCAATGGTAACAATTTTTAAAATCTTACCTTAGAATTTTGCCTGTGCCTATAAAGCAATCTTAACAAAAAAGTGAATGTGACCAAAGCTCTAGAACTAGAAGACAGGGAAACATGTTCAATGACCCCACAGAGGCAACGGTATTACACAATGGCCTGGGAAACACTCCAGGACAGACGACCAGGCAGGTCGGTTAGTCTGTCTTTAACAAATAAACTTCAAGGGAAAAAGGAGAGAAAGCAAACAATGGAGGGAGGATTTCTGGACTAAGTGAAGAGACTCCCCAGAATCATCTCCTTCATGTCCCAGTCACAAGTGAGCTCACTCAGCCACCAGACGCTGGCAACTGGGGGAAGGGCAGGAACTATGGTGTGCGGTCACAAAGCCCTCAGAAGGCGATTCTCCAGGGAGGGGTCTAACAGCCAGGGGTGAGCCAGTGAGGCACAGCTGCTAAGAGCTTACCTCTGACCCTTGGAACTCTGAAATCCCAGAAGTGGCTACTGACTCTACCGAAGCCTTACTATTTCTCATGCATCACAAAAAACATCTGATCTCCCGTTCTGCTCTCCCTTTTCTAACCCTGTTAGCCTATGGCCTCTTTTTGCTTTTAGGGCGGAGCACAAAATCTAGCACATACTAGGACAATTGGAAATCATTCAATAGATACACATCTTCAAACATGTTGAGGCCAAATAGGAAGTCCCACTTTGATCATTTCAAAGCCAAACTTTATATGTAACTGATGGAGTCTCATGAAATGAATGGCATCCATCCAG
This sequence comes from Pan troglodytes, assembly GCF_028858775.2. NCBI lineage: Eukaryota > Metazoa > Chordata > Mammalia > Primates > Hominidae > Pan > Pan troglodytes. The sequence continues at coordinate 230,179,820 of NC_072398.2, read as the reverse complement.
AAGACGGGTCTAACAGGGAAAGGTGGTGAGAAACTAACAATCATGCAGCACACACAACAGAGGAGGCTAAACTCCAAGCACGTTTTTTTTTTTTTGAGATGGAGTCTCACTCTGTCGCCCAGGCTGGAGTGCAGTGGTGCGATCTCGGCTCACTGCAACCTCCGCCTCCCGGGTTCACGCCATTCTCCTGCCTCAGCCTCCCAAGTAGCCAGGACTACAGGTGCCTGCCACTATGCCCTGCTAATTTTTTAAATTTTTATTAGAGACGGGGTTTCACCGTGTTAGCCAGGATGGTCTTGATCTCCTGACTTCATGATCCGCCCGCCTCGGCCTCCCAAAGTGCTGGGATTACAGGCATGAGCCACTGCACCCAGCCTCCAAGCACCTTTTATAAGGGGCCTGGAAATCCTCAGGTTTGGGGAAAGACTGCTGTGTGCCATGCCATCTGCACTCCAGTATATAAAAATAATCTTTGTTTTTACATTTACTACTGCAAACTACAATGAATACTATGTGCTTTCCCAACAGCAAATGGGCGGTGGGGGTTAGAATTCTGTTCCTAGAAAAACTTCCATGTTTTTATTGGCATTTGCAGGTCCAGCCCACTTAAGCAGGACCAATGATGTCTGACAGCCCTGGCTGGAAGCAGAGTGACACTTCATGGCAGGAAAGGTGGAAGCCCCAGGTTCTAACCCAGACTCTATCTCTTCTCAACAGGTGGCCTCCAGTAGGTTTCCTAACTTCTCTCTGCCTACATTTTTTTGTCTGAAAGTGGGGACAGTAATAGTCCCCACAGCTCATGCTATGACAATTCCATTAGAATCCATGCAAGCCTCTTAGAACCATGACTGACACAGTAAATGCTTACTAAATATGACTTGCTATGAAAGCAGGTATAAAACTGTTGCCCTGAAAAAGTTTTAAGTAATGTCCAGAAAACTACCTCCTGCCTCACCTGCCACACTTTCCATCCAGTCAGTGAAGTAGGCCCTTTTGCAGAAATCAAAAATATATGTAGCAGTGGCAACCAGTGTAACAGTGGAGTTAATCAGATAGATGTGATACTTTGAAATCTGTGCATGTTGTTACATGTACAAGTCTTTATGAGAACATCTGCTTTCACTTCTCTTGGGCAGATTCCTAGCGGTGGAATGGCTGGATCATACTACAGGTGTGTGTTGAACATTCCAAGAAAATGCCAGGCCAGGTGCAGTGACTCATGACTATAATCTGAGCACTTTCCGAGGCAAGGCAGGAGGATTACTTGAGCCCAGGAGGTCATGGATGCAGTCAGCTATGATCACACCATTGTACTCCAGCCTAAGAGACAGAGTGAGACCCTATTTCAAAAAAACAAAAAACAAACTCAAAAACCAAAAAAAACCAACTCTTTTCAAAATGGTTATGCTGGGTCACATTCCCAACATCCTATAAGCAATGTGGAGAGTCCCGGCTCCTCACGCCCAACAATGCTGGGTGTCACGGCCATTCTAATGGGGGCGTGGGCTGTGGTCTCCATCTGCATCTCGCTGACGGCTGAGCTTCTGAGGCACTCAATTGCTGTCTATACAGTTTCTGGTAAAGTGTCTGTTCAAGTCACTTGCCTCTTTTTTATTGGGTTACCTGTTTTCTTAATATTGTTTTTTTTTTTTTTTTTGACACAGGGTCTCGCTCTGTTGTCCAGGCTGGAGTACAGTGGTGTGATCGTGACTCACTGCAGCCTCAACATCCCGGGCTCAAGTGATTCTCCCACCTCAGCCTCCCAAGTAGCTGGTACTACAGACACACAACACGATGCCTGGCTAAATTTTTTTTTTGGAGACAGAGTCTCGCTTTATCACCCAGGCTGGAGTGTAGTTGCACAACTTGGACTCACTGCAACCTCCACCTCCCAGGTTCAAGTGATTCTTGTGTCTCAGTCTCCCAAATGGCCGGGATTATAGGCATAAGCCACTACACCTAGCTAATTTTTGTATTTTTAGTAGAGATGGGGTTTCCCCATGTTGGCCAGGTTGTTCTCGAACTCCCAACCTCAGGTGATCCGCCTGCCTGGGCCTCCCAAAGTGCTGGGATTACAGGTGTGAGCCACCGTGCCCGACTGCTAACTTTTTTTTTTTTTTGAAGAGACAGGGGTCTCACTTTATTGCCCAGGATGGTATCGAACAACTGGCTTCAAGCAATCCTCCCAAAGTGCTGGGATTACAGGTGTTAGCCATAGTACCTAGCCAAAATTGAGTTTTGAGAGTTCTTACCTATTCTGGATACAAGTCATCTAAAAGACATTTGCTAATATTTTCTGCCAGACTATGGTTTGTCTTTCGTTCTCTGTGTTTTCTAAGGAGGAGAAGTTTTAAATTTTGAACAAATTCAATTTATACATATTTTCTTTTACGCATTGTATCTTTGATCTCACATCTAAAAACTGTTTGCTTAATTCAAAATCTCATTTTTTCTAATTTTAGGTTTTATATTTAGGTATATGATCCATTAATTTTTTTTTTTTTTTTTTTTGAGACGGAGTCTCACTCTGTCACCCAGGCTGGAGTGCAGTAGCGTGATCTTGGCTCACTGCAAGCTCCGCCTCCTGGGTTCATGCCATTCTCCTGCCTCGGCCTCCTGAGTAGCTGGGACTTCAGGTGCCCATCACCACGCCTGGCTAATTTTTTGTATTTTCAGTAGAGACGGGGTTTCACCGTGTTAGCCAGGATGGTCTCGATCTCTTGACCTCGTGATCCACCCTCCTTGGCCTCCCAAAGTGCTGGGATTACAGGCGTGAGCCACCATGCCTGGCCTTTTTTTTTTTTTTTTTTTTTTTTTTTGACACGGAGTCTCACTCTGTCACCAGGCTGGAGCACAACGGTGCAATCTCAGCTCACTGCAACCTCTGCCTCCTGGGTTCAAGCGATTCCCCTGCCTCAACCTCCTGAGTAGCTGGACTACAGGGGCGTGCCACCATACGTGGCTAAATCTTTTTCTTTGTATTTTCGTAGAGACGGGGTTTCACCATGTTGGCCAGGATGGTCTCGATCTCCAGACCTGATGATCTGCCCACCTTGGCCTCCCAAAATGCTGGGATTACAGGTGAGCCACCTTGCCTGGTCTGAGTTAATTTCTGTACATGATGTCAAGTTCTCCTTTTGTGTAAGAATATCCAATTGACTAACCAGGTGTGGTGGCTCACACCTGTAATCCCACAGCTTTGGGAGGCCAAGGCGGGTGGATCACCTGAGGTCAGGAGTTCGAGACCAGCCTGACCAACATGGTGAAACCCCGTCTCCACTAAAAATACAAAAATTAGCTGGGTGTGGTGGTGAGCGCCTGTAATCCCAGCTAATTGGGAGGCTGAGACAGGAGAATGGCTTGAACCTGGGAGGGGGAGGTTGCAGAGAGCTGAGACTGCACCACTGCACTTCGGCCTGGGCAACAGAGCAAGACTCTGTCTCAAAAGAAAAAAAAGAATATCCAATTGTTCCAGCCCCTAATTGCTATTCAATTTAATTTTGCTTTTTAATTTAAAATTATTTCAAACTTCAAAGAGTTGCAAGAATAATACAAAGAAACCATGTACCCTCACCCAGACTCACTCACTACGAACATGGCTTCATTATTCCCACTTTATTCAAACAAAAAGGTTTTTGTTTTGTTTTGTTTTCCTGAATCATGTTCACCTTACTTTTTTTTCTTTTCTTTTTTTTTTTTTTGAGACGGAGTCTCGCTCTGTCCCACAGGCTGGAGTGCAGTGGCATGATCTTGGCTCACTGCAAGCTCCGCCTCCTGGGTTCACGTCATTCTCCTGACTCAGCCTCCAGAGTAGCTGGGACTACAGGCGCCCACCACCGCACCCGGCTAATTTTTTGCATTTTTAGTAGAGACAGGGTTTCACCGTGTTAGCCAGGATGGTCTCGATCTCCTGACCTCGTGATCCACCCAACCTGACCTCCCAAAGTGCTGGGATTACAGGCATCAGCCACCGCACCCGGCCATATATTGGTATTTCAACTAAGATCTGATTTGAAAAAAGGGCTCTCCTGCTTTCTAACGAAAAAAGCTAGCGATGTACAACTCTGATTCGGAAGGTAAATCCTCATCACTGGGACCCTAAACCTTCTTGCTCAACACTAAATGGAAGCTTTTTTTGAGGATCAAATTGTTTTGAAAACCAACCTTGGCTTAAAAGAGATAGAAAAAAACTGTAACAAAAACCAGGGTATTGACCAGGCATGCTGGCATATGTCTATAGCCTCAGCTACTCAGGATGCTGAGGTGAGAGAACCCCTTGACCCCAGGAGTTAGAATCCAGTCTGAGCAACATGGCAAAACACTGTCTCTTTAAAAAACCAACCCACCGGCTATTTATAAAAACAAACTCTGTAGAAATTTATATATTGTCTTTCTAAAACTGATGAGGATCAAATATATCAAAATTACCTTAATTCAGAAGGGCTTCTGGTCTGGTCTCCAATACATGTAAACTTGTCTGAAACAAACAGAAAAGGCTGTATTTGTATTGCACTCAGGTTGTGAATAAAATATTCTATTTTGCTAGTAGCTATATTTTATGCAACGACACATAAATTTGACCCTTTCCTATTACTATTTCTCCCCCAAAATTGCTTTATTTAGCAGTACTGTCATATTTTGTTTTTCAGCATGGGAACAAAATAAGAAATCAGATCTCAACTTCTTTAGGAATCCTTAGAAATGCCCCAGGGAAAATACCTTGAATTAAACTGAAAAGTATGGGCATAGAGGTTAGAATCCCATCACTAGAAAAATTACAGTAACAATTTAAAAACTAATGCAGGCCGGGCCCAGTGGCTAACCCCTGCAATCCCAGCACTTTGGGAAGCTGAGGCAGGCAAATCACCAGAGGTCAGGAATTGGAGACCAGCATGGTCAACATGGTGAAACCCCATCTCCACTAAAAAATAAAAAATAAAAAAAAAATTAGCCAGGCATGGTGTCACAAGCCTGTAATCCCGGTTACTCAGGAGGCTTAGACAGGAGAATCGCTTAAACCCGGGAGGTGGAGGTTGCAGTGAACCGACATCATTCCACTGCATTCCAGCCTAGGTGACAGAGCAAGATTCTGTCTCAAAACAAAAACACAAAACAGTCTGGGCACGGTGGCTCACATCTGTAATCCCGACACTTTGGGAGGCTGAGGTGGGCGCATCACCTGAGGTCAAGAGTTCGAGACCAGTCTGGCCAACGTGGCGAACTAAAAATTAAACGTTTTTAATTTTAATGTGTTTTAAGAACACATTATGTTCTTGGCAGCGAACTAAAAAAAAAAGTTTCTACTAAAAATTAAAAAAATTAGCCAGGCGTGATGGCAGGCACCTGTAACCCCAGCTACCTGGGAGGCAGAGGCAGGAGAATCACTTGAACCCAGAAGGTGGAGGTCGTAGTGAGTGGAGATCACGCCACTACACTTCAGCCTGGGTGATAGAGCAAGACACCGTCTCGAAAAGAAAAAAAAAAAAAAAAGCTAGGTACCGTGGCTCCTGCCTGTAATCCCAGCACTTTGGGAGGCCAAGGTGGGCGGATCACAAGGTAAAGAGTTCGAGACCAGCCTGGCCAATATGGTGAAACCTCATCTCTACTAAAAATACAAAAAATTCGCCGAGCGTAGTGGCAGGCACCTGTAGTCCCAGCTACTCAGGAGGCTGAGGCAGGAGAATTGCTTGAACATGGGAGGGGGAGATTGCAGTGAGCCGAGATCGTGCCGCTGCACTCCAGCCTGGGTGACAGTGCGAGACTCTGTCTCAAAACACACACACACACACGCACACACACACACAGACACAACACTAATACAATTCAACAAATTCTGAAGATTAATTTAATCCAGACTTTGCCTGTTTGGCATGACAGTGGAGAGCATTTCATCTGAATCTCAAGGAAGCCACTAAATAACTACTTTGTGAGTCCTGGCAAGTCTATGTTGGGACACTTCCAATCCCTCCCTCTGTCCCTCTCCTGCTGACACGGTCCCATCCAGTGCCTGGCCCTGGTGCCCAGGAAGGTGGCTTGAATGGTGACAGAGATCACAAGAGAGGTTTCTGACTCCTCTTGACATACTTCTGGTGGAATGAAAATATGTCCAATTCTAGATTTCTTCTGATTTCAGAACATTTATTTTATATTTTTTATTTTTGAGACAGCAGTCTCGCTCTGTCACCAGGCTGGAGTGCAGTGGCATCATCTCAGTTCACTGGAACCTCCGACTCACTGGTTCTAGTGATTCTCCTGCCTCAGCCTCTTGAGTAGCTGCGATTATAGGCACATGCCACCACGCCCAGCCAATTTTTATATTTTTAGTAGAGACGGGTTTTCACCATATTGGTCAGTATGGTCTCGATCTCCTGACCTCGTGATCTGCCCACCTCGGCCTCCCAAAGTGCTGGGATTACAGGCGTGAGCCACTGCGCATGGCCACATTTATTAGTTTTTTGAGACAGATTCTCACTCTGTCACCCTGGCTGGAGTGCAGTGGCATGATCTTGGCTCACTGCAACCTCTGCATCCCAGGTTCCAGCGATTCTCCTGCCTCAGCCTCCTGAGTAGCTGGGATTACAGGCACGCGCCATGCCTTTTATTATTTATTAGTAGAGATGGGGTTTCACTATGTTGGCCAGGCTGGTCTCAAACTCCTGACCTCAGGTAATCCGCCTGTTTCAGCCTCCGAAAGTGTTGGGATTACAGGCCTGAGCCACTGAGCCTGGCCTGATTTCAGAACATTTAAAGATGCTTCTGTAATCGCTCCCTCAAATTAAACTATGTGAAAAGACCACTTGTGGAGGCTTCACAGGTCACCACCTGCCTATTAATTCAGTGTCTTGTGAGTCTGCAAACTCACATGCACACATCTAGTCTGGAGTCAGTAGATGAATCAACAAACTGAAATATCTCCCAGTTGAACTGTGAATTCTAATTCATTTACTTAAAGTAGTTTCGTTTTGCAATTATGCTGCTTATGTACAAGCAAGCACGTACTTTTCCGGCAGTAAAAATGAGTGTGGAAGGAAAACAGTTTGGCAGTTCCTCAAAAAATTAAACACAGAATTACCCCATAACCCAGCAATTCTACTCCTAGGTATATTCCCAAAAGAACTGAAAGCAGGGACTCAATGCATGTATACATTATGTTCTTAGCAGCAGTACTCAGCAGCCAGAAGGTGGAGACAGCCCAAATACCCACTGAGCATGAATGGATGAATAAAATGTGGTCTATCCAAACAATGGAATATTATTCAGCTATAAAGATAAAGGAGGCCGAGCGTGGTGGCTCACGCCTGTAATCCCAGCACTTTGGGAAGGTGAGGCGGGTGGATCACCTGGGGTCAGGAGTTTCAAGACCAACCTGGCCACCTTGTCTCTATTAAAAATACAAAAATTGCCGGGCGCGGTGGCTCACGCCTGTAATACCAGCACTTTGGGAGGCCAAGGCGGGCAGATCACAAGGTCAGCAGATTGAGACCATACTGGCTAACACGGTGAAACCCCATCTCTACTAAAAATACAAAAAATTAGCCGGGCATGGTGGCGGGCGTCTGTAGTCCCAGCTACTCTGGAGGCTGAGGCAGGAGAATGCCATGAACCCAGGAGGTGGGGCTTGCAGTGAGCCAAGGTTGCACCCCTGCACTCCAGCCTGGGCGGGGTGACAGAGTGAGACTCCATCTCAAAAAAAAAAAAAAAAGAAGTCCTGGTCCTGTCTCTGCTAGAACACAGACAAACCTCACAAATATGCTAAGTGACAGATGCCATACACAAAAAGCCACATATATACAACCCCATTTACGTGAAATATCCGGAACACACAAATCCAAAGAGACAGAATGCAGTGGTTGCCAGGGGCTACATGTGTCTGCGTGTGCATGCACATGTGTGTGCAGTGGACAATTATTTAATGGGTACAGGGTTTCCTTTTGAGGTGATGAAAATGTCATGGAATTAGCTAGAGACAGTGGTTGCAACACATTGTAAATGTACTAAACGGCACCGAATCATTCACTTTAAAATGGTTTATGTTATGTGAATTTCACCTCAGAAAAAAAGCTGGGTGTGAAAAGGCACACAGGAGTAAACAGTGAATGATGCAAACTACCCCAGACTTCAGGAAGCGAAGCCTCGCTCCGGGGCAGGGTCCTATGAGCATACCCGAAAGGTGCCACCAAATCAAGTTTCAAAGCATGGGTCTCAACCTCAGCACAATGAACATTTTAGGCAGGGGTGTGTGTGTGTCCCCAGGAGGATATCTGGCAGCATGCCAGTAGTGCTCCTTTCCCCAGCTGTAACAGCCACCTGGCATCCCGAGAGGCAATACTGGCCCCAGTTGAGAACTCTTCAACTATCACAATTATCTCAACCACTAAATATAAATCTTTTCAAGTACTTTCCAGATCAAGGGACAGGTAGGAAGAGAAATACTACTAAAAAAAATTATACATAATCTGCTCTATTTTATCATTATTAATTATTTTTTTGAGACAGGGTCACCCTCTGTCAGCCAGTCTGGACTACAGTGGCACAATCATGGCTCACTGCAGCTTCGACTTCCTGGGCTAAGGTGATCCTCCTGCCTCAGCCTCCTGAGTAGCTGGGACCACAGGTGTGTGCCACCATGCCCAGCTAATTAAAAAATATATATATATTTGTAGACATGGGGTCTTGCCATACTGCGCAGGCTGGTCTTTAACTCCTGGGCTCAAACGATCCTTGCAGGTCGGCCTTCCACGGTGCTGGGATTGCAGGCATAAGGCACCGCACCCAGCTGCTCTATTTTAATGCCTAGATTGCCCTGTGGCTCAAATCATGACTCAAGATTGGAGTAAGGATGCTAAAAGTGCTATCAAATCACCTTAGCCTGGACTCACATGGAGAGTTGTCTGGATCCATTTCTGGCTAAAAACAAGATGACCCAAATGTATGCTCTTTTTCTGACTATCCAGCTCATAGAACCCCACACTAAGGACAGGACTACCGGTCCCACAATAATGTAACCCTAAACCAGTAGCACTACCCTTAAAGAACATCAGGAGCTGGGCTCCCACCTCCCAGTGCTTTGGGAGGCCGAGGCGGGTGGATCACCTGAGGTCATGAGTTCGAGACCAGCCTGGCCAACATGGTGAAACCCTCTCCACCAAAAATACAAAAATTACTGGCCGGGTGTGGTGGCTCATTCCTGTAATCCGAGCACTTTGGGAGGCCGAGGCGGGCGGATCACGAGGTCAGGAGATCGAGACCATCCTGGCTAACTCGATGAAACCCCGTCTCTACTAAAAATACAAAAAATTAGCTGGGCGTGGTGGCGGGTGCCTGTAGTCCCAGCTACTCGGGAGGGTGAGGCAGGAGAATGGCGTGACCTCGGGAGGCAGAGCTTGCAGTGAGCTGAGATTGCGTCACTGCACTCCAGCCTGGGCGACAGAGCAAGACTCCATCTCAAAAAAAAAATTAAAATAAAATAAAAATAAATTTAAAAAATGAAAAAATTAGCTGGGCACGGTGGCATGCACCTGTAGTCCCAGCTACTCGAGAGGCTGAGGCAGGACAATCAATTGATCCTGAGAGGGGGAGGTTGCAGTGAGCCAAGATTGCATCACTGCACTCCAGCCTCGATGGCAGAGTGAGACTCCGTCTCCAAAAAAAAAAAAAAAAAGAAAAAGATGGGCACTTTTTCAAGGCTCTTGATAAAATCAACTGACTCTATACAGCTAATTTAGCAATATTAAATATTAATATGACTTCTTTGCACATATATCCTAGTACTTATACTTTTATTTCAGCATTTTTCAAAATCTAGAAACTGAATCCTTGAGACACACCTAGAGAATTTCTCTACAAGCTGCATTAATATTTCTAATCAAGTACAGGTATACTTGTGGGGGATGATTTCTTCTCTATCAACATAATCCTAAGATGGGAAACACATAAGTGCACCACTGGTTATCTACAATTCTGAGATACCCAAACCAGAATAGGACACACGGCATTAGGCAGACTTTCTCACATTCAGGGTGAGCAGTCTTATGTTTACTACAAACTTTGGGGTATCTGATTAAAGCCTTGCCGTAAGTGTGGTGCACATGTAACATACTCACTGCATCTTTCTCAACCCTGAAAAAGTCTGAATTCCGGAACACATCCAGCCCCAAGAGTTTTGCCTAAAGGCCTGGGGGCTTGTAAGAAACAAAGTAAACTCCCTTCCGAATAATTCTTTAATTCAAAAACACACTGAACAACTAGAATGTGAAATAATACTGAACTTAATGACAACTCTGTATCATAATCTTCAACTATATATGATCATACTAATAAACAGGATAAAAACAAACTAGAAATGCCTTCTTTCAAACAAAAATTAGAGTTCAGTATCAATAAAAAGATAACAATACCTGTAAAACACAACCAACCAACCAAAAAAAGGTCTAAAGACATCACGTTAATTTAGAGTACTCTAACTGTACAAACATGGGGGTACATTCTAAGGGCAAATAGAGTTCTGAAATTCAAGCGCCATATTGGTGGCATAATAATGCTTAAAGTAGGCCGGGTGCGGTGGCTCACGCCTGTAATCCCAGCACTTTGGGAGGCTGAGGCGGGCGGATCACGAGGTCAGGAGATTGAGACCATCCTAGCTAACTCGGTGAAACCCCGTCTCTACTAAAAATACAAAAAATTAGCCGGGTGGGGTGGCGGGCGCCTGTAGTCCCAGCTACTCAGGAGGCTGAGGCAGGAGAATGGCGTGAACCCAGGAGGCGGAGCTTGCAGTGAGCCAAGATCGTGCCACTGCACTCCAGCCTGGGTGACAGTGCGAGACTCCGTCTCAAAAAAATAATAATAAAATAAAATAAAAATAATAATAATGCTTAAAATATTAATATGGATATGTATGCCAGAGCGAAATAAGCGAAGATATGGTTGTTATTTGGGGAGCAAGGCTCACACTGGAGGAGGGAGGCACAACACAGACTATCTGAAAGCAAGGAATGGCCCCCCTGGGGTTCAATCTGAATTTGGAGACAATGGAAATTCTCTATACATTTATTCCGCTGTAGAATCATTTGTGTGTAAGTCCACACACACACACACACACGTATATCTCCTATCTCTTGTCAACTGAAAGGTCTGGAAGCAACGACCTCTCCACACACAAAGCCCAAATCTTGGTTTTATAAAAACGATTCCCTTTAAAAGGAGCTTCAGGGTTCCTCTGAGAAATCACTCCCTCAAGGTCTGGCACAGGAACCCTCTTGCTATGGCAGAAAGGAAGGGCTCCAAAACTAAAAAGAACATGTCAAAAACACACCAGCTTGAAGGAAGTCTGCTGGCCAAATTTAGGACAATCTGAGGGTCAACATGACGAACAATGGTAATGGAATATACCTTACTGGATCTAAAAAAAGAACACACAAGCACATGGTAACATATAAATTAAAAAAAAAAAAAAAAAAAGAGGAAAAGCGAAGCTCTTCTTTACAGAGGAATGCCAATACACATAGAAGGAGTAAGATTTAGCCGGGCGCAGTGGCTCATGTCTGTAATCTCAGCAGTTTGGGAGGCCAAGGCAGGCGGATCACCTAAGCTCAGGAGTTCGAAACCAGCCAGGCCAACGTGGTGAAACTCCATCTCTGCTAAAAACGAAAAAATTAGCCAGGCGTGGTGGCTGGCACCTGTAATCCCAGCTACTCAGGAGGCTGAGGCAGGAGGATCGCTTGAACCCAGGAGACGGAGGTTGCAGTGAGCAGAGATCATGCCACTGCACTCCAGACTGTGAGACAAAGTGAGACTCCCATCTCAAAATCAATCAATCAATCAGAGTCTCACTGTCACCCAAGTGGGTGACAGCCTTGAACAGCTCACTGAAACCTTGAACTCCTGGGCACAGCCATCCTCTTGCCTCAGCCCCCTAAGTAGCAAGGATTCAGGCATGTGCCACACTGCACGTGACTAAATTTTTTGTTTCTTTATGGAGAGAGGGTCTCACTATGTGGCCCAGGCTGGTCTTCAACTCCTGGTCTCAAGCAATCCTCCTCCCTTGGCCTCCCAAAGTGCTATTATAGCAATGAGCCACTGGTTCTAGCTGAAAGTGAAGGACTTAAAGCTAGAGAATTTAATGCCAGCAAAGGGTGGCTTGATCAGTTTAGAAAGAGGGTTGGCTTAAAAAATGTTAAGATAACAGGAGAAGCAGTTTCTGCCAACCAAGAGGCACCAGGGTTCCCAGATGCCATGAAGAAAATCATTGAGAAAAAGAAAATCTTCCTGAATAGGTTTTTAATGCAGACAAAAGTGCCCTATTCTGGAAAAAACTGCCACAAAGGACACTTATTAGTAAGGAAGAAAAGTGAGCCCCAGCACTGAAGGCAGGCAGGGAGAGGCCAACTCTACTGCTTTGTGCAAATGCAGCCGGGTTTATGATCAGGACTGCTCTTATCTACAAAGCTGCTAACCCCTGAGCCTTGAAGGGGAAGAGATAAACACCAGTTGCCAGTCTCTTGGTTGTGGAACAAGACTGGGACAACAAAATCCCTTTTTCTGGACTGGTTCCATCGATGTTCTTTGTCTGCAGTCAGGAAGTACACTTTGCCAGTAAGGGATTGCCTTTTAAAGTTCTTTAGATATTGGACAATGCCCCTGGCCACTCAGAACCCCATGAGTTCAATACTGACGGCAATGAAGTGGTCTACTTACCCCCAAACACAGCACCTCTCCTTCAGCCTCTAGATTAGGGGGTCATAAGGACCTTTAAGGCTCATAACACACAGTACTCTATGGAAAGAATTGTCAATGCTATGGAAGAGAATCCCAATAGACAGAACATCGTTTAAGTCTGGAAGGATTATCCTGCTGAAGATGCCAAGGTTGTTACAGAAAAAGCTGTGAAGGCCATGAGCCTGAAACAATCAATTCCTGCTGGAGAGGACCATGTCCAGATGCTGCGCCTGACCTCACAGGATTTACGAGAGCCAGACGAGGAAATCATGAAAAGACTGTGCATATGCTTTTAAAAGGGTAGGGGGGTGGGTAAGGACTTCAACATGTGGATCTTAGAGAAATTCAAGAGCTATTAGACACCACACCAGAGGAATTAACAGAACACACCTTGACAGATGTCAGTACTTCCAACGTGGTGCCAAACGATGAGGAAGAAGCAGTGCCAAAAACACGTGGACACTGGGCAATCTGGCAGAAGGTCCCCATTCCCCAAGACTGCACTTGACTTCTTTAGGACACAGAGCTTTTATGGCACAGGAACTAAAACTAAAGCATACAACAGAAGGTTGCTATCATACAGAAACTTTTTTAGAGAAATGAAAAAGCAGGCCGGGTGCGGTGGCTCAGGCCTGTACTCCCAGCACTTTGGGAGGCCAAAGCGGGCAGACCACAAGATCAGGTGTTCCAGACCACCCTGGCCAACACAGTGAAACTCTGTCTCTACTAAAAATAAAAAAAATTAGCCGGGCATGGTGGCGGGCGCCTGTAATCCCAGCTACTTGGGAGGCGGAAGCAGGAAAAACGCTTAAACCCAGGAGGCGGAGGCTGCAGTGAGCCAAGACTGAGCCATTGCACTCCAGCCCAGGCAAAAAAAAAAGAAAAAGAAAAAGAAAAAAACAACGAAAAAGAAAAAAGTCAGAAATTATGTATTTCAGTAAAGTTCCACCAAGTATGCCTGTCTCTCCTACCTCCCCTTCCACCACCTCCATCCAAGACAGGAAGACCAATCCCATCTCTTCCTCCTCCTCAGCCTCAACCTGAAAATGAGAAGGAAGACCTTTATGAGGGATCCACTTCCACTCATTAAATAGTAAATACATTTTTCTCTCCCTTATGATTTTCTTAATATTTTCTCTAGCTTGATCACAAAAATATATAATATATAAAACATAAAAACTGTCTTTTGACTGCTATCGGTAAGGCTTCCAGTCAATAGCAGGCTATTAGTAGTTCATGTTTTGGGAGTCAAGTGATAGAAGAATTTTGACTGCACAGTAGGTTAGCACTCCTAATCCCTGTGTTAAGGGTCACGATATTTCTTCCCTTTCACTCTTTGTAACACAATTGTCTAGCATTTTACTTCTACATGTTTTTTGAAGACTCCTTCTGGGTCTTTGTTCCCAGTTCCTCAGAAGGAGCTTCAAAAACTATTGGATGTTCCGGAGTGATAGGCATGTCTTTGTTACTCATGAGCCTCCATGTTTTTGCTGAGATGAGCTGACTCAACATAGAGGCTGGTCACCAGAAAGACAAACCATGAGATTAGACGGTTGGGGTTTGAAACCATTCTGACTGGGGTGGGAGAGGGGCTAGAGATTGTGCTCTATCAATTGTGCCCAAGTAACAAAGCCCCAATAAAAACTCTCAACACCAAGGCTCAGGGGAGCTTCCTGGTTAGAAGCTCATTGACCCCGATTTGTCAGGAGAGACTCCATGGGGAGAGGGCTTGGAGGATGTGTGCTTGAGACTCTGCTAGGCCTTGCTGTATATGTCTCTTCATTTGCGTGGTCTGATTTATATTAAACTAGATATAGCACCAGAAGATAACTGCAGTGTGATGGGATACACTTCTGCCTGAAGAACTTCCTCCATCTCACAGGGCAGATCTACTGGCAACAAACCCCACAACTTTTGTCTGAGGAAGTCTTTTGTGGGACTAGGTCTCACTCTATCACCCAGGCTACAGTGCAGTGGCACAATCTTGGCTCACTGCAGCCTCAACCTCCCAGGCTCAAGCGATCCTCCCACTTCAGTCTCCTGAGTAGCTGAGACCACAGGCACCGCCAGAGCACCTGGATAATTTTTTTTTTGTAGAGATGAAGTCTCGCTATGTTGCCCAGGCTGCTCTCAAACTCCTGGGCTCAAGTGAGTCTGCCACTCAGTCTCCCAAAGTGCTGGGATTACAGGTATGACCCACCATGCCTGGCCTGTATGAAATACTTTTTTTCTGGCTACATTCAAAACTTTCTCTTTGACTTTCAGCAGTTTGACTATAATGTGCCTAGGTGTTGAGGGTTTTTTGTTTATATTTATGGTGCTTGGAGTCCTCTGAACTTCACAGACCTCTGGTTTGTTGTCTTTTACTAATGAAAAAATTCTCAACCATTAGCTCTTTGAATATTTCTTCTGCCCCATTTTCTTCCTAGGGCTCCAATTATCTGTATATTTGACAGTTTGCTGTAGTCTCACAACTACTCAATACTTTTTTTTTGTTTGAGATGGAGTCTCGCTCTGTACATAGGCTGAAGTACAACGGCACAATCTCAGCTCACTGCAATCTCCGCCTCCCAGGTTCAAGCGATTGTCCTGCCTCAGCCTGAGTAGCTGGGATTACAGGTGCCCGCCACCACACCCAGCTAATTTTTTTTTTTTTTCCCAGATGGAGTTTCTCTCTTGTTGCCCAGGCTGGAGTGCAATGGCGGGATCTTGGCTCACCACAACCTCCGCCTCCCAGGTTCAAGCGATTCTCCTGCCTCAACCTCTCGAGTAGCTGGGATTCCAGGCATGTGCCATCACACCCTGCTTTTTTATTTTTAGTAGAGACGGGGTTTCTCCATGTTGGTCAGGCTGGTCTCGAACTCCCGACCTCAGGTGATCTGCCCACCTCGGCCTCCCCAAAGTGCTGGGATTACAAGGGTGAGCCACCACGCCCAGCCTAAATGCTATTTTTGTTCTGGTTTATTTTCTTCTGCTTGTTTCATTTTGGATTTCTATTGACCTATCTTCAGTTTCACTGATTCTTTCCTATCTGCTGACAAACTCACTGAGAAAATTATTCATCTATGATGTTTTTAAAGAATCTCTAACATTTCAATTTAACTTTTTCTAGAGTTTCTGCCTCCTGAAATTCTCGATCTTTTCACATATAATGCATGCTGTATACCTTTCTCACTCAATCTTTTACCACATCCATCACAGTCATTTAAAGTCTCTGGCAGTTCCAATATCTGGGTCATCTCTAAGTTGGCTTCCATTTATTTCTCTCTTAACAAGAAATCGCTTTTTTGTGTATCTCATAATTTTTTATTGAATTATCAGATGATATTCAATAAAACCAGAATTGGGTACACCTCTTTGTCTGAGCCACTAGTGTGTGGGGATGAGGGGTTAATTCAATCTAGTCTTCAGTTGGGTTTGGATTTTATAATCCTCAGGGGAAGGCTGCCTTAAACTTCGTGGCACCATGTATTTTTCTCAAAAAAATACTGGCCGGCCAGGCGCGGTGGCTTACGCCTGTAATCCCAGCACTTTGGGAGGCCAAGGTGGGCGGATCACAAGGTCAGGAGTTTGAGACCAGCCTGACCAAGATGGTGAAACCCCGTCTCTACTAAAAATACAAAAATTAGCAAGGCGCCAGGCGCGGAGGCTCATGCCTGCAATTCCCAGCACTTTGGGAGGCCGAGACATGTGGATCACCTGAGGTCGGGAGTTTGAGACCAGCCTGACCAACATGGAGAAACCATATCTCTACTAAAAATACAAAATTAGCCAGGCGTGGTGGTGCATGCCTGTAATTCCAGCTACTCGGGAGGCTGAGGCAGGAGAATCGCTTGAACCCGGGAGGCGGAGGTTG
The DNA here is from genome assembly GCF_028858775.2 of Pan troglodytes. NCBI lineage: Eukaryota > Metazoa > Chordata > Mammalia > Primates > Hominidae > Pan > Pan troglodytes. Next base: position 230,163,250 of record NC_072398.2, on the reverse strand, counting down.
CAGTGAGCCGAGATTGCACCATTGCACTCCAGCCTGGGCAACAAGAGTAAAACTCCATCTCAAAGAAAAAAAAAAAAAAAAATTAGCAGGGCATGGTGGCACACACCTGTGATCCCAGCTACTCAGGAGGCTGAGGCAGGAGAATCGCTTGAACCTGGGATGCCACTGCACTCCAGCCTGGGCGACACAGCAAGACTGTGTCTCAAAAATTAACTAATTAATTAATTAAATTTAATTTAAAAAAATATTGGCCAAAGAGGAAACCTCACTACTCACACCTAGAGGAGGACAGAACAAATGCAGAAAAGCAAGCCATACAACTTCACATGAAGATGCAAACAGTCTTGCAGGCTGCCATGAGGACAAGCCTTTACTTTATTTTGGCAGTAGACTGAATGTCTGTTAAACAGGCATTCGGCCGGGCACAGTGGCTCACGCCTATAATCCCAGCACTTTGGGAGGCTGAGGTGGGTGGATCACTTGAGGTCAGGAGTTTGAGACCAGCCTGACCAACACGGAGAAACCCCATGTCTACTAAAAATATGAAATCAGCCGGGCATGATAGCGCATGCTTGTAATCCCAGCTACTCGGGAGGCTGAGGCAGGAGAAATGCTTGAACCCAGGAGGCAGAGATTGCGGTGAGCCGAGATAGCGCCATTGCACTCCAGCCTGGGCAACAAGAGCGTAACTCCGTCTCAAAAAAAAATAAATAAAGAGACATTCACTTTACTGGAAAAAAAAAATCAACATATTGTGGTTGAATATACAAAAAGAGATGCCAAACGTTAGGAGCCAGGCGTGGTGGCTCGTGCCTGTAATACCAGGGGGGGATCACTTGAGGCCAGGAGTTTCAGACCAGCCTAGGCAACATAGCAAGATCCTGCCTCTCAAATTTTTTTTGAGACAGCGTCTTGCTCTGTCGCCCAGGCTGGAGTGCAGTGGCGCCATCTCGGCTCACTGCAAGCTCCGCCTCCCGGGTTCACACCATTCTCCTGCCTCAGCCTCCCAAGTAGCTGGGACTATAGGCGCCCGCCACCACGCCTGGCTAATTTTTTTTGTATTTTTAGTAGAGACAGTGTTTCGCGATGTTAGCCAGGATGGTCTCAATCTCCTGACCTCATGACCCGCCCGCCTCAGTCTCCCAAACTGCTAGGATTACAGGCTCGAGCCACGGCGCCCAGCCTCAAAATATTTTTTAAAAAAACTGGCATGGTGGTGCATACCTGTAGTCCTAGCTACTCCAGAGGCTAAGACAGGAGGACTGGTTGAGCCCAGGAGTTCAAGGCAGCAGCGAGCCACTGCATGTCAGCCTGGGCAACAGAGTGAGACTCTGTCTCTTAAGAAAAAAAAAAAAAAAAAGTGAATGTCTTGTGTGCCTTGCTATGCACACAGGTTCTCAGCCCCTGAGTGGAGTGCAACTAACGGGCCTACCCTACACTCAGGAGCCAGCAACAGCCCCTCATCCTGCTCTCACCAACCCAGCTCCACATCTGCCACACCCGGTCACGCCCCCTTCTGAACCCTCAACTGGTTCTTTTGTGGTTCTTCTCCCAAGTTGAGGATCCACTCCTTATTCCCTTTCCCTGAATGTACCCCAGTTCCTAGAAAGCTCTATGCACTGCAGCGCTCTGAGGGTTCAATCCTTTCAGATTCCACCAGTGTAAAGCAAGCCTCAGCACCCCTTTCCTTTCCAAACCTGCTGGCGGTCCCTCCCAGCTCTCCTGCAGCACAGACTCAAGCCTCCCTTCCATCCCTTTCCCCTCCTGCCCCTGTGCTCCACTCCCACTGCTTCAGCCTCTTGATGGCTTACCATCTTTGCCTGGCCCGTTACTAATCTGTGTCTCTATCCCACCTCTTTTCCACTTCAATCCATCTTAACAGCACTGCCTGATTTATCTTTCTGAAGGACAGCTCTGACATGCGACTCCTCCGCTCAGAAGTCTTCAAATACTCCTCCTACGGAAAAAATCAAACTTTTTAGCCTGGCCTAATTTAAAGCTCTTACTGACTGTATTCCCAGGTACTCCTCCCCAGGGAGTCAAGTAAGCCTAGAAAGGGCCAAACACATGGGCACGAACACCCCAGACAACTTTGGTGGTCTCTGCCGAACTCTGACCACTAGTCTCTTAAAGAGAAATCCTAGAAACATGAACATATTTTTGCCTCAAAGAATGAGAGCCAATTTTTAAGGGTAAAATATCTCCCCACCAAGCAAGAAAAAAGACATGCTTCCAAAACTTAGCTTATTTCCTGCAAAAACCACAAAATATAGAAAGTACCCTGAGTTGGAAATGTTTTTATAACCCATATTCTAAATCATCTGTGATTTAGAAAGAGAACTGGAAACAGGAATAATAGAAACTATGTCTTCAGGCTATTTAGAATGACACAGTGCTCTATAAACCTCAGCTAATGTCTAGGTTTGTTAGGCGGTCACTGTGAGAAAAGCATTTTGTGAGCCTACTCTGGTGCCAGGCACCAGTTTAGGTCAGAGTAAAGTAAGCACAAATATTTACTTGGGAGTCTGAGTACATATATAGTCATATTATATAACAACATGAAAATAGGATAGAAGTGTCAATTGTTGATAAAACATTTAACAATAAAGTGGCCTCAATATCTGGGTTCGTATTTGTATGGCTTCATTCACTCACTCAACAACGACCTGCCCATCTCCAATCATGTGCCAGGCACCACAGCTCAGGGGAGTCCGTAGGAAACAAGACACAGCACTTGCTGTTCCAGAACTTGCTTGTTGGTCGAGGAAGGCATTAAGCGAACAGTTTAAGTCTTTATTTTGATACATCAGCTGCTATCCATTGCTAAGGAAACATAAAACTACGTAAGAAGGGGAAACAGGTGAGATGGGGAGGTCTCTCTTAGAAGGTGGCCAGAGAAGGCCACTCTGGTGTAGAGAAATCTGAGCGGGGTCCCAAGGAGAGGGTGAACAGGTATAAACAGTCCCTGAGATTCTGACTTATTCCTACTAGTCAAGATTTCTTACCTGCTGAAACACTGACAAAGCCTGCCACTTCTACCTCTGAATGTGAGAGACAAATTAACTTTATTGTCTCCATCCTGGAATGTTCAGTCCAACTGCTATCCTTCTCTTCAATTAAACTCTGACAGTACAAAAAAGCTCAGTCATAAAAAAAAGGTAGAGGAAGGGGACCACAATGAAGCAGCAGAAACACAGCAAGAGGGACTCACTACAAAACCTGTTTTAAGGAAGACAGATACATCTCCTGTTAGTCCCAGACATTCCTTCCTAAGTAAGTCTTTAAGCTGGGCACATTGGCTCATGCCTGTAATCCCACCTACTAGCGAGGCTGAGGAAGGAGGATTGCTTAAGCCTAGGAGTTGGAGGCCAGACTGGATAATATAGTAAGATGTCATGTCTTTAAAAAATTAAAAAGTGCAGTGGCTCACACCCGTAATCCCCGCACTTTGGGAAGCCGAGGTGGATGGATCACCTGAAGCCAGGAGTTCAAGATCAGCCGGGCCAACACGGTGAAACCCCATCTCTACTAAAAATACATCCGGGCGTGGTGGCTCACGCCTGTAATCCCAGCACTTTGGGAGTCCAAGGCAGGTGGATCACGAGGTCAGGAGTTCAAGACCAGCCTGGCCAAGATGGTGAAACCCCGTCTCTACTAAAAATATAAAAATTAGCCAGGCGCAGTGGCAGTCACCTGTAATCCCAGCTACTTGGGAGGCTGAGGCAGGAGAATCGCTTGAACCCTGGAGGCAAAGATTACAGTGGGCCGAGATAGCTCCACTGCACTCCAGCCTGGGCAACAGAGCAAGACCCTATCTCAAAAAAAAAAAAAAAAAAAAAGCTGAGTGTGGTGGTGGACACCTGTAATCCCAGTTACTTGGGAGGCTGAGGCAAGAGAATCACTTGAACTGGGGAGGTGGAGGCTGCAGTGAGCTGAGATCGCCCCCACTGCACTCCAGCCTGGGCGACACAGCAAGACACTGTGTCAAAAAAAAAAGAAAAGAAAAGAAAAGAAGAAAAAAGAACCCAAATTCCATCCAAGTTAACCAGCAATGACTTAAAAAGCAAGCAAAACAATAACTCCCGGCCGGGCGCGGTGGCTCACGCCTGTAATCCCAGCACTTCGGGAGGCCGAGGCGGGCGGATCACAAGGTCAGGAGATCAAGACCATCCTGGCTAACACAGTGAAACCCCATCTCTACTAAAAATACAAAAAATTAGCAGGGCGAGGTGGCAGGCGCCTGTAGTCCCAGCTACTCGGGAGGCTGAGGCGGGAGAATGGCTGGCATGAACCCCGGGGGGCGGAGCCTGCAGTGAGCCGAGATCGCGCCACTGCACTCCAGCCTGGGTGACAGCGAGACTCCGTCTCAAAAAAAACACAAACAAACAAACAAAAAAAAACTCCCATAAAAGGAAAAAACACTAAGTCACTGTTTTCCAGTGAGGAAAGTACATCAGAGTAACCTGGGGAAAGAGAGACACCTGGTGTTTGCTTCTTTGGCTATTTCAAAGAGGAGGAGGCAATAGTGTCTACAGAACTAGATGCTATGACCTTCTTAACCTAAGAGTGAAGTTGACAGCACTGATCTGGGGAAGGTGATAAGCAGGGAGCTCAGGGCAGGGCCCTCTACCTTTTCACCACTGTGTTCTCAGGACTCATGGCGTAAAGCAGCCTCCCAAATTTTTTTAATCAATGGACTTTCTTCTTCTTCTCCTTTAAGAGATGGCGATCTTGCTCTGTGACCCAGGCTAGAGTGCAGTGGCACCATCATAGCTCACTGCAGCCTCAAATTCCTGGGCTCAAGTATCCTCCCATCTCAGTCTCCTGAGCAGCCAGGACTAAAGGCATGTGCCATCACACCTGGCTAACTTTTATATTTTCAGAGATGGGTCTGGTCTCACTACATTGCCCAGGCTGTTTTCAAACTCTCAGCCTCAAGTGATCCTCCTGCCACAACCTCCTGAATAGGGCTTTCTTTTTTTAAATTAGAGATGGGGTCTCGCTGTTGCCCAGGCAGATCTCCAACTCCTGGGCTCAAGTGATGCTCCCACCTTGATCTCCCGAAGTGCTGGGATTACAGGCATAAGCCACTGCACTGGCCCAGAATTTCTTTCTTTCTTTTTTTGAGACAGAGTCTCGCTCTGTCGCCAGGCTGGAGTGCAGTGGCCTGATCTCAGCTCACTGCAACCTCCACCTCCTGGGTTCTGGTGATTCTCCTGCCTCAGCCTCCCGAGTAGCTGGGACTACAGGCACGCGCTACGACGCCCAGCTAACTTTTGTATTTTCAGAAGAGACGGGGTTTCACCATGTTGGCCAGGATAGTCTCCATCTCTTCACCTTGTGATCCGCCCGCCTTGGCCTCCCAAAGTGCTGGGATTACAGGCATGAGCCACTGCTCCTGGCCTAGAATTTCTTAATGTTCCTCTCTCCCCCTCCACAATCCCACCTAATGTAGCAATTAACAGTTTGGTGATATGTTGGGACAACCAAGAATGGAATTTCTGACAACAGTTGATATTTCATTTAAAACCAAAATTATTATTAATTCAGAAGGCCCAAGAAAAAGGCTCTTGTACTGTTCACTCTTCTGAGGGAAGTATCCTACAAAACAGTAATACCGTAAAGACATTCAGGAGAGCCCAGGTACATGGAGAGCATACTCTGATTTTAATCACTTCAGGTATTTTCACCAGGTAATTAAATTCACTGTCCAATCACCTATCTCAAAATCCTGCTGATTAATGAGAACCCTTAATGGGAAATTTGGTATTAACCACATCTTTTAGGAAATCATTAATTCTAGAAATGGAAAATTAAAACTACTCCTGACTTCACTTTACCCCCACTTCAAAAGTCTACCCAGTCTAGCCAAGGTTCTCACTGGGAAGTGGGGAGAGGAGGAATATGAGAGGTCCCAGGGAAACTAAACTGGAAACGAGAAAGTGGAAAGAGGAACCAAGAACCCAGTCTCGGATGGCTCTTGGGGCTGGCTGGCTCCTCTCTCTCTCCTTCCAGTGTGCTTTCTCTGCTCCTCTGTGAATCTCTCTCTTAACCAATCACTGTCATCTTGTACAGGGTTCAACGCAGCCTAGGATTCTACATCATAGCAATCATCAAATGTCAGCCATGTCTCTGTCTCCAGAGTCTCCTCTGCACCAACTCACTCCCTCACTGTCTGCAGGCCAGGTGGCTGGTACACTGTGGAACTGGGGAGGATACAGCAAGTCCTGTGGGCAGCTGCCCTTGCCAAAGGGACAATGGGTGGAGTACCTGAGAAGGGAACATGGGTAGGCCAAGCAATGACGATATCTTTAACATGGGAACAAACTTCTCTACGTGTGCACTTATAGCAGTACCCCCATATCTGAGAAGGACATGCTCCAAGACCCCCAGGGGATGCCAGAAACTGTGGATAGTACCACACTTTATATAGACTACATTTTTTCCTTTATGCTGTATTTTTTCCTATACAAATGATAGGAACTTAATCCTGTAACAAAGTTTTATTTATAAATTAGGCACAGTAAGAAATTAACAATAATAACTAATAATCAAGCAGAACCACCATAACAACATACCGTAATAAAAGTTATGGGAATGTGGTCTCTCTCGTACTGTACCGTGATATTTTATGGTGCCATACCTCAAAAGACAAGGCCACGGGTACAGGGGCTACTGCAATTCTTCCCTCTGGCACTGCACTAGCTGAGGACATGCCACAAAGCAGCACACATGGATCCATAATGGAGAATCCAGAACAATTACAGTCCCCAAAACACACAAAATAAAAACACAACTGCACAGTCACTGGTGTTTTTTCTTTTCTTTAAAAGCATTCATGAATATCCCCACTGCCTTATCTGCCTACTATGTCAAAAACAGGAGAGAAGGCCATGGCCAGAATCATGGAACATCCAATAAAGGCAGTCACTTGTTATTCTGACAAGTCATTTGTTTTCAGTTCATCTGTCGCATCTGTCAAGAAAAACACAGACTGTCTTCTAAAAGTCTGTTTTTAACTATTTTATTTTTTTTCAATGACAAATTCCACTTGTACCATAGAAGCCATATTCTGCATGTTGGAGAGGCCCCTTTGTGGTCCCCCATCCCTGGGTTCTTCCTAGGCATCCTATGGCCTCCCCTCTGGTGACAGGCAGCACCCCGAAGACTTAATTTTGATTCTTAAAAAGGGACAGATCCCTCCTTCCACCCTTGTCCAGGTACTTCCAGAGGGTGGGTCCCCTTCTCATGGGAACATACTACCCTCACTCACCAGACCACAGTGATGAGTCCAGCCCAGACTGTGGGCCATGAAAGCCTAAGCTCCCAAAACAAACAAGATGCCAGGGACACTGCAGCCATCTCAGAGGACACCGAAAGACATTTTAAAGCCAAGGGAAGCACAGCAGAACAGCAGCTGCTGGACACCAAGGGAGCCACAGCTCGAGGGGGTTCGTGCTCCAACAGCAGATGGAGCTACACCCTTCCCGATGACGTCACATCCTAATAAAGCCCTGTTTGCAGTGGCTGCTGTGATAAAAAAGCAAGCTCTGCATGAAATCAACATGGAACAGGAAACAAGGGGTGGGGTGGGGCGGAGTCCAATCTGATTCTGAAGTTTGAGAAGCTGTACAACCCATTAGTAATTGTGGCTATTTAAAAATAAAATACAGTTTCCTTCAATTTATGGGTATTCATTTTCTTTTTTTTTTTTTTTTGGAGGCAGAGTTTCACTTGTTGCCCAGGCTGGAATGCAATAGCGCGATCTCAGCTCACCGCAACCTCCACCTCTCAGGTTCAATCAATTCTCCTGTCTCAGCCTCCCAAGTAGCCAGGATTAGAGGCATGCACCACAAAGCCCGGCTAATTTTTATATTATTAGTAGAGACAGGGTTTCACAATGTTGGCCAGGCTGGTCTCGAACTCCTGACCTCAAGTGATCCACCCGCCTGAGCCTCCCAAAGTGCTGGGCTTACAGGCGTGAGCCACCACGCCCCGACGGGGATTAGTTTTCAAATGGCTACCCTAACTTCCTAGGACATAAATAGTTAAACTGTTTAGATGGAAAGATTCAACAAAGGGCTGGGTGTGGTGGCTCATGTGAGCCTGTAATCCCAGCACTTTGAGAGCAGCCTGGGCAACATAGGGAGATCCTGTCTCTTCAAACAAACAAAAAAATTCCATAAAGGGAATGTGAACTATGTATCGTGGCCTAAAGGCATTTGGAGACATAAAGGTGCCATGAATCTGCCCTCAGGGATGAGACGCCAACGGAGACTGATTGGCAGAAGTGGGGGAGGAAAGAAAATGTAAAGAAAGGGGGAGCAGGGTAAACTAAAGGAGAGAAAAGGGGAGAGGAAGGAGAAGTGGGGTGGGGGAGAGGGGTGGGAAAGAAGAGGGAGGCGGGCCGGGCGAGGTGGCTCAGGCCTGTAATCCCAGCACTTTGGGAGGTCGAGAGGCGGGCGGATCAGGAGGTCAGGAGATCGAGACCGACCATCCTTGCCAACACGGTAAACCCCTGTCTCTACTAAAAATACAAAAAAGGTGTAAGGAAGGGATCCATTTTCAGTTTTTGTTGTGGGGTGGGGGGAGAGGGGACGGAAAGCATTAGGAGATATACTTAATGTAAATGTAAATGACCAGTTAATAGGTACAGCACACCAACACGGCACATGTATACATATGTAACAAACCTGCACGTTGTGCACATGTACCCTAGAACTTAAAGTATAATAAAAAAAAAGTAAACAAAGAAGTAGTAAAAAATAGCAACCATAAAAAGGAATGAAAGCATGTCCTTTGCAGCAACATGGATGCAGCTGGAAGCCATTATCCTAAGTGAATTAACACAGCAACAGAAAACTGAATACCACATGTTCTCATTTATAAGTGGGAGCTAAACATCAGGGACTTGTGGACATAAAGATGGCAAAATAGACAATGGGGACTATTAGACAGGGGCATGATAGAGGGTGGCAAGAGTTGGAAAACTGACTGTTGGGTACTATGCTTAGTACCTGGGTGATGGGATTACTCATACCCAAACCTGAGCATCATGCAATATAACCAGGAAATAAACCTGCACATGCAACCCTGAATCTAAAATAAAAGTTGAAAAAATTAGTCAAAAAATAAATAAATAAAAATTAAAAAAAACAAAAAAAAAATTAGCCAGTCGTGGTGGTGGGCACCTGTAGTCCCAGCTACCTGGAGGCTGAGGCAGGAGAATGGCGTGAACCTTGGAGGCGGAGCTTGCAGCGAGCCGAGATCACGCCACTGCACTCCAGCCTGGGCAACAGAGCAAGACTCCATCTCCAACAAAAAAAAAAAAAAGAGGGAGGAAGAGTCCCCACAAACCAGCCTGTGGGCAACAGAGCAAGACTCTGTCTCACAAAAAAAAAAAAAAAAAAAAAAAGGGAACTGACTTCCCAATCTTTGTGTCTCAGAACAAAACCCAGCACAGCTGCGCACAGTGGCTCATGCCTATAATCCCAATATTGTGGGAGGCTAAGGCAGGGAGACTGTTGGAAGCCAGGACTTGGAGCCCAGTCTGGGCAACATAAAGAGTCCTCATCTCCACACACACACAAAAATTTTTTAAAAATTAACTGGACATGGTGGTGCACATCTGTAGCTGAGGCAGGAGGATCACTGAGCCTCAGAGGTCAAGGCTACAGCAAGTTATGATCCCACCGCTGCACTCCAGCCTGAGTGACAGAGCAAGACCCTGTGTACTGTCTCAAAAAAAAAAATAATAATAATAATAAAAAACCCAGCAGGAACTCAGTAACTGCTTACTGAAAGGCATCCCTCAAGGGAAGCAGGATTGGCAAGCAGCCTTGAGGACAGACGCATCTCAGAGATTTTATATCCTCAGGGGGTTGGGGGTTGGGGGTGGGGGAGAAGTGATGGAGGGGCAGGAGAGGATGTAAGGAAGACACAGGTCAGAGCTGGAAGCAGCCCTGAAGGAGGCTTCAATCTGTGGCTAAAACAGAGCTGGTGCTGAGGCTCCAGTTAGAGCTCAAACTGGACCCTCCAAGCAACACAGACAGCACTGGAAACATTCACCAGAGAAGCCCCAGGACACATCTCTGGGGTATTCAGCTCAAAATGCAAAACCTGAATCCCCCCATGAGGCAGCCACCAGACCCAAAGTCAGGGATGTCCTACAGGATAACTGGCCTGTACTCTTTAAAACCTCAAGGGAGGCCGGGCGCAGTGGCTCACGCCTGTAATCCCAGCTACTCGGGAGGCTGAGGCAAGAGAATCACTGGAGCCCCGGGGGTCGGAGGTTGCAGTGAGCTGAGATCGCACCACTGCACGCCAGCCTGGGCGACAGAGTGAGACTCCATCTCAAAAAAAAAAAGCCTGGCGTGGTGGTGCACACCTGTAATCCCAGCTACTTGGGAGGCTAAGGCAGGACAATCACTTGAACCAAGGAGATGAAAGTTGCAGTGAGCCAAGATTGCGCCACTGCACTCCGCCTGGGTAACAGAGTAAAACCTTGTCAAATAAATAAATAACTAAGTAAAGTGTATATGTTAGCAGAGCAACGTGGCAGTCCCATGTACCATGAATTGGAGGATGAAGAGCCACTAAGTAACTCCTGGGACCTCCTCTTCGGAGGCTTGTCAGGTCAATTAGGAGATGATTACAACAGTCTGAGTAAGAAGTCCACCCATTAACTTCTCCCCACACTGAGTGAGACAATCAGTTTCCTAAGTCTATTACCCGGTAGTGTAAAGTACTTCATTTTTATTAATTTTTTTTTTTTTTTTTTTTTTTTTTTTTGAGACAGGGTCTCGTTCAGTTGCCCAGGCTGGAGCGGCACAATTACGGCTCACTGCACACTTGACCTCCTGGGCTCAAGCAATCCTCCCACCTCAGCATCCAGAGTAGCTGGGACTACAAGCCGTGCTCTGATGCCCCCCTGATTTTTGTAATTTTTGTAGAGACAGGGTTTCCCCCCATGTTGCCTAGGCTGGTCTCCAGCTCCTGGGCTCAAGCAATCGGCTGCCTTGACCTCCCGAAGTGTTGGGACTACAGGCACAATCCACTACACCTGGCCAGTACTTTATTTGTACAGAAGCAGAACAAATACACCCAGCAGAAAGGTAAGGAAGCTGAGGAGGGCTCCTCGGTAAGATATTACACGTAGGCATCACACCTTGAAGCCTCTTAGAAAACACCACGGAGGAGGCAAGGTGGCTGAATTTGAACTGCAGTGGTGCTGAAGTCCACACAAATAACTGCCATACACACACAAGAGGGAAAACCAAACCTCATTCAGCCCCACGCCAGGCCACATCCCTCTACCTAAGAGCACAGTGCTAGACCCAGGCTGAATGTGTCTGACCCTCAGCACTGTGGACACTGGGGTCATCCCGGGTGGTGCAGGGTGCTGAACAGCATCACTGGCGTCTGTTCATCAGATGAACACAATCCTTGGTCACTGCCCCTCTTCAGCCATCAGTCTACAAATGGGCTGTAGAGGTTTTCCAACCAAACAAATGAGTAACAGAGGCTCAGATGGGCAAGTTGTGAGGTGGTGCTGGCTAGAAATGGAAGCAGTGAGGGCCACAGAGAAACAAAGAAAAGAAAGTAAGTGACAACACCCAATCATGTAAGTTATGCAATTTATAGCCAACCTGAGTAATATGTGAGATAATTTGACTGATTTTAGAGCCTCATCTCCCACAGAAACCTGACCAATTCAGAAAAGCACTGCCGTCCCTTGCCCACTGTGGCTGCTGCCACTGGAGGGGTTTGGGAGTGGGGCAAACACACCCCAGACATTGCAAAGCGTCAACAAAGCCCTTTACTGAAACGTCTACTTAGGAGACCTAACTGCCTTTCTATGGCTAAACCTAGTGTTCAGGCTCCACCACCTTCTACATGCTGCTACTCTGTTAACTATAAAAGAACACAAAAAACAAAAACCCACAGGACTCACTCTTCATCCACAAATAGCTCATTTTGAGATCTTCTCCTTCCAAGGTTCTTTTAGTGAGCAAACACCCAAATTTCAGATATCACACACAGTAAGATTTCAAAGGAGATTTAAGTTGGAAAAATTCAGAAAACCTACCTATGCTTAAGCACTGAATCCCCACTCTCAGTGTAGTATATGGTAGCACATAACTGGTAACATTTTTTTAAAGAATAGGACAGAACAATGTTTCTGTGGGAGGTGGTGTTGCACAGTGACTGAAAACAAGAGGGTCTGGGCCAGGCACACTGGCTCACGCCTGTAATCCTAAAATTCTGGAAGGCCAAGGCGGGTGGATCCAGTTTGGGCAACATAGTTGGACCCTGTCTCTACAAAACAAAAAAACAAAATTTAAAAAATTTGCCAGGCATGGTGGCTCACACCTGTAATCCCAGCACTTTGGGAGGCTGAGGCAGGTGGATCACGAGGTCAGGAGTTCAAGATCAGCCTGGCCAAGATGGTGAAACCCTGTCTCTACTAAATATACAAAAAAATTAGCCAGGCGTGGTGGCAGACACCTGTAATCCCAGCTATTCAGGAGGCTGAGGCAGAGAGTTGCTTGGGAGGCGGAGGTGGCAGTGTGCCAAGATCGTGCCACTGCACTCCAGCCTGGGTGACAAGAGCAAGACTCTCTCAAAAAAAAAAAAAAAAAAAAAGAAGAAAACCCCACGAAAAAACTATTCTTAGCTTCTGGGCCACAGAAAGAGATGGCTGTAGCGTGGCAACTTCTGGCTCATAGCATAGGGCCTAGTACACAGTAGGTAGTTAAAACGGCCGCAATGATACTGGCTTCTCCCACTATCATCACAAGTTATTCCCTCCGGCCGACCCATCCTGTCGATTACCACCTGGCCTGTAGGTTAACTTCATGTAGCCAATTCTGTGCCATGAGGAGCATGTTCCACCTAACAGAAACCTGACATTCCTGCACCCCAGGAAGTACATTTTTGGGTCTTTAAATCAAACTATATAATCTTGCCAAAGAACTCTGAAAAACCCAGTATACGAAGACTTTTTCCACTAGTTGGTACTCTGAGTAAAATTCTTCATTCTGCAATTTATAACTAAGAGGTTATATTTTAGTTGCTCATCTCCCAACACCTTTTACTCACTGCATCTTAGAGTGCTCACTTACAGCTGCTGATGCACGTCTCCTCTTTCACAAAACGTAAAGGTTTCATCAGCTACAATTAGCTTAACCAATTACATTTTACTTGGCCTTCGGTTTTGCCTGATTGCCTTGTACAGAGTTATGAAGAGTATTGCTATCTAACATCTGTTATAAAAACTACCAGGCCAGGCCGGGCGTGGTGGCTCACGCCTGTAATCCCAGCACTTTGGGAGGCTGAGGTGGGCAGATCACAAGGTCAGGAGATCGAGACCATCCTGGCTAACATGGTGAAACCTCATCTCTACTAAAAATACAAAAAATTAGCCGGGCGTGGTGGCGGGCACCTGTAGTCCCAGCAACTCGGGAGGCTGAGGCAGGAGAATGGCGTGAACCCGGGAGGCAGAGGTGGCAGTGAGCAGAGATCACGCCACAGAACTCCAGCCTGTGTGACAGAGTGAGACTCCATCTCAAAAAAAAAAAAAAACAGGCAACACATTGTGGCTTATGCCTGTAATCCCAGCACTTTGAGAGGCCGAGGAGGGCGGATCACAAGGTCAGGAGATCGAGACCATCCTGGCTAACACGGTGAAACCCCATCTCTACTAAAAATACAAAACATTGGCCGGGCATGGTGGCGGGCACCTGTAGTCCCAGCTACTCAGGAGGCTGAGGCAGGAGAATCGCTTGAACCCGGGAAGCAGAGGTCGCAGTGAGCCAAGATTGTGCCACCGCACTCCAACCTGGGCAACAGAGTGAGACTCCATCTCAAAAAGAACTACCGGATTACAGTTATGTTATGTTCACAATACCAGCATCCAAAAATATCCAATGACAGGATACAGCAAGAAACATGACTACAAGGTCTATGAAACAGCAGACTACAGTACCTAAAAAGGCAGATTTAAACAAATTCCTGTAATGTGCTCATTTCAGTCATGCTAACTTGAGAAAGCTTTTAAAACTTTTAAATGTAAATAATCCACTTTCATATTTCTTCCAAAATGAAAAATAACTCCTTTTTTCTGTCACTGACTTTGGCGAATTTTCCAAAAAATAAAGAGAAAACAGTTTTGTTTGTTTTTTTTGGTTGTTGTTTTTTGAGACCACGCCTGGCCTTGAAAACAGTATTTTTTTTTTTTTTTTTTTGAGTTTCACTCTTGTTGCCCAGGCTGGAGTACAATGGCGCAACGTTGGCTCACTGCAACTTCCGCCTCCGAGGTTCAACTGATTCTCCTGCCTCAGCCTCCCAAGTAGCTGGGATTACAGGCATGCACCACCACGGCCAGCTAATTTTTTCTATTTAGTAGACAGACAGGGTTTCACCATCTTGGTCAGGCTAGTCTCAAACTCCTGAGCTCAGGTGATCCACCCGCCTTGGTCTCTCAAAGTGCTGAGATTACAGGCGTGCGCCACTGCGCCCAGCCAGAAAACAGTATCTTAAAACAGTATGTTCCTTTCCTCCATTCACCCCATGAGATACCACGTTTCACAGGGATGTCTTCCAGACTTTGATACATATGTGCATAATTCTTCACAAGTCAATCAAATGATACCATATTCCCCAAACTACACATATTCAAAATGCCCAACCATTTACTGTATTGTGGTCATCTCTTCATGCCAATAAAGGAAGGCCACCTTAAATCTTTTTAACAACTGCACAGTATGCCATTCCAAGTCTGCCTTAATTTAATCAATCTATTGATGGACATTTAGATTCATCCAGGGGTGTCCAATCTTTTGGCTTCCCTGGGCCACATTGGAGAATTCTGTCTTGGGCCACACATAAAATACACTAACACTAACTAGTAATAGCTGATGAGCTTTAAAAAAAAAAAAAAAAATCGCTAAAAAAAAATCTCAATGTGGCCGGGCGCGGCGGCTCACGCCTGTAATCCCAGCACTTTGGGAGGCCGAGATGGGCAGATCACGAGGTCAGGAGATCGAGACCATCTTGGCTAACACGGTGAAACCCCGTTTCTACTAAAAATACAAAAAATTAGCTGGGTGTGTTGGCAGGCGCCTGTAGTCCCAGCTACTCAGGAGGCTGAGGCAGGAGAATGGCATCAACCCGGGAGGCGGAGCTTGCAGTGAGCTGAGATCGCGCCACTGCACTCCAACCTGGGGCACACAGGGAGAATCCATCTCAAAACAAACAAACAAAAAATCTCAATTCTAGGCTGGGTGCAGTGGCTCACGCCTATAATCCCAGCACTTTGGGAGGCTGAGGTGGGCAGGTCGCCTGAGGTCAGGAGTTCGAGACCAGCCTGGCCAACATGGCGAAACCCCATCTCTATTAAAAATATAAAAATTAGCCAAGCGTGGTGGTAGGCGCCTATAATCCCAGCTACTCGGGAGGCTGAGGCAGGAGAATTGCTTGAACCTGGGAGGCGGAGGTTGCAGTGAGCCAAGATCAGGCCACTTCACCCCAGCCTGGCAAGAGCGAAACTCCACCAAAAAACAACATTTTAAGAAAGTTTACAAATTTGTGTTGGGCTGCAATGCGGCCCACAGGCCTCAGGTTGGACAAGCATGACTAGGCATTCATACAGCAAATATTTATTGAGACCTACTATGTACCAGGCACTGTCAGAGGATATACCAGGAAATAAAACATGAAGTTCTCTACCCTCATGGAGCTTATATTTTAGTGGCTACTGACAATTTTTTGCTTTTATACCAAAAATTCTAGCTAGGAGTTTTTGAGCATTGTCTGTCTTAAATATTTTGCTTTTATAACTAATTTTATAATAAGCATTCTCTTATTTCTTCCTTTGGATAAATTTCTAAAAATAGACTTGCTGGAACAATTATTTTAGAAATGCTTTTATACTAAAAATAATAACTCTTTATCATATATATTCCTAACATTTTTCTAATTTTCCTGCCTTTGAACTATAGTTCAGAGGCCCCCAAACAGGCATCTTTTGCTGTAGATATGTTCCGAATGCTTAAGTAGATATCTTTTCATAGCTTATAGCCTTATTGTCAAACTAAGAAACTCTTTACCTACAGCTGGATTGCCAGTTGATCCAATACCTTTTACATGACAAACCATCCATTCCCCACTGATTGTAAATGCTACATTAATCATAAATTCCCATTAATTTATAGATCAGTATCTAGACTGCTTTGTTCCACTTACCTATAATACTTATAAAAAAATCTACTAGGAAACGTTCCCCCTTTTCTTTCTTTAGAACTCCCCTCAAATATTTACTTCTCGAAATCAAGTGACATCTTGAAAATATTCAAGCACATGCATATAGGAATACTGCATTCAAGTTCTGTATTTATGTCTATCTATTCAAGTTCTCTTTCACCTCTTCAATAATGCATCTAAAGGTTCCTTCATATAGTGTGTGTTTTGTTTTTTTGTTTTTTTTTTGAGACGGAGTTTCGCTCTTTCTGCCCAGGCTGGAGTGCAATGGTGCGATCTCAGCTCGCTGCAACCTCCGCCTCCCGGGTTCGAGCAATTCTCCTGCCTCAGCCTCCTGCGTAGCTGGGATTATAGGCATGAGCCACCACATCCAACTAATTTTTGTATTTTTTAGTAGAGATGGGGTTTTACCATGTTGGCCAGGCTGGTCTCAAACTCCTGGCAATTGACCTGCCTCAGCCTCCCAAAGTGCTGGGATTACAAGCATGAGACACCGTGCCTGGCCATGTTTTCCCATTTTTAAAAGTGAAAAAGTTAGCCGGGCACAGTCGCTCATGCCTGTAATTCCAGCACTTTGGGAGGCCGAGGCGGGTGAATCACGAGGTCAGGAGTTCAAGACCAGCCTAGCCAAGATGGTGAAACCCCGTCTCTACTAAAAATACAAAAAAATTAGCCAGGCATGGTGGCGGGCACCTGTAATCCCAGTTACTCAGGAGGCTGAGGCAGAATTGCTTGAACCCAGGAGGCGGAGGTTGCAGTGAGCCGAGATTGTGCAACTGCACTCCAGCCTGGGTGACAGAGTGAGACTCCATCTCAAAAAAGAAAAAAAGTGAAAAAGTTTTAGGCCTAACAATCATGAAACAAATGCCATTAGTGTATTTGCCTAAGAACTCAAAAAATCTTCTGAAGTTAATTTCTATAAAGAATAAGTTATTTACAGCCAGGCGTGGTGACTCATGCCTGTAATCCCAACACTTTGGGAGGCTGAGGTGGGCGGACCACGAGGTCAGGAGATCAAGACCATCTTGGCTAACAAGGTGAAACCCCGTCTCTACTAAAAAAATACAAAAAAATTAGCCGGTGTGGTGGCGGGCACCTGTAGTCCCAGCTACCTGGGAGGCTGAGGCAGGAGAATGGCATGAACCCAGGAGGCAGAGCTTGCAGTGAGCTGAGATCACACCACCGCACTCCAGCCTGGGCAACAGAGCAAGACACCTTCTCAAAAAAAAAAAAAAAAAAAAAAGAATAAGTTACTTACAAAAAAGAAAAGCAAACTTACAAAGACCAGAGGCTCTAGTCAGTCCACTGCTCCTTTATGTTATCTGACCATTCATTATCTCAGACACTTACTACTGACTTCTGTAAGAATCCAAAAAACAGAATTTCACTAGAAGATGACAGTCTTGTTTCAGCTAACCATTCATGCCCAAGAGCTTAATTACAGGGTGGACCTCAGCCCCCACCTTAGTGTCTCTCAGGTGGGTGGGATGAAGTCAGAGAAAAGGCGGTGCAGCACCAGCAACACAGGTCCATCAGGAACTGGAGCTTTTCCTACTGTCCCTGCTTCCTCCTCCCGTGAATCCCAACAATCACAGCCACAGAAATAGTAAGCAAGAAAAAACAAGGAGGTGGCAGTAGAGGAGCCTATTTGTCTTATCACAGTTATTCATCACGTAGCTGGTTCCTCTTTTCTGCCTCTTCTTCCAGATGACCCAACTACCCTCAAACTGCCCTCCCAACCCCAAAAGAAAGTCTCTGATTTTGTAATAGGTCAATATATACAAAAACTTCAGAGCTATTTATATTCCATTTATCAAGGACTACCTACGCTAACACACTTGTACAACACAACTTGTAATGCTGCTTTGTTATGTCTTCAGATTCAAAAACAATCTTTTCTTTTTTTTTCTTGAGACAACATCTCACTCCATCACCCAGGCTGGAGTGTAGTGGTACAATCTAGGCTCACTGCAACCTCCACCTCCTGGGTTCAAGAGATTCTCCTGCCTTAGCCTCCTGAGTAGCTGGGATTACAGGCACCCGCCACCATGCTCAGCTAATTTTTGTTTTTAGTAGAGACAGGGTTTCACCATATTGGCCAGGCTGGTCTCGATCTCTTGACCTCAAGTGATCTGCCCGCCATGGCCTCCCAAAGTGCTAGGATTACAGGCGTGAGCCACCGCACCAGGCCCAAAGACAATCTTATGTTTTTGTTTGTGGGGTTTTGTTTTTGCTTTTTTGAGACAAGGTCTCACTCTGGCACCCAGACTGGAGTACAGTGGCATATCATAGCTCAGTGTAACCTCAAACTCCTTCTGCCTCAGCCATCCCAGTAGCTAGGACTACAGGCACCATGCCCAGCTAATTTTGTTTTTTAAACTTTTTGTAGAGACAGGGTCTCACTACATTGTGCCCAGGCTGGTCTAAAATTCCTGGCCTCAAGGGATCCTCGTAACTCAGCCTCCCCAAATCCAGAGATTACAGGGATTATAGTTATAAGCCCCTATAATCAGCCCGTCTTGTTTAAAAATCAAATCCCTCCCTATCAAACTCAGCTTTCTGAATCGCACTTTGTCTTTTCCAAAACATAATATTCTGAGCTCAGCAGACACTTCCTTATGCGCTGTTACACATGTTCGCGTTGCTGGAATTACAGTAAGAATAATCATCTGCCAAGAGCCAGTTCAACCCATTTCTGATATAAAAAGCCATTTTAGCACTTTGGGAGGCAGAGGTGAGTGGATTACCTGAGGTCAGGAGTTCGAGACCAGCCTGGCCAACACGGTGAAACCCCGTCTCTACTAAAAATACAAAAATTAGCCGGGCATGGTGGCACACGCCTGTAGTCCCAGCTACTTGGGAGGCTGAGGCAGGAGAATCACTTGAACCCGGGAGGCAGAGGTTGCAGTGAGCCAAGATTGCACCACTGCACTCCAGCCTGGGTGACAGAGCGAGACTCCGTCTCGCAAAAAAAAAAAAAAAAAAGGCAATTTCATACTAATTCAAACTGCAGTCTACCCTCGTAAGAGTTAATAAAGACAGGTCTATCATGTGTTTCATGTCACAGCCAAATTGCTAACTAGACTCTAGAGCTGCATACTGAGCAGAACAAATTTTTAAGCCACAAAAATCGGCTGACAGAAAAGGTCACGTGACCATTTTAATTTAATCCTAATAGCTGGCAGCAATGATGAGCCAGGCCCGTTAATAGAAAGATAGATCAGAGAGAAGCCCCAAGCCATCCACTTCCTCTGCCAGCTGATTCCCACCTACATCAAGCTAGCTTGGTCTTACCCTGCGGTCATGGAACAGCAACAGCAGCGGCACCTGCAAACTCCTTAGAGCTGCTTTTTTGAGACAGAGTCTTGCTCTATTGCCCAGGCTGGAATGCAGTGGCACAATCTTGGCTCACTGCAACCTCCCCCTCCCGAGTTTAAGTGATTCTACTGCCTCAGCCTCCCGAGTAGCTGGGATTACAGGCGCCCGCCATCACACCTGGCTACTTTTTGTACTTTTAGTAGAGATGGAATTTCACCATGTTGGCCAGGCTGGTCTCAAACTCCTCGCCTCAAGCGATCCACCCGCCTCGGCCTCCCAAAGTGCTGGGATTACAAGCATGAGACACCGCACCCAGTCATGTTTTCTCATTTTAGAAAGTGAAAAAGTTGGCCGGGCACGGTGGCTCACGTCTGTAAGCCCAGCACTTTGGAAGGCCAAGGCAGGTGGATCACGAGGTCAGGAGTTCAAGACCAGCCTGACCAACAGGGTGAAACCCCATCTCTACTAAAAATGCAAAATAAATTAGCTGGGCGTGGTGGCACACACCTGTCATCCCAGCTACTCGGGAGGCTGAGGCAGGAGAATCGCTTGAACCTGGGAGGTGGAGTGAGCCAAGATTTCACCACTGCACTCCAGCCTGGGCGACAGAGACTCCATCTCAAAAAAATAAACAATAAAATAAAATAAAAACAGAACCCTCCACTGTTGCCCACATCACCCTCCAACTACTGAGCTCCTTCTCTGAGCCCTCTAGAGCAACCTTCTTTAAGTCGTATCTACACAGGTGGTCTCCTCTTCCATCTCCTATGTTTCAATTGACTCCAATCTGGCTTTCACTCCCTACTGTGAAACCAAAAGGGCTGACCACCTAGTACCTGCAGTCCTTAAATTTAAGGAACCTTTGGCCAGGTATAGTGGCTCACACCTGGAACCCCAGCATTTTGGATAACATTAAGGCCGAGGCAGGTGGATCACTTAAGGCCAGGAGTTAGAGACCAGCCTGACCAACATGGTGAAACCCCGTCTCTATTAAAAATACAAAAATTAGCCAGGCGTGGTGGCACACATCTATAATCTCAGCTACTCAAGAGGCTGAGGCAGGAGTATTGCTTGAACCTAGGAGGCGGAGGTTGCAGTGAGCCCAGATCGCGCTACTGCACTCCAGCCACGGCAACAGAGTGAGACTTAAGGGAACCCTTTCCCCACCCCCATTCACCTGACTCCTCAACTGCACCCTACACTGTCACATCCCACCTCTCCGTGTCTCCTCGATCTAACCTCTAATAGCTGGGCACCCCACCTCTCCTTTTAATAACCCCTCCACCGACCATCACAAAAACAGAAAGACCAAGACTTCCAGACTGGACTCCAGGCCAACAGGCTGTTAGCCAGCGGTTGGCACTTAGTTGCCCTATACCCATTTTGAGCTTCAGATGTTCAAGGCATGGCTCTGCACAGCCAACAGATTTGCCTCCCCTCAGTGCTCAACATCACCACCCTCTACATGTGCAAAGCACACACAGAAATCATCCTGGCCTCCTTCCTTTCCCTACTCCCCTACACCCGGTCCATCAGCAACCTGGCTGACTCTACCACCCATTTCTTCCCATTTCCTTAGTCTCCATCCTCAGCCAAACCACGCCATTTCTCATCAACAGTCTCCTTAAAATGACCTCTGTCTCAATCTGTGCCCCCGACAATCCATTTTTCATTCAGCAATCTGAACAATCTTTTTTCTTTTTTCTTAAGACAGGGTCTCGCTCTGTTGCCCAGACTCGAGTACAGTTGTGTGATCACAGCTCACTGCAAACTCCAACTCCTGGGCTGAAGCAATGCTCCCTCCTCAGCCTCCCCAGTAGCTGGAACTACAAGTGTATGCTACGATGCCCAGCTAATTTTTTCTTTTAAGTAGAGACAGAGTCTTGAACTCCTGGGCTCAAGCAATCTTCCTGTCTCAACCTCCCAAACTGTTAGGACTATAAGCATGAACCACTGCACCCAGCCTCAACAATCTTTTAAAATTCACCTTTTGTCACTTGAGGCTTAAAATTTGTCAACGGCTTCCCATTGCATCAAGGAAAACATCCAAGCTCTCTGCCAGTTGGGAACTGTAGAGAATGCACCATCTGCACGAGGACCCTCACCTGGTATAAATCAAGACTGTCCTGGGCAAACTGGGCCTCTGGCACCTGCCTGAGGCCGTGTGGCCAAGGCCTGGCTTCCACCCCTACCTCTGCCCTACAGCTTTGCTCCTGTGTGCTGAGCTTCACCTGCTGTCCCTTCCGCAGGACCTCTGCTGAGCTTCGCCTGCTGTCCCTTCCGCAGGGCCTCTGCAATCACTGCCCTCTCCACCTGAAGCATGGGGGCTCCTTGCCTACCTGGTTCCCTCTCATCCTTCAGGCCTTCTCTAAATACCCTAAACCAAGTGCCCTCTCCACCCAACAGCTCACAGCACCTACCACAGGCCCAAACTTCGCTTCTTCCAGTTCGCCATCTCCCCACACAGAATGAACCACCAATTGCAACTTCTCGGTACTCAACCATCACCAAGCACAGTGTCTTGCTCAAAGTAAGTATTTGGTAAATATTTGTTAAAGAGTTCACTCCATCCCACAGATACCATATTATTAACTGGGCATCCTAAAGCAGGAAGTTCTTGAGGTCACACAGTATAGGAAAGGCTGTGATGAAAAATGGCCACGGTTTCTGCAAGTCCCACCATTAAGGACCAGAGTCTATCTCCTACTCTCCAAGCCTGTGCTAAGCCTTGCTTTTTTTTTTTTTCTTCATTTTCGGTAGAGATGCGGTCTCACTATGTTGTCCAGGCTGGTTTCAAACTCCTGGCCTCAAGCCATCCTCCCACCTTCGCCTCCCAAAGGGCTGGGATTACAGGCATGAGGCAGCACTCCTGGCCTATGCTAGGCCTCATAACTTGCATTAAGCAAGGGAATGCAACAGAGATGACACTGTGACTTCTAAACATGTCCTCAAGTAGCCTGTCAAACTGTGCTCCTGCCCTTATGGAATTCAGCCACTATGGGAGGAAGCCTGAGCTAGACTGTTGGAGAGGCAGGCTGAGGAGATCAGAGGCACCCTGGCTGAAAACCCATGTGGGTGAGGGCAATGGGAAGCACAAGCCAGCCTACCTGCCAACTGTTAATTGCCCTTGCTAGCGTGGCCAGCACAGTGAACAGAGATGAGCCCTGCCCACATCCATACCCCCACATGATGATGAACAAGGACTTACTGTTTAAAGTCGCTTCATTTTGGGGTAGTTTGTTACCCAGGAGCATATAACTGATGTAACGCCATGACAATATGCTCTTTTTAAACTTGGCACTGAGACCGGACGCAGTGGCTCACACCTGCAATCCCAGCACTTCGGGAGGCCGAGGTGGGCGGGTCACCTGTAATCCCAGCTACTCAGGAGGCTGAGGCAGAAGAATTGCTTGAACCCCAGAGGCAGAGGTTACAGTGAGCCAAGATGGTGCCACTGCACTCCAGCCTGGGCGACAGAGCAAGACTCCATCTTAAATAAACTTGGCACCGAGAGTGCTGGACTGGACAATCCTCCATGGTGGAGCAGGATGCCTGTGGCACACCCCAGCTGTCACAACCAGCAATGTATCCAGGCAGGCAGCGTGGGGACTAAATACAAGAGGGAACACATACCTGCCTCTAGGGGACTCAGCGCTTTCACAGGGGAAGGAAAGATTCCCTGCTTTGGAGGCATTCTTTATGTCTTCTCATTGACTTCTGATCTAGGTTACTGGTCCCCAAGGACAGTCAGTAGAACAAATGCTGGCAGCAGCCTCGATCCATCCCTGTGGAAGCTACCGAGGACAACACTCTTCAGTTCCCACAAAAGAAAGACTAGCAAAGCATAAACACAACGTGCCTCCTGGCCAGGTGCGGTGGCTCACGCCTGTAATCCCAGCACTCTGGGAGGCCGAGACAGGCAGATCACGAGGTCAGGAATTCAAGAGCAGCCTGGTCAACACGGCAAAACCCTGTCTCTACTAAAAATACAAAAATTAGGCCGGGCGTGGTGGCTCACGCGTGTCTGTAATCCTAGCACTTTGGGAGGCTGAGGCGGGCGGACTGCCTAAGCTCAGGAGTTGGAGACCAGCCTGGGCAACACGGTGAAACCCCGTCTTGGCCGGGCGCGGTGGCTCACGCCTGTAATCCCAGCACTTTGGGAGGCCGAGGCGGGTGGATCACGAGGTCAGGAGATCGAGACCATCCTGGCTAACACGGTGAAACCCCGTCTCTACTAAAAATACAAAAAATTAGCCGGGCGTGGTAGTGGGCGCCTGTAGTCCCAGCTACTCGGGAGGCTGAGGCAGGAGAATGGCGTGAACCCGGGAGGCGGAGCTTGCAGTGAGCCGAGATCGCGCCACTGCACTCCAGCCTGGGCGACAGAGCGAGACTCCGTCTCAAAAAAAAAAAAAAAAGAAACCCCGTCTCTACCAAAGTACAGAGAAAGCCGGGCGTGGCAGTGTGCACCTGTAGTCCCAGCTACTCGGGAGGCTGAGGCAGGAGAACTGCTTGAACCTTGGAGGCAGAGGTTGCAGTGAGACGAGACTGCACCACTGCACTCCAGCCTGGGAAGCAGAGCAAGACTCCATCTAAAAAAAAAAAAAAAGTACAAAAATTAGCTGGGCATGCTGGCACACGCCTGTAGTCCCAGCTACTTGGGAGACTGAGACAGGAGAATTGCTTGAGCCTGTGAGGCGGAGTTGCAGTGAGCTGAGATGGTGCCACTGCAGTCCAGCCTGGGTGACAAAGAGTGACACTCTGTCTCAAAAAAAAAAAGACACAAAAAAAGTGCCTCCTGAGCTTCGTTCTGTGAAGCATCCAGAATCCTTATAGCAGCGGTCGCCAACCTTTTTGATGCCAGGGACCGGTTATGTGAAGGACAATTTTTCCACAGACAGAGGGGATGGTTTCGGGATGAAACTGTTCCACCTCAGATCATCAGGCATTAGATTCTCATAAGGAGTGCACAGCCTACATCCCTCGCGTGTGCAGTTCATGACGGGGTTCACGCTCCTATGACAGGAGATGGAGCTCAGGCGGGAATGCTCGCTTGCCCACCTCTCACCTGCTGTGCAGCCCGGCTCCTAAGAGACCACAGCCCAGGAGTTGGGGGCCCATGCTTATAAGACATTTTATTTTTTTCTGGTTTTTTTTTTTTTTTTTTGGAGACAAAGTCTTGCTCTGCCTACCAGTCTGGAGTGTAGTGGTGTGATCTCAGCTCACTGCAACCTCAACCTCTCCAGTTCAAGTGATTCTCATGCCTCAGTCTCCCAAGTAGCTGGGTCTACAGGTGCACGCCACCACACCCCACTAAACTTTTGTATTTTTAGCAGAGACGGAGTTTTTACATGTTGGTCAGGCTGGTCTCAAACGCCTGGCCTCAAGTGATCCACCCGCTGTGGCCTCCCAAAGTGCTGGGATTACAGGTGTGAGCCATCACACCTGGCCAAGGACACTTTACCTTTTCTATTTTGTTTTGTTTTAGAGGCGGGGTCTTGCTCTGTCACAGGTTGGAGTGCAGTGGCACAATCATAGCTCATTGCAGCCTCAAACTCCTGGGCTCAAGTGATCCTCTCATCTTGGCCTCCCAAAGTGCTGAGCTTACAGGAGTGAGCCACTGCATCCGGCCCCTTTTTCTATGTAAATTATCTTACAAGTTTCTTCAACCTCCAACAGAGACTTCATTTCACAAGGCTGGCCACAAGGGGAATGGGAAGACATGGAAGGCAAGAGAGCTAGAAACACAAGGGGTGAAGGATGAAGCTCTAGGAACTTTAGCAGGTTCAACAGTGTCCCCCCTCCAAAATTCATGTCTACCTGGAACCTGGGAATGTGACCTTATTTGGAGCGTCTTTCCAGGTATGATTAGTTAAGTTAAAACCAGGTCATACTGAATTAGGGTGGCCCTAATCTAATAACTATGTCCTTATAAGGTGAGTAGAGACACTGAGAAAAGCCCACGTAAAACAGAGGTAGAGAGTGACTCCTCTACAAGCCACACTGCTGGCACCCACCAGAAGCCAGAAAGAGGAAAGGAAGGGTCCTCCCTTGGAGCCTTCAGAAGCACTGGGGCCCTGCCAACACCTTGATTTCCGACTTCTGTCCTCCAGAACTGAGGGAATCAATTCATTCTGAGCCATCCAACTTGTGATGATTTGCTACAGCAGCCACAGGAAACTAACATTGTATCATTTCTGAGGACCTTTACTAAGCCAGAACCACAAGGGTAGAAATCAAGTGCCCAGATCAGCTTGGAGAAGGACTTGTTTTTTTTTAATAGAGACAGGGCTGGAGTGCAGTCGTACAATCAGGTCACTGCAGCCTCGAACTCCTGGGTTCAAGCAATCCTCCCACCTTAGCCTCCTGGATAGCTGGGACTACAGGTGTACACCATCAGGCCCAGCTAAGAAAAAGAGAGAGCAAGAGAGAGGACATGCATGTGCACACGAGAGAGAGAGAGAGAGCGTGAGCGTGCGTGGCCACGTGCACGAGCCAGTGAGCAAGCACGCACATATGCAAAAATGGGGTCTCACTATGTTGACTAGGCTGGTCTCAATCTTCCCACCTCCGCCTCCCAAAGTGATAAGTGTCATAGGCATAAGCCACCACACCCAGTCAATGGAGAAGCATTTCAGGAATGAAGGCAGAGTCAAACACCATCAGTAGTAGCGGTACTGGAAGCTAACACTTTGAGGTCTTGCTTGGCTTGAAGCTAAGAATTTTATTTGTAGCATGTCATTCAGTCCTCACAACAATCCTGGAAGACAAGAAAACTAAGGTAGAGACGTTCAGTAACTTGCTCCAGACCTCAAATCTGAGTTGGCAGAACCAGGATGTCCAGCACGTGGATTCAGGTACAAGAAATACCACTGATATCTACATAATTACTAATCATGTTTTCCAAGATGAATGACATTTGGAAACAATTACAAAGTAGAAAAATCACAATTTTAAAAATCTATATATACAGGCCAGGCGTGGTGGCTCATGCCTGTAATCTCAGCACTTTGGGAGGCCAACGTGGGCGGATCACTTGAGGTCAGGAGTTCGAGACCAGCCTGACCAACATGGTGAAACCCCGTCTCTACTAAAAATACAAAATTAGCCAGGCATGGTGGTGTATGCCTGTAATCCCAGCTACTCAGGAGGCTGAGGCAGGAGAATCGCCTGAGCTGGGGAGGTGGAGGTTTCAATGAGCCGAGATCGCGCCTCTGCACTCCAGCCTGGGCAATAAGTGAGACTCTGCCTCAAAAAAAAAAAAAAAAAAAAAAAAAGACACACACACACACAGAGTGGGACCCCCAATCCGAGGAAAAACATCTCTATACACACGTGCATGAGAGATACAAAACACTAGAAGAAATATAATAATCTTACATGGTTATTTCCTGATTGAGAGATTATAGATTTTTGCTGTATGTTCCTAATTTCCCTTTTTTATAAAATTTTATTTATTTTTTTAAAAATAGAGACAGGGTCTAGCTGTGTTGCCCAGGCTGGTCTCAAACTCCTGGCCTCAAGTGATTCTCCTGCCTCAGCCTCCCAAAGTGCTAAGATTACAGGCATGAGCCACCATGCCCAGCCCCTAATTTACTACAATGAACATTTTAGATATTTTTATTAGCAAAATGAAGAAGCTGAAAATAAAACTGAGACAACAGGAACAAGATCTCCAGAGAAAGGATAGGATAGATGGTGGAGGCAATGGAAACAGACTGCCTGTTGGGGAGTTTAAAGAGAGAAAAACAAGAAGAGTGGCTAGAACAGATAGCAAGATTAACTGGGTGTTGAGTTATATAAGATTTAGGCATGTTTGAAGGTATAATAGAGTAGCCACTGACAAAACTGTTGGTAACTGTTTTCCAGTGGAAAAATGTTCCTTTTACTAACATAGGAAGAGGCAAATGCAGACACAGAAGTCTTCTCAGATGAATGAGGAGAAAGAGCTCACACCAGCAGGTCTATAATGCATAGGCTCCAGGAGCAATGACCCAAGAACCAAGTTCACTGTCACCACGGCCAACTGCCTAATCTCCCTGTAGATCCAGTCATCTGTAAGATGCAGCTATTAACAGCACCTATCAGAGCTGATGTGAGGACCACGCAGTAATAGCATAGTTCCCAGCATGGTGCCTGGTGCAAGAAAGATACCCAACAAATGCGAGCTAATGGCACAGGCATCTTCAACAGGGCAAAACGCAAGTACACCAACTGCCATGGGAGTGTCAGGCAGAGGGACTGGAAGGCTAAGGTTGTAGGGAATTTATTTCAACAGGAAAACCTTCAAGTACCTCTCCCAACACACTTTACATAATATGTATGCCAAGCGGGGATTAACCAATTTTCCAGGACTTATTTCAATTCCAAGTCCAAGCACAGCCCTGACTTGGGGCTTCTCCTGCCTGGAACCCTCTTTTCCCAGATGTCTGTCTGGTTTGTCTTCTCACCTCCTCCTACTCTCTCCTCAAATGTTCTGACCACCCTTTTCAACATGGAAGCACCAGCAATGCCTAGAGCCCTACAGCAGACTTGTCCGCCATCTTTTTCGGCACACAGCCTTTTCCACTGTCGCATAGGTAACGTTCCTCTCACCAAGGCAAGTTGGCATCTCTTATTCACTGCCCATCACCTGCCTCTCCTTGGCACATCTTTGGCCCTGAATACGCATTTTACGAAAGATCTCTCCCCTCTTCCCCTTTATGGGCGCTGCCCTCTCAGTATTCCCATCTAAAATCCATGCAGACAGAGCCTCCCCTAGCCCCACACTTCTCTCTCCGACTACTTTCCTACAAGACTCTCCTCACCCCACTGGAACTCACTGGCCCTCAGCAATCTCTACCACTGACGAATCCATCTCCAACTTCGGACCATTCCCTTTGCTCTCAGAATACCTTCTGTGGGCTCCGCGACACTAGTGCTGAGAGTCTCCCAAAATCTGGTCACTCCTTTAAGTGTTTCTCTTCCTCTGCACATCCCTAACACAAGGGCCTCTTCTCAAGCTACACCAACGGGTCTTCACCTCTGACAAATCTCTGAGTTCTCCTCCCCAGGAAAAGGCACAATCCTACAGTACTGCACATGGGGGCAGGGACAGGGTGCCTGTCTCCAGCTGAGAACTTCTCTGGTCCCCACAGGTGCCCTGGGCCTGGCCCATTCTCTAAACCAGCGCTGCTCAGATATTTCGGCTCAGGCCCCCTCTACATCCTCAACTATTAAGGACCCCAGGGGCTTTTGTTTATGAGGGTTTGATCTATCAATATTTACTGTGCTATAAATTAAAACTGAAATGTCCTAAAAATGTTTATCATTTGAAAATAAGCCCACTGCATGTTACCATACATAACATTTTTATAAAGAACAACTACTTTCTAGGCCGGGCGCAGTGGCTCATGCCTGTAATCCCAGCACTTTGGGAGGCCGAGGCGGGCAGATCACGAGGTCAGGCGATCGAGAGCATCCTGCCTAACACGGTGAAAACCTGTCTCTACTAAAAATACAAAAAATTAGCCAGGCGTGGTGGCAGGCACCTGTAGTCCCAGCTATTCGGGAGGCTGAGGCAGGAGAATGGCGTGAACCCAGGAGGCGGAGCTTGCAGTGAGCCAAGATCACACCACTGCACTCCAGCCTGGGTGACAGAGTGAGACTCCGTCTCAGGAAAAAAAAAAGAATAACTATTTTCTAAGAAAAATAATCTGGTGATAAGCCATATTTTACATTTTACATTTATCTTGTCTGCCTCAATGGGAGCAATGGATCTTCACATCGTGTCTGCTCTCAGCCTGATGCAATACACAGTTTTAGCTGAAGTCTAAGAGGAAAATTCAGTCTCACATAGATATGCAGTTGGAAAAAGAAAAGAGCTGTTTTGTTGTTGTTGTTGTTGTTGTTTTTTAAGACATAGGGCCTCACTCTGTCACCCAGGCTGGAGTGCCATGGTGCAACCATAGCTCACTGCAATCTCAACCTGCCAGGCTCCATCAATCCTCCTGCCTCAGCCTCCCCAGTAGATGGGACCACAGGCACGCACCACCATGCCTGGCTAATTTTCAAATTTTTTGTAGAGATGGGGTCTCACTATGTTGCCCAGGCTGGTCTTAAAATCTCAGCCTCAAGTGATCCTCCTGCCTCGCCCTCCCAAAGCACTGGGATTACAGGTGTGAGCTACCACGCCCAGCCAAGAACATTATTTCTATAGAATTTTTATTTTATTTTTATATGTCAACACAATGAAAAGTCAAATAACATCTTAATATGATTATGAAGGCCGGACACGGCGGCTCACGCTTGCAATCCCAGCGCTTTGGGAGGCCGAGGCAGGCGGATCACGAGGTCAGGAGATCGAGACCACGGTGAAACCCCACCTCTACTAAAAATACAAAAAATTAGCCGGGCGTGGTGGGGGGTGCCTGTAGTCCCAGCTACTCGGAGAGGCCGAGGCAGAATTGCGTGAACCCGGGAGGCGGAGCTGGCAGTGAGCCTAGATCGCGCCACTGCACTCCAGCCTGGGCGACAGAGAGAGACTCCATCTAAAAAAAAAATATATATATATATATATCTATATATATGATGATGAAAATAGTTCTGACTAAGTGAATTCCTGAAACTGTCTCAGGAGCCCCCAGGGGTCCACGATCACACTTTGAGAACCACTGCTCTAAGTGACCACTGCTCCCCAAGACTTCAATCATCACCCAAATGTTGCTAACTCCCGAAGGCCTGCCTCCATCCAGACCTATCTTCCAGAGCTCCCCACTCACAGGCACAGGAGTCACTACGTCAGCATTTACCGTGTACCGTTTTAGGGGGTGGTCTGCAGTGAACCAGACTGCCTGTGTCCATGGAGCTTAGAAGAAGTGGGAAGAGCATTATCAGGCTACGAAGACAGAGTGGGGTAAAACAGCAGAGATCAATGAGATCAGCGCACACCCTCGGAGGAAGGGATACATGACAAATGCCTGAATGGAGAGAGGGAGTGAACTGTGCAAACACACAGCCAGGAGTTTTCCAAGGACAGGGAGGAGAAAGTATAAGGCCTGCTGTACCCTCGATGCAAAACATGAGAAAGCCTCAGAGACTCCTCAAACCCAACACGCACAAACTAAACTCATCATGACCCACAGCCACCCAGAGGGCAGACGGAAACCTGTGGTCATTTACATCTTTCTCGCCACTCTCGCCTTCCCTTCGGTCACCAGGTCTTATCAATCGTCAACCTGGTCCAGACCCCTTTCCTCATCTACAGCAGCTTTGCCAACTGACTAGAGTCCCCTCCCTCCCCTGAGCACTCTACGCTCAACTACCAAGTAATGATCCCCATCAGATCAATCTCCTTAAAACTCTTTCAAGGCTTCCTGGAGCTCTCGAGGTAAAAGTTCATTTTTTTCTTTTTTTTTTTGAGTCTCACACTGTCACCCAGGCTAGGGTGATCTTGGGTCACTGCAACCTCTGCCTCCCAGATTCAAGTGATCCTTGTGCCTCAGCCTAATGAGTAGCTGAGAATACAAGCGTGCGCCACCAAGCCTAATTTTTATATGTTTAGTAGAGACAAGGTTTCACCATGTTGGCCAGGCTGGTCTCAAACTCCTGACCTCAAGTGATCCGCCCGCCCTGGCCTCCCAAAGTGGTGGGATTACAGACATAAGCCACTGTGCCCGGCCTCAAGGTAAAAGCTCTTTATCCAGGCTGTAAACCTTTTGGCTTCCAGTTCTAACCACTCTCCTAGCCCTTTGGAACTTCCGTCCCTGGATGTGCTGTGCTCTTATGCGCTTGATAAATAATTACTGAGCACCTGGCACACAGCATTGTGCGGGGTGCTGGAGACAGTGAAGGAGACCAGTTGGTTGCCGGATGAAAAACACACCATCTCATCAGCCTAGGATACACTCCTCCCCTCCATCCCCACCTGCCTGCCAGACAGACTCCAATTCAGGTCTCAAAGCTTTTTTTTATGAGAAGCTGCCACTAAACTCTGGACAGGGTGGTGTCCCTGGGAGCCACAGCCACTGCCCTCCGCTCTGTGCCTGCGTGTCAGGCTCCCTATTAGACCATGAATTCAGCAAGGCCCTGGATCACATGCATTCTACTATGGCTCACAGCCTCAGCACCCAGTAAGGTGCTAAGTTGGGGCCAGGCACAGTGGCTCACGCCTGTAATCCTAACACTTTGGGAGGCCAAGGAGTTCAAGAGCGGCATGGGCAACAAGGTGAAACACCATCTCTACTAAGATACAAAAAAAATTAGCTAGGCGTGGCGGCATGCACCTGTAATCCCAACTATTTGGGAGGCTGAGGCAGGAGAAGCGCCTGAACCTGGGAGGCGGAGGTTGCAGTGAGCCGAAATCGTGCCACCACTCCAGCTGGGTGACAGAGCAAGACTCCAACTCAAAAAAAAAAAAAAAAAAAAAAAAGAGAGAAGGTGCTAAGTCAACATCTGTTAAACAAATCACCATTACAGTTTTTATAAAAATAAGTGGAAAATATTTAATTATTGTCCCTAGTCAGCAAATCAAGGGACGTCAACAAATTTTGGTGAAATTAAAAAAAAAATCTAGCTTCATAAATGGGAGGAGGAGAATTCTCTTAAAAAATGAACATAAATGGGCAGGGCGTGGTGGCTCACGCCTGTAATCCCAGCACTTTGGGAGGCCGAGGCAGGCAGATCACGAGGTCAGGAGTTTGAGACCAGACTGGCCAATATGGTGAAACCCTGTCTCTACTAAAAATACAAAAATCAGCTGGGCATGGTGGCAGGTGCCTGTAACCCCAGCTACTCTGGAGGCTGAGGCAGGAGAATTGTTTGAACCCAGGAGGTGGAGGTTGCAGTGAGCCGAGATCATGTCACTGTACTCCAGCCTGGGTGACAGGGCAAGACTCCGTCTCAAAAAAAAAAAGGACATAAACTTACCAGTTTTCAAAATGAGGCATAGTTCAAGATTATTCTATAAAGGTAAAGGAAAGCCTTTAAGAGCAGGTTACTGTGGCTCACATCTATAATCCCAACATTTTGGGAGGCTAAGGCAGGAGGATCACTTGAACCCAGGAGTTGGAGACCAGCCTGTCTCTACAAACAATAAAAAAAATTAGCTGGGCACGGTGGCATGTGCCCGTGGTCCTAGCTACTTGTGAGACTGAGAGAAGAAGATCGTATGAGCCCAGGAGGTCCAGGCTGCAGTGAACCATGAGCATACCATCACATTCCACACTCCAGCCTGGGTGACACAGCAAAACCCTGTCTCAAAAAAAAAAAAAAAAAAAAAGAAAAAGAAAAAAAAACCTTTCAAGAAAAGATAAGGATGTGAGAGATTTAGTAGAAAGTAAGGCAGTAAATAAGTGATAGGGATTTGCAAAGATAGCTAATATGCATGTTCCACACCCTGAATTAATATGCTTCTGGAACCATGGAGAAAAAAAGAAAAGTCTCAGTAAACTGTCATCTTATAACATTTTTTAACCTTGCCATAAAAGAAATTTTTACAAAGCAAGGCCATCAGCAACAGAAATGGCTAATCCTTGCACTGAGCTCTGTTATCAGTGCCCGCATCAGGACTCATTTAATCCTCACAATGACCCCATGAAGGAGGCTCTAGGAGCCTGTTTCACAGATAAGGACAGACACAGAAGTCCTAACACTGCAGGTGGCCTAAATTAAGGCAGGCTCAGGGAGGACAGAAAGCTCCTGTGGAGTGGAAGGGTAGAAGTTGAACTGATCTTGATTTTCAGTGCGAATAAAAGTCCTAACACTGCAAATCAGCCAGTGAGGCGACAGAGCTGAGCTGGGCTCTAACTCAGACAGTGCCAATCCTTTTGAAAACTACTGAATCTCTCTCACTCCCTAGATTTTAGGAATTATTTTAAAATTCCTATGAGAAATTTTCTGAAACCTATTGTAGACTCTTTTGACATGCTCATCTAATTATAAAGTATCCGGACTTTTTTTTTTTTTTGACCGAGTTTCACTCTTGTTGCCCAGGCTGGAGTACAATGGCACAATCTCGGCTCACCGCAACCTCCGCCTCCCAGGTTCAAGCGATTCTCTTGCCTCTGCCTCCCGAGTAGCTGACATTACAGGCATGTGCTACCATGCCCGACTAATTTTTTTTTTTTTTTTTTTGAGATGGAGTTTCCTTCTTGTTGCCCAGGCTGGAGTGCAATGGCACGATCTCGGCTCACTGCAACCTCAGCCTCCCGAGTAGCTGGAATTATAGGCATGCATCACCATGCCTGGCTAATTTTTTGTATTTTTAGTAGAGATGGGGTTTCTCCATGTTGGCCAGGCTGATCCGCCCGCCTCGGCCTCCCAAAGTGCTGGAATTACAGGCGTGAGCCATTGCGTCTGGGCTAATTTTGTATTTTCAGTAGAGACAGGGTTTCTCCATGTTGGTCAGGCTGGTCTTGAACTCCCGACCTCAGGTGATCCGCTCACCTTGGCCTCCCAAAGTGTTGGGTTTACAGGCATGAGCCACCACACCCAGCCCAGAATTTTTTAAGCTTTATTAACTACAACACTCGGCAGAAGTTGAGTGTCTGTAATCAACATAGGGAATATATTTTCTAAGTGCTACAGGACTGCACACAGACATGCATGGAGACATGATTACCCATCAGTAAACAAGAATACATTCCACTGATGCCCTTAGTATTCCCATTCTTTTTTTTTTTTTTTTTTTTTGAGAGATGGAGTCTTGCTCTGTCACCCAGGCTGGAGTGCAGTGGCGCGATCTCCACTCACTGCGAGGTCTGCCTCCCGGGTTCACACCGTTCTCCTGCCTCAGCCTCCCAAGTAGCCGGGACTACAGGTGCCTGCCACCACGCCCGGCTAATTTTTTTGTATTTTTAGCAGAGACAGGGTTTCACTGTGTTAGCCAGGTTGGTCTCGATCTCCTGACATCGTGATCTGCCCGCCTGGGCCTCCCAAAGTGCTGGGATTACAGGCGTGAGCCACCATGCCTGGCCAGTATTCCAATTCTAACAGGTGAATGAATTAATACATAAAGTCCTCTCTTGATATAATGCATTAGTAAGTTTGGAGCAATTAATTATTAAATCATAAAAATATTTTATCTATGGCAAAATAGGTTCAACAGAATAAACTTAAAAATTAAGCTGGGCACAGTGGCTCACACTTGTAATCCCAGCACTTTGGGAGGCGGAGGCGGGCGGATCACTTGAGGTCAGCAGTTTGAGACCAGCCTGGCCAACATGGTGAAACCCCATCTCTACTAAAACTACAAAAATTAGCCAGGCATGGTGGCGGGCGCCTGTAATCCCAGCTACTTGGGAGGCTGAGGCAGGAGAATCACTTGAACCCGGGAGGCAGAAGTTGCAGTGAGCCGGGACAGCACCATTGCACTCCAGCCTGGGCAACAAGAAGGAAACTCCATCTCAAAAAAAAAAGAAAGAAAAAAGGAATTACCTTAGATAATCTTAATCTGGTCTTTTAAATCAGTAAGCTTTTAAAAAATGGGTCTTTCTCAGAATTCTAATTTAAGAAGACATAAATAAGGAAATACTTCCACTTAACCTTTTTTTTTTTTGTGAAACGGAGTCTCGCTCAGTCACCCAGGCTGGAGTGCAGTAGCACGATCTCGGCTCACTGCAAGCTCCGCCTCCCGGGTTCACGCCATTCTCCTGCCTCAGCCTCCCAAGTAGCTGGGACTACAGGCGCCCGCCACCACACCCAGCTAATTTTTTTAGTATTTTTAGTAGCAATGGGGTTTCACCGTGTTAGCCAGGATGGTCTCAATCTCCTGACCTCGTGATCCGCCCACGTCGGCCTCCCAAAGTGCTGGGATTACAGGCGTGAGCCACCGTGCCTGGCCCACTTAATCTTAAAAAAAAAAAAAAAAAAGAAAGAAAGCAACATTGCTCTATAAAACAGAAAGCTTTTCTACCACTGAAAGCCAGGAGTAATTTCCACTGATTACCATGGCACCCAATGGTAGGCACTGACACAAGAACAAGAGGCTAAAAGGTTTAAAAAAGCTTTCAGCATTCCGGCAGGGCACGGTGGCTCACGCCTGTAATCCCAGAACTTTGGGAGGCTCAGACAGGCAGATCACCGGAGGTCAGGAGTTCAAGACCAGCCTGGCCAACATGGTGAAACCCCATCTCTACTAAAATAAAATTTTAAAAAATTATCCGGGCATGACAGCGGGTGCCTATAATCCCAGCTACTCGGGAGGCTGAGACTGGAGAATCACTTGAACCCGTGAGATGGTGGTTGCAGTGAGCCGAGATTGCGCCACTGCACTCCAGACTGGGTGGCTGAGTGGGACTCTGTCTCAAAAAAAAAGCTTTCAGCATTCCACTAATCCACTAGCAAACTCAAATGTCTATAGATTGTCTCTATTTCTTCAATCAAAGTTCTAGAACAAAATACATAGCTTTGAAAGAGGTGGTGCTCTGTCCCTCTCCCAGAGCAGCTGATGTGATGTTGCATTTCTCTCTCTTCATACACACTCACTCCCATATACGTTTGCCCTGCTTTTTCTTTCAGTAATGTTGAACACTGCAGTTTCATAAATTTCTGATAGTTTCCATTTTAAATTTATTTTATCTCCTCATTCTGTGTTCCTAAACCAAACACTTAACTGAATTGCCTACTTCATAATCTCTCCAACCACTCTTAACAAATGCAAACCTGAAATCAGAATGTAAACCAGTTTAAAATTTTTTTTATTTTTATTTTTTGAGACGGAGTCTCGCTGTGTCGCCCAGGCTGGAGTGCAGTGGCCGATCTTGGCTCACTGCAAGCTCCCCCTCCCGGGTTCCTGCCATTCTCCTGCCTCAGCCTCCTGAGTAGCTGGGATTACAGGCGCCCAGCACCACGCCCAGCTAATTTTTTGTAGAGAAGTAATTTTAGTAGAGAAGGGGTTTCACCGTGTTAGCCAGGGTGGTCTCGATCTCCTGACCTCATGATCCGCCTGACTCGGCCTCCCAAAGTGCTGGGATTACAGGTGTGAGCCACCACGCCCGGTCAAACCAGTTTAAAATTTTATAAAAATTTTTGTTCCATGTCTTGTGAGACTTACACTAAATAGGGGTTTCAAAATAACATGGCCTGCCATATGGTCAAGCCAGATTTAAAAATTGAGAATATCTATTACCAATCCACTAATGCTAAAGCCAAAGTCACAGACAGTAAGAATGTAATCCAATTTAGAGACCAACATGAGCCAAATCTTTCGGGCAGAGAAAAACAATCCAACGACAAAACTATAATAAATGCCAACACTGCACTTCTAAAATAATACCAATGTTATTCATTAAAGTATTAGCTACAAAAAGTCAACTGATGGTAGATGAAGTCTAGAGATGCCCTGAAGACCTTTTTCATCCTTTTATCAAAGCTGTTTTTAGCTACAAAGCTACAACTTTTCCAGTGGACCAACACACACATAAAATAAACCAAAAGACCCAGAAATTTTTAGCAAAGCAAAGGGAAGAGAACAAAGTTCCGGTACTTTTGCAGGATAGTACAACATCTCCTTTGAGAAATAAATTAACTTTTCAAATTCTGTTTCTCAAGTGATCAACATAAATCTACCTAGATGATACAAGCCTTGAAATCAAAGTCATTGGGCATCAAAAGGATTTACAGAGGTTTTTACTCTTTTGAGACACAGTCTCACTCTGTCGCCCAGTGGCACAATCTCGGCTCACCGCAACCCCTGCCTCCCGGGTTCAAGCGATTCCCGTGCCTAAGCCTCCCGAGTAGCTGGGATTACAGGCGCCCACCACCACGCCGGCTAATTTTAATATTTTTAGTAGATACGAGGTTTCGCTATGTTGGCCAGACTGGTCTCAAACTCCCAGCCTCATGTGATCCGCCCGCCTCCACCTCCCAAAGTGCTGGGATTACAGGCGTGAGCCACCACACCCAGTGGGTTTCACTCTTAAAAACAAACAACAAAAAAACCACACACTATTCTGCAGCCTCTTGAATCTTCTAAGATTAAAATTAAATCTGAGAAAATTTACTTCAACTTTCCCACCCACCAAAAAAACAGAATTAACTGAAGATATCAAAGAAAAAAAAATATTTTAAAGGTATCACTGAAGAGCACTGTCAGTACTTGTCTGATGAGATAACTATGGCTCTGTCATAAATTCAGAATACGCGAGAGAAATAGCTTTTGGCCAGTGGATGTGCTCTTTTGAGAAAGTCAATTCTGAGCTGAAATTTCATGTTGGAACAGTTTCCTCTATAAGACTCATCTTGAAAGGTTCCCGCAGAAGATAAAATGTCATCCTCACACTGGGCCTGGGCAGTGCGCACTTAACTGGGAGGGGGCACAGGCACCTCAGAACTTAACTGGTTTTCCAAACTCTCAATCTCAAAAAAAAAAAAAAAAAAAAAAAAGGGCGGGGGGAGCACTTTCAGTGTTGATGAAACCAAATGCTCGTAACCTGGGACCACCGCTCAACACCTGCAGTCCAGCCTTCCCCCAGGGTTGACAGCATCAGCCTCTGGACCCTGCAGTTGCAGTTCATTTCTGCGCAGCTCTAATCGTTAGAAAGTTCTGCCTTACCGGCTGGGCGCGGTGGCTCACGCTCGTAATCCCAGCACTTTGGGAGATCAAGGCGGGTGAATCACCTGAGGTCTGGAGTTGGAGACCAGCTTGGCCAACATGGTGAAACCCTATCTCTACTAAAAATACAAAAAATTAGCCGGGTGTGGTGGTGGTAGCTGTAATCCCAGCTACTCTGGAGGCTGAGGCAAGAGAATCACTTGAACCCGGGGGGGCGGAGGTTGCAATGAGCCGAGATCGCGCCACTGCACTCCAGCCTGGGCAACGAGAGCGAAACTCCATCTCAAAAAATAAAGAAAGTTCTGCCTTACCATAAACCAAGACAAAACCCACCACTCAGTCCTACCCTGGGGAGGCTCTCAGACCTGTCTCCATATCAGTGGCACCACCTCCATCCCCAGCCTCGAACCCAGCGTTAGCAAAGAAGGAACCGCCTATCCACTTTCTTGATATACATACCTTCCCAAAGAATCCAGAATAGACTATGCATGTCAATAGCATGAAAATTAAAACCTTACTTTCAATAAAGAGCTCCTCCCTCTCCCAAAAGACTATCACTTCAGATTAGAAAATAACTTATGCAAAAACCTTATCAATAACAATGCTTGCTCCAAAGACCTTATTCAGTATGCATAGTTCACTGGAACTTTCCACAAAACTCATTCGTCCATTTGCTAATCATGAAAAATAATCTTCATATTTTCTTAATTAATAATCTCACCAGCAACTGCTTAATCACCTAATACTATTTGAGACTGTTATCAGATAGATAGCAACATGAAAATACAATGAACCAATGCTCCCCAAAAGAAAACCATAGGTTACCATTTCTACACTATTTACCCGTAAGTCCAGTACTGTACACCCTAACTGTAAATGTACACCAACTCCCTTTTCAAAACACAAATTTTAACATCGGCGTTTTCCTTCAGGAGCCCATTTCACAATCCTAAGAAAAAGCTTCCATGAAGACAGGCTGGGCACGGTGGCTAAGGCCGCTAATCCCAGCACTTTGGGAGGCTGAGGCGGCAGGATCGCTTGAGCCCCAGAGTTCGAGACCAGCCTGGTTAACAAGATCTCTTTTACAAAGAGATCCCATCTCTTTTAAAAAAAAAAAAAAAAAAAAAAAAAAAGGCTTCCATGAAGATGAATTAAGCAAACAAAAGCTGATACTGCTTCTGCATGCTAACCATGTAATTTAACGGACACAA
Organism: Pan troglodytes; assembly: GCF_028858775.2. Classification (NCBI taxonomy): domain Eukaryota; kingdom Metazoa; phylum Chordata; class Mammalia; order Primates; family Hominidae; genus Pan; species Pan troglodytes. The sequence continues at coordinate 230,123,932 of NC_072398.2, read as the reverse complement.
GAAATGTTAAAATATCATTTGAATCAACTATCGATTCACAAGAAAAAATATAGGAGGTTCTTAAAAGTCAAAAGCCTCAGCCGACAGCCCTGTGGAATTTTCAACAGATCTCCCCACTCCCCACCCCCACCCCGCTTCCAGCCGAAAAGCCGATCCAGGCAAGAGGAAGACACCCAGCCTTTGTGCTATTTCCTGTCCTCTCCCCCACCTTCGGGCCTTCGGAATATCGCAAACCGGGCCCCGAAACTCGGCGCGGCGGCGGCCGCCCCACAAAGGCAGCGGTGGGAGCGCCATCTTGGCGCGGCCACCGGGCCCATTCATTCGCGGGGCCGGGCCGGGGTCCGCGCAACCCCCGAGTCGACACGCGCGGGGCGCCGGCGCCGGACAGACCCGGGCCTCGGCAGGAGAAGGGCGAGGCCACAGCGCGACTGCCTCAGCGGCTCGACACAGCGAAAAGGGCCGAAACCGTTATTTTCCCATTTCCCGACGCCGCGCCCGGCTTCCGCTTTAAATCCCTACTCCGCCCGCGGCGCGCGGCCCGGCTTCCCCATTTCATTGTTCCCCTTCCCCACGCTCGCGCCCCGCGGCCGCCCGGCCCTCAAAGTCACCCCGATAGGCGGCCCGCGCGGGGGCTCCGGCCGCCGACACCGCCCCGCCTGCAGGCCCGCCCGGCCTTTGTTCTCGCGCCGCGGGCCCGAGCGCCACGTCCGGCTCCCCACGCAGGACCCGGCCCCGCCCGACCCGCGCCCCCGGGGCCCCGGCCGCCGCCACGGGAAGCGCCCGCGGCGCACACAACCCCGCACCCCGGTGCCGAAACTCGGCCCCCAGCCTTGGGCCTGGGACCCCGGCTCCTCTCCCTAGACCCCGCCCTCGACCCCGACCCTGCACCCCGAACCTCGGACCCCAGCCCCCGGCCCCCCCCCTTCGGACGCCGCCCGCCGCACCCGGGCGGGGCAGGAAGACGCGGCCCCGGCCGGCGGGTGGGGTGGGGGCGGGGCGGGCGCCCCCAGGGCGGGCGGGTGGACGAACAGGACCCGGGTCCGGGGCTGGGGGCTGCCGCGCTCACCTCAGCGCCCTCGTCGCGGCCTGACGCGCCCACACCGCCGCCTCGGCCGCCGCTCGGCAGGTCGTCGCGCTCGGGCCGCGCTGCGCGCTCCGCGGGCGCTGCGGGCAGGTGCGCGCCGGCGAGGCTCGGTCCAGTCCCGCCGCGGCGGCTGCTCCACTCCCGGCCCCGCTCCCCACTCGCCGCCCGCGCCCGCTCCCGCTCCCGCCGCCGCCGCCGCCTCCGTCCGCCCCTCAGACGCCTCCAGCCATCGGGATGGGCGCGGCGGGCCCCTGCCCGCAGCCTCGGGAAACCCCACGCGCTCGCGTCACCACGCACGCCGCGCGTCGCGCGCGCTCGCCAGGCCCGACGGGCACGCGCACGCCTGTGCGCGTCCAAACCGCATCGGGCCCCGAGCGCGTGTCCGAGCGGCTTAAAGGGGCCGTGCTGCTGCCTTCGGGTACCGCTGCCCCGGGAGACCCCCCGGAGGCCCGGCCCTGCGGGGACCGGGCGGGATGGGGACCGGGGCAGTGGACCCTCGGAGTTGGGATGGGGCGGGGGGAACGCGGGCGTGGAGCCCTCCGGGGACAGGGTAAGGTTGGGTAACCGTGGGCGGGGGCTCCTCCAGGGGCGGGGGTGGGGTAACGGCGGGCGGGGGGCACTCAAGCGACAGGGCAGGGGCGGGAAGGCCGCGGGCGGGGGCGGTCCCTCCGGGGACGGGGCGGGTGGGGGCACCGCGGGCGAGATCGCTTCCTGCAGAGGAGGCAACAGGCCCCGCTAGCAGGTCAGGGTCCCGGGCAGGCGCAGGTGCCCCCCGGCCTCTCCAGCAGGGACTGCGGCGAGCTCAGACGCGGCTGACGGGCAGAGACTCGCGCTTGGGCTCAGTGCGTGTGAAGTGGGCCTCGGGTTGCGGAGGAGGGCAGCACCCCGTGGCTCCTCGCGCTGCTGCGAGCAGGGCCGCCTGGCAGGGGCGGGGGCCGGTGGGCGGGAGTGTCGGGGTAAGGCCGCGGACCCCTCCCATGCCGCTGAGCAGTGGACAGCGGGGACTGGAGACCTCCAGGTGGAGGAAGGGGAACGAAGTCAAGAAGGCCACATGTCCTGGCTTCCAGGCTTGGTGTCCTCAGAAGCCTCCAGAACGTCCATGGAACCCGCCCCTGCGCCCACCGCCTCCTGCTGTCTTTCCAGCTGAGTTCCGGCTGCCCCTCACCCTCGGCTTCTTCACTCTGCCCCTCCCCAGCCAGCGCCCTGCTCCCCGGTCCTCAACCACCACCTTCCACCTGCCTGGGCCTTCATCCCCTCCGACCTCCCCTTCCACACCAAACCGGCGTCCGTTTTCCTCCAGGCCTGCACCAGCACAGCTGAAGGGGAGAGAGACCCAACCTCATCCACTGGGCCTCCCCTCAACCAGGGCCACAACCTCAAGGGGCCATGCCACCTCCAACACCTATTTCCCACCTTCTACTCTCTCCACACCCTGGGACACCACCCGCCTCTCTCAGCTGACGTTTTCCTTCTCGTTTTGTGTGCATGGTGCTTGTGTGAGAAAGTGGACACACAGTAAGTGCGGCTTCCAGATGCGTCCGCCACCTGCCCTCCGTGCCACGCGCTTCCCCCTACCTAGGGGAGCCTCCACCAGACAGGGAACCCACGCCTTGCCACCCTTCTCTCTCCCTCCCACTTCACCTGTCCGCGTCATTCCTGGAGCCCTTTCTTTCTGGCACGAGATGCTCCAGGGCCCTGTTGTATTCTCCCTGCCCCAGCCTGAAACCAGCTATTTCTGCTGCAGCCTGGTTCATTGTGGGAGAATGTCATGCAGAGCCCGGGATCTGGCTCTGGATGTGCTCATTGCTACTGGGGTGTCATTGCAGCTGGCGGAGCAAGGGAACACATCTATGTACATGCCCACACGCATATGTATACACACAGTTTCATGGGCGTGTTTGTCTGTTTTTCTTGGGCACCACGTGTTTACTCTGATGCCAGGCCAACACTACAGGGCTCAACCTGTTCGGAATGAGGGGCCTCCTGCTTTGGGAGTGAGGAACCTGGCTCTGATTATCTCCTGTGTAACCAGTCTCTCATCCTTGCTTCCACCCCACCATATGCTACCCCCTCCTCACCCTGCGTGGCCTCTGACCTCCGCTGGACCACCGAGGCCCCACCCCAACAGGGGCGCCTGCCTGCCTAGCACAGTTGAGCAAGGAGTGAATTCCCAGTGAAATTTTTTAAATTTTTATTTTATTTATTTATTTTGGGTTTTTTTTTTTCTTTCTTTCTTTTTGAGATGGGGGTCTCCCTGTGTTGCCCAGGCTGGTCTCAAACTCCTGGGCTCCAGCGATCCTCCCACCTCAGCCTCCCAAAGTGCTGAGATCACAGGCAGGAGCCACTGCGGACACAGCCTGAATTGTCAATCATATCACTCCTGTGCCTGAAACCATTGACAGTTCCCATCACCCGCCCTCTCCCCAGTGTCCAGGCCCCTCCTCCCCTCCCCATATCAAGACACTGGCTCCTGATGCTCCCCGACACCACCGAATTCCATCCTCCAGGCTTTGGCCCAGTGGCTCCATCTGCCTGGGACGGTCTCCCCATAACCTCGTGTAGTTCAGGCCTTTGCGGGTGTCACGTCCGTGGAGATGTCTCCCCAGCCCTGACCATCCCTCCCAGGTGCCTCTCTGCCTGCTCCGGGCCCTCCCCCTGTTGCAGTGTGAGCACTGTGAAGCCCACTCTTACCCGCTGCTCCACCAGCCCAGCGTGGCACCAGGCACACGGGGTCATCAGAGAACAGCTGGTGTGGCTGATGCTCTGAGTTCTGAGTGAGGAAGATGCAACCCAGCACAGGGACCAGTGCCCAGAGCAAGGGATCAGGAGGGACAGAACCATCACCTGGGCCAGAACAAGGGCAGGGCGCGAGGAACCTGAGTGGTTGGACTTCAGGAGAGCCGGGTTTCCGCAGGAAGGCTTCTCTGCTCGGACACTCGAGGGGCAGGGTGGAGCATGGGGCACATCCAGGGCTGAGGGACGATGCAGAGTCGGGGGACAGTGTTCTGCACGTTGGCAGGTGAGGGGTCAGAGGTGGCCCTCAGAATCTGGCAGGCCTAATGCCAGCCTTCAATGACCACCTGAATTAAAAGTGGAAATGAGTAGCAGGGAGAGGAGGCTGAGGCAGCAGCAGGGAAGCCCAAAGTGGGCAGCGGCCGTTTGTCACCAGAGACCTTCCAGCAGCTGTGGGATGGGAGAAGCCCCGGAAGGTCCCTGCAAGCCTGGCCCAGGGCCATGGAGGAGCCTCAAGAGGAGTGGGCACCACACTGCGGGCCAGACTGGGCAGTGGCAGGGCTGTACCCCAGGGCTCTCTTGTCCCACAGGCCACCATCAGCCTGGTCAGCCCATCTCAGTACAGCCAGGGCCATGGAGGAAGGCCACACAGGAGGACCCCAGGCCAGTGCCCGCCCTGGCCATATCCAAGGGGCAGGGTGCAGCCCCAGCACCTCCAGCTTATCTGTAGGACCTACAGATAAGGCAGGGCTGTCCCTGGAACTTGCCCCATGGCCCAGGCAGAAATCCTATTTGATGGTTTATGGAGGGCAAAGTTGAGAGGAAGGAGGGAGGGAAGGAGCAGGGGCCCCGGGTGCTTACTCCCAGGTCCTCACTGCAGCCTGGGGCTGCCCTGTGAAGTACACAGTCCCTGGGAGGCAGAGACCTCTGCCCTGAGGACGATGTGAATCCAAAGGTGCTTCTCACCTCCAGCCAGGGCCCATCCCTGGAGATAAGAGACACTCGAGCCCTTGGTGGCCCAGGGGGGTCTAGAGCCGGCCTCAGACCTGCCCTCCCTGCCCCGCCTCCATTCCCTTCAGCCCAGGCCTCTTGTATCTTTTGGCCCTCACCTACCACCCCGCCCTCTCCCTGGCAGAGCAAACGCTTCCCAGTAACACTCCCTTCTCTGCAAGGATCTCAGAGATCAGCCTGTGTCCCTGAGTCCAGAGCCACACCCGGTCAGCTCTGGGTCCCTGAGTCCAGAACCACACCCGGTCAGCTCTGGGTCCCTGAGTCCAGAGCCATACCTGGTCAGCTGTGCCCAACCCCGGGCAAGACTGAGCTGGGCCCCGGGGTGGAGGCGGCTGCCCCGATACTGGCTCCACACCAGGCCTTCTCTAAAACCCCACGGGAGCGGGAGATACAATTCAGATGCCCCACCCCCACCTGCTTCTCAGCAGGAAATGGTCTAATGTGAAAGTAGGTCTTTTAAATCCGAATTATTCAATCTGTGCACGTGACAGGACCCACAGCTCCATCTCTGTGCGCGCCCTGGGCGCCGCGCTCCAGCCAGGCTTTGAAGGGTCTCAGAGCTGCAGGGGACGTTTCTAGATTTCCAGCTCTGGCAGGAGAGGTCCCTTTGTCTTTCCCTGGGCTCTGGGCTCCTGCAGGGCGCCTGTCCTCCTCCTACCAGCACTGTGAGGTTCTCCACCACACGGCCCTCTGCTGTCGTCTTCACTTGCAGTGAGATCCAGGCCCCAAAGGACAGAGAATAAGGAGGGAGGGAGAGAGGAGAGCATCGTGATGGTGCCCAGGGGGTGCAGAATGTAGGTGATCAAGAAGAAAGCCCTAATTAGCTCCTGCAGCTTTCAAAGGAAGGGGCTGGTGGAGGAATGGGACCACGGCACCTCTCCAACCCTCAGCACACACCTGCTGAGGCCCACTGGGTGCCAGGGTGGGTTTAGCACCAGGCCCCGGCCCTGAGGCCAAAGCAGGGCAGCTCCGTTTGGGGGGTTGAGTAGGGGCCTGGTTCCCAGCTTCATGGGGAGCGGCCAGTGAGGAGGTGTCACCGCAGCAGAGCCAGGCACAAAGTGAGGGCAGGCTGCTGTGGCTGGTGAATGAGTGGCTGGCAGAGTCGGGAGGGTCACTGCCTGCAAGGTCACAGACATCATGGCCCAGGAGGCTAGTGTGGCAGGCAGAGCGAATGCCGGGCCGGGGGGGCCTCTGAGAGGAGGCTGACTGTGGCCCCCTGGACCCCGTCTTGCAGGTGCGGGGAGTTGGCCTCTGTCCCCCACCAGGACCCATCCCTTGTTCCGAAGCTCCCCACCATGCTTCTCACCCCCGACCCTCCTGGCCACCAACCCGTGGTCATGAATCATGAATTGCACATCCTTCTTGGGCACACATGTGCTTGCACACCCAAGCTGGGTACACACATGCATGTGCACAAACACACATGAGCTGGGTATGTACACATGTGCACACACAGTGGGGAATCGGTGTCTGCTGGGGGGTGGAGGAGGTGATGGTGTAAGTGAGCAGATGCATTGTGGGGGCATGTTTCCCCTCCCTGCTAGAGTTGGACCAGAATCCCCAGAGAAAACTCACGTGGCCTCTTGTCACTCTGGTGAGCAGACCCAGGTGGGCTGACACTCACAGAGGGAGGTGCGTAGCTTAGACCACCAGCTCCAGTAAAGACCTGGCAACACCCAGCCCCTGCCTCCCTTGCAGGCAATGGAAGAATCCACCTTCTTCCTTAGAGTCCTTTATCACGGGCTCATCTGGCCTCACTGTAGAATCCCAAAACTGCATGCACAGAGATAGAAATCCTGACTATGTCCAGTGGCCCTAAGTACCACAGATGAACCTAAAGGAGGGGCTTTTTTTTTTTCTTTGAGACAGAGTCTCACTCTGTTGCCCAGGCTGGAGTGCAGTGGCACGATCTCGGCTCACTGCAACCTCTGCCTCCCGAGTTCAAGCAATTCTCCTGCCTCAGCCTCCTGAGGAGCTGGGACTACAGGGGCGCACCACCATGCCTGGCTAATTTTTGTATTTTTAGTAGAGACGGGGTTTCACTGTGTTGGCCAGGCTGGTCTCAAACTCCTGACCTCAGGATCTGCACACCTCGGCCTCCCAGAGTGCTAGGATTACAGGTGTTAGCCACAGCACCCAGCCAACGCGGGGCTTTTCTTTCTTTCTTTTTTTTTTGAGATGGAGTCTCGCTGTGTTGCCCAGGCTGGAATGCAGTGGCGTAATCTCAGCTCACTGCAACCTCTGCCTCCTGGTTCAACCGATTCTCCTGCCTCAGCCTCCTGAGTAGCTGGAATTACAGGCACCTGCCACCACACTCAGCTAATTTTCGCTTTTTGTTTTTTGTTTTTTTGAGACGGAGTGTTGCTGTGTCACCCAGACTGGAGTGCAGTGGCGCGATCTCAGCTCACTGCAAGCCCCGCCTCCCGGGTTCACGCTATTCTCCTGCCTCAGCCTCCCGAGTAGCTGGGACTACAGTCGCCCGCCACCACGCCCGGCTAATTTTTTTTGTTTTTAGTAGAGACAGGGTTTCACCATGTTAGCCAGGATGGTCTCGATCTCCTGACCTCATGATCTGCCCACCTCAGCCTCCCAAAGTGCTGGGATTACAGGCGTGAGCCACCGCGCCCGGCCTTTTTTTTTTTTTTTTAGTAGAGACGGAGTTTCACCTGTTGGTCAGACTATTGTCGAACTCCTGACCTTGTGATCCAACCCCCCTGCCGCCACCAGCCTCCCAAAGTGCCGAGATTGCAGGCATGACCCACCGTGCCTGGCCAAGGAGCATTTCAATGTCATCCCCCATTCAAGGAGTGACAGACCTTTGGTTTAAAATACAAACCTTGGCCGGGCACGGTGGTTCACAGCTGCAATCTCAGCACTTTGGGAGGCCAAGGTGGGCGGATCATCTGAGGTGGAGAGTTTGAGACCAGCCTGATTAACATGGAGAAACCCCGTCTCTACTAAAAATACAAAATTAGCTGGGCGTGGTGGTGCATGCCTGTAATCCCAGCTACTCGGGAGGCTGAGGCAGGAGAATCACTTGAACCCGGGAGGCAGAGGTTGCGATGAGCTGACATCGCGCTATTGCACTCCAGCCTGGGCAACAAGAGTGAAACTCCGTCTCAAAAAAAAAAAACAAAAAACACCTCTTGGCTGGGTGCCATGGTTCACGCCTACAATTCCAGCTCTTTAGGAGGCTGAGGCTGGAGCATTACTTCAGATCGGGAGTTTGAGACTAACATAGTGAGTGAGACCCCATCTCTGCTAAAAATAAAAAAATTAGCCAGGCATGATGTCTCGTGCCTGAGGTACCAGCTACTCAGGAAGCTGAGGTGGGAGGATCGCTTGGGCAGGTGAGGTTGAGGCTGCAGTGAGCCATCATCGCGCCACTGCACTCAAACCTGGGTGACAGAGTGAGACCTTGTCTCAAAAACAAACAAAAACCCCACAAACCTCCCTAACAGTGAAAGATGCAAAACCATGAATGGAAAGAGCATCGTCCTCTGCCTGTAGACCCAGAAGCCGTGCACAGACAGGTACGTGTGCATGTGCACATACATTCACAATCTGAGTATATATGCATGTGCGTACATGGGAGCTGGTGATATGCACATGTGCATGCACACCCAAGCTGGGTATATGTGCATGTGAACAAACACACGTAAGCTGTGTATATACACATGTGCACACACAAGCTGGATATACACACATGTATGTACATGAGCTGGGTGTATACACACACCCAAGCTAGGTATACATGCATGTGGACAAACACGAGCTGGATATACATGCATGTACATGCACACCCAGTGTGGGTATGTACACATGTGCATGCACACATGAGCTGGGTATACATGCATGTACATGCTCATCAGCTGGTGTACATGCACGTGCACACACAAGGGCTGGGTATACCCACATGTACATGCACACATGGATTGGGCATGTGAACACACCCAAACTGGGTATACATGCATGTATATGCACAGCAGATGGTATGCATGCATGTGTGCAAACACACTGGAGCTGGTAAATGTGCATGTGCACACACATGAGTTGGATGTGCACACACATAAGTTGGATGTGCACACACATAAGTTGGATATACACACATGTACATGCATACCCAAACGGTACACTCACATGTACATGCACAGCAGATGGTATATATGCATGTGTACAGACACATTCAAGCTGGGTATACATGCATGTATGCACACACATGAGCTGGGTATGCATGTACACCCAAACTGGGTATACACACGTGCACACACTCAAACTGGGTTTATATGCATATGTGCAAATACACAGGGGCTGGGTATACACACATTTGCATGCACACCAGCTAGTATACGGGTATGTGCACACACATGAGCTTGGTATACACACATGTGCACACACATGCAAGCTGGGTCAGTCAGGAGTCACTGTAGCAAGCAGTAGAAGCTTAAGCCAGCTTGCATGAAAAGAGGCAACTGACTGGCTCAGTGAATAGGAGTCATGAGCAGATAGCTGAGCCTCAAGCCTATCTGGATCCAGATGAGGCCGTCGGGCTCTCCCCTGGCCCACCCACCCATGGCTCTGTGTCCCCATGTGGCGCCTCCTCCTTTCTCTGCTGGGTAGAGCCCCACTGCCCCGTCACCCCCACCTCAGCAGTCAGACTGCTCAGAAGACGGCTATCCGGATGTTGACCCCAGGAGGACTCTGAAAGGCTTCACTCAGATTTTGTGTGGCTCCAACGGTAGTTAGTGGCTCTCAACACAAAGGCAGGGCTGTCGCCAGGGGGAGCAGAGGCTGCTGGGCATGGGGAAAATGCATAGGTGTCCCCACCTACCTCGTGGCTAAAAACTAGCAGCTGAGCAACAGCTAGGCTACTTATACCCAAAGCCTCTGTTGGTTGGTGAGGTCAAGGACATCGGATGGTTGGTTTCACCCATGGTGAGGTCAAGGACGAAGGATGGCTGGCTGCCCCTCGCTGAGGTCAGGCTGCCTCACCCTTGGCCTGACCCAGCCTGAACCCGGAGGCTGTGGACAGAGCCCACGGGGGTGGAGCAGGCTCAGGCCTCTGCTCTCCCCCTGCCCCCATGGCGTGCTGCAGGGCATCTTCTGGGGTGGGGTCATCGTGGGAGCCCCACGCCACCATCTGCAAGTCCTCTGCAGGGACAGTTGGAGCTCCCAACCACCCAGCCCCCAGCCCCATTTCCTGCCATGGCTGGGTGGCCCCTTGGCAGGAAGGCTGCAGCTGTTCTCTGGGGCCTCCTCGGCCTCCCACAGGCCACCAGCATCCTCAGGCTGAGAGTGTGGCTGGCACAATACCCTGCACACATCCTGGTGAGACGAAGGGAGAAGCTGGCACAGTGACCCAGAGAGATGGACAGTCAGAGCGGCCCACACCCACCCCCCAACACCTCCACACAGACAAGAGAGCAAGGTGGCCTAGGTAGGCACCGGAGACATGAGCAGACAGAAACGGGGACGCAAGACCCTCAGTGCCCAGAAAGTGGGGGTCTGAGAGAGGGAGCTCAGTGGGCAGGGCCTGGCGGGTGAGAAGGACTGTCTCGGAGGCAGCCACCCCAGCTGGGCCTTGGGGCTCTGAACCCTCAAGGTCCCTTCTGGGGGCGTGGTGGCTCACACCTGTTATCCCAGTACCTTGGGAGACAGAGGCAGGCAGATCGCTTGAGCCCAGGAGTTTGGAACCAGCCTGGGCAATATAGTGAAACTCCATCTCTACAAAACATGAAAAAATACTTTTTTTTTTTTTGAGACTGAGTTTCACTCTTGTTGCCCAGGCTGGAGTGCAGCGGCATGATCTCAGCTCACTGCAACCTTCACCTCCCAGGTTCAAGCGATTCTCCTGCCTCAGCCTCCTGAGTAGCTGGTACTACAGGCACGCGCCACTATGCCTGGCTAATTTTTGTATTTTTATTTTTATTTATTTATTTTTTGAGACGGAGTCTCGCTCTGTTGCCCAGGCTGGAGTGCAGTGGCGTGATCTCGGCTCACTGCAAGCTCCGCCTCCCGGGTTCACGCCATTCTCCTGCCTCAGCCTTCCGAGTAGCTGAGACTACAGGCGCCCGCCACCGCGCCCGGCTAATTTTTTGTATTTTTAGTAGAGACGGGGTTTCACCATGTTAGCCAGGATGGTCTCGATCTCCTGACCTCGTGATCCGCCTGCCTCGGCCTCCCAAAGTGCTGGGATTACAGGCATGAGCCACCGCGCCTGGCCAAATTTTTGTATTTTTAGTAGAGACGGGGTTTCACCACATTGGCCAAGCTGGTCTCGAACTCCTGACCTCAAGTAATTCACCCATCTCGGCCTCCCAAAGTGCTGGGATTATAGGTGTGAGCTAGCATGCCCCGCAAAAAAAATAAAAATTACCTGGGCATGGTGGCATGTGCCTGTAGTCCTAGCTACTCACGAGGCTGAGGTGGGAGGATCACTTGAGCCTGGGAAGTTGAGGAGGCTGCAGTGAGCTGTGGTTGAGCCACTGCACTCCAGCCTGGATGACAGAGCCAGATCCTGTCTCAAGAAAGAAAGAAGGAAAGAAAGAAAGAGAGAGAGAGAGAGGGAGGGAGGGAGGGAGGGAGGGAAAGGAAAGGAAGGAAAGAAAGGAAAGAAAGAAAGAAAGAAAGAAAGAAACTCTTTCTTGGTCCCTCAACATCCTCCTCCCAGGCCTGGCCAAGCTTCCTGGCCCGAGGTGTCACCCGCCTGCCTAGGTGTGCCTGGGGTGGGGTCCCTGGGGCTGGAGAGTGGGGAGACAGCACAGCTGGGCCACACTGGCTGGTGCAGGATGACGGAGGCTCCCACCCCATTCCAGTGCCCAGAGTGAGAGCAGAGGTGACTGGGTGGGAACCCAGGGGTCCAGGGAATGCGGGGGTGGCTGGACCAGCCCTGGCCTCCAGCTCCCTTCGCCTCCCCTGCCAGGGCCCTGCTTGAGGAAGAAGCTCAGGCAGCTCAGGAGATTCATCTTCCCAGGGGCAGCACCCTGGACGGGGCTCCTCCTACACCTGCCGGGGAAACAGTTCGCACCTGTGGCCTCAGCTGGTGGGTGGCTGGTCCAGCCACCACGGTTTTCCTGACAGCGCGGCCCCTAGAGGTGCCCAGCTAAGGGGCTGCGGAGGGCAGAGCCTTCCCGAGCCCCCTGCCCACTGCCCTCTTGGGCCCTGCCAGGTAAGGGGCAGCCCAGAGATGGACCCAGAGTCCAACCTGCCTGCCCTGGAGCTGCCCTTCTGTCCCAAAGAAGCAGCTGGAGGTCACTGACAGGCAGATGCCAGCAGGGCCCTTTCCAGCAGTGGGTGGCCATGAGTAGCCTTCCCTGGAAGCAGGGGACCTGGTCAAGGCTCTCTCAGGATAGAGAGGCACCTAGAGGGGAAGGGCCAGGGGTCCTCCTAGGCTGGAGCTGCACTCCCACAGGGCAGCTGCTCACTGGGCGGTGCTCTTCGCCACGCCACACCGGGCTGCATGGCTCACAACAGTGCCTCGGGGGGCCGTCCTCTCCAACAGAAGACCCCACCACACTGACCCGCCCTGTGAAGAGGTCAGGGACTCTATCTTTCTCTCTGGGTGCCAGGGTCCCACCTGCTGTCCCCACCCCCCACCCAGCTCAGGGCCCAGAGGTCTCCACAAGGGACTTCCTCCACAAGCCCCACGCCCTTGGTGACTTGCTGGCTCCCCTATGTTGGGTTCTGCCTCATGAGCTACTGTAAAAAAAGAAAAAAGTGGTAAAGCCTGGGGGCGGTGGCTCACGCCTGTAATCCCAGCACTTTGGAAGGCCGAGGCGGCCAGATCACAAGGTCAGGAGATCGAGACCATCCTGCCTAACACGGTGAAACCCTGTCTCTACTAAAAATACAAAAAAATTAGCCAGGCATGGTGGCGGGCACCTGTAGTCCCAGCTGCCTGGGAGGCTGAGGCAGGAGAATGGCATGAACCCGGGAGACGGAGCTTGCAGTGAGCTGAGATCACGCCACTGCACTCCAGCTTGGGCGACAGAGCGAGACTCTGTCTCAAAAAAAAAAAAAAAAGTGATAAAATACACATAAAATTTATCATTTTAACTATTTTTTATTTTTATTTATTTATTTTTAAATTTTTATTTTTTTGAGATGGCGTCTTGCTCTGTCGCGCAGGCTGGAGTGCAATGGCGTGATCTCGGCTCACTGCAACCTCTGCCTCCCAGGTTCAAGCGATTCTTCTGCCTCAGCCTCCCAAGTAGCTGGGACTACAGGCGCCTGCCACCACACCCAGCTAATTTTTATGCTTTTAATAGAGATGGGGTTTCACCATGTTGGCCAGGATGGTCTCAATCTCTTGACCTTGTGATCCGCCCGCCTCGGCCTCCCAAAGTGCTGGGATTACAGGCGTGAGCCACCACGCTCGGCCTATTTTTTTTCTTTTCTTTGGTATGGGGGGTCTCACTACGTTGCCCATGCTGGACTCAAACTCCTGGGCCTCCCTAGCAGCTCCGACTACAAGTGCATGCCACCGCACCGGGTGTGCTGTAACCATTTTCGAGTGTACAATGTGTGGCATTTAGCACATTCCCAGTGCTGCGTAGCCGTCAGCACCCCTGCATCAGAACATTTCACTGCCTCCAAGAAAACCCCATGCCCATTAAACAGCCACACCACCCTCCTCCACCCCCCTGGCCCTGGTAACCTCGGTTCCACCTTCTTTTGTGAATCTGGCTGTCGTAGGTGCCTCCTGCCAGTGGAACACACAGCCTGTGACCCTTCATGTCTGGCTTCTTCCACCAAGCATAGGTCTCCAGGTTCATCTGCATCACAGCATGTCTCCGTATTTCCTTCCTCTTTACGGCTGAATAATATTCCACTTTATGGATATACCACATTTTACCCGTACATTCATGAATGGATATTTGGGTTGTTTCCACCTTTTGGCTTTTTTTTTTTTTCTTTTTTTGAGCCAGAGTCTCATGCTGTCGCCCAGGCTGGAGTGCAGTGGCGCGATCTCGGTTCACTGCAAGCTTCGCCTCCCGGGTTCACGCCATTCTCCTGCCTCAGCCTCCTGAGTAGCTGGGACTACAGGCGCCCGCCATCATGCCTGGCTAATTTTTTTGTATTTCTTAGTAGAGACAGGGTTTCACCGTGTTAGCCAGGATGGTCTTGATCTCCTGACCTTGTGATCTGCCTGCCTCAGCCTCCCAAAGTGCTGGGATTACAGGTGTGAGCCACTGTGCCTGACCGGCTTTTTTTTTTTTTTTCTTAAATAGAGACAGGGGCCAAGCATAGGGGGTCAATAGTTGTAATCCCAGCACTTTGGGAGGCCGAGGTGGGTGGATCACCTGAGGTCAGGAGTTTGAGACCAGCCTGGCCAACATGGTGAAACCCCGCCTCTACTAAAAATACAAAAATGGGGGCCAGGTGCGGTGACTCACGCCTGTAATCCCAGCACTTTGGGAGGCCGAGGCGGACAGATCCCCTGAAGTCAGGAATTCAAGACCACCCTGGCCAACATGGCAGAACCCTGCCTCTACTGAAAATACAAATATTAGCCGGGCATGGTGGCACGCGCCTGTAATCCCAGCTACTCGGGAGGCTGAGGCAGGAGAATCACTCGAACCTGGGAGGCAGAGGTTACAGTGAGCTGAGACTGCGCCACTGCACTGCAGCCTGACGACAGAGCTACAAACAAACAAAAAATTAGCCACGCATGGTGGCACACACCTATAATCCCAGCTACTTAGGAGGCTGACACAACAGAATCACTTGAACCCAGGAGGCAGAAGTTGCAGTGAGCTGAGACCGTGCCATTACACTCCAGCCTGGGCAACAAGAATGAAACCCGGTCTCAAAATAAATAAATAAATAAATAAATAAATAAATAATATAAAATAAATAAATAATTAGAGACAGGGTCTCGCTCTGTGGTGGGGTTGGAGTGCAATGATGCAATCATGGCTTGCTGTAGCCTCAACCTCCTTGGCTCCAGTGATCCTCCTGCCTCGGCCTCCCAAGTAGCTGGGAATAGAGGTGCCTGCCACCATGCCTGGCTAATTAAAACAAATTTTTTTTGTAGAGATGGGGTCCCATCCTATTGCCCAGGGTGGTCCTTTAGCTATTATAAACAATGCTGTTATACACATTCTTTTTTTTCCCAAGACAGAGTCTCACTCCATCGCCCAGGCTGGAGTGCAGTGGTGTGACCTCGGCTCACTGCAACCTCCGCCTTCCGGGTTCAAGCGATTCTCCTGCCTCAGCCTCCTGAGTAGTTGGGAATACAGGCGTGCCCACCACGCCTGGCTAATTTTTGCACTTTTAGTAGAGATGGGGTTTCACCATGTTGGCCAGTCTGGTCTTGAACTCCTGACCTCAGGTGATCTGCCCCCCTCAGCCTCCCAAAGTGCTGGGATTGCAGGCGTGAGCCACTGTGCTTGGCCACACACATTCTTTTCTTTGAACATCTGTTTTAAATTCTTTGGGACATATACCTAGGACCAGAGTTGCTGGGTAATATGGTAACTTTTTTTGATTTGTTTGAGACAGAGTCTTGCTTTGTTGCCCAGGTTGGAGTGCAGTGACATGATCCTAGCTCACTGCAACCTCCGCCTCCCAGGTTCAAGCAATTCTCCTGTCCCAGCCTCCCGAATAGTTGGGATTACAGGTGTGCACCACCACATGCGGATAATTTTTATTTTTAGTAGAGATGGGGTTTCGCCATGTTGGCCAAGCTGGTCTCAAACTCCTGACCTCAGGTGATCTACCTGTCTCAGCCTCCCAAAGCGCTGCTATTATAGGCAGAAGCCACTGCATCCGGCCTTTATTTTTATTTTTTGAGACAGGGTCTCACTCTGTCACTCAGGCTGGAGTGCAATGGCACCATCACGGCTCAGTGCAGCTTCTACCTCTCAGGCCCAAGTAAACTCCCAAGTAGCTGGGATCACAGGCAGGTGCCACCATGCCCGACTAATTTTTCTTTTTTCTTTTTTTTTGAGACAGAGTCTCGCTCTGTCACCCAGGCTGGAGTGCAGTGGCATGATCTCAGCTCACTGCATGCTCCAACTCCCAGGTTCACGCCATCCTCCTGCCTCAGCCTCCCCAGTAGCTGGGACTACAGGCGCCCGCCACCACGCCTGGCAATTTTTTTTTTTTTTTTTTTTTTTGAGACAGAGTCTCACTCTGTTACCCAGGCTGGAGTGCAATGGCACGATCTCGGCTCACTGCAAACTCCGCCTCCCGGGTTCATGCTATTCTCCTGCCTCAGCCTCCCGAGTAGCTGGGACTACAGGCGTCTGCCACCATGCCCCCCTAATTTTTTTGTATTTTTTAGTAGAGACAGGGTTTCACCGTGTCAGCCAGGATGGTCTCGATCTCCTGACGTTGTGATCTGCCCGCCTCGGCCTCCCAAAGTGCTGGGATTACAGGCATGAGCCACTGCGCCCGGCCATGCCCGGCTAATTTTTTTTAATGTTTTGTTTGTAGACAGAGGGTATCCCTATGGTGCCCAGGCTGGTCTCGAACTCCTGGGCTCAAGAGATCCTCCCACTTCAACCTCTCACTGTGGTGGGATGACAAGAGTGAGCCACCGTGCCTGGCCTTGTTCTTGTTTTCAAGATTGTTCTGATTATTCAGGGCCCTTGCAATTCCACATGAATTTGAGGATCAGCTTTTCCATTCTTGCCAAAAAGGCCATTAGCATTCATCACCTGTTTTCTGAAAAAAGATAAATTCTGAGCAGAGGCCACAGTGTGGTGTCTTAGTCCTTCCAGCCTAACACGCTGACCAGTGGGGCCAGCTCACCGAGGGCAGGCGACAGCGTGATGGGAAGCAGCGGGGCTCTGAGCAGGGACATGACCCCCTCTGGCGGCTGACAGGAGAACGTCCTGTAGGGCCAGGGTGACCAGAGAGGAGTGCAGATGGGCTGTGAAGGTTGGGCAGGGCTGGGTATTCCTGAGTGACAGATTTGCTGGTGGTACAGGGTCGAGGACAGTGGGGGAGTCGAGGCTGACACCTGGGTGTTTTAAGCAACTGGGCAGCAGAGCTGTTACAGCAGAGGTGGGAGAGCATGGGCTGCTTTTTGGACCTTTTTAGCATGAGATGCTTCTAAATGTTTGGGTGGAGCAGCAGGCATGGGGAGGGTGTCTCAGGGGCCTGCAGAGCCACAGGCTGGCAGGGCACACGGTGGGGACATGTGTAGCTGAGGACTGTCCTGGAGCTGCCAATATCCCTGCAGGAGGGACTCCTGGGAGTGCTGGCCTGGGCGTGGGGAAGATGGGCAGTGTCCACCCAGGCCAGCTTGGCCAGCCCTTGGGAGTGGCTGAAGCTCTCTGGGGGTAGGCGTGAGAGGCAGGCCTGCCCCTCTCAGACTGGGTGTTGCCCCCAGGCCTAGGCTCCACTAGTTCCCATCTTCAAGGCTTGGAGATAACAGGCCTTGGCCTCAGGGAGTCCAGAATATACAATGTCAGCCCAGCCCATCAGGGCAGTGGAGTCCCTGGGACTCATGACTGGGACCCAAGTGCAGCCCCAACATCTTCTGAAGTGGAGGCAGGCACCACAGCACATGCCCTGGGGCAGGAGGGGGCAGCTGTGGCCCTTCAGCAGGGCCATCCAGGCCCAGGGCTCCATGCAGAACCCCCAGGGTCTCAGCCCCTTGACTCCTAGGCAGGACTCACCCCAAAGCCACAGCCTTCTCCTGGGACTGCCCTTGGGGCCTGAGGCTGTTTGTCTAGAATGCTGTCCTGAGGCTCCAGCATGCTCCAGCGTGTGTCTCCTGGGAGCTGATGCAAGGTTTGCTTGGAGGAGGCAATAAGGGGTGGGGTACGGCGTAGGGACCAGTGAGGTCCTGGAGGGGGCACAGACCAAGGTGGTGGTCTGGGAGGCCTGAGGGCATGGGGGCTGCCCAGGGGTGGAAGAGGACCCCAAGCAGCAGGGATTTGGGTGGAACCAGGAGTCCTCAAGCAGGGGTGCTGCCCCTCCTGGGGAGGCTGGGCCTGCAGGTGCTGGGTGTTTTGGAAACCAGCAGGTGTGGCCAGGCACGTGGCCCCTGGAGCCTGTGGCTGACGCACGTCTGAGACTGGCTGGGCGCTGCTGCACGCCTCCTGGAGCTCTGCCCAGGCTTGCCCTGGGGTCCCCTGGGGGTAGGCCCAGCCTGTCCACCAGACTTTTTTTTGTTTTTTGAGACGGAGTCTCGCCCTGTCGCCCAGGCTGGAGTGCAGTGGCGCGATCTCGGCTCACTCCAAGCTCCGTCTCCCGGGTTCACACCATTCTCCCGCCTCAGCCTCCCGAGTAGCTGGGACTGCAGGTGCCCGCCACTATGCCCGGCTAATTTTTTTGTATTTTTAGTAGAGACGGGGTTTCACCATTCACAGGATGGTCTCGATGTCCTGACCTCATGATCCACCCACCTTGGCCTCCCAAAGTGCTGGGATTACAGGCGTGAGCCACCGCACCCGGCCTTTTTTTTTGAGATGGTCTCCCTGTGTTGCTCAGGCTAGAGTGCAGTGGCGAGCGCGACATGGGCTCACTGCAACCTCGCCTCTCAATCACCAAAGCAATTCTCCTTCCTCAGTCTCCCAAGTTACTGGGATTACAGGCATGTGCCACCACGCCCGGCTAATTTTTGTATTTTTTTGTAGAGTTGTGGGTGGGGAGTTCGCCATGTTGGCCAGGCTGGTCTTAAACTCCTGACCTCAAGTGATCCGCCTGCCTCTGCCTCCCAAAATGTTGGGATTACAAGTGTGAGCTACCTAGGACCCGGCCCCCATCATACTTCTAAGGGTCTGTCTCTCCTGCCCTTCGGCCTCTCCAGCAGCCCCTGGGGACCAGGGGGTCAGGCCTTGATTGGGCACCGAGCTGGGACCTCTGGGAGTGACCATGGGGAGGAAGCCCCCCATCCCTGCAGAGGGTGGCAGGAGTGAGGGGCTGAGTCAACCTGACTCCTGGGGCCCTGCTGAGGCCAGATCCATGCCCGCCCGAGCCCAGGGCCTGCCTGTCTCAGGCTGGGTGTTGCCCCCAGGCCCGGACTCCGGGAGTCCCCATCTGCGGTCCCCTCTGGGAGCTGGAAGGAGGCGGGACAGGACGGCTGCGGGGGTGCAGGGGCTCCTGGGCCACCGGGCGCGCTGGGGCACGCGCTGCAGGGAGGATCTGGGGCTCCAGGTACGTTTGGACAACATGACCCAGCTGCTGTCACATTCGAACGAGGCTGAGGAGGACGCGGACGGAGGAGCCCCGGAACCTGGCTGCCACTGCGCCCCGAGGTGGAGCAGGGAGTCGGGCCGAGCCCTCCGCGGCGCGGGCGGCTGCTGGCGAGGGGCCTCTCGGGAGCCGCGGTCGGGGCACCCTGAGGGGCCGCAGCCGGCGCCTCCGTTCGTTCCCGGCGACGGTGGGAGTCCGGAAGGGAAACTCACAGGGCCGTGTGTGACCGAGGACGGAGGGCGGCGCGGACGGCGCCGTGTTCGCAGTGCTCGAAATCCCCACGACCGGCCTCGGACGGCGACCCCGGCCGGCCCAGCTCCCACTCCAAGCGGGGTGACGCCAGACGCCCAGGCCCCGGGACCGCCCCGACTCCGCGCGGCCTGCGAGCGCCGTCTGGTGGGAAAGCCCGGAGCTTCCGACGCGGGGCGGAGCTTCCGACGCGGGGCGGAGCTTCCGACGCGGGGCGGAGCTTCCGACGCGGGGCGGAGCTTCCGACGCGGGGCGGAGCTTCCGACGCGGGGCGGAGCTTCCGACGCGGGGCGGAGCTTCCGACGCGGGGCGGAGCTTCCGACGCGGGGCGGAGCTTCCGACGCGGGGCGGAGCTTCCAGGTGGGGCGGGGCCGAGACAGGGTGGGGCGGGCGTCAAGGCGGGCCGTGGTGGGGGGGAAGTGACGGGGCGTGGCCGGATGACGGGGCGGGGCCGGGTGATCCGGGCTCCCCCGCTTTTCCCCGCCGCCTCTAGGACGCACAGCGGTGGCGAGCACAGGCTCCCACAGGCTGTGCCACGTGAACGTCAAGCAAGAAGCGAGAAACGGCCGCGCGCGGTGGCTCACGCCTGTAATCCCAGCACTTTGGGAGGCCGAGGCGGGCGGATCACCTGAGGTCAGGAGTTGGAGACCAGCCTGGCCAACATGGTGAAACCCCGTCTCTACCGAAAGTACAAAAATTAGCCGGGCGTGGTGGCGGGCGCCTGTAATCCCAGCTACTCGGGAGGCTGAGGCAGGAGAATCGCTTGAACTCGGGAGGCGGAGGTTGCCGTGAGCTGAGATCGCGCCACTGCACTCCAGCCTGGGCGACAGAGCAAGACTCTGTCTCGGAAAAAAAAAAAAAAAAAAAGGGCGAGAAGCCTCTAGTGCAGCGCTAGGCCCCACCTCAGGGCGCGGTGGGCTTCGCTCCTCCTTCCCCACTTCGCAGAGGGAAGCTGAGGCACAGCCCGGCTTTATGGAACCCAGCTGAGGACTGCGGATGGCGGGAGAAGCCCTGGCACCGCCCCCGCTGCTGGTCCGGGGCTGCTGGCAGCTCTGCGCGCTGGTCCCGGAAGGCTTTGTTCCAAGACGAGCCTGCATTTCCCAAAATAATCCATGGTTTTTAGGGCTGGTAACCTGCAGCCCCTCCGCCGGCCTGCCCTTTCTCAGAAACAACCACTTTCAACTCTTTGAGCTCTTTCCTCTGTTTTGTTTGTTTGTTTTTGTTTGTTTTATTGTTGTTTGTTTTTGAGACAGGGTCTGGCTCTGTCACCCAGGTCGGAGTCCAGTGGCACAATCCCAGTTCACTGCAGCCTCAACCTCCCTGGCTCAAGCGATCCTCTCACCTCAGGCTCTTGAGCAGCTGGGACCACTGACCACTCCCGGCTGATTTTTTTTTGTAATTTTGTAGGGACAGGGTTTCACTATGTTGCCCAGGCTGGTCTCAGACTCCTGGCTCAAGCCATCTTCCCACGTCAGCCTCCCACAGTGCTGGGATTATATGTGACAGCCACCACGCCTGGCCCTGAATGTACTTTTATAATGTGGCTTTCTGCTTTCTATTTATGCTTCTTTCTCCCCTCCTGTGTTCTGTTCGATTTATTACATTTTCGTCATTATTTTTTCCTCCGCAGGTGTGGAGGTTACACAAGCAGTTTCAGTCATTTTAGTGGCCACCTTAGAGGTTTCACGTTGCGTTTTAGGCCCAGGGCATTGTCTCTAGCTATCTCCTGTGCGGTGCTGGGAGTGCAGGGCCCTGTGGCTCACATCCCCTCGTCCTTGTGGGGTCTGCGGGTCTGGAGTTCGGGCTTCACTTTGTTTTTTCACCCTTGTCCAGGCCGGGCTCCCGTAAGCAGATACTGAGACGAGGACTCAAAGGGACAGTTTTTTTGGGGGAATTCCAGGAAGCCACCGTGGGGCAGCTGGAGGTGATGAGGGTGGGAAGGGGCCAGCCCAGGGCTGAGCAGGTGACACTGTGTGCAAGGGGCCATGGCTCCGGTGTTCGCCCCATCACTGTTGCTTGCCCTGGGCTCTGCTGAGGAGGCCTCAGGCAGAAGCTGCACAAGGAAGGGAACGGCAGGAGAAGCCGGGAGCCGTGAAGTCCTTTTCCTACCGAGCCCGTGCTCCAGGCCCAAGGGAGCCCTGTGGGTCCAGACCCCGTAGATGCCGCAGCAGCACCGGTTCCACTCGACCGCAGCAAGGTTCCGGCTGCAGCTCCACCCTCAGAGCCAACCTCATGCTACCAGGGCAGGTGGGGCTCGGGGGAACCAGTGTTGCCTCTGGTTTGGGTCCTTCCAGCATTGGGGGTGGGAGTGTCAGCTCTTCCTATGGAGTGGTGAGCAACCCTGCAGACGCGGAAGCTTCAGAGCAACCTGGGGATCAAACTCCAGGGGACACCCACCTGGATGTCCCCACCAGGGCCCTGCCGGCTCTGATTTAAGTCCTGGACTTGGGCCTCCGAATCGCTGCCCTCCCACTGCAGAGTGGAGAGCAGAGATGCTGCCTGAACCACAGAGGGCCCCCGACGCTCACACTTGGGCTCACCCCTGGCTTTCAAGTGCCCCTTTCTCTCCTACCATTTGTAGCCTTGATTGGTGGCAGTTACCTGGTCCATCCCTCTGCCCTTCCAACACACCACCAGTGAGTGTAACAGGTGACTGTGCAGGGGCGTGTGTCTTCGTCCCGCACTGGTGCCTGGTTGCAGCTTGGCAGCGGGGGGTCCACCACCAACATCCATCATGTCACAGCTGGGGCTCCCCAGAAGCTGACCCTGAGATGGAGTTTGGGATAGGAGCTCCCTGTTAGGGGTCAGCCCCTGTGACAGGAAGGGGGAAGCAGAACCAGACAGAAGGGGTCCTAGACCACCTGCAGGGACCATCAGAGTCCTGCCTGTGGACACAATGACCACCTTGTGTCATGTGGCTCAGGTGGGGTGGGTTTGCAGCTGAGGCTGCTGCCCTGGAGTGGGGTGGGGTCTCTCAGTGTCTTCTCACTGGAGACCCTCAGTGGCAGTGGTGATGTCTGCGGTGACCCTCTGTGGTAGAAGCAGGGGGATGTGTATATGTGTGTATGTCTGTTTATATACGTCTGTCATATACACAGACGAGAGACATTTTGAGGAATTGGCCCGTGTGATTGCACTGTAGGCAACGTCCAGGGAAGAGCTGATGTTGCAGTCGTCTGGAGGCAGAATTCCTTCTTCCTTGGGGGACCTCAGTCTTTTCTCTTAAGGTCCTCAACTAACTGGATGCGGCCCCCCCTACATTATGGAGGGTCATGTGCTTTACCCAAAGTCTACTGATTTAAATACTTTTTCTTTTTTTTTTTGAGGTGGAGTCTCGCTCTGTCTCTCAGGCTGGAGTGCAGTGGCACGATCTCAGCTCACTGCAAGCTCTGCCTCCTTGGGGTTCACGCCATTCTCCTGCCTCAGTCTCCCAAGTAGCTGGGACTACAGGCGTGCACCACCATGCCCAGCTAATTTTTTTATTTTTATTTTTAGTAGAGACGGCATTTCACCATGTTAGCCAGGATGGTCTCGATCTCCTGACCTTGTGATCTCCCTGCCTCGGTCCCCCAAAGTGCTGGGATTACAGGCATGAGCCACCATGCCCAGCCTACTGATTTAAATACTAATCACATCTATGAAACACCTTCATGCCCGCCCATATTCATTGCAGCAGCAGTTCCAACAGCCAAGAGGTGGGAGCACCTAAGTGTTCATCAGCAGATGGTGGATAAACCGAGTGTGGTCCATCCCGAGAATAACATTTTACTCAGCCTTAAAAAAGACGCCTATTCCAGGCCAAGTGCGGTGGCTCATGCCTGTAATCTCAGCACTTTGTGAGGCCCAGGTGGACGGATGACAAGGTAAGGAGATCGAGACGATCCTGGCTAACACGGTGAAACCCCGTCTCTAGTAAAAGTATAAAAAATTAGCCGGACTTGGTGGTGGGTGCCTGTAGTCCCAGCTACTCGGGGAGGCTGAGGCAAGAGAATTGCTTGACCTGGGAGGCAGAGGTTGCAGTGAGCTGAGATCGCGCCACTGCACTCCAGCCTGGAGATAGAGCGAGACTCTGCCTCAAAAAAAAAAAAAAAAGTCGAATTCTTTTTTTTTTTTTTGGAGATGGAGTCTCACTCTGTCACCCGGGCTGGGGTGCGGTGGCGCAATCTCGGCTCACTGCATCCTCCACCTCCCAGGTTCAAGCAATTCTCTGCCTCAGCCTCCTGAGTAGCTGGGATTACAGGCACCTGCCACCACGCCTGGCTAATTTTTTTATTTTTTAATTTTTTTAGTAGAAACAGGGTGTAACCATCTTGGCCAGGCTGGTCTTGAACTCCTGACCTTGTGATCCACCCACCTCGGCCTCCCAAAGTGCTGGGATTACAGGCGTGAGCCACCACACCCGGCCCCCGGAGTCGAATTCTTAAAAACAGAAAGTAGAATAGTGATTGCCATAGGCTGGGGGGTGGGGGGTGGTGGAAGAGGGCAGATGCTGTTTAATGGGTGCGGGGGTCCGTTTTGCAAGGTGAAAGGTTCTAGAGATCTGCTGCATAACTGGGTACGGCCATGAACACAACTGCACTTGCACCTGAACGTGGCTGAGGCAGCATTCTAATTGTTACAGGGTTTTTCTCTTTTTCTGTTTTCTTTTCTTTTCTTTTTTTTTTGAGATGGAGTCTCGCTCTGTTGCCCAGGCTGGAGTGCAGTGGCGCAATCTCGCCTCACTGCAAGGTCTGCCTCCTGGGTTCACGCCATTCTCCTGTCTCAGCCTCCGGAGAAGCTGGGACTACAGGCGTCTAACACCACGCCTGGCTAATTTTTTTGTATTTTTTTTTAGTACAGTCGGGGTTTCACTGTGTTAGCCAGGATGGTCTCGATCTCCTGACCTCGTGATCTGCCCGCCTCAGCCTCCCAACGTGCTGGGATTACAGGCGTGAGCCACCGTGCCCAGCCTCTTTTTCTGTTTTCTTATGGAGAATAGCCCTTCGGTGATCAGAAGAGACACAAGAAGGAAAATAAAGATTGGATGAGTCTCAGGTCCTAGAGATACAGGGTATGTCCAAAGGCCACACAGAGGCTGGTCAGCACGAGGAGAGAGGGTTAGGGGGCGAGGACCTGTTCTGCTGCTTGTACTGGGTCTTGGATATGGGTAGAAGCCTAGATGGAGAGGAGAGGGGTTGATGGTGGTTGTGGCCATGTTGCCCCTTCCTACGGGCGGGGCGGGGGGTGTGCCCTCTGCTTTAAGTTGGGCTCCAGGGGTCACAGCTTTGAGTTTCACTCGTAAGCCCATCAGGATGTCTGGAACCTTCAGGGCTGCGGCCCAGGAATGTCAAACGCTGGAAGCCTGGGAACGGAGGAGGCAGAGCCTGCTGTCCACTGGCTGTGAGAGTTGTTGGGGGGGGGACTTGTCCAGGGCCACGAGGCCAGTGCAGTTCTCTGTGTCTCTGTACCCAGCTGGCCTGTACCTGGAGACCCTGAGCCAGAACCCAGGATGGGCCCTGGCCTGGGTGCTGCGGCTCCCCCCATTCTATGCCCCTGGGGGAAGGTGCTCAGTGCGTGAATTGTTCCCTGCCCCAGCCCAGGGGAAAGCTGAGGCCAGGGAGCAGCCAGGATGAAGGTCAGGGCCTCCCTTGGCCCCACCAGACCTTGGCCCCACCAGACCCAGGGCCGCTTCCCTCCAGCCTCGGCTCCCGTTTGGCTGGAGGTGCCCTGGGCTGTTGGCCTGCCCTCGTCAGCGTCAATCTTGCAGTCTCAGCAGCTGGCCTGGGTTTCAGCGGGAGGCATCCTGTAGCTGCAGGTTTTCTGGCAGGCAGAGGGTTGGGCTGGCGGGGGACACTGAGTGCCCCACCTGCTCAGACTCTTCATGCCATCAAGGGGCCAGTCGGGGGGCAGGTGTGAGTGTGACCCTGAGGGCCCTGACCTGCCACTGCAATCCTCACACTCTTGCCTGGGTGGGGCAGGGAGGAGCTGGACCCTGGCTTTAGGAGTCTGGTGGGTAATTAGACCCAGACAGGGAGGGCTCAGTGCGGGTCTGAGGAGGGAACACACGTGTGCAGGCGTGTGCTCCACGGTGGCATGTTGATACTGACCAGCCTGGGCACCAGGCCCCCTCGGGAGCCAGCTTTGCTGTTCTGAGTGGAAGGGAGATCAGGTTTCCCTGAGAAACCCCAAAATAGCCCCCAACTGTGCCTGGCTTCCAGCGGGCAGCCCAGCCCCCAGGCCCTGTTTTGCTCCCTTTCCCCCTTCACCCCCAGCCCATGTCCTGCTGTCTCCTCCCTGAATGGTGGACCCTCAGCCCCTCCTGTACAAGGTGGTCAAGCGGTGCCTCATGCATTTGTTCATTCGACCTGTCCTGAGAGTTTGTGACATGCTGGCACGGGGCCAATGTTGAGTCCACCAGGATGGGAGGGTGGCCAGGCTCTGAGCCACTGAGCACCAGCTGGCCAGGATGGGTCTTCAACAAGAAATCTCACTGGTAAGTGATGACAGCATGGGACCAGGGTCCCATGAAGACCTGCTGGAGGGCCGCACCTCTGGGAAGGTAGACTTGGAGCTTGGTCCAGTGAAGAGGGAACAGCACGGGGAACAGCGTGTGTGAGGGTCCCGCCATGTCTCAGCCCTTTCCTGGCCCCTGCACTTAGCCTTCGGTGCCCATCTTCAGGGTCAGGGGAAGCCCAGGCCAAAGCGGGCCGGGAAGGGGCCCTGTGGATAAGGCCGAGAGCCTGTCCCAAAATAGGGCCGGCAGGATTTCCCACCCATAAAAGGCTCTTGGAATCTGGACCCCGGGGACCCCAGGCAGCCAGGCCCAGCTAAAACTCAGCTGCCACCACTGCCCCAGCACTCTGCCCACAGCAGCCCTGGTGCCACCACCCTGCAGAATCCTGTCAGACAACCACCGACATGGTAAGGCTGCTCTCTGTGCCCGATGGAGTCTCTGGTGGGCTGGCTGGGTAGGTTGAGCTGGAACCTGGAGGTGCAATGACCTGCCAGGGAGCCTGGACAGGAAGGGGCTGAGGTAGAAGAGGGGGCCAAGCCCTACTGCCACCAACACGGCCCTTGTTCCGGGGCCAGGGTGGAGCAGCCCTTTCTGGAAGCTGGCTCCCAGATGGGCAGCAGCAGTGGTGGCAGGCAGGTGTGGCCCGGTGCTGTACTCTCCCTCCGGAATGCCACACAGGCTGGAGCCCAGGGTTCTGCTTCCTGGGCTGTATCCCAATCCTGGGCTGGAAGCCTTTCCCGGGCCAGGGCTGGGCTCCTCCCCACCCTGCTCTCGGCTTCCTTCACCTGCCTCACCCGGTGTCCATTGCCAGGCTCCAGGGCCGCGGCCTGGCCCGCCTGGCCCTGCAGCTGCTGCTGTTCTCTCGCACGCTGGCTCCTGCCTGTCTGGCCCTTGCCCCTGTTAGCTGCCTGGCAGAGCCCTGCTGGCCCTGCAAACCCCTGGCATGTGACCCCTTGTCCTGGAAGCCTGCTCTCCACTGGGGGCCTCCTCTCTTACCACTCACCTTGAAAGGCTGCCAATGGAGGAATGGGTGCAGGGGGTACCTCTGACCCTTCCCTGGACACAGGGGCAGAAGGGGCTCCTGGTCAGGCCGGTGCGGGTGTCCCCTGCAGACAGAGTGCCTGTCGGCTGAGCAGATCAAGGAGTACAAGGGAGTCTTTGAGATGTTCGACGAAGAGGGCAACGGGGAGGTGAAGACGGGGGAGCTGGAGCGGCTCATGAGCCTGCTGGGCATCAACCCCACCAAGAGTGAGCTGGCCTCAATGGCCAAGGACGTGGACAGAGACAGTGAGCTCATGGCTGGAGTGGGGTGGGCAGCCTCGGGGGGGCCCTGGGTCAGGTCTCAGTGCCTATGGGGGGAAGAGGCAAAGCCCATGGGGAGTGCTGTGCCCCGTCCCTGGAGCCCCAGCTGTGCCCCTTGCAGACAAAGGGTTCTTCAACTGCGATGGTTTCCTGGCACTAATGGGAGTTTACCATGAGAAGGCCCAGAACCAGGAGAGCGAGCTGAGGGCGGCATTCCGTGTCTTCGACAAAGAGGGCAAGGGCTACATTGACTGGAACACACTCAAGTAGGGCCCGGGTGGGGGGTGGGTGGGGGGCGGGTGGTGGGCGGGCACGGGCAGGGCCGATGGAGTGGCTCAGCGCCAGGCCCCGTAGGTACGTGCTAATGAATGCAGGGGAGCCCCTCAACGAGGTGGAGGCGGAGCAGATGATGAAGGAGGCCGACAAGGATGGGGACGGGACCATCGACTATGAGGGTGAGTGGCCTGGAGCCCTGGGAGCCGTTGGCTGGGCCGGGGCAAGCTGCTGACCTGCCCCTCTGTTCCCAGAGTTTGTGGCCATGATGACGGGGGAGTCCTTCAAGCTGATCCAGTAGGTGCAGCTGCCGTAGCCGGGGGAGGCCTGCCCGGGAAGGCTGCTGCCCCTGCCCCCTGGCCCCCACTCCCCCGGCTCCGTGTAAAATAAATGTTCCAGCCCGACCTGTGTGTGCCTCACTGTCCCAGCCTGGGTTTGCCGCAGCCGGGGGAGGCCTGCCCGGGAAGGCTGCTGCCCCTGCCCCCTGGCCCCCACTCCCCCGGCTCCGTGTAAAATAAATGTTCCAGCCCGACCTGTGTGTGCCTCACTGTCCCAGCCTGGGTTGGGGGGCAACAGGCAAAGGCATGGGGCTGGAGAAGGAAAAGAGTTTTCCTGGCCCAGCCACAGAAACACAGCCCCAGTCATTTCTGCCATGACACCTGACACCACCCATTGCCCAGCTCAGGGCTAGGAATGCCAGCCTGAAAGCTGGACTGGGTACAGGCCGGGGACCACATGCTCGCCCTGCCTGCTTGCACTGGGGGTTGGCTGCCCGAGGGTTCCTCCCAGAGCCCTGGAGTCCCAGAGTCCTTCCCACATAGGCAGAGACCACTTAAATACAAACTTTATTCTCTCTCCAAGAAGATGCAGACGTCACAGGTGGCCCTGAGCTCCCACCCGAGGCTTAGGCCTCTTCCAGGCTGAGGGCCTGCTGGGGCTGGGCCAGGGGCTGAGGCTGAAAGCAGCAGCCTGCCTAGGGGGTGACGCCATGGGGCCGGTGTAACATGGCACCGAGGCTGGGGCCACAGCAATGTGTGGGATGGTGGGGTGGGCTGGGGCCCTTGGCTCCAAGCGTTCGTTCTCCAAGCTCTGGTCCGTTCTCCTGCCTCCTTCAAGGGGCACCAGGGCTACAAGGTGGTAGTTGAGTATTGGGGCCTGACTCCTGGGGCACTGGAGTGGTCTCTAGGCCCGAGGCCCCAAGGAGAGGACTGGGTTTCTGGGAGAGTGCTGGTCCTTCCTCTCTGGGCTTGGCCATCTTGACAGCTTCATCGTAGGAGGGTGGAGGCTCCGGGGTGTACAGGCTGTAGGCAGGAGGAGCCATGGAGTCCAGGTCCAGCTCCCCAAAGGGCAGGGGCAACCGCATGCCCAGTGGGTACTGCACGGAGCTGTAGGCTGCAGGGAACCAGAGTGGGTTCGTGGAGGCGGGCTTGGCATTTACCCCCGCCATCTCCACCCCCAACTGGCGGGCACCTAGGCACTCACAGGTCACAGTGCTGTGTACAGGGCTGTCGCTGTCCATAGGGATGACTGCCACGTCGCAGGGCTGCCGTGCTGGTGGCAGATGTGGCTGGGCCTGTGCCTGCTTCCGGAGGCAGCAGAACCGGACACAACCAGCTGTGACACCACACAGCAGAAGCAGGAGGACCGCCAGCAGGATGAGCCTAGGAGAGCAAGGCTCTACCACTGGACTGACCCTCGGCCACCGGGCACCTGCACCCTGGGGAATGTCGTGGCACAACCACCGAAGACAGGTTAACAGGATAAAAAGCAGACAATGTCTCTCCATGTCGGAGACCGCCGTGGCCAGAGCCTGGCCTCGGGCTGCTGGGCCTGCCCTGGCTGTCTCTCCCGGGCTGGCCAGGGGTGGCCTTGGGCTCACTCCCAGCACTCGCTGTCCTCAGCGACTGCCCCACTGCTGAGCGGGATCGTAGGGGACTCCCGCGGAAGCCAGGCGGGAGAGGTGGGAGGGAAGGTCCTGCTTGCTCGAGGTCAGTTCCCGCCAGCGGCCGGGACTGGACGACAGCGGAGGCGGCCTGGTGAGGTAAGGGCCTGGCGGGCCTGGCCCCGGTGACCCCCGCCCCAGAATCGTCGGACGCACGGCTCCGCCGCGGCCTCCACTTACCCCACGTGCCACAGGCTGCTCCAGCGGGCCTGGGGCGGGCACCTGTGGGGACGGCGGCACCTGGAGCAGGCGGGGCATGGGACGGCCGACCTCGCCGCCCGTGCCTCCCCATAGGGCGGGGCCAGGCCCCGGCTCCCTCCCCCCCGACTTACTGGTCCGAGGGGTCGCAGCTGCCGTCCGCGAAGCCCAGCGCCACCTGTGGGGACAAGGGTGAGCCCGGGAGAGGCGTGGTCCGAGCACGGACCCGCCCCGCGGTGGCCGAACCGAGAGAGAACGCCGCCCGACCCACCTGCGGCAGCGGAAGGAGCGGCAGCAGCAGCCGGAGTCCGCCGGCGGCCAGCGGACCCCGGGCCATGCTCTGCGGAGGTTGGAGCAAAGCCCGGCGGCGCGGCTTTACGGGGCCCCGCCCACCACAGGACACACCCACCACATGACACGCCCACAGAACGCCCGCTCAGAGTAAACCCCGCCCACCGGGCCCCGCTGGCCGCAGGCCCCGCCCACAGGCGCACACGCCTACTGGACGCCCCACGCAGGGTAAACCCCGCCCTCCGGGCACCGCCCAGAGCAAACCGCGTTCGTCGCAAGCCTCGCCCACAGGACGCCTCACGCAGCATCAACCCCGCCCACTGGGCCCCGCCCAGTGCAAGCCTCGTTCGCCGCAGGCCCCGCCCACAGGAGCCCTCGCCCACGAGACGCCCCCATTCGCTGGGCCTCCACTCAATGCAAACCCCGCCCACTGGCCCCATGCCCAACGTAAGCCTCGCCCACCATACCCTGCTCAGCGCAATCCCCTCCCACTGGGCCACGCCCAACGTGTTCAGAGGGCTTGTCCGCCGCAAGCCCTACCCCGCAGCTCCACCTGGCCCAGACTCGTGAGGCGACGGTGGGTCTCGTCCTCAGCCCGGGCACGGCGCCTTAACCTCGGCCGAGCGCGGCCTGCTCTGCCGCTGGTCTGGGCGCGGCCCGGGGACCCTCGGGAGCTGGCCTGGAAAGTCGTGGGTGCCTTGGGTGTGGTCCCTCGGGTCCAGTCTCGCAGGCGGGCTCCAGGTGGACTGTAGGGTAACGCCACCAAGATGCTGGGCATCCCGAACTTGGTGTTTGGACACTTGATTGTGGACCTGCGCTGCAGGCGCTGTCTGGGGGCTGGCCCAGGGGGCTGGAGCCTGGCCCTGGCTCTGGGCTGTTGAGGCGCTGGGTGCAGACCACTTTCCCAAAGCACTTGGCCTTGGGGGCCATGCCCCACCTGGGGAATGTGACCTCCATTCCCGAGGGCCACAGGGAGCCCAGCGCCCTTCCCTCAGCCTGCAATGTCTGCTGCTCCCTGTGCAGGGGCAGGCCGGGGGCCATTTCTTCTAGGGGGACCCCAGACCCTTATCCCTCTGCCACCAGGCCAGGGGCCCTGTTAGGCTCTTGGTGCCCTCTGCTCTCCGTGGGACCAGCAGCACACCGTCTGTCTGGTGGTCAGGCTAAGGGAGGTGGTCAGCACAGCAAGGGGCAGGGTCCATCTTACTGCAGGAGGGGCACGCACCCCTTGCTCAGAACTGTTCCACATGTGGGCGCTGCTCAGTGTCCCCCACCCCTACAACAAGGGCAGTGACCCTGGAGGGCAGGGCCTCCTCTGCGTGGCTCTTCTGCCCATACCTGCCCCTTCACTGCATCACTCCTTCCACTGTTGGGCTCTGCCTGAAGTTGCCTTTCACCTCCCAAGGCCTGTGCCACGGTCCTCAAGGGCCCTTCCTGCCTGCCCAGCTCCCCCAGCCCCTGGCCCTTCTTCCTGCCACGTTGACTGCACTGGTCGTGGAGGCCCAGCACGGGAGTGGGAATGGGAGTGCATGTGCACAGCACAGCCTGAGGCCACAGCCCCGAGTTCCGGAAGGTGTGGGCACGGCCCCCACGCGGGAGCTGGGCGGGCCTCGCCACTCAGTACCAGAGGCCTGCCAGCAGGAGAGTCGGGTCAGGGTTTAGAAGAGAGGGGCCTATTCAGGAAACATTGCCATCTGGTAGCACCTCCTCCTGCGGCCGGGGCCTGGCCTGGACCTGGCGGAACCTGCCTTCCCCTCCCATCTGGTGTGGCGCAAGCTTGAGCCATGGTGGGTCGGCCGCAGGAAGGGCAGCAAGGGACCCATTGGACAGAAATCCTGCAAAACGCCACTGCGGGGTCAATGTCACTGGCTTGAAGTTTGGGGCAATGGCAAGTTCCTAGGCACTGTGGGCCCTGGGGGGCTGGGGGTGAGGGCAGGCAGCTCAAGACCGGCGTCCCTGAGGCCTGTGCCCAGGAAAGCTCCCAGAAGCACCATCTGCTCCCCCGACCCGGCCAGGGAAGGCTGCGTACAGTCTGCCGGTGGCTGCTGGTTGGGGTGGCACAGTGGGTGTGCTGCACTGTGACAGGAGGGCCAGGCTGGGTGGGCTCTGTGGGGACAGTGTCTAACAAGCCAGACTCCAGAGGGCAGGGTTGGGGTGCAGGCACCACTCTGAGCTTCAGGAGCATCTCACGGGCTGCGAGGGGTCTTCTCTGTTGAAGGGTGGGTCAGAGCCCAGAAAGCCGAGCCCAGACTTATCTCAGACAAATAGAGACTTCAGTGCAGGAGCTGGGCCTCACCTGGCCCCTGCTGGGCGGAGGGGAGGGCATGAGTAGGCTGGGGGGTCCCCACCGTCTGCTCACCTTTGCTTGGGGTCATCCGGGGTCCTGGAACTTGGGAAAAGTCTGGAGGTTCCCGGGGCCTGCCCTGGGCTTTGCAGCCCTGCCCTCCCCACCACCCAGGCCCCTCGGTTCTGGGTCAGCCTCAGCTCTAGCTGTACCCCGGCCCTCTGGGCTGCCTGCTGCTGCTCAGGGCGCCAGGCTTGGGGGCTCTCCTTGAATTTGGGTCAGGGTGGCCTCCCCACAGGTGTCCTGCAGGATGGCCCCACTCTAGGAGGCCCTTGCCAGGCAAAGTGGGTTTCATGGCTGTGACGGGAGGGGCTGCTTCCCCAGGGCTCTGTCCCCACCTCCCATTCTGTGCTCACCCCAGGGAATAACCTGCTGTCACCCACACTGCAGGCTGCACGTGTTGGCCTACAAAAAATTTATTGACAGGCTGTGGAGGGCTCTCCTGGGGGCTGGGGGCTCTGAGGGGGTCTGGCTAGGATGGCTGCGGGCTGGCCTGGCCTTCTCGCTGCTTCTGAGTCTGGGGTCTCAGGAGGGGTGCTCTTGGATGTCCCTGGGCTTGCGGGGTCCAGGGCAGCAGGAAGTGGCCGTGGCGCCATGTGGAGGGCGGCCTATTGGAATCTGCCTGGCAGAGGATGGCCAGGTCCCAGGCTCTAGGGTAGTATGACCTGGCCCTCAGCCTGGGGAGGGCTTTGAGCGTGGGCAGGAGGGCCCGAGGGTGCTCTATGCAGAGGCTTAGGGGCCGGTCAACACCTGGGCTACAAAGATGACCTTGTAGGTCTCCTTCACATCCCCCCTTAGCTGCAGCAGGGCCGACACCATGAGTGGGTGGTCTGGCTGGAACAGGAGGGGAGGGGAGAAGAGGCCTTCAGCCAGTGGGCACCCAGAGGAGATCTGCTGTCTTCCCACTGCCCTGCCCACCTGACTCCCCTGGGTCCTCCACGGCCACCTCCTCCCCTGGGACTGGGCAGGGGTGTCAGCCCACCCAGCTTTTGGCGTTCCCAGGGCTCCCTGGCCTGGAGCCCAAAGGCACCTACATCAAAGTCCGCAGGTGGCACCCAGGAGATGCTGATGGTCTTCGTCTGGCCGCGCTCCACGGAGCCCCTGGAGGGCTCAATGGAGAAACCCTTGTGCTGCAGGGATGCGACGCTGTCTATGCTGAACTCAACGGTCTGTGGGGTATGGGGCTCCTGTAGGCTGGCGACCAGGCACCACTCCCAGAAGCAGTGGGACTAGGGGTGAGGGTGCCCAGCTCCACTCACCCTCCCAGCTCTGACCAGGCTGCCCACCCCACAGCTGCCACAGGAAGTCCGAGAAAAGCCCGGCTGTCGGGACAAGCCCAGTGAGGGGCAAGGCCAGGAGGGTCAGGGCTGCCCAGGGCAGGGGAGGCCGAGGGGGCTGCCTGGTGTCCCCAGGGGCAGTGCTGTGGGCACCTTCTTTGGAGATGGCTGGGTGGTCCGGATACAGCCCACCTGCAGCTCTCGGGTGGCAGGTGGGGCTGGCGTGTCTGTGTCAAACTGGATGTAGTCCAGGGTCACCAGGATGGGCCTCAGCTCCTCAGCTTCTGGAGAGAGAGGGCCTGGCCGGGAGCTGGCTGGAGGGGTGTGGCCAGGGGAGCTGTTCAGGGTCAGACTGAGGCATGGGGTGAGGCTGCAGCTGGACTCCTGAACTCTGGGTAGCAGTGGCTGTCCTGCTTGGCTCTGGGGTAGAAGACTGGGAATCCCTGCCCTGCTCCGCTGGGTCTCGGGGCCCCCATCCACGGGACAGGGGCACTGGGAGGCCCCGTGTCTGTTCCCTCCCTGGGGAGGGGCTCACCCTCTCTGTGCCTGGGGTCAAATACAGGGATCGCTGTCAGAGACTCCACGGGCACGTCCAGGGGGTCGCCGCCCTCCATGAACATCATGTGCTGACAGGCGGCACCCTTCAGCAGGATCTGGTGGGAGATTTTCTGGGGACAAGAAGTGGAGTGGCCTTGTCCCCGAAGCTCGGCGGCAGGGGTCCTGCTGGTGAGAGCTGGGCTGGCTCAGGGAAGGAAGCAGGGACGGCCTGGGGGCCCCGTGGGGCCCTGGACTCTGGTCTTTCCACTGACGGCCCTCAGTGTGGTGCTGAGTCCCCCAGCCATGGTACCCTCAGGGCCTCCAAAGTGGAGCAGTGCAGCCAAAGGCAAGGCCCTGCGTGGGGCCAGGGCCAGGCCGGGCTGAGCTTGCAGAGCCAGAGCCGCACCTTTTCAAAGAGCACCACCTGGAGCCTGTCGGAGAAGTAGAGGCTCTCATGGTCGGGGCTGAAGGTGACAGTGAAGTCTTGTGCCTTCCCGGGGTCCATGACGCCCTTGACGGGGGCCACGCCGAACACGCTCTGACCGTTGAGATTCTGCGTCCCTGCGGGTAGGGTGGGGTGCAGTTTGGCCTTCTCCACCTGCAATCACTGTCTGCCCTCCAAGCCTTGCTGCATAGAGCTCTGCACCCTGCCCGCCCCCTGCAGAGCCCCTGTCCTGCCCGGTCCCCCCAGTGGCCTTGCGCCCCCAACTCCTCCCATGGATCCAAGCGCCCACCCCCCCATCTCACCAACCGCCCCCTCCAGCTCACTGCCCACCCCCCCAGCTCACCGCCCAGCCCCCCCACCTCACC
This sequence comes from Pan troglodytes, assembly GCF_028858775.2. Lineage (NCBI taxonomy): Eukaryota > Metazoa > Chordata > Mammalia > Primates > Hominidae > Pan > Pan troglodytes. Next base: position 230,089,240 of record NC_072398.2, on the reverse strand, counting down.
AACTGCCCCCCACCCAGCTCACCGCCCGCGCCCGCCAGCTCACCGACCACCCCCCCAGCTCACAGCCCACCGCCCCATCTCACCAGCTGCCCCCTCCCTGGCACACCGCCCACCCCCCCATCTCACCAACCGCCCCCTCCAGCTCACTGCCCACCCCCCCACCTCACCAACTGCCCCCCACACAGCTCACCGCCCGCGCCCGCCAGCTCACCGACCACCCCCCAGCTCATAGCCCACCCCCCCATCTCACCGCCCAGCCCCCCCATCTCACCAGCTGCCCCCTCCCCGGCACACCGCCCACCCCCCCATCTCACCAACCACCCCCCTCCAGCTCACCACCCGCCCCTGCCAGTTCACCGCCCGCAGCCCATCTCATTGCCCAGCCCCCCATCTCACCAACTGTCCCCCTCCAGGCCACTGCCTACTCCCCCAGCTCACCGCCCACCCCCCACCCCCCGCTCACCGACCACCTCCGTCCTCTGGGAGGGCGAGCTGAGAAACTGCGGCAGCTGCTGCTGGCCCCGGCCCCGGGTGCTGGAGAGGCTGTCCAGGTGCATGGAGAACTTGATGGGGAGCAGAGAGTTGTTCTGCAGCTGCAGAGAGCAGGCCGCGGTCACTGCCCGCCAGCCCCTGCCTGGCCGCCCCCTTCCTGTCGTCGGTGCCCAGGACTTGGCTGCTGCTATGAGGCCACACCCAGGTGGGGACCCGGGTGGCCTGATGACGCCAGCACACATGGCGGTTTATTGAGCTGTGTGCCAACATCCCTTCTTCCAGCCTCTCATCGGCCTTTGCTAGGCTGGGGCTCGGCTTCCCTGCCTAGGGTGCGTGGACAGCTCTGGGGTGTCACCTGTCCTCCAGGGCGCCTGAGTCTCACTCAGGCCCAGCTTAGCTGAACCCATGTCCCCACCTGTGTCCTCCCTGCCCTCACCCCCTCTCCTTAGAGCACCCTTTCCCCATGCAACGCCCGTCTCGGGCTCTGCCTCCAGCACCCGCCCTGAGCCAGGCGGAGAAGCAGGTGTCCCTCCCGGACCCACGCTCGTGCGAAGGCATGAGGGCACACGCTGGTGTGAAGGCATGAGGGCACGCAGGGCAGGGCGAAGGCATGAGGGCACATGGGGCAGCGTGAAGGCATGAGGGCACACGCTGGTGCGAAGGCATGAGGGCACACGCTGGTGCGAAGGCATGAGGGCACACGCTGGTGTGAAGGCATGAGGGCACACGCTGGTGCGAAGGCATGAGGGCACATGGGGCAGCGTGAAGGCATGAGGGCACACGCTGGTGTGAAGGCATGAGGGCACGCAGGGCAGGGCGAAGGCATGAGGGCACATGGGGCAGCGTGAAGGCATGAGGGCACACGCTGGTGTGAAGGCATGAGGTCACACGCTGGTGTGAAGGCATGAGGGCACACAGGGCAGTGCGAAGGCATGAGGGCACACAGGGCAGTGCGAGGCATGAGGGCACACGCTGGTGTGAAGGCATGAGGGCACGCAGGGCAGGGCGAAGGCATGAGGGCACATGGGGCAGCGTGAAGGCATGAGGGCACACGCTGGTGTGAAGGCATGAGGGCACGCAGGGCAGGGCGAAGGCATGAGGGCACATGGGGCAGCATGAAGGCATGAGGGCACACGCTGGTGTGAAGGCATGAGGGCACACGCTGGTGCAAAGGCATGAGGGCACACGCTGGTGTGAAGGCATGAGAGCACACAGGGCAGTGCGAGGCATGAGGGCACGCAGGGCAGTGCGGCTCACTGCAGAGGGCTGCAAACCCTTGCCCCCGGGTGGCTGAGCTGAGCTCCAAAGGAGTGAGTTCAAGCAGCAGGGCAGGGGGTGGGTGGTGGGTGGTGGGAGCTCTGTGCAGGGGCTGAGGAGGAGGGACAAAGAGCGCCAAGGAGGACAGGGAGGTGGGGAGGACTAGGGGACATCTGCAGCCTCCCCAGAAACAGGCCCCGGGTTCCCTGCAGGAGAGGGCGGCAGAGGCGGCAGCTGTGTAGAGGAGGGGTAGAGGGGGCCACCTGTGTCCCCACGGGCTCTCCGACCCACGGGTCACTTTTGACAGCTGGCCTGAGTCCTGCCTGGTGGAAACCCCTCCTGGGAGGCTGGAGCCAGCACCAGGGCCCACGTGTGCTTCACCTTGAAGCCTGAGGACACAGACTCTCCGGCAATCACATAGCCCATGTTGAGGACGCTGCCTTCAATGGAGCACGTGATCATGGATGCCACGCCAGTGCCCAGGAGGGTGAGGGTGAGCGTGCCTCTCTTGGTGATGATGTCCAGTGTTTCTTGAGCCTAAAGAGACCACATCGCTCAGCCAGGAACAGATGTCTGCTGGAGCCACGAGGGGAGCTCTGCCTCAGGGGCAGTGGGTTCTCAACGCTGGAGTTGAGACAGCGCTGGGGGGCTCTGTCAGCTCCGCTCACTTGGCGGCTGGTGTGAGGGCCTGGGGGCCAGGCTGCTTGCAGACCCAGGCTTAGTCCCAGGCCTGAGCACAGGTGATGCCCGCCCCGGCCAGCGCCTTTGTTCTGCAGTGTGGGGAGCCTTGGGCCGCAGTGTGGCCAGGGTGGGCCTGGGACTCACCAGGATGCTCTCGTGGGGAGAGAAGGAAAGCACCAGGACCTGGGTCCCACCCGCACGCAGCAGGCTGGAGTGGTTCAGCAGGACAAAGGGGCCGTTGGGGTTCAGCAGGGAGAAGTCCAGCTGAGGGTCCACGTCAAGGAGGGGATACAGGTGTCTGCAGGCTCTACCACGCCCTCCCCAGTCCCCACTCCCACCCCGCAGGCCGCCTGAGCTGGGTGGACAAGGACACGGCCAGATCCTCGGGAGAGACGTTCTGGATGGAGATCTTCTTGATACTGCGGTGCCCTGAAATGGGGCAGGGAGCGTCAGGCCCCAGCCCCAGGCCCCAGGGAGCGCCTCTGCCAGGGGTGGGCCGTGGGGCTGGGGGAGGCGTGGGTGTGCCTGGGCACCGGGGTGGAGGTGTGTGCGGGGCTTAGCGCCTCACCGACAGCGACGTCGCCGAAGTTAAAGATGGTCTTGCCTTTATGGGACGTCACCACAACAGATGGTGCCACCGTCGGGCACCACAGCTCCAGGTACAGGGTGTTGTGGGGGCTGGGATAGGAAGGGCATGCTGAGGGCAGGGTGGGCGGCCCCCTGCCCGCCCAGGCCCCAGAGTTGGGCAGTAGCAGAGGGACAGCGCGTTTGCGGCTGATCACACCCCGTTCTGGCCAGAGCACCCCGCACCTGAAGCTCAGGGGTTCTGACCCCTTCCTGTCTTTGATGTCGCCACTGGCAACAACACAGGGAACTACAAATGTGTCAAACTTCGCCTGGAACGCTCTGAGCAGGGTGGCTCGGGCGGCCTGGTACTCGTCGGAACTAGAAGGAAGTCAGAGGCTTGCGCTCCCGCCTTGCCCCCATCCACCATCGGCCCGGGCCGGACCCCTGCAGCTCTGCCTCAGGGTCCCAGGGTCCCAGGGTCCCAGGCTGTGGCTGTCCCAGTTGTGTCTGACAAACTGGCTTTTCCACCCTTCTCTGGCTCCTGTGGGGGTCTCATCACTCACTTTAGGTCCTCGTCAGCTGGTGGCTGGAGGCTAGGGGTTGGGGCAGGTGCCTTTGGCCCCTGGCTAGAGAGCCATGTTCCTTCCCGGGGCCACAGGCACCCATCAGAGCTTTCCCAGGGCTCATTCTGCACCCGGGGGGCTGGGTGGGGGGTGGTGGCTTTGCTCCCCACCCGTGGATTGAGGCTGTGTGCAGGGGTGTCAGGCCTGGGGAAATGGGGTGGGTAGGTCCCAGGAAGGCAGCACCTGGATCCAGCTGTGTCTGAAGGCATCAGTCCTTCCAGCCACATGGGTCATTCCGGGCAATCTGTAGGGAGGGGACTCTCCACAGGGGCCACAGTGGGTCCCACCAGAGGGGCCTGGAGGGAAGCAGGTGGGGCAGCCCCTCCTGGACCCACCTGGGCTTCAGCTCCCGCTTCCGCATCTCCAGGACGTGGGGGACAGAGACTTTGAACAGCTTGTCGCGGTTCTGTGCTCGAAGAACGGAGAATGACAGTCTATGCCGGTCCTTCCTCTGGGGGGCCATATCCTTTCGGAACTGTGGGGGGAGCGACTGGCTGTGGGACTGTGCAGGGCCCTAAACACAGCCAGCTGTGCCCCGTGGCTCCTCTGCGGCCAGTGCGGGAACCGCGGGAGCCGCAGTTGGGATTGAATGTGGGGACGCAAAAGCCGACGGGCGCCCGAGGAAGACAGTAGCCAGTGCGGAGGGGCACACAGACCCCCACAGAGCTGCTCACAGACTGTGGCGTCTGCTTCACCAGAGGATAAACTGAGGCACGAAGGAGTGAGGAGGCGGCCAGAACCGGGGTCCCCACCCTGGTGCCTTCCCCCATCTTCACCGCGGAAGGCCGAAGGCAAGTGCTGCCCCTTGCGTGCACGCCCAGGAGGAACCCAGGCCGGGAAAGGCAAACCCCTGGGAGGAAGCCAGGCCGGGAAAGGCAAACCCTTGGGAGGAAGCCAGGCCGGGAAGGGCAAACCCCTGGGAGGAAGCCAGGCCGGGAAGGGCAAACCCCTGGGAGGAAGCCAGGCCGGGAAGGGCAAACCCCTGGGAGGAACCCAGGCCGGGAAAGGCAAACCCCTGGGAGGAAGCCAGGCCGGGAAGGGCAAACCCCTGGGAGGAAGCCAGGCCGGGAAAGGCAAACCCTTGGGAGGAAGCCAGGCCGGGAAGGGCAAACCCCTGGGAGGAAGCCAGGCCGGGAAGGGCAAACCCCTGGGAGGAAGCCAGGCCGGGAAGGGCAAACCCCTGGGAGGAAGCCAGGCCGGGAAGGGCAAACCCCTGGGAGGAAGCCAGGCCGGGAAGGGCAAACCCCTGGGAGGAAGCCAGGCCGGGAAGGGCAAACCCCTGGGAGGAAGCCAGGCCGGGAAGGGCAAACCCCTGGGAGGAAGCCAGGCCGGGAAGGGCAAACCCCTGGGAGGAAGCCAGGCCGGGAAGGGCAAACCCCTGGGAGGAAGCCAGGCCGGGAAGGGCAAACCCCTGGGAGGAAGCCAGGCCGGGAAGGGCAAACCCCTGGGAGGAAGCCAGGCCGGGAAGGGCAAACCCCTGGGAGGAAGCCAGGCCGGGAAGGGCAAACCCCTGGGAGGAAGCCAGGCCGGGAAGGGCAAACCCCTGGGAGGAAGCCAGGCCGGGAAGGGCAAACCCCTGGGAGGAAGCCAGGCCGGGAAGGGCAAACCCCTGGGAGGAAGCCAGGCCGGGAAGGGCAAACCCCTGGGAGGAACCCAGGCCGGGAAGGGCAAACCCCTGGGAGGAAGCCAGGCCGGGAAGGGCAAACCCCTGGGAGGAAGCCAGGCCGGGAAGGGCAAACCCCTGGGAGGAAGCCAGGCCGGGAAGGGCAAACCCCTGGGAGGAAGCCAGGCCGGGAAGGGCAAACCCCTGGGAGGAAGCCAGGCCGGGAAGGGTGCATCTGGAGTGTGGCAGGAGCCTCGAGGCCACCTCCAGGGCCGGCACTTGTGGGGCAGATTCTGCAGGACACTCTGTGTTTCAGGTGCGCCTCCCGGGGCCTCCAGGTTGTTGGAGGGGCCCTTCATTGCATCCGCTGCACCCCTGGGTCACAGCCCCTACTGCCCCCACCTCCAGAGCCCACCCTTCCCTGCTCCCGCCTGGCAGTGCCTTCCAGAGAGAAGGGAGGGTCTTGGTGAGCAAGCTTTTTAACCTCAGATACAGCTCGACATGTGCATTGCTTGGGAAAGGTCTACCCTGTGCTCCCGGCACGCGGCTGGGGCCCCCCAGGACTCGAAGGCGGTGGAGTTTGTTCCTGCAACAGGGCCCTTCCCCGACCTACGCCCCTCCTTCCCGGGCCCCACGCACAGATTTGGTCTCCATTTCTTTGTTCAGGAGTGGGAGGGCTTCCTGGCGGATCAGCTTCTCGGGCAGCACTGGCCGGAAGGCCACCTGGACCAGGCACCTCTGAGGAGAGACCAGCGTGGGCACAGGGGCTGCCACTTCCCTCCACCCCCCCGGAGCCCCTGCGGGCACTCTACCATCCTCTGCCTGTGGACTCCCCTCAAGGTCACCTCCCCCTTGAGATTTCAGCCTGCGTGCCCCTTCAGGAAGCCCCTCCCTGACCTCTGTCCCCCAGGAAGCTGGGCGGGCTGCAGGCGTGAGCACCAAGCCCTCTGGCCATGCAGGGTGGGGGTCCCGTGATTGGAGGTGCTGAGAATAGAGTCCTGGACAGGCCGGGACTGGGTCCCCTGTCCACGGGGCAGCAGTGACAGCTGAGCCTGCCCTTTCCTTGAGTTTGATGGGCGAGTCCCACACCCTAACCTGGTCCCTGCACACACCAGCCTTTCCAAGGAGCTTCCATTTTGGAAATGGCTTCCCACAGAAGGGTCCCTCCATGACAGAGCCCACAGGCAGTGTGCAGTATGGGGTTGGGGGTGACATGGTGCGGGAGGGGGAGAGGGTGGGGGGAGGGGACAGGTCTGGGGAGGCAGGAGAGAGGGTGAGGGGAGGGAGGGGAGATGGTGAGGGGAGGGAGGGAGGGGAGAGGGTGGGGGAGGGAGGGGAGAGGGTAGGGGAGGGAGGGGAGAGGGTAGGGGAGGGAGGGGAAAGGGTAGGGGAGGGAGGGAGAGGAGGGAAGAAGGGAGGGGGGCAGGGAGGGGAGAGGAGAGAGGAGGGAGGGGAGCGGGTAGGGGAGGGAAGGAGGGGAAATGGTATGGGGGGGAGGGAAGGAGGGGAAATGGTATGGGAGGGAGGGAGGGGAGAGGGTAGGAGAGGGAGAGGAGGGGAAAGGGTAGGGGAGGGAAGGAAGGGAGAGGGTAGGGGAGGTAGGGAGGGAGGGGAGAGGGTAGGGGAGGGGAGAGGGTAGGGGAGGGGAGAGGGTAGGGGAGGGAAGGAGGGGAGAGGGTAGAGGAGAGAGGAGGGGAGAGGGTAGGGGAGGGAGGGAGAGGAGAGGGGAGGGAGGGAGGGGAGGAGGGGAGAGGGGAGGGAGGGAGGGGAGGAGGGGAGAGGGGAGGGAGGGAGGGAGAGGAGAGGGTAGGGAGGGAGGGGAGGAGGGGAGAGGGTAGGGAGGGAGAGGAGAGGGGAGGGAGGGAGGGGAGCAGGGGAGAGGGGAGGGAGGGAGGGGAGGAGGGGAGAGGGTAGGGAGGGAGGGAGAGGAGAGGGTAGGGAGGGAGGGGAGGAGGGGAGAGGGTAGGGAGGGAGAGGGGAGGGGAGCAGGGGAGAGGGGAGGGAGGGAGGGGAGGAGGGGAGAGGGGAGGGAGGGAGAGGAGAGGGGAGGGAGGGAGGGGAGGAGGGGAGAGGGTAGGCAGGGAGGGAGAGGAGGGGAGAGGGGAGGGGAGGGAAGGAGGGGAGAGGGTAGAGGAGGGAGGAGGGGAGAGGGGAGGGGAGGGAGGAAGAGGAGGGGAGAGGGTATGGAGGGAGGGAGAGGAGAGGAGAGGGAGGGAGGGGAGGAGGGGAGAGGGTAGGGAGGGAGGGAGAGGAGAGGGGAGGGAGGGAGGGGAGGAGGGGAGAGGGTAGGGAGGGAGGGGAGGAAGGGAGAGGGTAGGGAGGGAGAGGAGAGGGGAGGGAGGGGAGGAGGGGAGAGGGTAGGGAGGGAGGGAGAGGAGGGGAGAGGGGAGGGGAGGGAGGGAGTGAGGGTAGGGGAGGGAGGAAGCGAGGGGAGAGAGTAGGGGAGGGAGAGGAGAGCTGCATCTGCAGTAATGTGTGTGGGGGTGAGAACCATCACCGAGTGGCTTTTGCTAAGTTGAATGAAATGCATTTTGAATCACTGCATTCATTGAAATCCCATGTGAGCCAACTGTCCCTCACATGCCCTTCCTCACTTAGGCCTTCGGCAGCCCTCAGGGTCACCTGAAGGCCCTGCCAGACCCAGAGCTTTTTGCTCTGCAGGAAAGGTAGAGTGCTGGGTGGGAGTGGCCGACACCCTCTGCTCCCAGTCGGCCTGCGAGGTCCACAGGTGCAAGGGACTACACAGCCTTCCCCAGTCTCAACCTGGGAGCCCTGGATGGGTTCCGGCCAGGCCAGCAGCCTGGGGAGCTCCTGCCTCTTGGGGTCAGGCTGGACCAAGGGCACTGTGACCCCCCCCGATGGGGGTGGCCTTGGGCCCCCATGCACATTGGCCATGGAGCCTTCCTCGGCCCTGCTCGTGTCTGAGGAGGGTCAGGTTCACTCCCGCCCCTGTTCTCTGGGTTGAAACCCTGTGGTTAAGGGTGGGCAGAGCCAGACACCCCGGGGGTAAATGCAGGTGGCGTGGAGCTCCTGCTTCCCAGCCTGCGTGTGGGGCCCACACCCACCTTTCCTGGCCACACGGTCCCCACTGAGGGCGAGATGGTGATAGGCGAGTCTGGGGGCAGCAGGAACTCAAAAGACGTGGGCCCCATGGGAGAGGCGTCCTCTGAGCCAATGCGGGGCTTGGAGTGGTTCCGCGAACTCATGCTCAGGTGAGAGTTGATGACGTACACTGTAGCCACGGAGGTGTCGTATAGGGCCGTGGCGGCAAACTTGATCTGGTAGTGGGACAGCTCCAGGGGTGGGTGGACGCCTACAGCCCGGCAAGACAGCTTGAAGCACCTGCAAGCAGCAGCATGGGAGGCCCTCAGTCGTGCAGGGCATCCGTGTCCCTCTGCGGCAGGTGCAGGGGCCGCTGGCTAGAGGACAAGCCCCAGGTGAGGCTCACAGGGACATGCACGTTCCTGCTGCCCAGGGGGTCACTGCGCCGCTGACAAGTTTCGAAAATACAGCGTATCCTTGTGCACATTTGAGGTGGGTGGCTAAAAATTTTAAACCGTATTTATTCATTTATAAATAGAGATGGAGTCTCGCTCTGTTGCCCTAGGCTGGAGTGCAGTGGCACTACGACAGCTCACTGTAGCCTCGAACTCCTGGTTCAAGGGGTTCTCCTGCCTCAGCCTCCCGAGTAGCTGGGACTACAGATGCGTGCCACTGTGTCCTGGGTAGCTAAAAATTTAATCACAAGTTTAGATAGTTGCAAAGGAAGTTGCAAAGGAAATTTCTAGCTTATTTTGTTAAATATTTATTGACGTTTTAAAAACGGATCTTTTTCTCTAAATGGAAGCACAGGTGTCTACGAGGCCTATTATGAGCAAGTTGATTCCTGCCACCATCTATTAAAAAGAGGCCGGGACCTGGTTATTTTAACCATTGGAAACTTCACATTTCATATTTTCCTCAAATGCCTATTTCCACTGTATTTTCCCCATTGATTTTTGTCCTAATTGTATATATTTTATGCTGTAAAGGACAATACTCCTATCACATTTGTCGGTAACAGAAAGTGTTCATTCATATGTTGTAATATTCAAATGCGTATTTTTATGTCCTGTGACCACAGGCTCTAAATGCTTTAAAAAATTCTTTAAAAAGGCTGGCATGGTGGCTCACACCTGTAATCCCAGCACTTTGGGAGGCCGAGGAGGGCGGATCACGAGGTCAGGAGATCGAGACCATCCTGGCTAACACGGTGAAACCCCGTCTCTACTAAAAATACAAAAAAATTAGCCAGGCGTGGTGGTGGGCACCTGTAGTCCCAGCTACTTTGGAGGCTGAGGCAGGAGAATGGCGTGAATCCTGGAGACGGAGCTTGCAGTGAGCTGAGATCGCACCACTGCACTCTAGCCTGGGTGACAGAGCAAGACCCCATCTCAATTAAAAAAAAAAAAAAGCTCGGGCACAGTGGCTCACGCCTGTAATCCCAACGCTTTAGGAGTCTGAGGCGGGTGGATCACGAGGTCAGGAGATCAAGACCATCCTGGCTAACATGGTGAAACCCCGTCGCTACTAAAAATACAAAAAAATTAGCTGGGTGTGGTGGTGGGCGCCTGTAGTCCCAGCTATTTGGGAGGCTGAGGCAGGAGAATGGCGTGAACCCAGGAGGCGGAGCTTGCAGCGAGCCGAGATTGTGCCACTGCACTCCAGCCTGGGTGACAGAGCAAAGACTCTGTCTCTGTCTCAAAAAAAAAAAAAAAAAAATTCTTAAAAAAATTGGCTGGGCACGGTGACTCACGCCTATAATCCCAGCACTTTGGGAGACCGAGGCGGGTGGATTACCTGAGGTCAGGAGTTCAAGACCAGCCTGGCCAACACGGTGAAACCCAATCTCTACTGAAAAAAATGCAAAAATTAGCTGGGCGTGGTGGCCGGTGCCTGTAATCCCAGCTACTTGGGAGGCCGAGGCAGGAGAATTGCTTGAACCTAGGAGGTAGAGGTTGCAGTGAGCCGAGATCGCCCCACTGCACTCCAGTCTGGGTGACAGAGTGAGACTCTCGTCTCAAAAAAAAAAAAAAAAAAAAAAACTTAGAAAAATGTAGGCCGGGCGCGGTGGCTCACGCCTGTAATCCCAGCACTTTGGGAGGCTGAGGCGGGCAGATCACGAGGTCAGGAGATCGAGACCATCCTGGCTAACATGGTGAAACCCCGTCTCTACTAAAAATACACAAAAATTAGCCAGGCGTGGTGGTGGGCACCTGTAGTCCCAGCTATTTGGGAGGCTGAGGCAGGAGAATGGCGTGAACCCAGGAGGCGGAGCTTGCAGTGAGCCGAGATCACACCACCGCACTCCAGCCTGGGTGATAGAGCGAGACTCTGTCTCAAAAAAAAAAAAAAGAAAAGAAAAATGTAGTGATGGGGTGTTGCCCAGGCTGGTCTCAAATTCCTGGACTCAAGTGATCCTCCTGTTTCAGCCTCCCAAAGTGCTGGGATTACAGCCGTGGCACCCAGCACTCACTAAAATTATTTTTGAGTGGAGATATTATTGATTATTATTAGTAGTCAATTTTTTTCTTTCTTTTTTTCTTTTTTTTTTGAGACAGGATCTCACTCTGTTGCCCAGGCTGGAGAGCAGTGGCATGATCTCAGCTCACTGCAACCTCCGCCTCCCGGGTTCAATGATTCTCCTGCCTCAGCCTCCCAAGTAGCTGGGACTACAGGCACCCACCACCACACCTGGCTAATTTTTTGTATTTTTAGTAGCGATGGTGTTTCACTGCGTTAGCCAGGATGGTCTCGATCTCCTGACCTCGTGATCTGCCCACCTCGGCCTCCTCAGGTGTTGGGATTACAGGTGTGAGACACTGTGCCCGACCTTTTTTTTTTTTGAGATGGGGTCTTGCTCTGTCACCCAGGCTGGAGTGCAGTGGCGCGATCTCGGCTCACTGCAAGCTCCATCTCCAGGGTTCACGCCATTCTCCTGCCTCAGCCTCCCGAGTAGCTGGGACTATAGGCGCCTGCCACCATGCCCGGCTAATTTTTTTGTATTTTTAGTAGAGACGGGGTTTCAACGTGTTAGGCAGGATGGTCTTGATCTCCTGACCTCGTGATCTGCCCACCTCGGCCTCCCAAAGTGCTGGGATTACATGCGGGAGCCACCGTGCGTGACCTTTTTTTTTTTTTTTTTTTTTGAGATGGAGTCTCGCTCTGTCGCCCAGGCTTAGTGCAGTGGTGCAATCTCGGCTCACTGCGAGCTCTGCCTCCTGGGTTCAAGCGACTCTCCTGCTTCAGGAGAGTAGCTGGGATTACAGGTGTGCACCACCTTACCTGGCTAATTTTTGCATTTTTAGTAGAGACAGGGTTTCACCATGTTAGCCAGGCTGGTCTCAAACTCCTGACCTCAGGTGATCCGCCCACCTTGGCCTCCCAAAGTGCTGGGATTACAGGCGTGAGCCACCGCTCCCGGCCCAACTATTCAGGTATTTCTATATTTTTCCTGTGTCAGTTGTGTCTTTTGAGGAATTTGTCCATTTCCTCAAAATTGTCAGGTTCCCTGGTGTAAAGCTGTTCATCATGTTCTCTTCTTATCGTTTTGATATTTGTTAGGGTCTGTAGTGATGTTCCCTTTCGCTCCTGATGTTGATGGTTTGTGTTTCTCTTTTTATCCTGATTGGTCTTGCTGGGGGTAATGAATTTTATTAAATTGTACAAGAAAGACTTTTAGTTTGTTGTTTTTCTCTGTTGAATATTGCATTTCTATTTTGTTGACTTCCACTTTTACCTTCATTATGTCTTTTCTTCTACTCTCTTTGGGTTTAATTTCCTGTGTTCTTTTCCTAATTCTTGAAAAGGAAGCTTAGATGGTTGATTTTCACACCCTCTTTTCTAATATCTGCGTTTAGAACTAGAAGCTTCCCACGAGGTGCTGCTCTGACAGCCCGCAGGCCTCAAACCTGATGGGTCCAACATGGAGCCTTTGGTGGTGCCCATGAGGATCAGTCACAAAAATACCCAGGCTGAGGGGAGACAAGCAAAATCCAGACCAGCAGCGGGGGTCTGAGGCCACTGGCATGAGGTCCCGGTCTGCATGGGGCTCTCCTAGTTTCAGCACTCAAAGTCCTGCGGCCTGAGAAGCCCCTCAGTACTGGGTACAGCAGCATGGTGGTCACCCTACATCTGTGCAAGTGTAGAAGTGTGTGTATGTGTGAGTGTTAGGGTATAGGTACACACGTGTGTACGTGTGTTAGGCTGTAGGTACACAGGTGTATACGTGGGTGTTAGGTTGTAGGTACACAGGTGTATACGTGGGTGTTAGGTTGTAGGTACACACATGTGTACATGTTAGGTTGTAGGTACACAGGTGTGTACGTGTGTTAGGTTGTAGGTACACACGTGTGTACATGTTAGGTTGTAGGTACACATGTGTGTATGTATTAGGTTATAGGTACACAGGTGTGTACGTGTGTTAGGTTGTAGGTACACAGGTGTATACGTGGGTTAGGTTGTAGGTACACAGGTGTATACGTGGGTGTTAGGTTGTAGGTACACACGTGTGTACGTGGGTGTTGTTATAGGTACACGTGTGTACGTGGGTGTTAGGTTGTAGGTACACATGTGTATGTGTGTGTGTTACGTTGTAGGTACACAGGTGTGTACGTGGGTGTTAGGCTGTAGGTACACAGGTGTGTATGTGGGTGTTAGGCTGTAGGTACACACGTGTGTACGTGGGTGTTAGGTTGTAGGTACACATGTGTGTACGTGGGTGTTAGGTTGTAGGTACACGTGTGTACGTGGGTGTTAGGTTGTAGGTACACACATGTGTACGTGGGTGTTAGGTTGTAGGTACGTGTGTATGTGGCTGTTAGGTTGTAGGTACATATGTGTGTACGTGGGTGTTAGGTTGTAGGTACACACGTGTGTACGTGGGTGTTAGGTTGTAGGTACACACGTGTGTATGTGTGTGTTAGGTTATAGGTACACATGTGTGTATGTGAATTATGTTGTCGGTACACGTGTACGTGGGTGTTAGGCTGTGGGTACACGTGTGTACGTGGGTGTTAGGTTGTAGGTACACACGTGTGTACGTGGGTGTTAGGTCGTAGGTACACAGGTGTGTAGGTGGGTGTTAGGTTGTGGGTACACACGTGTACGTGAGTGTTGTAGGTACACACTTGTGTACGTGGGTGTTAGGCTGTAAGTACACACGTGTGTACGTGGGTGTTAGGTTGTAGGTACACAGGTGTATACGTGGGTGTTAGGTTGTAGGTACACAGGTGTGTACGTGGGTGTTAGGTGGTAGGTACACGTGTGTATGTGGGTGTTAGGTTATAGGTACACACGTCTGTACATGTGGGTGTTAGGTTGTAGGTACACACGTGTGTAGTGGATGTTAGGTTGTAGGTACACACGTGTGTACGTGGGTGTTAAGTTGTAGGTACACAGGTGTGTACGTGGGTGTTAGGTTGTAGGTACACAGGTGTGTACGTGGGTGTTAGGTTGTAGGTACGCACGTGTGTATGTGGGTGTTAGGTTGTAGGTACTCACGTGTGTACGTGGGTGTGTTAGGTTGTAGGTACACACGTGTGTACGTATTAGGTTGTAGGTACACACGTGTGTACGTGTGTTAGGTTGTAGGTACACACGTGTGTACATGTTAGGTTGTAGGTACACAGGTGTGTACGTGTGTGTTGTAGGTACACGTGTGTACGTATTAGGTTGTAGGTACACAGGTGTGTACGTGTGTTAGGTTGTAGGTACACAGGTGTATACGTGGGTTAGGTTGTAGGTACACAGGTGTATACGTGGGTGTTAGGTTGTAGGTACACACGTGTGTACGTGGGTGTTGTTATAGGTACACACGTGTGTACGTGGGTGTTAGGTTGTAGGTACACGTGTGTATGTGTGTGTGTTAGGTTGTAGGTACACAGGTGTGTACGTGGCTGTTAGGCTGTAGGTACACAGGTGTGTACGTGGGTGTTAGGCTGTAGGTACACACGTGTGTACGTGGGTGTTAGGTTGTAGGTACACACGTGTGTACATGGGTGTTAGGTTGTAGGTACACGTGTGTACGTGGGTGTTAGGTTGTAGGTACACACGTGTACGTGGGTGTTAGGTTGTAGGTACGTGTGTCTGTGGGTGTTAGGTTGTAGGTACATACGTGTGTACGTGGGTGTTAGGTTGTAGGTACACACGTGTGTACGTGGGTGTTAGGTTGTAGGTACACGTGTGTACGTGTGTGTTAGGTTATAGGTACACACGTGTGTATGTGTGTTATGTTGTGGGTACACGTGTACGTGGGTGTTAGGCTGTGGGTACACGTGTGTATGTGGGTGTTAGGTTGTAGGTACACACGTGTGTACGTGGGTGTTAGGTTGTAGGTACACAGGTGTGTACGTGGGTGTTAGGTTGTAGGTACGCACGTGTGTACGTGGGTGTTAGGTTGTAGGTACACAGGTGTGTACGTGGGTGTTCGGTTGTAGGTATACACGTGTGTACGTGGGTGTTAGGTTGTAGGTACACACGTGTGTACGTGGGTGTTACGTTGTAAGTACACAGGTGTGCATGCTAGGTTGTAGGTACACACGTGTGTACGTGTGTTAGGTTGTAGGTACACACGTGTGTACGTGGGTGTTAGGTTGTAGATACGCACGTGTGTACGTGGGTGTTAGGTTGTAGGTACACACGTGTGTACGTGGGTGTGTTAGGTTGTAGGTACGTGTGTACATAGGTTGTAGGTACACACGTGTGTATGTGTGTTAGGTTGTAGGTACACAGGTGTGTATGTGGGTGTTAGGTTGTAGGTACACAGGTGTGTGTGCGCTAGGTTGTAGGTACACATGTGTGTACGTGGGTTAGGTTGTGGGTACACACGTGTGTACCTGTTAGGTTGTAGGTACACAGGTGTGTACGTGGGTGTTAGGTTTTAGGTACACAGGTGTGTACGTGGGTGTTAGGTTGTAGGTACACAGGTGTGTACGTGGGTGTTAGGTTGTAGGTACACAGGTGTGTGTGCGCTAGGTTGTAGGTACACACGTGTGTACGTGTTAGGTTGTAGGTACACAGGTGTGTACGTGGGTGTTAGGTTGTAGGTACACAGGTGTGTACGTGGGTGTTAGGTTGTAGGTACACACGTGTGTACGTGGGTGTTAGGTTGTAGGTACACACGTGTGTACGTGGGTGTGTTAGGTTGTAGGTACACACGTGTGTACGTATTAGGTTGTAGGTACACACGTGTGTACGTGTTAGGTTGTAGGTACACAGGTGTGTACGTGGGTGTTAGGTTGTAGGTACACAGGTGTGTGCGCACTAGGTTGTAGGTACACACGTGTGTACATGGGTTATGTTGTGGGTACACACGTGTGTACCTGTGTTAGGTTGTAGGTACACAGATGTATACGTGGGTGTTAGGTTGTAGGTACACAGGTGTACGTGGGTGTTAGGTTGTAGGTACACACGTGTGTACGTGGGTGTTAGGTTGTAGGTACACAGGTGTGTGCGTGCTAGGTTGTAGGTACACACGTGTGTACGTGTGTTAGGTTGTAGGTACACACGTGTGTACGTGGGTGTTAGGGTGTAGGTACACAGGTGTGTGCGTGCTAGGTTGTAGGTACACACGTGTGTACCTGTGTTAGGTTGTAGGTACACAGGTGTGTACGTGGGTGTTGGGTTGTAGGTACACACGTGTACGTGGGTGTTGGGTTGTAGGTACACACGTGTGTACGTGGGTGTTAGGTTGTAGGTACGTGTGTACGTGGGTGTTAGGTTGTAGGTACACACGTGTGTACGTGGGTGTGTTAGGTTGTAGGTACACATGTGTGTACATATTAGGTTGTAGGTACACACGTGTGTACGTGTGTTAGGTTGTAGGTACACAGGTGTTTACGTGGGTGTTAGGTTGTAGGTACACGTGTGTGCGCACTAGGTTGTAGGTACACACGTGTGTACCTGTTAGGTTGTAGGTACACACGTGTGTACGTGTGTTAGGTTGTAGGTACACAGGTGTGTACGTGGGTGTTAGGTTGTAGGTACACACGTGTGTAGGTGGGTTAGGTTGTAGGTACACACGTGTGTACCTGTGTTAGGTTGTAGGTACACACGTGTGTACCTGTTAGGTTGTAGGTACACAGGTGTGTACGTGGGTGTTAGGTTGTAGGTACACACGTGTGTACGTGTTAGGTTGTAGGTACACAGGTGTGTGCGCACTAGGTTGTAGGTACACACGTGTGTATGTGGGTGTGTTAGGTTGTAGGTACACAGGTGTGTACGTGGGTGTTGAGTTGTAGGTACACAGGTGTGTACGTGGGTGTTAGGTTGTAGGTACACAGGTGTGTGCGCACTAGGTTGTAGGTACACACGTGTGTACGTGGGTTAGGTTGTAGGTACACACGTGTGTACCTGTGTTAGGTTGTAGGTACACACGTGTGTACGTGTGTTAGGTTGTAGGTACACACGTGTGTACGTGTGTTAGGTTGTAGGTACACACGTGTGTATGTGTGTTAGGTTGTAGGTACACACGTGTGTACCTGTGTTAGGTTGTAGGTACACACGTGTGTACGTGTGTGTGTTAGCTTATAGGCACACGGGTGTGTAATGAAAGTGTGACCCCTGGCATTCCTGACAGTGACGGGCTCTGGGGAGGGAGGGAAAAGAAAGCCAATTCCGACTTGAGGGAGAATGTTTGTTTCCGTAACAACAAAGAGAAATCAGAGGCAAGTAGGATAAAAGTCTAAGATCTGTATTTTGGGTGGAGGGTACATGACGTTGGCTGAGTTTGTGGGTTATCTGAAAATGGAAGG
Organism: Pan troglodytes; assembly: GCF_028858775.2. Taxonomy (NCBI): domain Eukaryota; kingdom Metazoa; phylum Chordata; class Mammalia; order Primates; family Hominidae; genus Pan; species Pan troglodytes. The sequence continues at coordinate 230,072,225 of NC_072398.2, read as the reverse complement.
GAAGAAGAGAGCAGAGGACGCAGAGCTAAGAAAGTTGGGACCTTTTTTTTTTCAGCACTACACACACACACACACACACACACACACACACACACGAACTGCAGGGGGCTCTGGAGCCATGGAGTTAGAAAAGCTCGCTGAGAGGCCAGGTGTAGTGGCTCATGCCTGTAATCCCAGCACTTTGGGAGGCTGAGGCGGGCAGATCACCTGAGGTCAGGAGTTTGAAACCAGCCTGACCAACGTGGAGAAACCCTGTCACTACTAAAAATACAAAATTATCTGGGCGTGGTGGCGCATGCCTGTAATCCCAGCTACTCAGGAGGCTGAGGCAGGAGAATCGCTTGAACCTGGGAGGCAGAGGTTGTGGTGAGCCGAGACTGCGTCATTGCACTCCAGCCTGGGCAACAAGAGCGATGCTCCGTCTCAAAAAAACAAAAGAAAAGAAAAGAAAAGCTCTCTGATCTGAGGCCGGGTGCGGTGGCTCACATCTGTAATCCCAGCACTTTGGGAGGCTGAGGCGGGTGGACCACAAGGTCAAGAGATCGAGACCATCCTGTCTAACATGGTGAAACCCTGTCTCTACTAAAAATACAAAAATTAGCTGGGCGTGGTGGTGCACACGTATAGTCCCAGCTACTCGGGAGGCTGAGGCAGGAGAATTGCTTGAACCCGGGAAGCGAAGGTTGCAGTGAGCCGAGATCATGCCACTGCACTCCAGCCTGGCGAGAGAGCGAGAGTCCATCTCAAGAAAAATAAGAAAAAAAAAAAAAAAGAAAAAATAAAAGCTCTCCGAACTGGGCTCCCTTCTGAGAGTGAGGAGGAGAGCAGGGCACAGTGGCTCACGCCTGTCAGCCCAGGACGTTGAGAGGCTGAAGCGGGAGGATCGCTTGAGGCTATGAATTCAAGACCAGCTTGGGCAACATAGTGAGACCCCATCTCTAGAAAAAATATAAAAGTTAGCCAGGCATGGTGGCGTGTTCCTGTAGTCCTAGCCACACTCAGGAGGCTGAGGTGGGAGGATCACTTGAACCCGGGAGGTGGAGGCTGCAGTGAGCCGTGATTGCACCCCTTGCATTCAAGCCTGGGTGACAGAGCAAGACCCTGTCTCAAAAAAAAAATTAAAATGTAAAAGTTCAGAAACAAATCATTGCACTTGAAAATGAGCAGTAGAAAATGGTCGAATCACAGGTGACATTGTTATGAGACGAGAGAGAATGAGGAGTGGAATTTGTGTAAACGGCGAAGCAAACTGGGAAGCGTGTTAGGAAGGAATCAAAGGCAGCAGCCTAAGGACTCCACGTGTGCCTCAGAGAGTTCAGAAAGTGATACAGGGTTGGAAACTGCAACATGGCCGTGATTACGGATGGAACGTGCAAAGCACTGGGCACCAAAGGCGGCTGAGGGAGAGGCGACAGGGCATTAATGCGCCCTGGGGAAGGAGCCAGCGTGGCTTTTGAAGTGGTCTGGCTGCCTGACTAGCCCAGAGGTGCTGCTGCCCATGAACCCACAACACAGAACAGAGGAACATGTGAACTGACACCACGGGACAGCATCGCACCTGTGGCAATTCCACAGGACAAACGCACCTGGCATCTTCAATAAATACATTTCAAGGACCACAGAGATGGAGGGAAGCCCCAGTGGCCCAGGTCGGTAGGACCCAAATGTGGGCGATTGTTTGATGAAGGCACAGAGGAATTCAGGGCAGAATGGAATCTTCTCAACAACGAGGCTGGAATAATTGGAAGCCTCTGCAAAAAAATGAACCTCAACTCGGCTCACATCGGAAACAAAAGCGATCAAAACGGACCACAGACCCGGCTGTGACTGCCCCCCAGGGTCTTGGCCTCTGCCCCAGAACACATCCCTGGAGACTGACGGTCCCAGCAGCAACAAAAACCCACGCAGGACCACCAGCCACCACCTGGGGTCCAGTTTCATCTCTCCCTCTCCACCACTTCCTTATCCCGCCCTCAGGCTCAGGGAGGTGCAGAGACTGGCTGGTCGCACAAGACCTCAGAGCACGCAGGGATTTACACCAGGTCCACCTCTGGACACAGGTCCACCCACCTGTGTCCAGAGGGGTGCCCTGCACAGCATGCGTGTATACACATACGCACGCACACAGTCTCACATAAACGCACTCATACACATGTACACACATGCACTCACTCATGGTCGCACACTCAAGCACTCACACATACAAGCACTCACAGTCACATGCTCACACATACAAGCACTCAACCTTACACATCCACATACATGCACTCATTCAGTCACATGCTCACACATACATGCACTCACTCAACCTTACACACCCACATACATGCACCCACACTCAACCTTACACACCCACATACATGCACTCACACACAAGGCACTCACACACACATGCTCACTCACGTGCAAGCTCACACACCCACATACGTGTACTCACATAGGCACTCACCCCCCCATACACTCACATACCTGCACTCACACTCCCGCAGGCTCACACAGTCTCACATTGACAAACATGCACTCACACACACCCCCATATACACTCACACCTGCTCCTACAGTGATACGTCTGTATGCGCACACATGTTCACACACACACACAGGCACACTCGCCTGTCCTCACACACATGCTCATATACATACACACCCACGACACACACACACACCTCTGAGCGGGCCCAGAACTCAAGGCTGCCTGGGTCCCAGGCCTGTCTGCACCCAGGTTTGAGGTTCCTGCTGGCCGGCAGTGCTGCCCAGCCCAGCCCTGTGGTCAGCCAGGCAGGTGGGGTCAGGGGCAGGGATGTGGTGGAGCTGGGAAGGGGGGCCCCTCCTGAGCCGGCACTCCAGGCCCCCTGCGTCCCCTCTCCCTGGCAGGCTCACCGGTTGATCTCAGACTTGCAGGTCAGTTGGAATCTGTGTTCCTTGGCCTCGGTGGGCTGGAAGATCACACAGAACTGCAGCGTTTCCAGGGGCAGGATCGTCCCAAACCCATCGTTGGGCTGGACGTCCACAAACTGGAAATGGAAGAGTGCTCTGAGGGCGTGTCACGGGGAGACCACGTGGACACACGTGCGGCAGGGCCGTGAGTGTGAGAGATGAGTGTGATCGTGTGTGAGCGAATGTGAGGGTGAGAGTGTCGCTGTGAACGAGTGTGTGTCAGCAAGTGTGTGAGTGTGAGTGCATGTGTATGAGTGCATGAGCAATTGTGAGCATGTGCATGTGTGTGCACGCGTATGTGTGTGTGTGTGCTGGGGGGAGAGAGAGGGAGGATGGCGGTGTTGGCAGCGGGGCAGCCCAGGGAAAGGTGAGGGGTGCCCAGGCTTGGGCCTCTTCCCAGCTACCTTGTGTGGCCCCAGCAGGGGAAAGTCTCAGAAGGAAGAGCGGGGAGAGGGATCTGGAGCGCAGGAGGTGCACAGGACCGAGGCAGAAGTTGGGCTGCACGCCCAGGGCTGGTGTGCAGGGTGGGGAGGCCCAGGCGTGGAGGGGTGCAGCTGAGAGGCGGAAGTTGGGCCACACGCCCACGCGTGGGGGACCCTGGAGCAGTGGCCGCTGCATCCTGTCCCCAGGACTTCCCAGCCTCGCCCCTCTTACCCCAGGCCTGGCTGCAGGAGGTACCTTGGGAAGCCTGACGAACCCGAACTCCTGGGGCAGGAGCGAGTGGTTGTGGAGGCTGATTTCCGTCCTGATGGCCTCATAGATGGTGCAGTAGCCAAAATCCACCTCCGAGGGACTGAGCTCCAGGTCCGAGGTGGTGACAATGGCATGCACGGTGAATCCCACTGGCTTGTTCTGAGACATAAAGGGCACAGGCGCCCTTGCAGCCACTCGGAGACTTACCAAGTGCTCCCCAAACTCTGAGGCGCAACCACTGCTGCTGCCTTGTGGCCATGGCCCACCGTTTCCAGGACACGACGAGGCCGTCTCTTCATAAAACCCACTTCCCTGTGACTGCTCCCTGACATGGGGGGAGGAGCTGCGGGTGGGTGGCAGCTGAGAGTCCGCTGCAGGTGGAGTGGGGTGCATGTGTCTCTGTGTGCGGCACACGTGGGCGCATAGACGTGTGCAGCTGAGTGTGTGGGGCACCCCTCATGTGTGCACATGCAGGTGCAGGTGCCTGGGACACAGCCCTGCTGGCCTGGATGGGCCTCGGAGGCCTCTCTCTGGCCCATGAGCACCCTCCCAGCAGGCAAGCCCCTCTGGCTGCTAGACGCCTCCTGGAAGGCAAGTGAGGATGAGCCCTTTTGGGGGCCCTCGCCCGGGTGCTGGGCCTGGCCTTCCAGGAAAGCCCCTGCTCCCCAGGAGCGCCCAGCATCCCTGGGAAGTGCCCCAACACAGACCTGGTCGGCAACCCATATGGTCATCGGGGCCTCCAGGACTCGGGTCTCCTTGTCAAAATACCTCCCCGCGTCCTCCGGGAGGGAGTGTCTGAAAGGGGCAGACGAGGCGAATGTGCTTTCCTCTTTCCATTTTGTGAAATGACAATAAGACCCACTGTCACTGGTGCTTCTACATCCCGTGAGAGCTACAGCGTCTCTGAAACATCAGCGCTGGGAGACGCATCGCGCCGCCCTCCTGCTCTCGCACAGAACCGGCGAGCACGTGGCCCCTGTGGCCCCGTGAGGGCTCTGGCGTGTCTAAGTAGCCAGTCACTCCCGGGAGCAACACAAGTGACTGTGGCTCAAAAGCTGTGTTTAAATAAACAGGAATAAATTCAATAGTCATGTTTCAAATTAATATGGAGTTTGCATCGTAAAGGAATCCTAAAAAGCCCTTTAAAAATGCATTTTCACTTTAATCAGAGTTTGATCTCTGATTACATAAGTTAACGTTGTTAAAGAAATATCAGGAAAAGGGCCGGGCGTGGTGGCTCACGCCTGTAATCTCAGCACTTTGGGAGGCTGAGGCGGGCGGATCACGAGGTCAGGAGATGGAGACCATCCTGCCTAACACGGTGAAACCCCATCTCTACTAAAAAATACAAAAAATTAGCCAGGTGTGATGGCAGGCACCTGTAGTCCCAGCTACTCGGGAGGCTGAGGCAGGAGAATGGCGTGAACCCGGGAGGCAGAGCTTGCAGTGAGCCGAGATAGTGCCACTGCACTCCAGCCTGGGCGACAGAGCGAGACTCTGTCTCAAAAAAGAAAGAAAGAAAGAAAGAAATATCAGGAGAAGTAAAATAAGAAAGAAAAACATCAGCCTCCCTGTGACAGGCGGCCGGCGGGGGCAAGTCCAGGAAGCAGCCGATTTTAAGCTCAGCTCCGCCCTGTTCCCCTCGTAGTCCCACCAGGCCCGTGCCTGCTGCACCCACCTCCCCTACCAAGCTCCACTGAGCATCATTTGTCTGGACCTCGGTCCCGGCCCGGATGCTGAGGGCAGCTCTGGGGGGCTGGGATCGGACACAGGACGTCCAGTCTCCAAAGCACAACAAATGTTCAAGCGCAGAAATCAAAGTTCACCTGGCAAAAGCAGAGACCAGGGGATGCAGCCAGCAGGCCTGGGAAGAGCCTTGGATTGGACGAGGGACGGCTGGGTGACAGGGACACCCTCAAGACACAGGTAAAGGAGCAAATGTCAGGTGTGCACTGAGCTTGAAACAGAACCCCAGGGAGTTACTGGGAAAGGGATGAAGACAGGGAAGACAGTGGGGGAGTGCACGGACCGCAGGGTACCCGTAGCAAGCCAGAGCCTTATCCTGGGCCACCTTATCCGGCAGGTAGCAGACTCTCAGTGGCCATGAGAGCCACCGGCCATGCATGGGAGACACGCAGCCTCCCAGCCTTTTCAACAACGAGGCTGGAATAATTGGAAACCTCTGTACAAAAAAATGAACTTCAACTCGGCTCACATCTTAAACAAAAGCAACCAAAACGGACCACAGACCCGGCTGTGACTGCCCCCCAGCGTCATGGCCTCTGCCCCAGAACACATCCCTGGAGGCTGATGATCCCGGCAGCAATGAGAACAGAGGAGTGGCCAGTGGCGAGGAGCGCCTCGGAGCCCACAACCTCCCACGTCCTCCTGTCCCGGCCTTGGCGTCCTGGCACCTACCGCGGCAGGAACTTGAGCTGCACGGAGTAGGACGACTGTGCCTGGATGTAGCCTGTCTCGGGCAGGAGCTCCAGGTGGGCCCTCAGCTCCTTGCACACCTCGAACTTCAGGCGCAGGGCAGCTTTCGACCTGTGGGCGTGTCGCAGGGCACTGGGTCAGGTGCCACAGTCGTGATTCTGTGTGTGCTCAATGCCTGGAGTTATTAAAACATTTCTAGCACCCAAGCCCCCGACAGGTGCTCAGAGCCCACCCACTCCAAGCCATGCACGTGCACCTCGACAATCGGAGTCCTCAAAGCCCTGCTTTGTAAGGGCTGTTTTTTCTGAAATGAAATCTGATGAAGAATTCTTAAAAATAACCACATCGAAACGGAAGCGCGGTCCTAATGGGCTCTCGGGAACCAGATGCTTTCCGGGAAGAGCACCTGCCAGGCAGCCCCTGGGTGCGGGGCCCTGGAGGGGACATGAGGGGTGGAACCCCTCCCTCCAGGGCTCTGCCCGCCTCCTGCCCAGGGCGTCCCCACATCCTGCAGCTCAAGCACAGGGCACATGGGGGGCCTGGGACAGCCACAGGCCTCGGTGATGACAGCAGCCTCCAACCCAAGACGAGCCTGAGAGAGCCAAGGTACCCACCAGTCACCTGGGAGGCCCTGCGTCTGTCCGGTCCCTACCTCCGGCTCCCTTAAGCCAACGGCCTCCTCAGGACCACCTGGAGCCTCCCTGTTCCCACAGTGAAGCCTCCCTCCCCTCCCCGTCTTTGAGCGTCTGCTAAACAGTGGTGTGGCCACCCCGCCACAGCTGCCCCGGGCAATCCACGAGGGGGGACCCAGAGGGTGTGGCAGTGAGAAATCTCCTCCCTCCTGTGCTTCCATGCCACAGTCACCCATGCTGTGGCAGCCTCATCTCCGTCCAACACAGACCTGCCTCTGACCTCTGACCACTACCCAGAGGCCACCCCCAGTGCGTCTGGGCACGCCAGCCTCTGCACCCCTACTGCTGGGCCCCATGGGAGGCGGGCGCCCGGGTGCTCAGAGACTGCGCCCTCCCCGTCAGGCAGACGCTGCTCTGCCTTCCGGTTCCCTTATGGGGCCAGAGTCTATACAAACGAGCACACGGCTACACTGAGGTACACACAACCACAGCCGGAGACCATCCACAGAGCTGGGCCCCACTCAGCCCTCAATGCCCGACAGACACGCCCAGGCCCTTTCTGTCAAGTTTCCAAGGCCACTGAGAGGCTGTAGTAGGACGGATGCCGGAGGCGAGCAGACTCCAGCGCAGACACGCCAACACACGCAGCTGGCTCCCGGGTCACCGCAGGCTGCACATTCCCGGCCCATGCCGGGCCCACAGGAGTCCGACAGCAGGAGGGCAGGCGCCGCGGGAGCTGTTCCTACCCAGGTCACCGGGGAGAGGTGGCTGTGCCTGGGGCCGGTGCCCGGGGCCTCTGTGTCCGCACACCCTGCTCCTTGGTGCTGGTGGCACAAGGGCTCCGTCATGGAAACCCCGCAGGCCCAGCCTCGCCGTCCCTCTGCGCTTTGCCACCGGCGTGGCTGTTCAGGGCAGGCTGCTTGCTCTGATGTCTGGAGCCCTTGCCAAACCCTGCAAGTGGAGGCTTCCTCCTCCAGGCTCACGCTGCCTGTGTCCACGAGGGGCTGAGGACTCTGGCCAGGCCCAGGCGGGCAGTGCGTTTCCTGTGGCTGCTGAAAGGATTTGCCCCAAGCTTAGGGGCCCCACAACACAGAGGCACATTCATTCTCTCCACGTCCTGGAGGTCAGAAGCCAAGACGGAGCTAAGGCCGAGGTGCGGGCAGGGCCGTGCCCTTGTGGCTCTACGGGACAGGTTTCTCCTCTCCTTTCACAGCCTCTAGAAGCTGCAGTGTCCCCGGGCTCGGGGCCCTTCCTCCATCTTGGAAGCCGACAGTGCAGTGTCTTCAAATCGGCCTGACTCTGACCCTCCTGCCTCCCTGTGACGCCTCCCGTGATGACACTGGCGCCTCCCAGATGATCCTGGATCACCCCCCACCAAGGTCCCTCTCCCCAACCACGTCTGCTAAGCCCCCTCCTTGCCACACAGGATGCCGTTCAGGGCCTGGACAGCAGCCGTGGCAGCCCCAGGTGCCATGTCCCCGCTGGCCACTGGGGGGCTCACCGCGTGTGCACAGGCAGGCAGCGGCTCACCCCGTGTGCGTGGGTCACCCCGTGTGCGTGGACAGGAGGGGGCTCACCGCGTGTGCACGAGCACAGAGTCCTGGTAGAGCCGGTCATACATGCAGATCTTCAGGTCCACGCTGGGCTTCGGCACCCAGACTGGCACGTCGATGGCCACGCCCACGACCCTGAAATGCAGCTGCATATGGACACAGGAGCTCAGCAACAGGAGTTCCTTGGGCCCAGCAGGCAATGTTGGTGAGCACTGACACCGCTCCCAGGAGGAACGTTTCATGGGCTTGAGTTTTCTAACTCTTTGGGATGGCTGTGGCACTTTTCATATCATATCATTTAAAATGTTCGTTTTTTTTTGAGACGGAGTCTCGCTCTGTCGCCCAGGCTGGAGTGCAATGGTGTGATCTCGGCTCACTGCAACCTCTGCCTCCCGCGTTCAAGCCATTCTCCTGCCTCGGCCTCCCAAGTAGCTGGGGTTACAGGCGCCCGCCACCATGCCAGGCTAATTTTTGTATTTTTAGTAGAGATGGGGTTTTGCCACGTTGGCCAGGATGGTCTTGAACTCCTGACCTCAGGGATCCACCCACCTCGGCCTCCCAAAGTGCAGGGATTACAGGCGTGAGCCACTGCGCCCGGCCAAATATTCTTTTTATTTTCTAAATGTTCAACTACTACTAGAACGGAATACTGGATCACCAAGTACCTACCAGTCAGCTTCATACTCATTAACATTTAGGTGTTTAAAAAAACCTTTCTATGGGCGAGCACAGTGGCTCACACTTGTAATTCCAGCACTTTGGAGGCCCAGGTGGGAGGATGCTTGAGCCCAGGAGTTTGAGACCAGCCTAGGCAGCGTGGTGAGACCCCCGTCTCTACAAAAAATACAAAACTTAGCCAGGCATGGTGGTGTGTGCCTGTGGTCCCAGCTACATGGGAGGCTGAGGTGGGAGAATCGCTTGAACCCGGGAGGCAGAGGTTGCAGTGAGCCAAGACAGTGAGATCTGCTTCTCCCCAAGCACTGACTCCTGGGGCCTCAGGAGGTTAGAGAGTATGAGTGAGGTTTTGGGAGGGCCAGCAAGCCCCGGGCTGGGGAAGTGCAGCAGCCCAGCACGAAGCCGCCTAGGCAGTGGTACTGTCCTGGTGCTGTGAGGTGAGCCGAGGACTCTGAACACTGTCGAGGATGCCAGGAGCCTCAACCTGGGACAGGCAACCGCCCCAGCCCATGCGGGTGCATAGGGGGTGCAGAGAAATGTTTAAACGTAGAAAGTTGTCACTTGGGGCTGGGCACGGTGGCTCACTCCTGTAATCCCAGCACTTTGGGAGGCTGAGGCGGGCGGATCACTTGAGGTCAGGAGTTCGAGACCAGCCTGGCCAACACAGTGAAACCCCATCTCTACGAAAAATACAAAAGTTAGCCGGGTGTGGTGGCACGCACCTGTAATCCCAGCTACTCGAGAGGTTGAGGCAGGAGGATCACTTGAGCCCAGGGGTTAGAGGCTGAAGTGAGCTGTGGTCCTGCCACTGCATTCCAGCCTGGGTGACAGAACGAGACCCTAACTCAAAAAAAAAAGAAAAAAGAACAAAGGCTCTGCGTGTGTGCATGTGAGTGGGGGCTCTGTGTATGTGCGTTTGTGCATGTGCGTGAGGGCTCTGCATGTGTGCATGTGGACGTGTCTGTTGGGGCTCTGCGTGTGTGCATGTGTGTGGGACTGCGTGTGTGTGCGTGTACGTGTGGGCTCTGCGTGTGTGCATGCATGCATGTGTATACATGCATGTTTTGCATGGGCATGCGTGTATGTGCTCACAGCATGCCTGCCTGTGTATGCCAGTGTGCGTGTGTGCACACTCGTGTGCGTGCGTGTTGTAAACTGTGGTGCCAACCATCCGTGCCACCAACTGGCCATCCCTGTGTGGGCAAATGGCGACCTTGTGGCCAAGGGCAGCTGCTGCATGAGGCTGTGGAGGCAGGGGCCAGGGTGTGTGCGTGGCGTGGCAGCAGGAATACTCACCGTGGGGCACTGGGGGTTCTTAAACGTGACTTTGAACCTGGCTTGGACGTCGCCTGGGACGACTGGAGTGAAGATGATGGGCACCTTGATGGAGCTGAAGGGGCCAATTTCCCCTTCTGTTACCTGCACAGGAAGAGATGCCATGGGGTCTGCCAGGCTTCATGGCTTTTAAGATCCCTTCCCAACCCTCACAATGGCATGTTGCTGCAAGGATGGAAGGTGGCGGGACCCGTGTCCCTGGGTGGCCACTTGGCCACAGATGTCCTGGGCCTGGCCCAGCCCTTGGAGGACTTACTGTCGTGGGATCCCAGCCAGTGGAGTTGGGGGCAGCCTGAACTCTCCTCCACATCCTCCCCCTGCTCATGAGCTCACGGCCGTGTCCCAGCCAGGGAGGCCGCGGCCAGCATCCACCCCAAGTTTCACCCAGTGCCCCACACCCGGGAAACAATCTGTGGCTTGGGTCCTGCACAGCCGGAGGCGGTGGCCCCATGCCAGCTGAGATGACAAGAGGCCTGGAGGCTGCAAGTCCCTGGTGGACAAAGTCTGGCTTGTCTCTGGTCAAACGCAAGGGCCACCTGGCGGCGAGGGCCAGTGGGTTGGGGTGCAGCTGGGGCTGGGGGAAGGTGGGCGGTGTCTTGATCGTGGCAGCTATTTTAGGGCCTGAGCTGGCTGACCTCCCCCAGCGTGATCTCCGTCTGCTCTTCGCTGGGAGGTATCACTGTGGTTAATCTCTCTGGTTCTGGAAGAGAAGGGGGATCCAGAGGTGAGGGTTGGCAGGGTGGAGGCAGTGTGGCCCAGGCCCCCTTGGGACGTGGTCACCACCTCCAAACCCATATCCTGGGCTCTGTCCTTTCTGAACATAGTGGAGCCATCCGTGTGGCCCCTTGGGGGACCCAGGCCCAGAGAGGGTGCAGCCAGTCCCCACCGTGCCCGGAGGGCTTTGGAAGCCCTTTCCCAAAGACCCCCATTTTCTCACGACCTGTCGGCCCAGGGCGAGGGTATTAGAGGCTGGAGTGGGAAGGATAACTAAGTCCAGAAAATTCTAAAACAGTGTCATCTTTTGGGGATGTTTCTTCTCTTACCATCATATCTGGTAACCTAACTTCCCATAGCTGTAGCGTACTGTTCCCTACGGGTACCTGCTACTGGCGTGTTTGAGTCATCACTTCCCTGTGGCAGGCTCCTGGTTTCCATCTGCCACTGGGTTCTGGGGGCACCAGCCGGCAGTTGGTCAGCAGCAAGGCCCCGGGTAGCAGAGCTGTTTCCTTGCAAGTCTGAGCAGGACTTTTTGTTGACTTTGCACCTGAACAGAGGCAATCTGAGAGGCCACGCGCAGGTTGGTGTTCTCCTTTGGCCTCTGTCGTGCTGCCCGGTCGGGTCAGAGCAGCTGGGCCGCCAGCCAGGCCAGGTCACTGTGGGGAGCCCCCACGGGCTTGCCAGAGCCTGCCCCGGGCTCAGCGTCTGGACGGCAGAGCTCTTCAGGAGCCAGGTGGCGACTTTGGAGCACCATGCACATCATTTCTGGGGTCTGGAGTTGTAAAGGCCGCAGGGACCCCTGTTCTTTTTTTTTTTTTTTTCTTTTAGACGGAGTCTTGGTCTGTCATCCAGGCTGGAGTACAATGGTGTGATCTTGACTCACTGCAACTTCTGCCTCCCGGGTTCAAGTAATTCTCCTGCCTCAGCCTTCCGAGTAGCTGGGATTACATGCACCTGCCATCATGCCTGGCTAATTTTTGTATTTTTAGTAGAGACGGGGTTTCACCATATTGGCCAGACTGGTCTCGAACTCCTGACCTTGTGATCTGCCCGCCTTGGCCTCCCAAAGTGCTGGGATTACAGGCGTGAGCCACTGTGCCCGGCCAAGGGTCCCCGGTTCTGAAAGTGGAAGGGGTGCGGCTGCCTCAGGAGTCACCACGGCAACAAGAACCTGGACCTGAGCCCAGGTGGTCAGATTCTGGGGCCAGCAGCTTTTTGGTATTTAGAGACAAGGTCTCACTCTGTTGCCCAGGCTGGAGTGCAGTGGTGCGATCACTGCACCCTGCAGCCTCGGCCTCCTGGTTTCAAGTGACCACAGATGCATGCAGCCATGCTTGGCATATATATATATATATTTATGTGTATATTGGTAGAGACATGGTCTTGTTATATTGCCCAGGCTGATCGCAAACATCTGGGCTTAAGCGATCCTCCTGCGTTGGCCCTCCAAAGTATTGGGATTATAGGCATGAGCTACCATGGCCTGGCCTCCTTATTCTAGTCTTTTCTTTCCTTTCTTCTTCTTTTTTTTTTTTTGGCAGGGTCTCACTCTGTCACCCAGGCTGCAGTGCAGTGGTGTGATCACAGCTCACTGCAGCCTCAACTTCCCAGGCTCAAGCGATCCTCCTGGCTCAGCATCCTGAGTAGCTGGGACTACAGATGCATGTCACCACGCCTGGCTAAATTTTCTTCTTTGTAGATATGGGGTCTCACCATGTAGTACTTTTCAATGTATTAAGCGTCCTTATTTGATATTTGATGTCTGATAATACCCATGTCTGAACCATGCAAGATTGCTGCAATTCCTTCCTTCCTTCCCTTTCCTTCCTTCCTCTTTCCCTCCCTCCCTCCCTCCCTTACTTCCCCTCCCTCCCTCCTTTCTTTCTTTCAACAGAGTCTTGCTCCTTCACCCAGGCTGGAGTGCAATGGCGTGATCTCGGCTCACCACAACCTCTGCCTCCCGGGTTCAAGTGACTCAAGTGCCTCAGCCTCTCAAGTAGCTGAGATTACAGGTGCGTGCCACGACGTCTGGCAAATTTTTTGTATTTTTAGTAGAGATGGGGTTTTGCCATGTTGCCCAGGCTGGTCTTGAACTGCTGACCTCAAGTGATCCGCTTGGCCTCCCAAAGTGCTGGGATTACAGGTGTAAGCCACCGTGCCCGGTCAACTGCAGTACTTTCTGTTGTTTCTGTGTGAGTGATTTTTTTCTATTTTTTTTTTTTTAAGGAATAAGTTGCATATAGTAAAATGGACTCTTCTTAGTGGAACTTTCTGTAAGTTTTGACAGATGCATGTGGTTGTACACTCATCACAGCAATCAAGACGCTGAATGGCCCCACCGTGCCCACGTCGCCCATGCCCCTTTCTAGTCAACCCCTTCCCCTGCCCCAGCAACCAGTGATCTATTTTGTCTCTACAGTTTTGCCTTTTTTTAGCCAAAATATTCTTTTTCTAGAATGTCACAAAAATGGAGTCACAGAGCTTACAGTCTTTTGCGTCTGAGTTCTTTCCCTTAGCATGATGCATTTGAGACTGGTCCACGGCACTGCCTCTATCAAAGGTTCATGTCTGTTTGCTGCTCGGCAGTGCTGTGTGGCAGGGACCCCACGGTTTCTCTATCCACTCCCCACGCATGGGACATTAGAGTTGTTGGTTTTTGCCAATTGCAAATAAGCTCTCTACAAACATTCACATACAGGTTTTTGCGGGAATTTAAGTTTTAGCTTCTCTTGGTGGATACCTAGGAGTGGCCTTGGTGGGTGTCTGGCTTTGCTGCTGAGCATTTCGCTGGTGGCCATGCCATTCTGCATCCCCAGGGGCAGCATTAGAATTCCAGCTGCTCCTCACCGGCACTTGCTATTGTTAAACTTGTTGTTCTTTGTTTATAATTTAGCTGTTCTTATAGGTGTGTAGTGTTGTCCCATTGTGGTTTTAATTTACATTTTCTTCATCTCATGTTTAATGATGTTGAGCGTCTTTTCACGTGCGAATTTCTCATCCACGTATCTTCTCTGGTGAAGCATCTGTTCAGTCTTTTGCCCATTTTTTTTTTTTTTTTTTGAGATGGAGTTTCATTCACTCTCATTGCCCAGGCTGGAGTGCAATGGTGCAGTCTCAGCTCACTGCAAACTCTGCCTCCCAAGTTCAAGCGATTCTCCTGCCTCAGCCTCCCGAGTAGCTGGGATTACAGGTGTCTGCCGCCATGCCCAGCTAAGTTTTGTATTTTTAGTAGAGACGGGGTTTTGCCATGTTGGCCAGGCTGGTCTCAAACTCCTGACCTCAGGTGATCTGCTCACCTCGGCCTCCCAAAGTGCTGGGATTACAGGTGTGAGCCACCGCGCCTAGGCTTTTGCCCATTTTTTGACTGGGTTATTTTCCAATTGAGATTTGAAAATTACATATTTTGGACACAAATTTTTTATCGGATTTGTGATTTGCTAATGCTTTCCGCCAGTCTGTGGCTTATCTCTGCAGTCTCTTAACAGCGTCTTTCAAAAAGCAGATGTTCTTGGTTTTGGCGAAGTCCAGTTTACAATTTTTAAACCAGGGGCCATAGTTTCAATGTCATGTCTAAGAAAAACCTTTGCCTCACCTAGGGCCACACATTCTCTCCTGTGTTTTTTTCGGGGGCAATTTTATATTTTTAGGCTTAACTTTTAGGTACATCATCTATTTTGAGTAGCTTTTGTTTACAGTGTGAGGAACGAATTAAAGTTAAACTGGAGGGGGGTGTATTAGTCTGTTTCACCCTGCTATAAAGAACTGCCCGAGACTGGGTAATTTATAAAGGAAAGAGGTTTAATTGACTCACAGTTCCACCTGGCTGACAAGGCCTCAGGAAACTTACAGTCATGGTTGGAAGGGGAAGCAGGCACGTCTCACACAGCGGCAGGAGAGAGAGAGGTGAGAGCATGTTTATAACATCATCAGATCTCATGAGAATTCACTCACTATTATGAGAACAGCATGGGGAAAACCTCTCCCATAATTCAATCACTTTCCTCTCTCCACACGTGGGGATTATAATTTGAGACGAAACCTGGGTGGGGACACAGAGCCAGACTATATCAGGGGGCTTATGTTTATCCAATTGTTATGGCCTCACTTGTTGAAAAGACTGTTCTTTCTCCAAGCAATTACCTTTGCACCTCTGTTCAAAACCAGTTGACTATAATTGTGTGTCTATTTTTGGATTCTCTTGTTCCGTTGGGTCTCTGTCTCTGTTCAACACCACACTGTCTTGTTACTGTACTTCATAGTAATCTTGAAATCAGGTAGTGTAAGTCCTTGAAATTTGTTTTTTCAAAATTGTTTTGGTCACTCTAGGTCCTCTGGTTTTCCATATAAACGTTATAATCAGCTTGTCAATTTCCATTTAAAAATCTTCCTGGAATTTTGGTTGGAATTGCATTGATCCATAGTTAGTTCTGGGATACTCACATTTTAGTGAAGTGTTCCAATGGTTAGTTCCTACAGTATAGAAAATCTGCTTGATGGCCAGGTGCAGTGGCTCAGGCCTGTAATCTTAGCACTTTGGGAGGCTGAGATGAGTGGATCACTTGAGGTCAGGAGTTTGAGGCCAGCCTGTGTGATGCAAACCGCCTCATGCAGACTGCAGAGAATACCGTTCAGGCTGAAAGAGCGTCGGTGAGCGGCCAACGCACAGGCAGCCTCCCTCAGAAGAGCACAGCTTTGGCTCAGCACGCAGGGAATTCCACGAGAAGCATGGCTCACTGCAACCTCCGCCTCCCCGCTTCAAGAGATTCTCCTGTCTCAGCCTCCGGAGTAGCTGAGACTACAGGCGCCTGCCACCATTCCTGGCTCATTTTTTGTATTTTCAGTAGAGATGGGGTTTCACCTTGTTGCCCTGGGTGGTCTCAAACTCCTGACCTCAGGTGATCCACCCGCCTCGGCCTCCCAAAGTGCTGGGATTACAGGCGTGAGCCACTGGGCCCGACCAAGGTGTTTCCAGTTCTGAGGCCAATTTAAAGGCCAGGGGTCATTGTAATGAGTAGAGAAGAAAATAAAGAAAGAGGATAAAAGGCTAGAGTATAAAGTTAAAAAAAAAAAGAAAAGAAACAAAAAAGCAAGACCAATGTAAAGCACAAAATAAGATGGTAGAAACGAATCCAAATATATCAATCATCACAACACATTTAAATAGATTAAATGTTCTAAGAAAGTCAAAGACTGTCAGACTGGATAAACAGACCAAAACTGTATAACACATAGATGAGAAAGAAAGAAAGAAAAAAGGAAGGAAGGAAGGAAGGGAGGGAAAGAGAGAAAGAAGGAAAGAAAAAGACAGACAGACAGACAGACCTAGTTAAATGGGGAGATAATGGTTATGAATTACAAGACTCAATTTTTTTTTTTTTGAGACAGGTTCTCTGTCGCCCAGGCTGAGTGCAGTGGTGCAATCACAGCTCACTGCAGCCTTGACCTCCTGGGCTCAAGCCATCTTCCTGCCTTTGTCCCCCAAGTAGCTGGGACTACAGAGGCACATCACCACACCTGGCTAATTAAAAAAAAACTTTTAGTAGAGATGGAGTCTCCCTATGTTTCCCAGGCTGGTCTCAAACTCCTGAGCTCAAGCGATCTTCCTGCCTTGGCCTCCCAAAGTGCTGGTATTACAGGTGTGAGCCGCTGCACCCAGCCTCAATACTGTTAAGATGTCAGTTCTCCCCAAATTGATCTATAGATTCAATGCTCTGCCAATCTGATTCACGCTATGCTTTTTTGGTAGAAATAAAAAAGCTGATTCTACAGTTTATGTGGAAATGTAAAGGACCTAAACTATCCTGAGGCCCTAATGCAAATATTGTGGAAAAAAAAGAACAAAGTTGGGTGACTTACACTACCTGGCTTCAAGGCTTTGTCTGAGTCCATGATAACCAAGACAATGGCTCTGGCATAAGAATAATTAAATGGATCAATTAATCAGAAAAAAGAGGCGAGAACTATATAAGCTCATGCTTATATGGTCAATTGACTTGCTTTTTTTTTTTTTTTGAGACAGTATTTTACTCTTATAGGCCAGGCTGGAGTGCAATGGCGCGATCTCAGCTCACTGCAACCTCTGCCTCCCGGGTTCAAGCAATTCTCTTGCCTCAGCCACCCAAGTAGCTGGGATTACAGGCGCCCGCCACCACGTCTGGCTGATTTTTTGTATTTTTAGTAGAAATGGGGTTTCACCATGTTGGCCAGGCTGGTCTCAAACTCTTGACCTCAAGTGATCCTCCTGCCTCGGCCTCCCAAAGTTCTGGGATTACAGGCATAAGCCACTGTGCCTGGATGGTCAATTGATTTTTGACACGGACAACGAATGGATCGAATGGGATAGCAGAGTCCACTTGTGTCGTGGAATACACAAACACGCACCAGGGGAAATGAGCCTCAGCCCTGACTTCCACCACAAGCAGGAGTGAATTTGAGGTGGATCGTACACCTCAACACAAAAGTGATGTCCTATGTCTTTATGACCCTGGAGGAGAAAAAAATTGCCTAAAAATCATAAAAAACAAATTCCAATAGAAATGACTGGTAAATATGCAAAGACTGGACTGAAGAACTTTGATTTGAGAAAAGACGTCATAAAGGGAGAGGAAGGCCCAGCCACAGACTCGGAGGCAGCACCTGCAACATTCCTCAGGGAGGAGGGCTGGAATCTGGGTGCATGAAGAGCTCCTATGAATGAATGAGAAGAAGACAGACAACCCCACAGAAGAACAAGGGATAGCCTTAAACAGAGATGTCACACCAAAGAAGATACAACTTGTAAATGGGCCCAGGGAAAGACACGCAATCTCACTGGTGATCTGGGAAACCAAAAAGCAACATCTCAACAGCAGACCGTGGTGCAGGCCCCCCAGACACGCAGCCCCGGGCCGTGTGACCTCGTGCTCCTGCGGATGTGAAGCAAGGCCCTCAAGCCCAGTGTGGCCCCGTAGGACCCTCTGTGACCAGGCAGAGCTGGGCTTCCGGGCTGTCCAGTAGGGCAGCCGTTGCCCACAGGTCGCTATGGAGCATGTGAAATGTGGCCCTTGTGGAGGAGGACCTGAATTTTCACTATTATTTAATTTGGATCAATTTAAGTTTAAATAGCCAGATGTGGCAGTGACAGCCACGCTGGACAGCACAGTCTTGTACACTGTTGGTGGGAGTGTAAACTTGCACAACCACTTTGAAAAAGAACTCGGTGGGCTGGGCGAGGTGGCTCATGCCTGTAATCCAGCACCTTGGGAGGCTGAGGTGGGCAGACAGCCTGAGTTCAGGAGTTCCACACCAGCCTGGGAAACATGGCGAAACCCTGTGTCTACAAAAAAATACAAAAACTAGCCAGGTGCGGTGGCGCGTGCCTGTAGTTCCAGCTACTCAGGAGCTGAGGCAGGAGGATTGCTTGAGCCCGGGAGGTCGAGGCTGCAGTGAGCTGTGACTGCACCACTGCACTCCAGCCTAGGCGACAGAGTGAGACCCTGTCTCAATAGAAAAAGAACTCACTTTGGTATTAGCTGATGCCAGTGAGGCTGGCTATGCCCTGTGATGCAGGCATGAGCCCCAGCCAGGTGCCCTGTGGGAACTCACACACAGGCCAAGGGGCAGTGCAGAACGGCCGCCTTCGCAACAGTGTGTACCACGAACGCTCCCAAGTGCGCACTGGCAGGAGGACGGATCTAGAACCCGAGGCTCTCTCAGGAAAGGAGACGCCACACAGTGGTGAGGACAAGAAGTGCAGCTCACACCGGAAGTGCGGCTCACACCGGAAGTGCGGCTCACACCGGAAGTGCGGCTCACACCGGAAGTGCGGCTCACACAGGCTGTGGAGAACCGGCCCAGCTCCGCGCTGAGCCGCAGGGCGCGCGGAATGCGCACCACGCGAAGACAGACAGGAGGAGGACGGAGGTTTCTGGATCTCGATGCGTATGTGGGAAAACGATCAAGAGAAGCAAGGAGGAGACGCAAGCGATTCCCGATGGCGGCGGGCTGCAGGGCAGGAGGCATGGGGAGGGCAGGGCCCGCCCGTTTCTCGGCACCTCTCCCCGCTGGTGCGCATCTAACAACAGCCACAGCTGCAGAGCTAGACAGAAGCCCCCCGCAGCCCGGCCCCTCCAGGGGGCACCTCAGAGCCTCTTCCCTGCCCCGTGCGGCCCCGCCCGTGCTGGGCCTGCTGGGCCAATGCTGGAGGTGCCTTCAAGTCTTCGGTTAGCGTCAACGTGAATGTACATTTTCGTCCACTCCAAAAACAACACTTAGTGGCACATAAGAATATTTTCTTGCTTAACCGTCACTTAACATCGAAGGCCTGGGAAAATTCTCTACTTTCCAGCCCTCCCCTGGGCCCCTCAGCCCCCTGGAATGCTGCCCTGAGGCCCTCACCGCCCGCCCACCCTGGCTTGGCCTGGCAGCCTGGCTCACCTGCGGGCTGCTCCTCCTCCTGCTCCTTGTCCAGCTTCTCCAGCTCCTTCCGGCTCTGCATGTCCGCCTGGGAGGACTCCGTGCCCTCTAGCTGCTGCTCAGAGAAGCTGGTGGCGGCTTTGTCATACAAGCTTTTATCTTCGTAGGTCAGGAGACTGCTCTAGAGAGGAGAATCAACATCCTGGCTTGGGAGGTTTCCCACCTCCTTTTCCCAGTCAGCTGCTGGAACTCCCATGAGGACAGGCCGTGTTGGGGGCTGGACCCTGGCTCCAGCGTGGCCCCTCAGCTGCCTCCTCGGCTGCCTGCTCTCGTCTCACCCATCCTGGTTGTGGGATCACAGCAGCAGCTCACCCAGAGGCTCAGAGTCACCCCTCAGCCTCCCTCACTCCAGGCCGGGTGGGCATGGCTGTGCTGCCCCAGCCTGGGAGTGTGAGCCACATCTTCCTCTTGGTCCAACCCTCCTTCCTCCTTGGCTGGCTAGAGACTGAGGCTTCTCTCCACCTGAGCCTTGGGACACCCATACCCGTGACAGGACAAGACGCGCTCACACTTGGAACAGGTGCAGCTGTGGCCATGGAGTGCACCTGTCCAGTCCTCCCACCCCCACACCTGGGGCTTCAGAGATGCGTCGGGGGAGGCTGGGTCTCCTGGGGCCCTCGGGCCTGGAGCTGCTGGCCAGCACCCCTGCTGCTACGTGCCTGAGAAAGGGAGTGTCCTGCTGCTGCTGCCCCTGAGGCCAGGTGACTGCAGGTGTCCTACAGAAGAAGCTGGTCTCTTCTGCTTAGGCTGATTTCAGGAGGCCCCCACACTGCCCTCCTTCTCCCAGGCCCACTGTTGATACCCTCATATTGTCACCTCTGTTCACCCACATGGGACTGGATTTGGGGGGCAGGTCCCCACACTCCCCCGTGGCTGAGTGGCACACTCACTAATTTCAGGGCAGACTGGGAGTCGTCCATCTCACAGGGCTCTGAAGCTGGCAGGAACTTGAAAGTCGTGCCCAAGCCCCCAACGTTGGTCAGCGTGATGGTCCGAGACGTGGTCTCTCCTACCACGTAGCTGCCGAAGTCAATGAGCTCCTTGTCGAGGGACAGCTGCCAGAGGACACGGAGTGAACTCAGGGCCACCGTGCCAGGCCCACAGGGTGCCCAGCGTGAGGCCTGCACATGGCTCCAGGCAGGGCTGCCCTGAGCATTTGTGCGCGTTGTGCACTGCACAAGCAGGTACACGATTCAACCCGGAAATCAGGTGTGTATTGCTCATGACAAGGTGTGGCACGCGAGTCTGGTTTTAAGAACATCAAGGCAGGAGCCCCCTCACCACGGAGTAACAAGGGTTCAGTGAGAGGATGCAGGGCCCGGATGCAGGGCCTAAACAAGGAGCCTGGACACGGGGCTTTGGAGGTCCTGAGGATGGATGGTGTCATTCCTGGGTGAGGTCAGCTGGACTCTGGATACAGGGACTCAGGGCGCATCCTTCCAGAACGGGAGCACGCCCTCCATGGGGGTGCCTCACCATGCCCGCCGTGGGCCACAGGCCACAGAAGCTCTGGCGCTGGCTAAGGATGCAGGCCTGGGCCATACCTCGGCTCTGCCCAATGGCCCCTCCTCGGGAGGCTTTTCTGGGCTCTGAGTTTGGAGGCCCAGGGGCTCCCTACTCTGTGCTCCTGCTCCAGGGGCAGGACCAGGGGCCACCGACGCAAATGGACGTGGTTCGCAGAGGGCGGTCGGGGTCTAGCCAAGGGAGGCCGCCTCCTTCCCACCTGCACCGCCTGGGTCCTGTTCTCCCCTTGTTCAGATGGGGTTTTACTGTTTTTACAGTCCCCAGCCTGGACGCTCCCCTGGGAGAAGCAAGCCCCTGCTCAGGGGAGCCGAGGGTCTCGGTGCTCCTGTCACGGAGGAGCACTTGACACTGCAAAGACCAAATGCGGGAGAGGCCGGGGCAGCTCTGGCCAGGACACCTGGGGCCTCGCCGGACACGTGCTCCATGATGCTGATCCGGAGTGGAGCAGGCCAGTACCAGACTCCTGCCGGGCGCCCAGGCTGAGCAGGAGGGAGCCGGAGCCTGGCCGTCTGCGGGGGCGGGACTTCCTGCTGCCCCTGGCCCTGGTGCTCGGTGTCCTGGGCCTGAGTCTTGGCTCACCAAGAGCCCGCACAGCCAAGTGCCAGCCCAACCGTGACCGCTCTGAGGAGAAGGCGGCGGCCACAGGGCAAGGGGCTGCTCGGGTGCCCTAGGACGGCAGTGCGCCCTGCATGAACCCAAGCGGGGCCACGGCTGCCAGGGCCACGGCCAGGCCACTTGAGTGCCAAGAGGAAGGGAGACTAAAGTGACTGGAACACACCAAATACTCAAACACTGGTGAGTCTATGAAGAAACTGAGAGGAAAACACTTCTCTCTCTGCCACCATCAGTGACTCTCATCCCAACCCCTCCCCACGGCGACATGCGGTGAAGGAGGAAGCACGCGACAGAGAAAGTTACACAGGTGCTCATCAAAGGTGGCTTGGGGCCAGCGTGGCCTGGATCACAGGTGACCATGAGGGCGTCTGCTGATCTTCCTGGGGTGGGGGACATAGCGCGCCTCTGCCCTTCGCCTGCCCCGGCTTGTTCCTCCTCTAGTGTAAGAATGGGCCTCTTCCTGCCCCGCTGACGCAGGCTCAGGCTGTGGGACTTGCCTTGACCTGTGAATTCTTAGGAGATAATGACGTCCCCACTGTCCTCTGGGAGATGCTCGTGCTGCCGTAGCTGCCACTCTGGAGTCCAGCCTGGACGGGGCTGGCCGCAGAGGGCCTCACACTCGCGGCTGAGCCAGGAGCCGTTTGCTGTGTGGCAGGTGCGGTGCGAGCTGACTAATTACTCGGCGGGGGCCGGGGGGACAATGATGTGTGGGTTCCTGGTTTACTGGAGATGCATGCTGAAGTTTCTGAGGGTGGAGTGTTGACATTTTACTAATGTACTTTGAAAGGGATCAGCAACAACAGATACAGCAGTTGATGGACCAAGCAAAGGTGTCCGAGGCCGACAATGTGGAGTCTGGGAGGATGCGGGGTCCGGGACGATGCCTGGTCTGGTGTGGAGTCTGGGAGGATGCGGGGTCCGGGACGACGCACGGTCTGGGTCAATGTGGAGTCTGGGAGGATGCAGGGTCCGGGTTGCAGCACGTGGAGCCTTGTTCTGCTGTTCTGTTTTCCTCTATGCTTGAAATTTTTCTTAATTAAAAAGAATCAGGCGGGATCCCCCCAAGAGCTGCAGGTGAATGTTAAGTTTTCCTGAGCCACGGGCCCTGCAGTCTGGGCTCCACACAGAGCAGGGTTTGTCTCATTTTTCCAGCACTGGTCCGAGTGCCCCACGTTCGAGACCCCACCCAAGGTTCGGCTCAGGCCCACCTGAGCTGCTGTTGGAAGATGGGGCTCAGCCCCTGGTGGAGATTGGAGCTTCCACCTGGTCCCCCCGCCAACCTGCACCCCCTCCCAGGAGATGCCGTCCCCCACTGGGGTTCCCAGCCAGCATGCCCCGAGAAATGCTGGCTCGGACACCTTTGAACTCACCGAACATTTCTTTGTTGAACATTTCAGTGGAACTGAAAACTCGCCCGTCTGAGCCAAAAATGAGATATTTCCTTCTAGATCCTTGTTTATCTAAAACATAAAACAACCCCCACCACAATACACTTCTGCAACTTTTGTGTGTTTTGTTTTTTTTTGGACAGGGTCTGGCTCTGTTGGCCAGGCTGGGGTGCAGTGGCACCTGCTCGATTCACTGCAACCCCCCTCCACCCACCCCCACCTGGGGTCCAAGCGATCCTCCCACCTCAGCCTCTCCACTAGCTGGGATTACAGGCATGCGCCACCATATCTGGCTAATTGTATTTTTTGTAGAGACGGGGTCTCGCCATGTTGCCCAGGCTGGTCTTGAACTTCTGGGCTCAAGCGACCCTCCTGCCTTGGCCTCCCAAAGTGCTGGGATTACAGGCATAAGCCACCACACCCCTCCCTCCTGTAATTTTAGCCTGTTACATGTGCCGTGGCTATCTGGGCCAGGGCCGCCTGCCACCTGCCCAGCTCGGGTGACCCCAGGGGAAAGAGTCAGTAGAGGGCATCTCAGGAGGGCTGGACACTAGCTTCCTGGAACATCCCAGCCCTCCCGGCTTAGACCCGAGAGTGCACGCCCTCGGCCACTAACCCAGAGGAGCTGCACCACGGTCCTGCCCAGCATTCAGGAATATGTTGAGTGTATTTTTGGAAGTAAAACAGCAAAACACGGGCCTGCGTGATCCTCACTGAGAGGCCAAGTGCATCCTTCCCCCATCGTGTTCTGCGCCACCATGCCCGATCACAGGCTCCACCCACCACCACCTCTCCTTCGAGAGGGAACGGGCCCCTTTGACTCACCATCGGCTTGAAGGTGACAAGCACTTCACAGGACATTCCGGCTGACAGGGGGCCAGGGGGGTCAAAGCTGCAGGACGTGACCCATAGCACACGGGGGTTAGTGCTGCGGAGGGCAGACGCTCGCCTCACCACCCAGAGCACAGTCAGGCTGGGCCTCCTGGCCTCCTCCCCATCCCGGGCCTGGCCCCCTGCCCAGCCGCCTTCACCCGGGGGAGTGCTGGATCTGCTGCATTCCCTGCTGCCGCCAGTACCTGGCAGGCAGGGGGCGCTCCAGTGTGTGCGAACGTTTGTGGAGTGAGGGAGTTAATCAGTGAAGGCGTGAGACAAGTCCCCAGGCCAACTGCCAGGAAATGGGACCCCATGGGTCGGAGAGGGCCACAGTTCCCCTGGGCACAGGTGCCAGGCCTGGGACCAGGGCTCTAGGGCTTTGATACCAATATGGGACCAGGGGGCTGTGGGCAGGAGCCAGGAAGAGAGCTGGAACTGGGAGTCCTGAGACAGCTGGGACCCTCGGGACCCTCTCAGCCCCTTTCAGGGAAAGAACCACAAAAATAGCCCCTACTGCACAGGCCACTTGAGGGAGCTGGTCTGTCTTGGCCCAGATCAGGGTGAGGGAGCATCTCCCCAAGGAATTCCTGACGCCAGGCTGATTTCACAAGGTTGGATTTTACCTAATGTGCTTGGTTTAGAAATGCACAAGCTAAAATTTTAATGTAAAATGTGTCCCTGGCTGGCAACATTCCCACGGCACCAGCAGAAGCAAACCCAAAGCTCCTCCAATTGGGAGGGAAATGCTTTGGTGCCGACTGCACAGAGCCCGGGATGGAGCTGCCGGGGAGAGGAGCAGAATCCGAGAGGGTGGACGTGCGTGCCTCACATAAACCAGCAGCAGAGTGCAGGGCTGAGCTCCAAACCCTTCAGACGACAGAAGCGTGGAGTGGGGATGTTAGAGGACATATAGATAAAATGGTTAGAGACAGAAATAGAGAATTCCAGACGTGAGAAAAGAACAAGACACTGTCAAGAAATGCAGACTCATCCAAAACAGAACTTGGCATTTTTAGAAATGAGAGACAGGGCCGCTGAGTAAGAAACTTACTGAGCAATTTCAACTGTTGATTAGCAGCACTAAGGGGACAAGTGGTGAACCGAGCAGCACCTAGAGCACCACCCAATGCGAAAAAGAGACAAGAAATTTCCAACCCGACGGGGAGGTTTCAAAAGGAGGAGCAGGAGGGCAGAGCTGGAGAATGAATGGGGGAGGGGTGATGCCTGGGGAGCTGGGGCTGAGAAGTTCCCAAAATTGTTCAAAGATCTGAATCTTCAGATTCAACAGCACAGTGAGGTCCAAGAAAAATCAGCCCACACCAGACGCACAGCAGAGCTGCGGGATGTTAAGGATGAGAGAATCTCAGAGCAAGCAGGCGGAAAGCCAGGTATCCTCCAAAAAAACCAGCACCTGGACCGAGGCCACCTCCCACTCCAGCAACAAGAGGCAGAGGGCAGGAGAGTGGCGGCCTCAACCTGTTGAGAGAAAATAACCGTCCATAAGAAGTTCTCGTCGCAGCGTGGGGAGGAATGCCTCGGTGGCTGAGAGCACAGCGACCACCTAAACCCACCTCTGCACGCGCCCTCCAGAAACCACATGGATCAATGAGAGAAACAGGCGGGCTGCAGAAATCCCATGCCTTCAGCATGACTAGAGGACACAGAACCCCCCAGACTTAAAATTAACCATAAGGTGAAAAGTAAACACCAACCTCCAGCATGCATTCTCCATGCCCGCCTTCACAGAGAGCTACGAGGGTCTGAAAAACTGCAGGGAAGAGAGGAAGGAGACGGGAAGAAAGACCCTAAGACTGACCTAAAATCAGCTCCCCAAAGAGAGCATCACAGCCTCCACAAGAAAATACCAAGTCCCAGTGAGTCAGTGCTGATCTCAGGGAGGGGCCATCAGAGCCCACCCGCCCCTGGGGGCAGCCTCAGGAAGACGCCTGGTGGGAGAAGAGGAGGCCCCTCTGGAGCCTGGGCAGCAAGGGGGGAATGAGGATCCTGCCCTTGCTGACCCTCTTTTGAGAAGCTGCACTTCACAATGCTCGCGGGAGTGGAAACTCCTGAACGGGGAATCCGAAAGCCATCCTGGACCTACAAACCTGTCCACAAAGAGAAAACTGGCAGGAAGCAGGAAGTAGAAGAGAAAGAACGTTCTTAAAAATAAAGTAAGTTAGGCTGGGTGCTGTGGCTCACGCCTGTAATCCCAGCATTTTGGGAGGCCGAGGTGGGCCTCGGATCACCTGAGGTCAGGAGTTCATGACCAGCCTGGCCAACATGGTGAAACCCCGTCTCTACTAAAATACAAAAAATTAACCGGACGTGGTGGCGGGCGCCTGTTATCCGAGCTACTCAGGAGGCTGAGGCAGAAGAATCGCTTGAACCCAGGAGGCAGAGGTTGCAGTGAGCCGAGATTGTGCCACTATACTCCAGCCTGGGCAACAAGACTGAAACTCCATCTCAAAAAAAATAAAAATAAAAAAATAAGTTACTAAGGAGCAGAAGAAAAGAGAAACATTGCAGAAAACATGGAAAAGGCCGTCAGAGGGAAAAATGAAGAAAAATAAAATAAAAGAGAAAAGAAGAAAATGGGCCAGGCACAGGGGCTCACACCTGTAATCCCAGCACTTGGGGAGGCTGAGGCAGGTGGATCACTTGAGCTCAGGAGTTCGAGACCAGCCTGGGAAACACAGTGAAACCCTGTCTCTACAAAAAATAGAAAAATTAGCCGGGCTTGGTGGCACACAGCTGTGGTCCCAGTTACTCAGGAGGCTGATTGAGGCAGGAGGATTGCTGGAGCCTGGGAAATTGAGGCTGCAGTGAACTGAGATCGCGCCACTGCACTCCAGTCTGGGTGACAGAGCAAGACCCTGTCAAAAACAAAACAAAGGAAAGCAGAAAGCATTAAAGGCAACCAGAAGGAAAACAGTAGACACCAAAGACCAGCAAGGAGGATCCAAAACACAGGTAAGTGGAGTCTGCAAGGAAGCAAATGGAAACATTGTTACAGAGTGAAAGCACGACCTTAATTCAGGGAGGCAGTGCTGAAATGAAGACAGCTTTCACCTTGACACTGAAAACACTGGCTAATTGCCAGGGAAAACTTATCAGAATGGTCAACATCAAAACATAACAATACAAAAGGAAACTCTGACCAGGTGTGGTGGCTCATGCCTGTAATACCAGTACTTTGGGAGGCCAAGGCAGGTGGACCCCCTGAGGTCAGGAGTTTGAGACCAGCCTGGGCAATATGGTAAAACCCGGTCTCTACTAAAAATATAAAAATTAGCCAGGCGTAGTGGCAGGTGCCTGTAATCCCAGCTACTGGGGAGGCTGAGGCAGGAGAATCTCTTGAATCCAGGAGGTAGAGGTTGCAGTGAGCTGAGACCGCGCCATTGCACTTGCACTCCAGCCTGGGCGACAGAGCAAGACTCCATCTCAAAAAAAAAAAAAAAAAGGCAACAAAACAAAACAAAGAAAAACAAAAGGAAACTTGGGCAGCCAGGCAAAAGCTCCAGCCATTCGTGAAGGGAAATGGGCTTGGTCTCGGACGACTTTGACACAAGAAGACAGAGGAGCCCCCTCTACAAAATCTTCGTGAAAATCGGACCTGAGGGCTTATGCCCAGATAGAGCCTGTTCCAGCCGTTCTGAACATGAAGGGACCTATGAACCTCCTGCTGTCCCTGCGCCGCGTCCCTCCCTGTCTGAGCCGTCCTCTTACTCGACGTGGATGAAGTCCCGGAGGTGCCCCTCCACGCCCACCAGCTTGCAGTAGTTGATCGTGTAGGTGGTGTTGACCAACGTGATCTTTTTCTTGTACACTTTGCCAATATCAAAGTCCTGGGAAAGGCCGAGGTAGCAGCTTCAGAGCGGGTCGGAGGGGGCTGTGCTGTGAGCACCGAGGCAGCTTTGCCTCAAGGTAACCGCTGGTGAGCATTTGCCAACTAGGGAGAGGTTCCCAGGGAACAATTTCCAAGGTTTCTCCCAGAATCGAGAAGGCCCCTGGGGTGCATGAAGGACAGGTCTGGGGGTGGAACCTGTCACATAAGAGCCTTCGCCACTTGAGGCAGGACGGGGCCTTGCTGGGGCCCGCAGGTGGGAGTGAGAGAAAAGGCTCAGACACTGTGGGTTCCAAGGTGGGTCCCTGACTCCATGGATGGACTTGAGCTGGGGTCAAATGCAGGAGCCCACAGCCCGCTCTGTCTTGCAGAGTTCGGCGGAGGCGTCCAGGCACCAACCTCAGCCTCACATGTTCCCACCCTGTCCCTGCTACATCCCTGTCCCGAGGTTCAGGGGACCCCCACTGCCCCAAGTGGCAGAGGGCTTTCGGGGCCACGGCACCCCCATTGCTCAGAATTTGGCCCTCAGACTGGCGTCCAGCCCTCCATGGGGATGGGGCCCTCTCCCTCCACCTCCTGGAAGAGAAGGTCCACACTTGGGCCTGTGCCTCCTGAGGAAGCCCCCGGGTTTTCCAGCGTTAAAAAGCGAAAGGCAGGCCGGGCGCAGTGGCTCATGCCTGCAATCCCAGCACTTTGGGAGGCTGAGGCGGGCAGATCGCCTGAGGTCAGGAGTTCGAGACCAGCCTGGCCTACATGGTGAAACCCCGTCTCTACTAAAAATACAAAAATTAGCCAGGCGTGGTGGCAGGCGCCTGTAATCCCTGCTACTCGGGAGGCTGAGGCAGGAGAATCGCTTGAACCCAGGAGGCGGAGGTTGCAGTGACCTGAGATTATGCCGTTGCACTCCAGCCTGGGTGACAGAGTGAGACTCCATCTCAAAAAAAAGCAAAAGGTGTCAGGGGTTGGGCTGCGGCAGGGCTCCCCTGCTGTCCCGTGCTGCTGCCTGTCCCGTTCCTGGCCCAGCTGCGGGCTCACCTGGAAGTG
This sequence comes from Pan troglodytes, assembly GCF_028858775.2. Lineage (NCBI taxonomy): Eukaryota > Metazoa > Chordata > Mammalia > Primates > Hominidae > Pan > Pan troglodytes. Next base: position 230,043,505 of record NC_072398.2, on the reverse strand, counting down.
CAGGAGCTCCGGTTTGCTGTTGAAGGGGCGTCCTTGGAACTCACGCCCCCACACCACCTGCTTGTGGACCACCCTGCTCCGCAGCCGCTCCACCGTGCGCTCCAGGATGTCCTTGTCCATCTTTGTCCCGCCCACGGGCTTTCGGTCCACGTCCTCCTTGGGCACCTGGGGGTCACAGAGACAGAGGCTGGGGCTGTTAGCGGCTCCACCTGGGCAGCGCCGGTGGCAGCTCGGAGGCGAGGGTAGCGATTAGCAGAGCACGGACAGCCCAGCCCCACCGGCTGCCACCAGCACCGGAGCTGGGAAGAGCCCCATGGCCCGGGGAGTTGCTCTGAGTTGCTCAGAAAGGCCCTGAGGGACCGACTGACTTTCTGCTCCATTGACAAGGCAGGGACCCCTCACTTCCGAAAAAGAGGAAACCAGGAAACAAGAGCAGACAGCTCCAGATTCAGGTGGATTTCTGGGAAATGATGTGGAGGGGGAACTTTCCAGATTGTTAAATCAGGACAAGAGGAAGGTTTTGAAAGGTTCTGCAGGAAGCAGTTTTCTCGAGCGGGCAGTGTCAGCACACACTGGGCTTTCTCAGATGAAAAGCCGCTTCCCTGGCCAACACCAGCAACCAGGAAGATCAGAACTGGAGTCCTGAACTGTCCCTTCAGAAGCTGCTTGGACTCTGCGTGGGTCCTGGCTCTGGGCTGTGGGCTGTCCCTGCTGGTGCCCATGCCCAGCAGCCGGGCAGCCTCCTCCCTGGCTTCCCGGGGTGGGGGGGGCACTTGGGACCCTCCTCTTGTCCAGAGGCAGCCTTCTCCCTTGGGTGTCCCCAGTGGGCAGGTGGTGGTTCTGCCTGGCCTGTCTTGTTCACCACCCCGGTCAGCCCGGCATCCCCAGAACCAGCAGAACCAGGTGGCTTTTGCCCTGACAGTAGAGGTGGCCAATGCTTACAGAAACCGGGCGGCGGGCATTGCCCTCCCACGTGGGATAGGGCCACAGCCTGAGCCACACTGCTGCAGAGACCGTGTCTTGCTGTAACTGCTCTTTCAGAGGCAGAAGGACCCCAGCGCCAGATGGTGCATGTTTCTTACAAAAGGCCGTCAAAGAAAGTTTGCACGCTTCTTCTAGAAAGATGCTTCTCCAATAGTACACGGAGTAGCTCAGAGTCATTCCCTCAGCCTTTCAGCTTTGGAGCCCCACCGTCCCTCCCCGTTACACCATGGTGACCGAGCTGTCTGTCAGGGGGAGCTTGGGGTCGTCGAGCACGCGTGGTGCCCTCCAGGCTCCGCGAAGAGGGAAAGGCATGAGTGTGGAGAGGGAGGCGGGGGGCGTCCACACGCAGGAGAGGGTGGCGGGAGATGGTAGGCACAGCCAGGAGAAGCCTCAGAGCAGCTGGTGTGGCCGGGGCAGGTGTGGGAGGTGGCGAGCCGGTGACAGAGGGCCGGGGTCCGTCTGCAAGCGTCTAAAGGAGCAGGAGCTGGTACCTGGTATGGCTTGTAGTCTTCATTCCAAAGCCCAGAGATCTCGGGCTCAGCTAACGTTTCCTCCTCTGAGCTGGCCCCGGGGTCCCCCTGGATAAGCTCACTGGAAACGACTTGCAGCAACCGAGAGGGCCCGGGGCCTGCAGCAGCCTCGTAGTCCTGCAGTCGGGGAGAGGAACATCGCGAAGACACGCTCATGACAGAGAACAGGGAAGAGAAACTCGGCCCAGCCCCCGCCGGTATGGCCCGCTGCCTGCCCCCGTTCTTCTGCCTCATGTACTCTGCATGGAGATAGCGGTGCACACGGTTTTGTAACTTTTTCTACTTGAAATATAAGCATTTTAATACATTATTAAATATTTTTCTACAATGCTCAGAAGAGTCTGCAAAATATTTCCTTTGATAGGAAAATGTTCTAATTCATGGACTGGCATCCTTGGCGCCGATCCTCAGGCACTCATCTGTTCTCATTTTTTTTTTTTTTTGAAACGCAGTCTTGCACTGTCACCTGGGCTAGAGTGTAGCAGCGCGATCTCAGCTCACTGCAACTTCTATCTCCCGGGTTCACATGATTCTCCTGCCTCAGCCTCCCGAGTAGCTGGGATTGCAGGCGCCTGCCACCACACCCAGCTAATTTTTTGTATTTTTAGTAGAGATGGGGTTTCACTATGTTGGCCAGGCTGGTCTCGAACTCTTGATCTCATGATCCACTCACCCTAGCCTCCCAAAGTACTGGGATTACAGGTGTGAGCCACCGTGCCTGGTGCAGTTCTCATTTCTGTGGATATAAGCCATGCCTGGGAAAAGCCCCAGGCTGACCCCAGGAGGATGGCTGTGGTGGTTTCCTCAGAATGAGTTTGGGGACGGAGCCTTGCCCATCTGCTCTGGCTCTGTCCCAGGCCTGCTGGAGAAGGGGGAACTGGGCCGGGTAGACAGGGTTCTTCTTCCTGGGGACCATCCTATGGAGCGACAGACAGGAAGTCTGGACGGGGCCAGCGCATTGCTGTCACTGTGACCTGCATAGTGACACAGGTGGTGCCACAGAAAATCACAGGGAGCAGCTCACGGGTGGGGGTGGGGGCAGGGGAGGCTTCTCTGGAGCAAGGAGGCACAGCAGGGTGCTCCCGGCAGAGGGATCGGCGGGTGCAAAGGCCCCGGCGTGAGACGGGCAGTGAGGGGTGGATGTGGCAAAGGCTCGGCCCAGGCACTGGGAGCCTGGGTAGCAGGAAAGGACCTTCTCTGGTGCCCTGAAGGGCACCGCAGAGACCCTGTGGAGGCCAAAGCTGAGGCAGCCCAAGGCTTGCTCTTTCCCAGCAGGGCATCGGTTGCAGCAGTGACCTTGACCTTCAGGTTTTGGGGTACACAAGGGCAGAGACTGCAGCACTGTGCCAGACTCAGGAGAGGACCATCGTCCCTACCCCACACCTTTAGGGAAAGGTAAACTAGAAATACATTCCCCCAACTGAAGCCAGTTGCCTGCAGCAGCAGTGGACACCAAGCAGGCCCTGGACGTGAGTGAGTGAGTGAATGAGTAAGTGAGTGAATAAGTGAATGTGTGAGTGAATGAATGAATGAGTGAATCAGTGAGTGAGTGAATGAATGAGTGAATGAGTAAAGAATGAGAGAATGAGTGAGTGAATGAGTGAATGAGCGAATGAGTGAATGAGTCAATGAGTGAATGAATAAGTGTATCAGTGAGTGAGTGAATGAATGAGTGAATGAGTAAAGAGTGAATGAGTGAGTGAATGAATGAAGAATCAGTGAGTGAATGAATGAAGAAAGAATGAGTGAACGAATAAAGGATGAGTGAGTGAATGAATGAGTGATAGGAAAGCTGTCCTCTAGGTGCTATCAGGAGTGCTTTGTAGCAGGGTGATCCCAGGCATGTGGTCTGAACGGCTGTGCACATCTCCCTGGCAGGCGGCTGACCCAGCTCTCTACAGGGCCAGGCAAGGTGGTCCTAGCCTGGTGGGCAGCAACACTGCTGGGGGTGACGCAGGGTCTGGTGGGCACACCGAGACCAGGAGGACACTGGACCCTTGCTGGGGATGCTGCGGCCATGGGCCTCTCTCATGTGGTGGGTCCGTAGTGTGTCTTGTCCCCTTGTCCTTGAGCTGAGTGGCGGCCACTCGGCGGGCTCAGCAACCCCCTGCAGGTGGCCATGGTGCTGAGGTCCTCAGAGGATGTCTCACCACGCCTGAGCCCTGAGGCCCCACCTGCCCTCCACAGGTGTGCAGCTTCTGTCCACAGGAAGGCGGTTTGCTCACCAGTGTGGACGTGTTGGTTGGGACTGTGGTCTTCTCCTTGCAAAAGTCAGAAATGTAGTTCCAGGTCTTGTCCCTCAGGGTCGGCCGGTGCCTGGCACTGGTGGGGGGATGCTGTTTCTTCCTCTTTTCCTCCTCAGCCCCCTCTTTCAGAATCCGACTGACGATCTCCTGCTTTCTGAGCTTCTGCTCCTCCTCAAAGGCCCTGCGTGGAGTCGCTTCTCAGATGAGTGCAAGAGGCCCCCTGCCTCCACCTTGCCCCAGGTGAGACGGCGCCCAGCGGCCCCTCCCTAGCGCCCTCCTGGGGGCTCCGGTCCTGCCCAGCAGCCCCAGGTGAGACAGCGCCCGGCGGCCCCTTCCTAGCGCCCTCCTGGGGACTCCATCCTGCCCAGCAGGGCTCTTGGGGTGGGAACTTCCTGGTCCTGGGGCTAAACGCAAGCTCCAGTGGGAAGCAGATGGGCAGAGGCCAAGCCAGAGGTTCCAGGCTTAAACCCCAGCCCTGCCCAGCCCTGCCCAGCCCTGTCCAGCCCTGCCCTGCCCAGTCCATCCCTGCCAAGCCCAGTCCTGCTCAGTCCTGCCCAGCCCTGCCCAGCCCAGCCCTGTCCAGCCCAGCCCTGCCCAGCCCAGCCTAGCCCTGCCCAGCCCTGCCCAACCCAGCCCTGCCCTGCCCTGTCCAGCCCTGCCCTGCCCAGCCCAGACCTTCCCAGCCCAGCCCTGCTCTGCCCAGCCCTGCCCAGCCCTGCACTGCCCAGCCCTGCCTTGCCCAGCCCTGCCCTGCCCAGCCCAGCCCATCCCTGCCCAGCCTAGCCCATCCCTGCCAAGCTGTCCTGTCTAGTCCTGCCCAGCCCAGCCCTGTCCAGCCCAGCCCTGCCCAGCCCAGCCTAGCCCTGCCCAGCCCTGCCCAACCTAGCCCTGCCCTGCCCAGCCCAGACCTTCCTAGCCCAGCCCTGCTCTGCCCAGCCCTGCCCAGCCCTGCACTGCGCAGCCCTGCCTTGCCCAGCCCAGCCCAGCCCAGCCCTGCCCAGCCCTGCCCAACCCAGCCCTGCCCTGCCCAGCCCAGCCTTGCCCAGCTTAGCCCTGCCCTGCTCAGCCCAGCCCATCCCTTCCAAGTCCAGTCCTGTCCAGCCCTGCCTAGTCCAGCCCTGCCCAGCCTAGCCCTGCCCAGCCCAGCCCTGCCCACTTAGCAGCCCAGTCCCCCAGCAGCCTTGGCTGCCCGGAGGGCTTCTTCCAAGCCCTTGTTTCTAGGCTGGCGTGGGGCTGCCACTGAGAGTAGCACCAGGGCTAAAGATGTTCATCCACTCACTGCAGCTGCACTTCCCGGGTGCCTCCTACATGCCAGGCCTGCGCCAGGCTAAGGGATGTATAGGCGGTGGAGCCGCTGCCAGGACCCCCCCGTCCAGGTGGGCAGGCTGATGGGTGGTGGAGAACTCTGATCGTGACTCAGGGGGGTGGGGAGGAGGCACTCAGGGCTCTGTGGCACCCAGAGGAGGATGCCTTGCCCAGTGAGAGGGCCAGGAGCCCCCGCCCAGGCAGATCCTAAGCAGTGATTGGCCAGGGCCGTGGACAGGGAGACTGGGATGGGGAGAAAGGGCCAGGCTCCCGGGATGAGGGCAGCTTCGGGCAAAACCCAGGACAGGGTGGTTTGCGTGGAGGTCACTGGGGAGCGTTATGGGCAGGGCTGGGAAAGGCGAGACTGAGTGGGAGGGAGGGGCCTTGTAGGAACCTGGCCCCGAGGTCTGGATCTCAGGAAGCCCAGTGGGGCCCGTGGGTGGGGGGTCCGAGAGGGCAACATGGGCCCCCGTTTGGAGAAGAACAGAGAGTGAAGCCAGAAGCAACGTGTTCACCACGGACCCAAGCTGGCAGGAGGTGGTCTGAGGGGCCAGGAGGGCCCCAAGGCCGTGGCAGCAGGAAGCCAGGTGGACGGCCCTGGACAGGGAGTGAGCAAGGGCAGGCCCAGCAGCACCAGGTTCCCTGGAGGGGCCTGGTGCTCCCTGGAGACTTCTGGGTGGGCCAGGAAAGAGCCCGCCAGTCCCTCCTTGTGAGAAGTCAGGACAGGAGCCGGAGGCTCTCGACAGGGGCCGGGGTTTCAGAGTCTGGGAGGGGAGAAGGGGCCGAGAGTTGGGCGTGGACTGGAGTAGGGGCAGGGCTGGGCAGGCTGAGTCAGGCCCAGGCAGGGCAAGGGTAGCAGCCTGGAGCCCCTGTTCCCGTGCCCCACAGCCGCCTGAGTGGGCGCCCTGGGAGAGAGAGCAGCTTTGCTCAATGTGAAGCCGAACCCCCTTGGCTCTCCCTGCACCCACTGACTGGGCGGGTGCCTCCCGGTGGCACCTCTGCCACCACCCTCACCTCTTCTGGGCCTCCAGCTCCTGGTGCCGGCGCTGGTGGACAAGGTGCCTGAACGCATCCCTGCCCTGGGCCAGAATCGCCTTCTTCTCAGCCTGGACCCTCTGCTCCGCCAGCTCTGCCTTGGCACGGTCCCATGCTTGGAACTTCCGCAGTGTGTCCTTGGAAACAGAGAGCACTGAGATGACAGCAGCAGCACCCACGGGCACATGCACATGCTCACACCTGCACATGTGCACACACAGGTTCATACATGCAAACCTGCACACACGTGCGCACACGCACACATCACACATGCACACCTGCACACACGTGCACACACATGCTCACACCTGCACACCTGCACACATACATGCACACCACACACGTGCACACATGCTCACATGTGCGCACACATGCTCACACATGCACACCTGGACACACATGCACACCTGCACCCACGTGCACACATGCTCACATGCACACCTGCACACATACGCATGCACGCCTGCACACACATGCACACACTCACACATGCACACACATACACACACATGCAAACCTGCACACACGTGCACATACACGCTCACACATGCACAGCTGCAGACACATGCACACGTGCACACCTGCACACACTCACATGCACACATGCACATCTGCACACACCTGCACACACGCTCACATGCACACCTGCACACATGCACACCTGCACACACACGGTCACACATTCACACACGTGCACACACACGGTCACACATGCACACACACATGCAAACGTGCACACACACATGCTCACACACTGGGCCGTTGAACAGATGTCCTTAAACCAATGTTGACGCCTGCAGATCCTGTGAGAGACCACTGGCAAACTGTCCGCACATCCCAAGCATGGGGCTGGGTGTCCCTGCACGTCACCTGCCCGCCTCTGCTCCTCACCTCTGAGCCTTTGCAGATGCTGTTCCCACTCTTCCCTCCATTTTCCCAGCCTGAATCCCCAGCCTTGGCCCCAGGGCATGGCCTCGAGGCGCCCAGGCCCTCCATGTGTCTCATGAGGACGCCACTGCTTCCCCAACAAGACCAGGCCCCATGGGAGCAGGGCTGGAGTGCCTGCTCCTGCCTGACTCCAGTGCCTGGCCCTGACCCACACGGAACCCATGGGCAAATCTGTGGCACAGGCTCGGGAAGCCTCCAGGGGTCACCAAGTGCACGGGTCAGCCCTGGACGCCAGAGGACACGGGCCTGGCTCCCAAGGAGCAGGGGCCCAGGGACGGACCCCGGCAGGGCGCTGAGGGAGAGGCTGGGTGGGGCTGTGGGGGCCTACCCGGTTCGCGGAGATGCTGCCCTTCAGCGCCACCACCGCATCCATGCGTCGCCTCATGTACTCGTGGCACTCCATCTCCTCCTTCTTCTCTTGCTCTCGGATTCTGAGGAAGGACATTTAAACATTTTTGAGGCTCTGTCACCCAGGCTGGTGTGCAGTGGTGCGATCACAGTTCTCTGCAGCCTCAACCTCCCAGGCTCAAGTGATCCTCCTGCCTCAGCCTCCCAAAGCGCTGGGATCACAGTCATGCACCACCACAAACGGCCACATTTTTAACCGAGGAAGTGACACAGCGATGCCGTGTGGGGTGTTAATTACAGGAGCCTCGGTGCTATCATTTCCACCAGGAATGTGATTAATGGTGAGAACACAAGAGGTGGGATGGGCAAAAGGTGCTGGCGCAGAGGCCAGGCCATGACGACATGGTGGGAACATGCCCTGGAGGGCCAGGCCACGAGGACATGGCAGGAACACGCCCAGCGCATCTCAAGGGCCTCTTCTGAAAAGAAACAGTACCTCAGCACTAAAAATACACACTTATTGGTTTTTGATGATAAGGTGGTGATTCAATAATAAAATCAGGAGGCTGGGTGCAGTGGCTCACGTATGTAATCCCGGCACTTTGGGAGGCTGAGGCGGGCAGATCATCACCTGAGGTCAGGAGTTCAAGACCAGCCTGGTCAACATGGTGAAACCCCATCTCTACTAAAAATACAAAAATTAGCCGGGCATGGTGGCGCATGCCTGTAAACCCAGCTACTCAGGAGGCTCAGGCAGGAGAATCGCTTGAACCCGGGAGGCGGAGCAGTGAGCCGAGATCGCGCCACGGCACCCCAGCCTGGGCGACAGAGCAAGGCTCCATCTTAAATAAATAAATAATAAAATCAGGGCATTTCAAGACAAAAGCAAGTGACCCGTATTCTTGGGTTTCTCCTTAAGGACGTGGAAGGGAGGCCCTACCTTCCCAGGGAGGCCTTCAGGAACCGCACGGCAACCTTGTGGTTCTTCCGGGCGTCCTCCAGCAGCTTCTGGTGCCTGAGCCCGAGCTCCTTCTGGGTGTGCAGGGACTTCCTGTGGGGATATAGGGCCGTCAGAGGGAAACTCGGCATCACACGTCCCATCTGCCCCCAAGCCCTGCACGGCTGGAGCTCGTGTCCCAGAGACGCCGTGGGCCCTTTCGCTCAGCTCTGTCCCGCACGGCCTCCCTTGGGGAGGAGCGAGGGTCCCTGGAGAGCTGATGCCGTGGGCCACACAGATGTCAAACTCTCCATGCTACTGGGGCTCCAGTGCCAGGGAGCCACCAAAGGCAAGGTTTGATCCCAGCTGGGCAGGGGTCTGGGAAGAGGACGGTGCAGGCACAGCAGTGCTGTGGGGAGGGAGGAGGCAGGGGCTGGGGACCTTGTGTCTGCAGCCAGGGCCTGGATTCCACAGGGGTTTGTGGCCTGGGCAGCTGAAGGGAAGGAATGAGATGGGGGAGGGGAAGGGGGTCCCGAGGAGAGAGGCTCACGGCAGGTTGGGACAGCTGGCCTGATGGCCTGTGGAGCACTTGGGGACTGGCCTAGTAGGTGGCCGGGCCCTGGCTGAGCAGGAGACTCATGACAGAGGACGTGTGGGGAATGGGCCTGAGTGCTCCACGGCCACGCAGGTGGGGGCCGTGGGAGGGGTGCAAAGGAGCAGCCAGAGGTGGGGACGGAGCCCAGAGAATGGCCTGGCTGGGAAAAGGAAGGGGCTGCCGGAGGGAAAGGGGAGGGGCAGTCTCGCTGGAGCGTGGCTTTAGTAGCCAGCTTTAGCGGCTGTATGGTGGCTGCAGCATCTTGGGAGGGCTGGGGCTCTGGGCAGGTGCAGGGGAGTGCCTGACACTTGGGAAGGACTCAAGGGCCCGGTGGAGGAGCAAGCTGGGAGGAGGCAGGGAGGGGTGGAGGTGGATCCGGACAGATGTGGAGGGCGAGGCTGAATCTGGAGACCCCTGGGGGAGAGGGCGGAGGGGCTGGCAGAAGCTGCTGGGAAGGGATGGAGGTGGGCCTGGGTGCCGCCTACCTGATCCTCAGCAGCCGGTTCCGCTCCACCTTCCCCAGGGCCTCCTGCTCTCTGCAGAGCTGCTCGGCTGCGCGCACCTGGAGCCGCCGCCCCGTGGCCTCCACCTCCTCACGGTCAGCTGTCCGGAAGGCCTCGAGTCGCCCCTCCTGGATCTCGATGTGCCACATGGTGTTCCTTCAAACAAGAGGCAAAGCAGCTGGAGACAGGCCCCACAGTCATCCTGGGGTGGGGGTTTCGGCATTGAGTTCTGACAAATCCTCCAGGCAGATGTTGAACTCCCCAGATGGGTTAGCTCCCTCCTCTAGGGGCCATCTCCGCTCTGAGTCGCCCAGACACTGAGGCCCGCCCTGCCTGCCTCCAACCTCAGGAAAATCACTATGGGTTCAATCCAGCCCGGCTAGAGCCTGGCCTGCACTCCCGCGTGCCACCTGCCGGCCTGAGGCTGTGTCCGTTGGCTGCGGTGGGTCTGGGGCAGGCCCTGCCCAGCCTGAGGAAGGCCTTCAGGAAGGGACAGCCGTGACTCTTTGGCTGGGCTGGAGGATCCCTGGTGCAAATTGACCGGCACCCAAGACCACCCCTCAGTCTTCAAATGTGCCTGGGATGGGGGCTAAGGAGCGTGGAGTCAGCCAGCCCTGTCCGGGGCCACATGTCCTGGATGACAGGGGACCTGCCTGACCCCTGGTCTTGGGTGAATTTGTCCTCGACTGTGAGTGTGGCATCTGTGGTGGCCCCAGATGACACAGTGCCCCTTGGTTCTTGGCACAACTCAGGGAAATTTCCGGTGAATCTTTAGTTGGAGGAGTGCGTGTGCCGTGGAGGCTCAGGCTGGGAAAGTTCCTTCTGAGGATGTGGACAGTGTCCTTCTAACAGCGGCCAGGTGAGAGCCGCTGGAGAGGCGGCCTGGACAGAGACACCTGGTGGAGGGATGCAAGGAGCCGCTCCTGGAGACTGCGAACGGTTCCACCCGGAGATGCGGCTCAGGCTGGGGCTGGCCACGCGAGGATCAGAACCCTGGACAAGGTCAGACGCAGGCGTTGAGCTGGCATCCTCACTGCATTGCTGACATTCCACGTGACGTGTGCCACAGCTCTGTCCTAGACACCCGTGATCATGTTCATTTCCACTTCCTCTTTCGTTAAAAGCTTTTCCTGTGGAGCAGAGTCCAGTCTCTCTCCCCACTGCAACGCCTGGGGCAGGGGTCCCACCGCCTTGGCCCTCCGTGAATAAAGTCTGCTTTACATCTTTTTGAAAAAATCATGAACATATGTTGAATTGAGATACTCAATGGTTTTCTCTTTTAACGTGTTAATGTCAAGGATTTCTAATGTTGAGCCTTTTTCGGGGCTCCTAGGATATAAACTCCAACTTGGCAAGGGAGGTGTGTCTGCGTGTCTCACACATGGCTGGATTTCAATGTTGAATGTTTGATTTGGGGTTTTCTGATTTGCCTCCTGAGATCGGGTTCTACTTTCCCTCTCTCGTACGCCCACTTGGTTTTGGCATCGAGGTTGTGTCACTGCGTTTTAGAAACTGGGCATACCATGTTCTTTGTTGGGGTAATTTTAAACAGAGGGCTCCTTTCCAGGGAGCATGGGTCACTTCGGATCTCTGGCTGGTGTCCTGTCACGCAGCGCGTTCATTGCTCCCCAAGTCTGGGGGACTCCGCGGAGCTTCCACGGGCGGGTTATTTCTATTCCTCCCTCGCGTGACTCATGAAATTCTTTAATCTGAGGATTCATGCTCCCATCAATTCTGGAAAACGCTCAGTCATTGTTCTGCTGGCTGTCACTTCCCCTGCCCGGTGATCAGTGCTCCAGTGGCAGTGGGAGCTAACAGCTTGCAGGCTTCCCCTGCCCAGTGATCAGTGCTCCAGTGGCCATGGGAGCTAACAGCTTGCAGGGTCTCTTAGTAAAGAGGCAAGACGCTGTCCCAGATGCTGTCGTCGCCCGTTCCTGCTGCTGTAGGAAAACACCCATGACCGGGTCTTTGCAAACAACAGAATTTCATTCCTCAGTTCTGGAGGCCGGGAAGTCCAAGGTCAAGGTGCCAGCAGCTTCGATGGCCTATGAAAGCCTGTTCCTCAAAGGCAGTGCCTGTCTGTGTCCTCACGTGGCAGAGGGACAGAAAGGCTCCCTCAAGCCCTTTTACGAGGCACTAATCGCCCCCACGAGGGCAGGGCCCCCGCGGCCGAATCTCCCAGAGACCCCACCTCTTCCTGCCGTCACCTCCAGGGCGGATTTGGTTTGGACGCGTGTCCCCCGCAGGTCTCGTGTTGAACCGGAGCCCCCAGTGTTGGAGGTGGGCCTGGTGGGAGGTGTTGGGGTCGTGGGGCGGCTCCCTCATGAACGGGTGGGCCGTCTCCTTGGTGACGAGTGAGTTCACGGAAGATCTGGATCTTTGAAAATGTGTGGCACCTCCACCCTCTTGCTTCCCCTCTCACCATGGGAGACACGGCTCCTTCCCCTTCCACTGTGATTGGAGGCTTCCAGAGGCGTCCCGAGGCGTCCCGAGAAGCAGATGCCATCACGTTCCCTGTACAGCCTGCAGAACCCTGACCAATCAAACCTCTTTTCTTCTTATTTTTATTTCTTTTAAAATGAGTCTCGCTCTCTCCGCTCTCTCATGCCAGTGCAGTGGCATGATTTCAGCTCACTGCAAACTCCACCTCCCGGGTTCAAGCGATTCTCCCGCCTCAGCCTCTTGAATAGCTGGGATTACAGGCATGCGCCACCACGCCCAGCTAGTTTTTGTATTTTTAGTAGAGACGGGGTTTCACCATGTTGGCCGGGCTGGTCTCAAACTCCTGACCTCAGGTGATCTGCCCACCTTGGCCTCCCAGAGTGCTGGGATTACAGGTGTGAGTCACTGCGTCTGGCCCAAACCTCTTTTCTTTTTTTTTGAGACAGAGTCTCGCTCTGTTGCCCAGGCTGGAGTACAGTGGTGCGGTCTCAGCTCACTGCAAGCTCCGCCTCCCGAGTTCACGCCATTCTCCTGCCTCAGCTTCCTGAGTAGCTGGGACTACAGGCGCCCGCCACCATGCCCGGCTAATTTTTTGTATTTTTCTTAGTAGAGACGGGGTTTCACCGTGTTAGCCAGGATGGTCTCAATCTCCTGACCTCATGATCCACCCGCCTCGGCTTCCCAAGGTGCTGGGATTACAGGTGTGAGCCACCTCGCCCAGCCACCTCTTTTCTTTATATGACTCAGTGTCAGGCATTTCTTTATAGTGACACAAAGACTGACGAACAATAGCGTTGAGTTCCAGCAGACCAATTTCAGGGGCACTGGCCTTCAGACCAGAGCAGAGGCTGATTGGGAAAGATTGGGATTTTGAGAATGGGAGCGAGGACATTTGAGGGTATCTGCACACATCTGAGCGAGTGCCCCAAACCGCCAAGCCCCTCTGCATATCCGTCCACAGGGAAGCAGCCTTCCCCTCCCTCAAAGGCAGGCTCTGCTGCCTGGGGGCCCCGTAACACCTCCCTGAGGGGCTGCCAGAGCTCCTCATGACCCCCTTGCCATCCTCTCTGGCCCAGATGCTCCCAGGGGCAAGAACAAAGTCTGAACTGAACTGAGAGGAGAAGGATCCCAGAGGAGAAGAATGTAGCCAATCTACACAGCAGGACGTGGGGGAAGGTGTGTGGGAATGAATTCCAACCCTGCCAGACCGCAGAGGAAAGAGCCTGTCCGAGGCTGGCCTGGGCATCTGATGTGGACATGCCACCAGCTCACCCACCCACTGCAGGCGGCTCCCATCACAAACTCAGCTGATCGAGGAAACCTGGACCCAAGAGAGACCTGCACCGCAGAAAGCTAGATGCCAGAAAGTCATGCAGAAGAAGGAATCCAAATGTTTGGAGAGACAACCCGTTGGAAAGTTTGTTGTTGCTGTTGTTGAGATGGTGTCTCGCTCTGTGGCCCAGGCTGGAGTGCAGTGGCGCAGTCTCAGCTCACTGCAGCCTTGACCTCCTGGGCTTGCTTAATCAATCCTCCCACCTCAGCCTGTAATCTTGAGTAGCTGGGATTACAGGTGCACGCCACCACACCCAGCTAAGTTTGGTATTTTTTGTACAGATGGGGTTTCACCATGTTCCCAGGCTGATCTCAAACTCCGGGGCTCAAGCGATCTGCCCACCTTGGCCTCCCAAAGTGTTGGGATTACAGGCGTGAGCCACTGCATCCAGCTGTTGGTGAGTGTGACGGTGAGTGTGACCACATATAGAAGACATGTTCTTCATTATGGCTCCAGTGAGGAGAGTCCTGTGCCCTTTGAAAGCACCGAGGGGCACTCCGGACTGCGCGGGGGCCTGGCAGGGATGTTGCCTTTGAGGGGCTCCCTGTTGCCTTGGGGCGATGCTGGACCTGGGAGGGGTGGTGGAGCCCTGGGGTGCTGCTAGGCCTGGGAGGGAGCCGGGCTGGTTCCTCGGTGGGCAGCAGGGCAGCGTGTCTCAGCGGGGATGGGTGGAAGGGGTTTGGGGCGGTGGTTAATTGATTTTGGGGTCCCTAGGGCTGAAGTAGATGGGGACCCCACTCAAGTCCAGTTTATCTGAAGAGCCAGTGTGGTCAGTTGCAGAGGTGATGATGAAGGTTGGAGGCTGGAGAGATGGGACCCGGCTGGTTTTGAAGATGGAGGAGGAACGCAGGCAGCTTTGGAGCTGGAAAAGGCGAGGACATGGATTCTCCTCGGAGGCTTCCGTGGGGAACCAGCCCTGCCCACACCTTGACTTTAGCCCAGTGGGACGCGTGTTGGGCCAGTGACCTCTAGAACTGCAAGCTCATGAATCCGCGTCCTGCTGAGCTGTTAGGTTTGTGGATTTGTCACTGCAGCGATGGGACACGGGTGCAGTCAGGGAAGCCTCAGAGCAGGCTGGGACACAGCACCAGCGCCCTGCCGTGGGTCCCATGTGGCCAAGCGGGGTGCACACAAAGCCTCCTCTTCGTGCTGAGCTGGGCGTGGGAAGGCGTCACGTGATGAGGCTGCACAGAACACGCGTGTCGTGCTGAGCTGGGCGTGGGAAGGCGTCACGTGACGAGGCTGCACAGAACACATGTGTGGTACTGAGCTGGGCGTGGGAAGGCATCACGTGACGAGGCTGCACAGAACACGTGTGTCGTGCTGAGCTGGGCGTGGGAAGGCGTCACGTGACGAGGCTGCACAGAACACGTGTGTGGTACTGAGCTGGGCGTGGGAAGGCGTCACGTGACGAGGCTGCACAGAACACGTGTGTGGTGCTGAGCTGGGCGTGGGAAGGCGTCACGTGACGAGGCTGCGCAGAACACGTGTGTCGTGCTGAGCTGGGCGTGGGAAGGCGTCACGTGACGAGGCTGCGCAGAACACGCGTGTCGTGCTGAGCTGGGCGTGGGAAGGCGTCACGTGACGAGGCTGCGCAGAACACGCGTGTCGTGCTGAGCTGGGCGTGGGAAGGCGTCACGTGACGAGGCTGCGCAGAACACGCGTGTCGTGCTGAGCTGGGCGTGGGAAGGCGTCACGTGACGAGGCTGCGCAGAACACGCGTGTCGTGCTGAGCTGGGCGTGGGAAGGCGTCACGTGACGAGGCTGCGCAGAACACGTGTGTCGTGCTGAGCTGGGCGTGGGAAGGCGTCACGTGACGAGGCTGCGCAGAACACGTGTGTCGTGCTGAGCTGGGCGTGGGAAGGCGTCACGTGACGAGGCTGCACAGAACACGTGTGTCGTGCTGAGCTGGGCGTGGGAAGGCGTCACGTGACGAGGCTGCACAGAACACGTGTGTCGTGCTGAGCTGGGCGTGGGAAGGCGTCACGTGACGAGGCTGCACAGAACATGCGTGTGGTACTGAGCTGGGCGTGGGAAGGCGTCACGTGACGAGGCTGCACAGAACACGTGTCTCGTGCTGAGCTGGGCGTGGGAAGGCATCACGTGACGAGGCTGCACAGAACACGTGTGTCATGCTGAGCTGGGCGTGGGAAGGTGTCATGTGACGAGGCTGCACAGAACACGTGTGTCGTGCTGAGCTGGGCCTGGGAAGGCGTCATGTGACGAGGCTGTGCAGAACACGCGTGTCGTGCTGAGCTGGGCATGGGAAGGCGTCACGTGACGAAGCTGCGCAGAACGCGTGTGGTACTGAGCTGGGCATGGGAAGGCATCACGTGACAAAGCTGCGCAGAACACGCGTGTGGTACTGAGCTGGGCGTGGGAAGGCGTCATGTGACGAAGCTGTGCAGAACATGCGTGTCGTGCTGAGCTGGGCGTGGGAAGGCGTCACGTGATGAGGCTGCGCAGAACATGTGTGTGGTACTGAGCTGGACGTGGGAAGGCGTCACGTGACGAGGCTGCGCAGAACACGCGTGTGGTACTGAGCTGGGCGTGGGAAGGCGTCACGTGACGAGGCTGCGCAGAACACGCGTGTGATACTGAGCTGGGCATGGGAAGGCGTCACGTGACGAGGCTGCACAGAACACGTGTGTCGTGCTGAGCTGGGCGTGGGAAGGCGTCACGTGACGAGGCTGCGCAGAACACGCGTGTGGTACTGAGCTGGGCGTGGGAAGGCGTCACGTGACGAGGCTGCACAGAACACGTGTGTCGTGCTGAGCTGGGCGTGGAAAGGCGTCACGTGACAAGGCTGCGCAGAACACGCGTGTGGTACTGAGCTGGGTGTGGGAAGGCGTCACGTGACGAGGCTGCGCAGAACACGCGTGTCGTGCTGAGCTGGGCGTGGGAAGGCATCACGTGATGAAGCTGCACAGAACACGTGTGTCGTGCTGAGCTGGGCGTGGGAAGGCGTCACGTGACGAGGCTGCACAGAACACGTGTGTCGTGCTGAGCTGGGCGTGGGAAGGCGTCATGTGACGAGGCTGCACAGAACACGTGTCGTGCTGAGCTGGGCGTGGGAAGGCGTCATGTGACGAGGCTGCACAGAACATGTGTGTCATGCTAAGCTGGGCGTGGGAAGGTGTCACGTGACGAGGCTGCGCAGAACACGCATGTGGTACTGAGCTGGGTGTGGGAAGGCATCACGTGACGAAGCTGCACAGAACACGTGTGTCGTGCTGAGCTGGGCGTGGGAAGGCATCATGTGACGAGGCTGCGCAGAACACACGTGTGGTACTGAGCTGGGCGTGGGAAGGCGTCACGTGACGAGGCTGCGCAGAACACGCGTGTGATACTGAGCTGGGCGTGGGAAGGCGTCACGTGACGAGGCTGCACAGAACACGCGTGTGCTGCTGAGCTGGGCGTGGGAAGGCGTCACGTGACGAGGCTGCGCAGAACACGCGTGTGGTGCTGAGCTGGGCGTGGGAAGGCGTCACGTGACGAGGCTGCACAGAACACGCATGTGCTGCTGAGCTGGGCATGGGAAGGCGTCACGTGACGAGGCTGCGCAGAACACGTGTGTGGTACTGAGCTGGGTGTGGGAAGGTGTCACGTGACGAGGCTGCACACAACATGCGTGTGGTACTGAGCTGGGTGTGGGAAGGCATCATGTGACGAGGCTGCGCAGAACACGCGTGTGATCGCTCACGCCTGCCTCCCACCACCGAAGCAGCCTCCACCAGGCAGGGCTCTGCTGCTTCATTCATGGGAGAGGCCCAAAGGCTTCGGACGGCGTCTGGCACGCAGTGGGCGCCCTCTTACCGCGTGGGGAGGACGGGTGAACGAGAGACTGTATCTAAGCCACCAGCACAGATCGCAGTGGGCGCCTCGCAGCAGCCCCTGGGCACAGGGATGGGACCTGCGCAGGCGCTGAGGACCGGGAGGTGGTGTGAGCGGGCAGGGTCGTCTCTAGGGCCTTCTTTGGGGGTTCCTGGAACCTGCTGGCCAGGAAATGCCCGTGAGTCCACAGACGCTTCTGCCAGCCCATGGCCCCTTGCGTGCAGAGATGCTGGTCCTGGGAGAGCTGCGGGTGAGACACATGCGGCATCCCATCTCCAAGATGATTCCAAGGACCCTCGGCTGTTCATGCCTGAAGCCCCTCCACGGGGTCTCTCTCGGGCTGGCCTGAACACCCCAAGCCCAACCCCCTGCCCAGACCACGACCCTCAGAAACCGAGACCCTCAGAAACCGAGACCATCACGCCTGCTGCCTTAGGCGGCTAAGGGCTGGGCTGGCCTGTTCTGTGGCTGCGGATGACGCGCATGGTGTGGCAGCAGGGACACGTGCTGGGGAAGGTTCAGGTGCTGTTTCCAGAACCCAGTTTGGGTCCCGAAGCAGCGGCCAGCCTCGTGGCCGCCACCTGTCCCAGAGCCACAACGGAGGCCTCCCGGGGCCGACGCTGGAAGCAGGGACCACGCTCTCCAAGCTGCCCCTCGCACACACCCATGCTATTTCGTTTCTGTGCCCTCTCCGTTGGGCTCTACCGCTGGAAGCCCCCGTTCTAGAGGGAGGAGGCCTTGAAGAGAGACCCTGCAACAATTCCATTGACTGGAAGTTGAAGCTGCACCCAGCCATCCAGTGCCCCTTGTGCCCCCAGTGCCCAGAGACGACAAAAGGAGTCACCACATTGGCCACGGAGACCTTGACTGCGAGAGGGAGGGGGCGCTGCCTCCAATGGGACCCAGCGGGAAAGCGCCTGGAACCCGGGGACCCTCGGGGGCTGGCACAGCCAGCCGTGGACAGACATGGGGGCACACAGGACACACAGCCGCGGACAGACACGGGGGCACGCAGGACACCCAGCCACGGTCACACGCGGGGGCACGCAGGACACCCAGCCACGGTCACACGCGGGGGCACGCAGGACACCCAGCCACGGACAGACATGGGGACACAAAGGACACCCAGCCGCGGACAGACACGGAGGCACGCAGAACACCCAACCGTGGACAGACACGGGGGCACGCAGGACACCCAGCCACGGACAGACACGGGGACACGCAGGACACCCAGCCACGGACAGACACAGGGACACAAAGGACACCCAGCCACAGACAGACACGGGGGCACGCAGGACACCCAGCCACGGACAGACACGGGGACACACAGGACACCCAGCCACGGGCAGACACGGGGACACGCAGGACACCCAGCCACGGGCAGACATGACACGCAGGACACCCAGCCACGGGCAGACACGGGGGCACGCAGGACACCCAGCCACGGGCAGACACGGGGACACGCAGGACACCCAGCCGTGGACAGACACGGGGGCATGCAGGACACCCAGCCACGGGCAGACACGGGGACACGCAGGACACCCAGCCGCGGACAGACACGGGGGCACGCAGGACACCCAGCCACGGGCAGACACGGGGACACGCAGGACACCCAGCCACGGGCAGACACGGGGACACACAAGACACCCAGCCACGGTCACACGCGGGGGCATGCAGAACACCCAACCGCGGACAGACATGGGGGGCACACAGGACACCCAGCTGCAGACAGACACGGGGGCACGCAGGACACCCAGCCACGGTCACATGCGGAGGCACGCAGAACACCCAACCGCGGACAGACATGGGGGGCACACAGCACACCCAGCTGTGGACAGACACGGGGGCACGCAGGACACCCAGCAGCGGACAGACACGGGGGCACGCAGGACACCCAGCCGTGGTCACACGCGGGGGCACGCAGGACACCCAGCCGCGGACAGACACGGGGACACGCAGGACACCCAGCCGCAGGCAGACACGGGGACACGCAGGACACCCAGCCATGGACAGACACGGGGACACACAAGACACCCAGCCATGGTCACACGCGGGGACACGCAGGACACCCAGCCGTGGTCACACGCGGGGACACGCAGGACACCCAGCCGTGGTCACACGCGGGGACACCCAGGACTCCCAGCCGTGGTCACACGCGGGGACACGCAGGACACCCAGCCGTGGTCACACGCAGGGACACCCAGGACTCCCAGCTGTGGTCACACGCAGGGACATGCAGGACACCCCGCCAGGGACAGACACGGGGACACACATATGCATGAGCCCCATGCCTCAGGCTGTGCCCAGGAGCTCCATCGGAGCACCCTGCAAACATCCGCTGGAGTGAAGTCCTAGAAAATTTAACACTGGGTGGAGAGCAGACCAGAGGTTGCCTGGTGGGGTGGGGCAACCCACTGAAGATATGCAGGGAACGTTCCGGATGCTTTGTACTGCATGCAAATTAGACCCAGATAAAGCTGACTTAAAGGAAAGTCCACGGGCAGTCCGGCAGCAGCCGGGCCCACAGGAGGAGGGCGGCAGGTGGGCTCCGGGCGCTCGGGGCCGCCTGCGGGGAGGGATGGGGCAACTACCTGCCCGAAATGAGGGTGGTGGGAGGCAGGGTTCACACCATCAGAGAAGGGGGGTGAAATAGACCTGCGGCTTTGGTTGCAATTGGAATTACAGATGTGAACGGGTGGTTTTCAATACAGGCAGGCAGAGCTGCGCGCGTTTCCCACCTCTGTCTACTGACGATTAAGGGTCTGGGTCCAGGCAAGGGCAGGGAAGAAGAAGGGAACCTGAGCCTCTCACTGTGCCCGAAAATGCCCACAGAGCGGCAGACACGAACGCAGGATGCGGAAGGACGCCACCGCCAAACGCGAGGCGGCTGGAGCACCCAGACCAATCCTGATGGGCCGGATCATACCCGCAGGGACACAGCACCCTCAGCCTACACGGAGAGCGATCACGGAGGGGGAACGCTCCCCTAACGGTGGAAAGCCAACTAATAGGAAGGGATGGTGCAACTGGAAACTCACCCCTTAGAAGCCATCACAGCAGGAATGAATTCTGGCAAGAAACACGGAGGGATGCCAGCGCTCGTGTGAAAGGGGACACGGAGCGGGATTTCCCAGCCTCAAAGCTTCTGCCCACAAGCTACGCATCAGTTTCCAAGGGAACAGCGTCGCTGCACTGAAGAAGCCAGCGGCCCCACAGTGGGGCTGGCAGCCATCATGTGTCCCATGAGAGGACACTCGAGGGACTGGTCATCACCCCCAGGGGCATCGAGCACAGGCGCTGTGCGGGACAGCCCCTGGCCTGCAATCCTCAGAACCGCAACGTCCGCCTGTCACAGAAGAACCGAGGCTCCTTCTGACTGGGGGAGGCGAGGGGCCACCCTCGACACAACGCCACATGGGCTTCAGGCACGGCTCTGGGATGCGGGGCCAAGGGGCACAGGGGGTCTTGGTGCCATTCTGCAGCTCTTCTGTAAGTTCGGAATTGTTTCAAAATAAAACTTTATTTATTTATTTATTTTTGAGACGGAGTCTCGCTCTGTCGCCCAGGCTGGAGTGCAGTGACGCAATCTTGGCTCACTGCAAGCTCCGCCTCCTGGGCTCACACCATTCTCCTGCCTCAGCCTTCCGAGTAGCTGGGACTACAGGCGCCTGCCACCACGCCCGGCTAATTTTTTGTATTTTTAGTAGAGATGGGGGTTTCACCGTGTTAGCCAGGATGGTCTCGATCTCCTGACCTTGTGATCCGCCCGCCTCGGCCTCCCAAAGTGCTGGGATGACAGGCGTGAGCCACCGCGCCCAGACATTTTTTTTTTTTTAAGAGTCTTGCTCACTCTGTCGCCCAGGCTGGAGTGTGGCAGTGGCGCAATCTTGGCTCACTGCAACCTCTACCTCTGGGCTCCAGCGATTCTCCTGCCTCAGCCTCCCGAGTAGCTGGGATTACAGGCATGCACCACCACGCCCAGTTAATTTTTGTATTTTTAGTAGAGACAGGGTTTCGCTATGTTGCCTGGGCTGGTCTTGAACTCCTGACCTCAGGTGATCCACCGGCCTTGGCCTCCCAAAGTGTTGGGATTATAGGCATGAGCCACTGGGCCCAGCCCAAAAACTTGTTTTTTTTTTTTTTTTTAAAGAAGTGGACAATCACAGCAACCTAGTAAAGTGAGGCCTTCTGGGGTTCATTAGCCCTGTGAAGCCCCTCACCCTGGCGCAGGTGCTGCTGAGCAGTGAGGGGGGCATGACAGAGCCAGTTGTCAAAGGAGTGTCGCAGGGGACAGTGTTCTCCTCCACGCTCAGCCACAGCTGGTTTCAGCGTCCTGTCCTCCCCTGCACCCCTCCCACTGCCCACACAGGTGGGGCCACAGTGCAGGGCACTGGACACCAGCTTGGGTCGTGACTATATCACAGCGAGCGCGGGTCAGAGACTGGGCCAGAAACTACATCACAGCAAGTGTGGGTCAGAGACTGGGTCGTGACTACATCACAGTGAGTGCAGGTCAGAGACTGGGTCAAAGCTCAGTGGTGTCTTCAGTGGAGTGAGGCTGAGATGTTAGGTCTCATGAGGGCTGGCGGCATGGGCACTCTTAGGGGTGGGGTGGCCTGAGGCCTGCACTCAGCCCTCTCTGTGCCTCCTGCCCTGCCCAGGCTGGAAAGCTTAGGTCATCCCGGGCACGTGCAGGGTCAGTGCTGTGGATGTCATGGACCTGGCTGCAGCTCCCGGGGCTGGGGGCTGTGTGGTTCGGGAGTCCTACTTGAGGTCAGCTCAGGGTCCCCTCAGTCGCCCTGAGCAATTCGTGCACCTTCCCAAACCCCTTCTTGCCAAACTCGCCGAAGGCAACTCGACGCATCCAACCCAACTCCACAGGAAAGCATTTAGGACGAGGCAGCTGTCTCTCTCCTGGGTTTTGAAAACCCAGCTCACTGTTCTGTGGAAGCACAAAGCATGAGAAACGAGGAAAGAGGAAAAAGAACCTGATTTTGGAGTTCCTAGGAACATAAACAAACCCAGAGAAACTGAAAAAGGCAACGTGAAGACTAACCCTTCCAACCACTGCATTCACCGAGTCCCCTTTCCACTTCCCCGCAGTTTGCCGGTCAGGTGCAAAATCCCCCAGATCTTGCTCTCTGCCCCCAGATGGGAAGGACTCGCACCGTTCTGGGGCCTGCCTGCTGCCAGTCCCAGCTGCACACCGACTCACTCGCTCTCCTTCAGCATGGCCTCAGTCCTCGACTGCAGGTCTCTCTCGTTCTCCAGCTCTGCAAATAGGCGTCTGGACACGGCCTGGAGACGGCCCACAGTGGCCCTGCAGTGGTGAACGGACAGGCCGGGCGTGTGTCAGGCCTCAGTCATCCAGGGGCCATCCAGGTTCACCTGGCACTCCCTGGCCTCCTCTCCCTCAGGAGGGAAATCTTGGCACTGGGCCACCTAGCCGATGGAGTGTGGGGCTGGCGGGAGGCTCTCCACATGCCCCTTTCCGCTGGGCAGGCAGTGCCCACATGGCACAGCCCCAGGGGGAGTGAGGGCTTGGGGAGCCTGCCCTGGACCCTCAGTGGCCCCTGCATGAAGCCCCTGGGGGCAGCAGCCATCCAGGCCTCTGACCCGGGAAGGACCCAGCACGTGCAACAAGCCCCAAGCCCTCGCGTCAGGGCGCCCTGGGTCCCCTCCCTCCCTCCTGTTCCCCTCCTGGGCATCATCCACCCCAGCGCACATCCAGTGCCAGCCCAGCCACGTTCCTAGAGACCACTTCCCGGGCGGTGGGCGGTTGCCCACGAGAGCGGCACAGTGTGATGCTGGCCAGAGGTCCCGGCCATGTGGACACGGCGGGTGGGCTTTGAGCAGCTGGCCGGGTATGGCGGTCACCCCCAGATCCTGGGTGCCACAGTCCAGGAATGAGGCAGGTCAAAACCCTGCAGAGGGCTGGGTGCGGTGGCTCACGCCTGTAATTCCAGCAATTTGGGAGGCCGAGGCGGGTGGATCACGAGGTCAGGAGTTCAAGACCAGCCTGGCCAAGATGGTAAAACCCTGTCTCTACTAAAAATACAAAAAAAAATTAGCCAGGTGTGGTGGCACATGCCTGTAATCCCAGCTACTCTGGAGGCTGTGGCAGAGAATTGCTTAAACCTGGAGGGGCAGAGGTTGCAGTGGCCCGAAGCCCCTCACCCCCCAGGGCCGGGAGGACCTGCTGGTTCCCTTGCCCCTGGCTGCTGGCCCTCTGCTCCCCATGGCTGCACTAGCCCCTCCAGGACGGGCACCCTGCTGGGGCCTTCCAGGGCTGGGCTGACCTCGGCAGGCCCTGCAGGCACCTGGTGCCCCCAGAGGGTGAGGCAAGGCCAGAGCTGCAGCCGTGGAGCCATCCAGGCTCAGGGAGCAATGCCTGTTGGTGAGTGTTGGCGTTTCCAGCGTCCCCCAGGCCCCTCCCGCCTGGGAGTGTGGGACGCATGTAGGCCTCTCACCTCTCACCTTGCCCTCAGCTGCCTCACCCTGCTGCTCCAGGCAAGAGTGGCCCAAGAGGCCTTCCCCTGACTGCTGACCCACTCGGCCCTGCCTCCCAGAGATCCGGTCCCGGCGCCCTCCAGGCCCCAGCAGTGCCGACCTCACGTGCTTCTGCATGTTCGTGTTGTGGCCTCACACTGGGGCTCCTCATCGGCCTGAACACAGCAGGTGCTTCACGCCTCCCTTTGGGTGAACCAGTGAACCTCCGGCCCTGACCTCATGCCCGGTTCCCTGCCCCCTGGCGAGGGCCACCTACATGTTGCCCGCCTCTTCCTCTGTGGCGATCTCGGCTGCCACAGCCTCCTGCTGCTTGTGGATCAGGTCCCG
This sequence comes from Pan troglodytes, assembly GCF_028858775.2. NCBI lineage: Eukaryota > Metazoa > Chordata > Mammalia > Primates > Hominidae > Pan > Pan troglodytes. The sequence continues at coordinate 230,019,628 of NC_072398.2, read as the reverse complement.
CCTCTGCCGACAGGCACGCAGCTCCCCTCTGGAACAGGGAAGCAAAGGTCAGATGATGGTTCCCTGAAACTCCAGCCTCCAAAGTGACAGTGGGCGTGGCAATGGGGCCAGGTGAGGCAGAGCCAGACCCCCAGGGCCCCCCTCACCCAGGCCAGGGGTCTCTCTAACACCTTCAAGCCACACAAGCAGGGTCTTGTCGTCCATTTTTGGAAAACTGCCCAGGGGCAGCTGTGCGGCCCCCACCCGAAGGTGACATGCTCCCCAGGGCCGAGGACGGTGCAGGAGCGGGAGGGAACCTGGGTCTGCGTAAACAAGCGCGCTCCTGCGTGTGAAGGGCACGTGGTGGGAGGCCTGGGGCCCACGGGAGGGGAGGAGCTGGAGCTCCTTCACCATCTTCCAGAGAGCGGGCCAGGCAGGCCCAGGTCACCAGTGGGGCGTGGGCCGGGACAGAATCCAGTTCACACGGTAGCTCCTGGGGGCGACTCCGGCCTCAGGTACAAACAACGGAGCAAAGCCCAGAGCATGAACTCTGGAGGTCACTTTTTTTTTTCCCCAAGACAGAGCCTCGCTTGTCACCCAGGCTGGAGTGCAGTGGCGCGATCTCGGCTCACTGCAACCTCCGCCCCCCAGGTTCAAGCGATTCTGCTGTCTCAGCCTCCCAAGTGGCTGGGACTACAGGCGCCCACCACCACGCACAGCTAATTTTTGTATTTTTAGTAGAGACGGGGTTTCACCATATTGGCCAGGCTGGTCTCAAACTCCTGACCTCGTGATCCACCCACCTTGGCCTCCCAAAGTGCTGGGATTACAGGTGTGAGCCACCGCGCCCGGCCATGACGGTCACTTGGAAAACACATGGGCGCTGCCGGAGCCAAGGAGGGAAATCGTAGTTTCCCTGGGTGAAGTACCCAAGTTAGGTGCCCGAGTTATGGGCAAGAAGTTATGCAGAAGAACATTTGTCTTTCAGTTTTTTATTTTTAGAGACAGGGTCTTGCTCTGTCACCCAGGCTTGCTGCAGCCTTGACCTCCTGGGCTCAAGCCATCCTCTGGCCTCAGCCTCCCAAGTTGCTGGGACCACAGGCGTGCGCCACCACTCTCAGCTGAATGTTTTTAGTTTTTAGGAGACGCTGAAATATTTAGGAGTGAAGTATCATGTCTGTGATTTGCTTTAACATAATTTAGCACAAAATCCCATAGATATAAAATACAAACACAGAAAGAAGCTACAACGAAAGCTTGACGGGTGGCAACTCTGGGTGGCGCTGGGGGCAGCGGGGCCACTTGTTTCCGCCTTTTCTGTGGGAAGGGGGCTGGGAGCGCTGGGCACTAGCTCCCGGGTGGGGCTTGCAGAACTGCTCCTCCATGGAGACCCTGTGCGACCCTCCCTTGCAGGCCCTCAGGGTGACGACAGGCACAGGACCACCCCTGCTGCACCCATGTCACGGCCTGGGGGGCATCAAGAGGTGCAGGTGCAGCGGCCTCAGCCCCAGCTCACCTCATCTTCTCAATGAAAAGCTCTTGCTCCTCATGCATCTTATCCAGGGCGCTCAGGTTCTGCCGCAGGTGAAATGCCTGCATTCTGTCCTCAGCTGTTTTCTTCTTCAATTTATCAGCATCAGTATCTAGTTCTTTCACTGAGCTTAGGATGAAAAGGACGTCAGCTGCCACCACCCCAGCTGCAGGCTCAGAACTCATTCCTCGGTGTGGCCTGCCGGGGTAGGTGCCTGACAGTTCTGCTTCAGGGCGGGAGCTGCGGGAGCTACAGCCTGTGGGAGGGAGGAAGCAGCCGCCCCGCTCCCTTCACCCACCCCCACCCCCACCCCCACCCCCGATCCTCCTAGTTACCTGCTGTGTCCCGGGTCCACGTCATCCTCAGCTTCCTGTAGAAGACATTTGATGTCAAACTCCGGATCCTCTAATTCATCTCTTTCTAGAAATCAAGGCAAGAGTTAAAAAAAAAAAAAAAAAAAAAAGCAGATCAAACATTTGCATCTGAAGTTTTAGGATAAATCTTTTTCTTTTTTTGGGACAGGGTGTAAGGAACCTGCTGCACTGCAGCCACACAAGCACAGGCAGAGGTAAACAGCCTGGGTGACTCAGTGGGACTGGGGCGCTGGCGCCTTGAGAGAGAGAGAGTCAGGGACGTCCGTCTTTGCAGACGGACAGCGGGGAGCAAGGGCACAGCACCGCTTGGCTGGTGTCCAGAGAAAGAGTTAAGCTGCTGACCCTGAAGTCAAGGGAGAGCCGGCCACGCAGCTGTGTGTGTGGGAGCCGCCGGACTAACCAGCCAGGACAGGGCGGACGGTGTGAGACAAAGCCGTTGGGGAGAGCTGCTGCTGAATAAAATCCTTTTTCACCTGCCTACGGCCCCCGAGTGTTCCTTCTGCTCATCCACCCACTCCCTTTGGACCTCAACATGACGTTCGGCGTAGTCATGAACCTGACGTGGAGTCTCTGTTGCCCAGGCTGGAGTGTGGTGGCGCGATCTTGGCTCTCTGCCACCTTCGCCTCCCAGGTTCAAGGGATCCTCCCACCTCAGCCTCCCGAGTAGCTGAGGCTACAGGTGTGTCCTACCATGCCCGGCTAATTTTTATATTTTTAGTAGAGAGAGGGTTTCCCCATGATGACCAGGCTGGTCTTGGACTCCTGACCTCAAGTGAGCCACCCGTCTCGGCCTCCCCAAGTGCTGGGATGACAGGCGTGGGCCACCACACCCGGCCCGTGTTAGGATAAATCTTGACAAGCTCTAACTTGATGGTTCTCAAAGCAAAATCCGAGGAACCCTGAGGGTCCCTTAGTGTCCTTCAGGGCCTGCGAGGTGAAAACTGTCTTCGTGATCACACTCGCACGCCATTTGTCTCCTCACTCTCTTCCCATGAGAGGACAGTGGCGTTTTCCAGAGGCCGCATGACAGGTGACGTCACAACAGACAGCTCTGAGACTCCAGCTGTCTTCCATTAAACCCAACTCTTAACGTTACTGCTAATAGGTTCGTTATTGCTATTTTAAGTGGCTACGTATTAAAATGTTTCCAGCTTTAATTTCCATACAGTAAGTATGGAAAGATACAGGCAACATAAACAAATGTTCTCTGGGTCTTCAATAATTTTTAAGAATGTAAAGGGGTTCTCAGACAAAAGAGGCTGAAGGTCACTATCTCAGAAGATTACAGCGGACTTCCGGCAAAACACGGCAAAGGGAACACAGTTTTTCTTCCCTTCATTAAATCTCAGTAAAAATGATGGAAAAGGCAGAAAGCCACAGTCACAAGGGGGGCGGGAGAGGGAGACAGTGGCGGGGGGCAGGGGGGAGAAGGCCACACAGTGCCAGGAGCTGACTCAGCACACAACAGAACCCAAAACGGGGTGGGGAGTGGGGTGGGGGTGGGAAGGAAATGCGTTCCCAGATTGCGATGGCCTGCCTGTGCCCAGAACTAGAACCAAATCAAGGCACGTCTCAGTAACATTTCAGATCATCAGAGATTTTTTAAAAACAGCTTCCAGGAAAAGAAAACAAAAATAGGTCACATTCAAAGGATTGGGATAAAAATGGCATCAGATTTCTCAATACTGATGTTGGAAACTAGAAAACTATGGTCTGCCGCCTTCAACATCTCAGCCACAATTTATCTTTCTTTCAAATAAAGACAATAATATAAGCTCCCTCTTTGAGAGAAAAATATGAGTGTAAAAGATACCCTCTCCCAGAAATAAAGGGAATTAAAGGGCTACTATGAAGCATGTCATTTGTTTGTCTTTTTGCTGAAACTTGTGTTACTGTGAAAGAAGCTTTATTACCATCTTCCAAAGGAAGGGCATCGGCCAAAAGCTGGTCCTCGGGGAGCAGGCTGCTGTCATCCCCCATGCTGGGAGATAGAAACTAGCTGCAAAAGATGATCACAAAATATAGATCAATAAAATCATAGATTTAAAAGACAGTGAATTAACCATTTATCTTAAAGAAGGCATTAAGAAAACAAACGACAGATTAGGAAAAAATATTTGCAGCACACACATATCTGACACAAGTCTTACATCTGGAACACATGAAGAGCTCCTATCAACCACATGAAGTCCAAACTCCAGTTTAAAAGGTCAAAGAGGCCGGGCGCGGTGGCTCACGCCTGTAATCCCAGCACTTCGGGAGGCTGAGGCAGGTGGATCACCTGAGGTCAGGAGTTCCAGACCAGCCTGGCCAACGTGGTGAGGCTACAGTGAGCTGTGATGGCACCACTGCACTCTAGCCTGGGCAACAGAGTGAGACCCTGTCACAAAAGAAAAAAGAAACTGCCCAACAGTATCCCCGAGTATCACTTTACACTCCCACCAGCAAATACCAAATTAAAATAATGAAATACAACATTAGCTGGGTGTGGTGGCAAGTGCCTATAATCCCAGCTACTCAGGAGGCTGAGGCAGGAGAATTGCTTGAACCCGGGAGGCAGAGGTTGCAGTGAGCCGAGATAGTGCCACTGCACTCCAGCCTGGGGACAAGAGCGAGACTCCATCTCAAGAAAAAAATGTCAAAAGATTTGGAATTCCATAAGAAAAGAGATATACAAATGGCCAATATACATGTGAAACTGTGTAACATCAGTATCTTTAAGGAAATATGAATCAAGCCATAATGAGATACTATTATATACTGAGTAGAATGCCTGAGATTGGCTGGGCGTGGTGGCTCACACCTGTAATCCCAGCACTTTGGGAGGCCAAGGTGGGCAGATCACAAGGTCAGGAGATCGAGACTATCCTGGCTAGCACAGTGAAACCCCGTCTCTACTAAAAAACAGAAAAAATTAGCCGGGCATGGTGGCAGGCGCCTGTGGTCCCAGCTACTCGGGAGGCTGAGGCAGGAGAATGGTGTGAACCCAGGAGGCGGAGCTTGCAGTGAGCCGAGATCGCGCCACTGCACTCCAGCCTGGGTGACAGAGCGAGACTCCGTCTCAAAAAAAAAAAAAAACCTGAGATCAAAACGTTGCCAACAGTGAGCACTGGCAAGGCTATGGAAGGGCTGGCATCGCCACGCGTTGCTGGTGGGAGTGTAAAGGGATACTCTGGAACACTGTTGGGCAATTTCTGTTTTCTTTTGTGACAGGGTCTCACTCTGTTGCCCAGGCTGGAGTGCAGTGACGCAATCACAGTTTACTGCAGCCTTAAACTTCTGGGCTCAAGCAATCTTCCCGCCTCAGCTTCACAAGTGCTAAGACTACACGCACATGCCGCCATGCCCAGGTAATTTTCAAATTATTGGTTGAGATGGTGGGTCTCTCTTTGTTGCCCAGGCTAGTCTTGAACTCCTGGTCTCAGCCAGGATTCACCCACCTCAACCTCCCAAAGTGCTGGGATTACAAGCTTGAGCCACTACATCTGGCACCAAAAACAATTTTTTTTTTTTTTTTGGAGATGAAGTCTCGCTCAGTCTCCCAGGCTGGAGTGCAGTGGCGCGATCTTGGCTCACTGCAAGCTCTGCCTCCTGGGTTCACGCCCCTCTCCTGTCTCAGCCTCCCGAGTAGCTGGGACTACAGGCGCCCGCCACTATGCCCAGCTAATTTTTTTGTATTTTTATGAGATGGGATTTCACTGTGTTAGCCAGGATGGTCTCGATCTCCTGACCTCGTGACCCACCTGTCTCGGCCTCCCAAAGTGCTGGGATTACAGGCGTGAGCCACCACGCCTGGCCCAAAAACAATTCTTAAATAATTTCAAAATTATCATTACACTTTGCTTATCATTTTGGGAATGTTAGGAGCTTGCTCGTGTGGAACTCTTGGTACCGAATCTTCTGTGTCCAGATGTTGGAACTAAATAATTTCACTTAAGAAACAGGCCGGGCACAGTGGCTCGCGCTTATAATCCCAGCACTTTGGGAGGCCGATGTGGGCAGATCACTTGAGGTCAGGAATTTGAGACCAGCCTGGCCAGCATGGTGAAACCCCATCTCTACTAAAAATACAAAAACTAGCCAGGTATGGTGGCAGGCACCTGTAGTCCCAGCTACTTGGGAGGCTGAGGCAGGAGAATTGCTTGAGCCCAGGAGGCGGAGGTTGCAGTGAGCCGAGATCACGCCACTGCATTCTAGCCTGGGCGACAGGGGAAGACTGTCTCAAATAAAATAAAAAAAAAGAAACAATGTTAAAATCACAAACTCTTATATTTTTCTGGTGAGAATTAAATTTAATGGCTAACTTTCTTTTATTTTTTTGAGACAGGGTTTCCAGGCTGGAGTGCAGTGGTGCGATCACAGCTCACTGCAGCCTCGAACTCCTGGGCTCAATTGATCCTCCTGCTTCAGCCTCCCAAAGGAGCTGGGACTACAGGCACGCACCACCACACCCAACTGATTTTTGTATTTTCTGTAGAGACAGGGTTTTGCCATGTTGCCCAGGCTGGTCTCAAACTTTTGGGATCAAATGATCCACCTGCCTTGGCCTTCCCAAGTGTTAGAACTAGAGGCGTGAGCCACCGTGCCCGGCCAGTGGCTGTTTTCTATTAGACCTTAAATATGTGATTGGTTTTAACGCCTATTAATCACATTGTGCTTGTACCATGATTAATATACAAAACAGCTGATGTCAAATGCTTATAAATCAGCAGGGCACAGTGGCTCATGCCTGTAATCCCAGCAACATGGGAGCCTGAGGTGGGAGGCTCTCTTGAGGCCAGGAGTTTGAGACCAGCCTGGGCAACATGGTGAGACCCCCCCCCTCCACCCCCCCACTGCCATTTCTAGAGAAAAAAAAAAAGTGGCCAGGCACAGTGGCTCACGCCTGTAATCCCAGCACTTTGGGAGGCCGAGGCAGGTGGATCACGAGGTCAGGAGATCGAGACCATCCTGGCTAACACAATGAAACCCCACCTCTACTAAAAATACAAAAAATTAGCCGGGCGTGGTGGCGGGCGCCTATAGTCCCAGCTACTCGGGAGGCTGAGGAAGGAGAATGGCGTGAACCCGGGAGGCGGAGCTTGCAGTGAGCCGAGATCACACCACTGCACTCCAGCCTGGGCGACAGAGCGAGACTCCGTCTCAAAAAAAATAAAAATAAAATAAAAATAAAAAAATGTAGCCAGGCGTGGTGGTGGGCACCTGTAGTCCCACCTATTCAGGAGGCTGCGGTGGGAGGATCACTTGAGCCCAGGAGGTCGAGGCTGCCGTGAGCTGTGATTGTGCCACTGCAGCCCAGCCTGGGCGACAGAGCAAGACCCTGACTCTAAAAGGGTTAAAAAAAAAAAAAAAAAAAAGCTTTAAGTCAATGTACCTAGTATAGAGACAGACATTTAACATTGGGAATTAGCACTACCATTTCGCATTGAAATAATGAGTAATTCCGGGTGAAATGTACATAAATGTTGACATTGTGTATGAGATGCTAAAACTGTAAAATTGTAGAGGACTGTGTTTCATTGCTTAACTTAGCAATCGCTTCAGAATAATTCACTAAAAATATTTTCGGTGCCTAGCAATGTTTCTTGGATAAATTATTAATGTATCAATGCCAGTAATTTTTTAAACTTACAAAGAAACAATTGCATTTTAAAGTCCTGGGAGGCAGAATTTTAAGGCATCTTGTAAAATTCCAACAATATTTTTTCCACTTGAAAGAACTGATTAAGCTGCTAGTCTTTGAATGGCAGGATTTTCAGAAACTATTTAGAAAATGGCCAAACCTATTCAGCTCTGTGCTTGTGAATTCCACGCGGCCTCCGCGACCTCATTTTGCTGGACACCCCGTGGATGACAGTCTTCTAAAAGGTGTCATTGCACACACACAGTTCCTCTGAAGATGATCACACTAAACCATATACACTGAGCATCCGGTTAAAGACGGCACTTCCAACAGGCAGTCACCTCTGATCTCTCCTGAGTCCTCACTAACAACAGGGGGTAGATTTATTGTTTTCAGTACATGAATCTACCAGGGCAAGGGCCACTGGGAGAAACAGGAGCAAAGAGAAGCGGGAGGTGGAGGGATGAGGGTAGCTGTCCCTGCAGACAGAGGCGCTGGCTGACCCTCTGCAGGGGAAGCTGAGAACAAACCCGACGTCGCCACACAGCTGTGAAAGGTTCAGGACTGGGCAGCTTCAGGTGGTCCTCCAGTGGGAGCAGTGGGATTGGGAACTGAGAGACCCAGGAAAGCGTGCTGAAGAAGCAGTGGAAGTTCCACTGTGGTGACATGGCTAGCCAGTGTGCCGGCATCACACTGAAAATCATCAGAAATGCCGGATAGGACTGTACTTTAATTCTCGTAAAAATGTTGAAGAACAAACCAGGTGAGGTGGCTCACACCTGTAATCCCAGCACTTTGGGAAGCCGAGGCGGGCGGATCACTTAAGGTTTGAGACCAGCCTGGCCAACATAGTGAAACCCCGTCTCTACTAAAAATACAAAAATTAGCCGGGCGTGATGGCGCATCCCTGTAATCCCAGCTACTTAGGAGGCTGAGGCAGGAGAATCGTTTGAACCCGGGAGGCGGAGGTTGCAGTGAGCTGAGATCATACCACTGCACTCCAGCCTGGGCGACAGAATGAGACTCAGTCTCAAAAAAAAGAAAAAAAAAAACAGTTGAAGAACGGACAAAATAAGAAACTTTCAGGTTAAAACCTAAGTAAAAATATAGATTAAATAAGCAAGCTAAAGGGAAGTATATTATCGAATTGCATTAAAAACTAACAACAGGCCGGGCGCGGTGGCTCACGCCTGTAATCCCAGCATTTTGGGAGGCAGAGGTGGGTGGATCACGAGGTCAGGAGATCGAGACCATCCTGGCTAACACGGTGAAACCCCGTCTCTACTAAAAATACAAAATTTAGCCGGGTGTGGTGGCGGGCACCTGTAGTCCCAGCTACTCAGGAGGCTGAGGCAGGAGAATGGCGTGAACCCGGGAGGCGGAACTTGCAGTGAGCCGAGATTGCACCACTGCCCTCCAGCCTGGGCGACAGAGCGAGACTCCGTCTCAAACAAACAAACAAAATGAAAACAACAACAACAACAAACCCAAGAACAACCAAAAAAAATCAAACTAACTTTTTTTGTATTTGTTTTTGTTTTTTGAGGCAGAGTCTCACTCTGCCGCCCACGCTGGAGTGCAGAGGTACGATCTCGGCTCACTGCAACCTCTGCCTCCCGGGGTCAGGCAATTCTTGTACCCCAGCCTCCTGGGCAGCTGGGATTACAGGCACAGGCCACCACGCCTGGCTAATTTTTGTATTTTTAATAGAGACGGAGTTTCATCATGTTGGCCAGGCTGGTTTCAAACTCAAGACCTCGGGTAATCCGCCCGCCTCAGCCTTCCGAAGTGCTGGGATTACAGGTGTGAACCACTGTGCCTGCCCAAACTCTCTACAATTTAAGAGAGAGACGTCTAAAACACAAGCTTAAGAAGCATTGCGTCAGAAAGAAAGGCAGGAAGCATAAACAGGAAGTTCGTGGAGTTGTCTAGAAACAGACAAAAAACTTAGGCAAAAAGCAGGAACGGCAGTGGGGACACACTCTAACCGCATGTTCAATTCACCAGGAAGACTCAGCAGCTTCAATTCTGCACTTCCCGTTGATTGATCAGATTATTCACTATGGGAGCTACTTTAAACATACGAAAAAATAGAGAAAAAATCAGATTAAGTGCGTGTGATCTCATGTGGGCTTCTAAGTGGACTGGCAGTAACAGAAAGAAGGTCTCCTGAAATACTGGCCGGGTGCGGGCGCTCATGTCTGTGATCTCAGCACTTTTGGAGGCCGAGGCGGGTGGATCCCTTGAGGTCCGGAGTTCGAGACCAGCCTGACCAACATGGTGAAACCCCGTCTCTACTAAAAATACAAAAATTAGCTGGGTGTGGTGGCAGGCACCTGTCATCCCAGCTACTCAGGAGGCTGAGGCAGGAGAATCGCTTAAACTCAGGAGGTGGAGGCTGCAGTGAGCCAAGATCATGCCACTGCACTCCAGCCTGGGTGACAGAGGAAGACTCTGTCTCAAAAAAATAAAAAGAAAAAAAAAAGAAGAAGAAGAAATGAACATCTGTAATGTGATAGAGTATATATATACCAAAAATCACCACAGCAAACGTCACACTTAAACATTAAAAACATTCCCTTAAGACTGAGAACAAAACAGGGACGCTGTCTAAAACCACTTCTCAGTATTCATCACGTCCCCAGCCAGAACAATCAGATGTAAAAGAAATAAAAGGCGGCCGGGCGTGGTGGCGCACGCCTGTAATCCTAGCACTTTGGGAGGCTAAGGTTGGTGGATCACCTGAGGTCAGGAGTTCGAGACCAGCCTGACCAACGTGGGGAAACCCCGCCTCTACCAAAAATACAAAATTAGCCAGGCGTGGTGGCGCACGCCTGTAATCCCAGCACTTTGGGAGGCTAAGGTTGGTGGATCACCTGAGGTCAGGAGTTCGAGACCAGCCTGGCCAACGTGGGGAAACCCCGCCTCTACCAAAAATACAAAATTAGCCAGGCGTGGTGGCGCACGCCTGTAATCCCAGCTACTTGGGAGGCTGAGGCAGGAGAAACGTTTGAATCCGGGAGGCGGAGGTTGCAGTGAGCTGAGATTGAGCCACTGCACTCCAGCCTGGGCGACAAGAGCGAAACTCCGTCTCAAAAAAAAAAAAAAGGAAATAAAAGGCATAAGGAATGGAAGGGAAAAATGGTCATTATTTCAGATAAAATGACTCTACATAGAAAATCCAAACAAATATACAGGTAAGTTATTTAATTAAAACAACTTAGTAATGTTGCTTGGTACAACTTCAATAATGAAAAGCAAGTATATTTCTATTTATCAGAAGAAATAATGAGAAAATGAGATTTAGAAAAGCTACCGTTTATAATCACATCAAAAACCATGAAGTACTCAAGAAGAAATACAACAAAAGACACACAGACCTCTACAGAGAATGCGAGGAACCCCCTCGGGCAGCATGAAAGGAGACAGACATAAAAATAAATGGAACAAAAGACCTGTTTCTTCAACAAATAAATGGCCTGGAGGAAAATAAGGAAGGGGAGGTCTTTAAGGGAAAAGAGCCTCAAGAGACAAGTCGGCCACATGCAACCTGGGGATCTTGTTCAAATCTCGATTCAAGCAAACCAGCTGTAAAAGACATTTTTGAGACAATTCCTGAAAGTGAGCACAAACTGGCATTAGTTTCCATTAAGAAATTATCAATGTGGGCCGGGCGTGGTGGCTCATGCCTATAATCCCAGCACTTTGGGAGGCTGAGGCGGGTGGATCACCTGAGGTCAGGAGTTCGAGACCTGCCTGGCCAATATGGTAAAACCTCATCTCTACTAAAAATACAAAAATTAGCCGAGTGTGGTGGCGGGCACCTGTAATCCCAGCTACTTCGGAGGCTGAGGCAGAAGAATCACTTGAATCTGGGAGGCAGAGGTTGCAGTGAGCCGAGATCGTGCCATTGCACTCCAGCCTGGGTGATAGAGTGAGACTTCATCTCAAAAAAAACAAGAAATTATTAATTGTATTGGGGTTGATGATGATTTTGTGGTTATGCTAAAAATGAGTTTCTATCTGTCAGAGGCATCTACAAAGGTTTTTACAGGTGAAATGATATCTCGCCTGGGATTTTCTTTGAAACACGCTAGTCCAGATCTACAAGTAGGGAGGGGTAATGGGAGAGGAATGCTGTGAGGCTGATAGTTGCTGAGGCAGGGACGGGCACCTGGGGCTTCGTATTATCCTTCTCTTTACTTTTTTGACTTTGCAATTTTCCATAATAAAAGTTTTTTCTAAAAGAAAGTCTAAATAAATAGCCTGGGCGCGGTGGCTCACGCCTGTAATCCCAGCACTTTGGGAGGCCGAGGTGGGCAGATCATGAGGTCAGGAGATCAAGACCATCCTGGCTAACAGGGTGAAACCTCGTCTCTACTAAAAATACAAAAAAAAAATTAGCCGGGCGTGGTGGCGGGCACCTGTAGTCCCAGCTACTCGGGAGGCTGAGGTAGGAGAATGGCGTGAAGCCAGGAGGCGGAGCTTGCAGTGAGCTGAGATCTCGCCACTGCACTCTAGCCTAGGCGACAGAGTGAGACTCCGCCTCGAAAAAAGTAATAATAAAATAAAATTAAAATTAAAAAATAAAATAAATAAATAAATAGCTCATGTTCAACCACTAGAAACTCAATGTCGTCAGGAAGTCAGTTCCTTCCAGACTGCTCTATAGATTCCCTAAAACCCCTATCCAAATCCCAACAGAAATGTGTGTGTGTGTCTACATGCAAGAGCAAGAGAATGAGAAACTCGTCTGGTGAATTTTAAAATGTATATGGAAGAACAATGGAACAATAGTTTTGAAGGGGGAAGGGGTGCCCCACCAGATATCAAGATTGATTCTAAGGCTGTAAAATTAAGACAGTAGAGTGCTTTGGACAAGACAAACAGACCAATGGAACAGATCAGAGAGGCCAGAAACAGGCCCCCACGTACTAGTGCTATGCAGGATAGAAGCAGGGTTGCTGAGCAGCAGCCACGGAATGGACATCTTTGTCGGCACCCACCCAAAGATCAGTCTCACGTGGATTAAAGACTCGTATGGGAAAAATCAAAATTCAGCTACAGTGTGTGTTAGCGGGGAGTCGATGGGGGGTGGGAATGGAGCCTTGTCACTTCAGAATTTCTCAAATAAAACACTAAAAACATTAGGCACAAAGGGAAAATTTGGTAGAGTCACCCACATTTCAATTAAAAATTTTCATTCAGGCCAGGTGCAGTGGCTCACACCTGTAATCCCAGCACTTTGGGAGGCTGAGGCAGGTGGGTCACTTGAGGTCAGGAGTTCGAGACCAGCCTGGCCAACATGGTGAAACCCCGTCTCTACAAAAAATACAAAAATTAGCCAGTCGTGGTGGCGTGCGGCTGTAACCCCAGCTACTCGGGAGGCTGAGGCAAGAGACTCCCTTGAACCTGGGAGGAGGAGGTTGCAGTGAGCCAAGATCGTGCCACTGCACTACAGCTTAGGCGACAGAGCAAGACTCTGTCTCAAACAAATAAACAAAACCAAGTCTTTTGTTCAGATGACATCCTAGGGAAAGTTAAAGAAAACCTACAGGCCGGGTGCGGTGGCTCACGCCTGTAATCCCAGCACTTTGGGAGGCCGAGGCGGGCGGATCACGAGGTCAGGAGATTGAGACCATCCTGGCTAACACGGTGAAACCCCGTCTCTACTAAAAATACAAAAAATTAGCCAGGCGTGGTGCAGGCGCCTGGAGTCCCAGCTCCTCGGGAGGTTGAAGCAGGAGAGTTGCTTGAACTGGGGAGGTGGAGGTTGCAGTGAGCTGAGATCGTGCCACTGCACTCCAGCCTGGGCGACAGAGCGAGACTCCATCTCAAAAAAAAGAAAAAAGAAAACCTACAAAGTAGAAGACAATCACAGCACGTAACCCAGAATTTTACTGTCAAGACCATGTAAGGAATATCCATGAATGGATAAAGACAGACAGCCCCACAGCAAAATGGGCAAAAGACTTCAACAGGCACTTCACAGTTAAGGGCGTGCCATGTCCCCTAACACGCGCATGGGTTCGGAGGACCAGGACATGGGTTGTTTGGGGAAGGGGGAGATCATCCTGCCTATGGCCCCCTCTGGCTGTGCGAGTCCTCTCCCAGGAGCACACCCTACAGAAAATCCCACCTGTTGTGTTAGCTTCCCGGGGTCGCCATAACAAAGTACCACAACCTAGGTGGCTTCAACAACAGAGTTGTCTCCCGGTTCTGGAAGCCATCGTCTAAAACCGAGTTGATGGCAGGGCCATGCTCCCTCTGAAGGCACGAGGGAAGGGCCTGTTTCAGGCCTCTCTTCTAGCTTCTGCTAGTTCTGTGGCTTGTGGCAGCAAAATTCCAATCTTCATAGGACATTCTCTCTGTGTGCATTTGTATGTCCAAATTTCTCCTTTTTATAAGGACACCAGTCATACCAGATGAGGCACTCACCTTATTCTAGTATGTCCTCCTCTTAGCTACTTACAGGCATCACCGTAAGTCCAAATAAGGTCATATTCTCAGGTCCTGAGGCTTAGAGACAGTCCCGATGGCCACGGTGCCACTGTGTGGATCAATCTCTCACACAACCCCGAGGAGAAAAAGACAGAGGCGCGCCTGATGCTCTTCCTCTCCCCCTTCCCTTCACTGTCACAGTAGGTTCCCTGGGTAGGGCAGGTGGAGCAGGATCCACAGTGGCCCAGGCTGGGCTGTCGGAGCCTGGCTGGGTGAGGAGGGTGAGGGTATGTGGCTGAGGCTCAGAGCTGTTTGCAGGCGGCTGGCTGGGTGAGGAGGGTGCCGGTGTGCGTGGCTGAGACTCAGAGCTGGATGTCAGAGCCTGAGAAGAAAGAGGGCGGCCCCAGGTGTGGTCCAGCAGAGGGTATCAGAGCCCAGGCAGGAGAAGAAGGTGTCCACCATGAGAGCCTCCCAGGCCAAGCCTGGGAGTGATGACATATTTGCATAGCTTCCAAATACCTCCTACAAAATGCTTGTGTTTTTGTTTTGTTTTTCATTTTGTTTTTTTTTTTTTTGAGACGGAGTCTCGCTCTGTTGCCCAGGCTGGAGTGCAGGGGCGCAGCGTCGGCTCACTGCAAGCTCCGCCTCCCGGGTTCACGCCATTCTCCTGCCTCAGCCTCCCGAGTAGCTGGGACTACAGGCAACCGCCACCACACCCGGCTAATTTTTGTATTTTTAGTAGAGACGGTTTCACCGTGTTAGCCAGGATGGTCTCGATCTACTGACCTTGTGATCCGCCCTCCTCAGCCTCCCAAAGTGCTGGAATTACAGGCGTGAGCCACTGCACCCGGCCAAAATGCTTGTTAATTACGAAGGAAAAAAGAACTTCCCAGTGGAGATGTTGGCAGATACCACCTTAATCAAGAGCTCAAAGTGAACATCATCAATAACGTGACAACGTGACCACCGTGAGCCACTGACTGGATGGAATGAACAGGCCACAGTGTCACCTCTGTGACTTTCCTGTCCGAGACGCGCAGTGGGAATCTAATCACGAGGACACAGCAGACGAAACCAAATGGAGGGACTTTCTCCAAAGTAATTGGCCCATGACCTTCAGAGGTGTCAGGGTCACGACAGCCAAAGCAAGGCCAAGGAATGTTCTGGACTGAAGGGGAATAAAGAGGTATGTGAGAATTCAGTGCAAAGTGACTCTAGGCTGGATCCTTCCACGCTGGGGCCCTGATGCAATCAACTGGCAAAGCGTGTTTGACAGGCTGAGGGGTAAACACGGCACCAGGCCTGTGTCCTCTGCTGACTCGGGCCACGTGTGGCTGTGTTGGAGAATGTCCTCGTTTGTGGAAAATACACCCTACAAGGGTGGGGGGCGACAGAGCGTCATGAAGGCAACTTACTCTCAAATACTTCACGAGAAGTTTTTTTGTGCTGAGCTTGCAACTTTTATACAAGTTTGGGATTGTTTCAAAAAATGTTAAAGAATGTATGTGGTATTACATCAAGTTTATATATATTATTAAACTTATATAAACCTTATATAATACCACACATATTCTTTAAAATTTTATATAAACAAATTTATATAAAGTTGAAAATAAATGAAAGTTGGCTGGGTGTGGTGGCTCACCGCCTGTAATCCCAGCACTTTGGGAGGCGGAGGTGGGTGGATCATTTGAGATCAGGAGTTCAAGACCATCCTGGCCAACACGGGGAAACCCCGTCTATACTAAAAATACAAAAATTAGCCAGGCATGCTATAATCCCAGCTACTTGGGAGGCTGAGGCAGGAGAATTGCTTGAACCCAGGAGGTGGAGGTTGCAGTGAGCCGAGATCGCCCCGCTGCATTCCAACCTGGGCAACACAGTGAGACTGTCTCAAAAAAAAAAATTTAAAGAATATATGTAGTATTATATGAAGTTTAATATATATTATTAAACTCACATAAAACTATATGTGGCATTATATATAGTCTATATATTTATATTATATATTGTTTATATAACACCACATATATTCTTTAAAATTTTATATAAAGTTTATATAAAGTTTAAAATAAGTGAAAGTTAACTATATTGTTTAGGGACACATGCATAGATAGTAAAACTAAAGAAATTTATATACCATCTTTAAAATTTTATATAAATATAAAGTTTATATAAAGTTTAAAATAAGTGAAAGTTAACTATATTGTTTAGGGACGCATGCATAGGTAAGTAAAACTAAAGAAAAAGTCAGCCATGGTCAAGAAGAGCGGGTCTGTGAGTGGCATGGGGGAGAGACTTTGGGGTGCTGATGAGGTTCTATTTCTTAACTTGGGTAGTGCCTACTGATGTTTGATTTATAACCAATCTCTAAGTCGCACATGCGCATTTACGCACCATCTTTATGCAGAGAATATCAGTCCATTTCTTTTGAACTGTGGGCCCTACAGCAGGCCTGCTTAGTACCTCAGTACCTGGCTTATGCAGATAAAAGGAGTATTCCTTTAAGAAAAACAAAATACCAGAGGCAAATCAGCTTCCAAAACTAGGTTATACATGCTAAAACTAAATGACTTTGGGGCTATGGACCATGCTCTCCTTTTTAGCTAGGCAGACACTCACGAGTCTTAACTTTTCACCAGACAGGCTGGCCCTTGATTTTTGTTTAATGTTTTTGTAAATGTGTTATAATAATACTTTATTATAACATCTGCTGCAAAGTCAGGGGCGGGTCCCTCAACAGAGGCTGTGCCAGCGCCGGGGTTCCCTGAAACGAACCAGGGACTAGAACTATTAACAAAGTCATTTTTCTGGCACAGCTTTCTGGGAAAGGCGTTTCATATGGGACGGAGTTCTGCCTGGGGGGCGGGGGTCAAACCCTTCCAGCTCAGCCCCAGGGTCAAACGCATCCGCCCCCACACCCACCTCTGGCTGGCCTGGGTCCCAGGTTCTCGGGCTCCGGAGGCACAGACACCCCGGGCTGCTCAGGCAGGCGGCGGTCCTTGGCGATTGCCTTCCGCTGCGCCGGCGGCGTGGTTTGGGGCGGGCAGCTCCATGGCAACGGAAGACTCCATCGTGGCCGGAGGGGGAGCCTCGCCCGTTCTGCTCCCTGGCTGGAGCGGGTGGTTTGGTCCGACCCACCACCGACCGCGCAGGCCGGGGCCGGGGCCGGGGCCGGGGCCGGGGCAAGGAGGTCGCGGGCCCCGAGGCGCGGCTGAAGGGCCAGGCCACAGGCCGCCGGGCGGGGACGTCTCCGGGGTCCCAGACAGCCAGGCGTGGCCCAGGGCCAAGCCTTGGAGGTGACAGACAGACTTGGGGGGCCTGGAGGAGCTCAGCACCGGCGCGCTGGCCCAGAGGACCGGGGCGGGTGCATGATGGTTTGGAGTCGTTTGTCAACCTAAAAAACGAGGAGGTTTCCCGTGAAAATGGGGATTTTCCTCTTCTCTTGCAAATGGAAGATCGGGCTGGGCGCGGTGGCTCACACCTGTAATCCCAACAATTTAGGAGGCCGAGGTGGACGGATCACTTGTGGTCAGGAGTTCGAGACCAGCTTCGCCAACATGGTGAAACCTCGTCTCTTCTAAATATACAAAAATTAGCGGGGCGTGGTGGCAGCTGCCTGTAATCCCAGCTACTCAGGAGGCTGAGGCAGGAGAATCGCTTGAACCCAGGAGGAGGAGGTTGCAGTGAGCCAAGATCGCACCACTGCACTCCAGCCTGGATGACAGAGTGAGACTCCGGCTCAAAAAAAAAAAAAAAAAAAAAAAGACTTCTGAATGTTATGTTCCAGCAAAGGCTCCAACTGAAAAATTATAAAAGTAAATAGCAAAGTCAGTGAGCTATGATGGTGCCATCACACTCTGGCCTGAGCGAAATCAAGACCCTGTTTCAAAATTAAAAACAGCAAAAACCCGGCTGGGCACAGTGGCTCATGCCTGTAATCCCAGCACTTTGGGAGGCTGAGTTGGGCAGATCACTTGAGGTCAGGAGTTCGAGACTATCCTGGTCAACATGGTGAAACCCTGTCTCTACTAAAAATACAAAAATCAGCCGGGTGTGGTGGCGCACACCTGCAGTCCCAGCTACCCCAGAGGCTGAGGCAGGAGAATCGTTTGAACCCGGGAGGTGGAGGTTGCAGTGAGCCAAGATTGCGCCACTGCACTCCAGCCTTAACGACAGAGCGAGACTCTGTCTCAAGACAAACAAGCAAACAAAAAACAAAACGGAAGATGGGCCCAACATGCCAAGCCGGTTCCGACATTCCCCATTGCCTTTCCCACAGTCCCCATCCCCCACTGCCCAGCCCATCTCACTGTGCATCCTGTTACACCGGAGCCTCTTCTCGCACCGCTGGCCCGTGGGGGCCGTTTGCAATGGAGACATGGGAGTGTGAGGAAAGGGAGTGGTCTCTCACTGGGCCACTCTATGCCAAGAACTGGGCTCACGAGTGAATTGGACGCGTCCCCTACCCTGGCAGTCTTTCAGCCCGCCATGTGCAGGGCTTGCAGGGTGGCCGGCTACTGATGCCACAGTGAGGCCTGGGAGGTCCTTTGGTTTTATCCTGGCCCATAACCTGATCCATCAGAGGCAAGACACCTTGCAGAATGCCCAGCACCCGTGAGAATGGCTGTGGAAAGTAGCTGGGTGACACCACAGCACCTCTGCACTCACCCACCTTCCGCAGTGCCAGATTGCTTTCCTCCTCAGAATCTGAGGAATAGAACCAAGCCACCATTACCAGCCCAGGTTCGCTTTTATAAGAGAGATTATACTTCTTCCCGACTCCACGGAAATGATAGGGCTTCTTCCTTATCAACTTTGCCTCCCTGGACCTTTCCCAATGAACTGTTAATATACTTTCTAGGAAAGGGCCGGGCGCGGTGGCTCACGCCTATAATCCCAGCACTTTGGGAGGCCAAGGCAGGTGGATCACCTGAGGTCAGGAGTTCGAGACCAGCCTGGCCAACATGGTGAAACCCCTGTCTACTAAAATACAAAAACTAGCTGGGCGTGGTGGCGCATGCCTGTAATCCCAGCTACTCGAGAGGCTGACACAGGAGAATCACTTGAACCTAGGAAGCAGAGTTTGCAGTGAGCCAAGATCACACTACTGCACTCCAGCCTGGGCAACAGAGCGAGACTCCAACTCTCTCTCTCTCTCTCTCTCTCGTTCTCTCTCTCTCTCTCTCTATATATATATTATACTGTCTAGGAAAGAAGGAAAGGACAGTGACAGCCTGAGAACAGCCCCGTGTCCATGGAACCGGTTGGTTAAGGAAGCTGTGGAACAGCTACACGATTGAGGTCAGCTCTAAAGAAGGTATAAGGACCATTTATTTCTATGTTCTGCTGTGGAGTGACTCCAGAACATATTGTTGAGTAAAAAAAATTGAGCCAGGCATGGTGGCTTGAGCCTGTAGTCCCAGCTACTTGGGAAGCTGCAGGATGGATTGCTCGAGCCCAGGAGTTTGAGGCTGCAGTGAGCTATGATTGTACCACTGCACTCCAGCCCTGGCAACATAGTGAACCCCATCTCAAAAAAGAAAAAAAAATCTGGCCAGGCGCAGCGGCTCACGCTTCTAATCCCAGCACTTTGGGGGGCAAGGTGGGAGGATTGCTTGAGTCCAGGAGTTTGAGACCAGCCTGGCCAACATGGTGAAACTCTGACTCTAAAAAAATGCAAAAAAAATTAGCCGGCCATGGTGGTGCATACCTGTAGCCCCAGCTACTCGGGAGGCTGAGGTGGAAGGACCTCTTGAGCCTGGGAGATTGATGCTGCCCCGAGCTGTGATCGTGCCACTGCACTCCAGCTTGGGTGAGAAGTGAGATCCTGTCTCAAAAAAAAAAAAAAAAAAATCAAGATGCAGAAAAGTGTGTATAGTATTTATGTAAGAAGGAGCAGCGGCAATAAGAGTATATATATTTTTTTACATTAAAAAGGTTACTATCTGGGGCAGAAGGACACAGGAATAGAAAGTAGATCTCTTTAAATGTGCTTACATTCAGTTATAGAACTGTGTAATTAGAAAACCAAAAATAAATCAAAATAGAAAAGCATCTAAAACTTGGAGACAGAATGAAACAAATGAACCTAATTGTATGGCATGTGGGGGGGTTAGCCATACAAAAAAGGATAATTTTGAGTGACTTTTTATTTTTATTTTTAGACAGAGTCTCGCTGTCTCACCCAGGCTGGAGTGCAATGGAGTGATCTTGGCTCACTGCAACTTCCGCCTCCTGGATCCAGGCAATTCTCCTGCCTCAGCCTCCCAAGTAGCTGAGATTACAGGCATGAGCCTCAATGCCTGGCTAGTTTTTTGTATTTTTAGTAGAGACGGGGTTTCACCATGTTGGCCAGGCTGGTCTCGAACTCCTGAGCTCAAGTGATCTGCCCGCCTCGGCCTCAGAAAGTAACTTTTTCAAAGAGACAATGTCTGGCTCTGTTCCCCAGGCTGGAGTGCGGCGGCTCCATCATGGCTCCCCGCAGCCTGCACCTCCTGGGCTCAAGAGAGCCTCCCACCTCAGCCTCCCAAGCAGCGGGGACTACATGTGTATACCACCATGCCCAGCTAATTCATTTCTATTTTATTTTATTATTATTATTTTTTGAGACAGAGTCTCGCTCTGTCGCCCAGGCTGGAGTGCAGTGGCGCAATGTCAGCTTACTGCAAGCTCCACCTCCCAGGTTCATGCCATTCTCCTGCCTCAGCCTCCCGTGTAGCTGGTCATTTTTATTTTTATTTTTGCAGAGATGAGGTCTCACTATCTTTTCCAGGCTGGTGTAGAACTCCTGGCCTCAAGAAATCCTTGAGTTGCAGTGAGCTGAGATGTGCAACTGCACTTCAGCCTGGGCGACAGAACAAGACTCCATCTCAAAAAAAAAAAAAAAAAAAGAAAAAGAAAAAACAAATAAGTAATACAGGTAAGGTGGTTAAGTTTTGTGTATATTTTACCACATTAAAAAGTTTTAATCAGGCCGTGCGCAGTAGCTCACACCTGTAATCCCAGCACTTTGCAGGGCCAAGGTGGATGGATCACTTGAGGTCAGGAGATCGAGACCAACCTGACCAACATGGTAAAACCCCGTCTCTACTAAAAATACAAAAATTAGCTGGGCGTGGTGGTGGGCACCTGTAATCCCAGCTACTCGGGAGGCTGAGGCAGGAAAATCACTTGAACCCGGGAGGCGGAGGTTGCAGTGAGCCTAGATTGTACCACTGTACTCTAGCCTGGGCAACAGTGCAAAAACTCTGTCTCAAAAAAAAAAATTAAATCAAATAAAATGTAAAATTGCATTCCTCAGTGGCAGTAGCCACATTGCAGGTGCTGAGTAGTCCTCCGTGGCCAGTGGCTACCCCAGTGGACAGCACAGACATGAAACAAGGACCCTCATTCCTGGGATTGTGCTGGACTAGAAACGGTCACCAGTCCCGGTGCCAGGAGCACCCAGACCATTGTTTCTTCCTGCCATTTCCCTTGAAAAGAAACCATGGCTTCTTGGAAAAATGACGGATTTCAGACATGAGGCAGAAAACATACAAGATGACCCCAGAACATCTCATCATAACAGCAAGCAGGAAAATTAACACAGATTCTAGTTTGTCTCGGAGGATCCATTTGCCAGTTTGAAGGGGCTCTCACTGGTGAAAGTAAGCATCAACTGAGTATCAAAAGGAAAAGTAAATTGCAGTGGATTGAAGCACTTCAAATATATTAGTGTCCACGAGTTCATTTAAAATAAACCAGCCTGGGCGACACAGTGAGACCCCGGCTCTATAAAAAATAATTTAAAAAAATTATCTGGAGCCGGGCGAAGTGGCTCACGCCGGTAATCCCAGCACTTTGGGAGGTTGGGGCGGGCAGATGACAAGGTCGGGAGTTCCAGACCAGCCTGGCTGACATGGTGAAACCCCATCTCTACTAAAAATACAAAAATTAGCCGGGCATGGTGACAGGTGCCTGTAGTCCCAGGGACCCAGGAGGCTGAGGCAGGAGAATCTCTTGAACCCGGGAGGTGGAGGTTGCAGTGAGCTGAGATTGTGCCATTACACTCCAGCCTGGGTGACAGAGTGAGACTTTGTCTCAAAGAAAAAAAAAAAAAATGCTGGGCACGGTGGCTCACGCCTGTAATCCCAGCACTTTGAGAGGCCAAGGCAGGCAGATCATGAGGTCAAGAGATCGAGACCATCCTGGACAACATGGTGAAACCGTCTCTACTAAAAACACGAAAATTAGCTGGGTGTGGTGGTGCGCACCTGTGTTCCCAGCTACATAGGAAGCTGAGGCAGGAGAATCGCTTGAACTCGGGAGGAGGAGCTTGCAGTGAGCTGAGATCGCACCGCTGCACTCCAGCCTGGTGACAGAGCGAGACTCCGTCTCAAAAACAAAAAAAAAACTGGGTGTGGTGGCATGTGCCTGTAGTCTCAGCTACTCCTGAGGCTGAGGCAGGAGGGTCGCTTGAGCTCCGGAGGTCGAGGCTGCAGTGAGCTGTGATCATGCCACTGCATTGCAGCCGAGCAACAGAGCGAGACCCTGCCTCTAAAAATAAAATAAAACCCTCACCGGCCACCTTTGGAGGGTGCTGGATACTAAGTTACCATTCCAAAATGTTGTGGCAGCCTTAGGGGCGCCACTTCCATCTTCACTGGAGCGTGGATTTGCGTTCAGCTGTGAGGCGTGCAGGGAGCCTCCAGCCTTCAGCCGTGCCGCAGGGACCGGCAACAGCGTTTGAGCAGAGCACACTCTCTGGGCGGCCCCTGGCCCATGACTGAGCACGCAGGGGCACTGGGCAGCCCTGGCCCCTGAGACGGGACTCCTGGTGGACACTGGGCATTCTCTGCTGCAGAGCCCTGCCATGCCCCTCCACTGGGTTGGCCAAAATGTTGAGAGATTTGCATTGCAGTCGGGCTCTCCCAGCCCGATTCTGTTTCCTCCCAATTTTCTTTCACAGACGTTGGATGGGTATTGTGGCCTGAAGGCTTTCTCAGCCCGGTTCCCCAACTCTGCCTTGATCTTTCATAGGTGTGAGCTCTCAACAAGTCTTTTGCATTCCTGATTTCATTGCATGGTCTGCTTACTGGAGGGCACAAAGAGGCACAGGTGGTGCCAGGAATGGTCTGAGAAGGCAGATGGTACGATGGGGTTTGGAGCTGCATCACTCACTGCCCAGCTGGCAATGGGATCCCATCCTGCGTGGCACATGGATGCCCTGCACGAGGTAAAGCTCTCCCTGTAGTGCCCTGGGAGGACGGTGGCTGGTGCAGTGGTTCAGGCATTTGAGAAAGATGTGTGCTTGGGAGGGTGCCCAGGGTGCGTACAAGTACAGCGTTCTGGCCAATATTAAGAACAGTACAGGGGTCTGGCTGATATTAAGTTGCATTAACACTCTAGGCCGGGCGCGGTGTCTCACGCCTGTAATCCCAGCACTGTGGGAGGCTGAGGTGGGCGGATCACGAGGTCAGGAGATCGAGACCATCCTGGCTAACACAGTGAAACCCCATCTCTACTAAAAATACAAAAAGAAATTAGCTGGGCGTGGTGGCGGGCGCCTGTATTCCCAGCTACTCGGGAGGCTGAGGTAGGAGAATAGCGTGAACCCAGGAGGCGGAGCTTGCAGTGAGCCGAGATTGTGCCACTGCACTCCAGCCTGGGTGACAGTGCGAGACTCCGTCTCAAAACAACAGCAACAACAACAACAAACAAACAAACAAACAAAAACCCACTCTAGAGAGGCATCATGAAAAGTTTCAGACAGTCAAACAGCCATCGAAACTAAGCACGAAAGCCAGAGAGGTCCTTGTCCCCTCCGTGGCAGAAAAGGAAATGCTGGAAATCACGACGAGGCATGGAGAGTTCCAGTAGTTGAATTTCAAAGACGACCAACTCTCAGTCAAAGCCAGGTTGCTGTCAAGGCCCAGGTCTGGGTTGAGATGAGCTGGTGCCTTGATACGTGGGGCAGGGATATCTGGGTGGATGCTCCTGAATGCTTTGGCTGCCCAGATTCTTCTGAAACCTCAGAGCCTGCAGAGGAGACTCGTGCCTCCCGAGGAAGAGCTGGCACCCTGTGCCCCCCACCCCCTAAGTATAGGAAGACTGCAGAGTCTTCCCAGAAAGACAACAGGGCTCCCTTCAGGGCCTGTCCCCACCCTCCTTGGCTGCCAGACTGGTAACGAGGGGTGAGCTGCAACATAACCTAGGTTGAATACAATTTATTCAAAAAAAGAAAAAGAAAATCATACCAAGATGGCCAGCAGCCAAACTGATGAAAACGAGAAGGCAAAACTCTTTACAACCATGAGTGTAAAGACACACATTTCATAAAGTGCAGCAAAGAAACGGCAGCAAACTTCCTGCGAGAAACCATGAAGCCAGAAGACAAGAAGCGACTTGGAAGTGCTGGGAGAAGAAATGGCCAGACGAGCCCCAGTGCCAGGACCCCAGCGACCGCGCCCAGGGAGAAAATGACTTTCCAAAGTGAAGGCAAGTTGATGCTGTGTGAATCCTATCTCAGTACAGCTGGTTTGTTTTTTGCGTTTTTTTTTTTTTGAGACCGAGTCTCGCTCTCGTTGTCCAGGCTGGAGTGCAGCGACGCGATCTCAGCTCACTGCAACCTCCGCCTCCCAGGTTCAAGCGATTCTCCCGCCTCAGCCTCCTGAGTAGCTGGGATTACAGGCGTGCTCCCCCACGCCCGGCTAATTTCTTCTTGTATTTTTAGTAGAGACGGGGTTTCACCATGTTGGCCAGGCTGATCTCGAATGCCTGGCCTCAAGTGATCTGCCCGCCTCTGCCTCCCAAAGTGCTGGGATTACAGGTGTGAGCCACTTCACCTGGCTTAATTTAATTTTGTTCTTTAAATGAAGGTAAGTTTCTACTTCCAGCCGAGATGGAGTAACAGGGACAGGTTTGCCTCACGCCTGAAACAACTGAAAGACCCAGCAAAATATTTGAGACAACAGCCCCCAAGTGATGGGACATGAGGGAGCCACGGGCAAGATCCTGACAGCAGGGAAATGGGTGAGGTGAGCCCTCTGAGGACACCAGCTACTTGCCTAGGAAGGCGTCCCGGCCACCACACAGGAAAGGGGAGCCAGGGTGGAAGGGGAACCAGGGTGGGGCGCGGCCCGTACAGAAACAGGGCCATATCGCCAGCATTGCAAACTTTGTTTCTTCAAAAGATACTGTTGTGAAAATGCATCAGCAGGCCTTAGACTGGGAGAAGGTGTTTGCGAAACATATATCCAACAACAGACATGCACCTAAAATATAGAAAAAACTCTTAATAATAAGACAGATTGACAACTTCATTTTTAAAAACATTAGGCTTTTAAAAGATTTGAACAGACACGTACGTCACCAAAAGCTACTCAAATAAATAAGCACATAAAAAGATGCCTATTAGCCATTCAGCAAATGCGTGCCGGCCAGACGAGGTGGCTCACTCCGCTAATCCCAGCACTTTGGGAGGCTGAGGCAGGAGGGTTGCTTGAACCCAGGAGTTTGAGGCCAGCCTGGGCAACGTAGTGAGACGCTATCTCTATTTAACAAAATAAAATAAAATAAAATAAAAATTTTTAAAAAGCTGGGCATGGTGGCTCACTCCTGTAATCCCGGCACTTTGGGAGGCTGAGGCGGGTGGATCACTTGAGGTCAGGAGTTCAAGACCAGCCTGGCCAACATGGCAAAACCCTGTCTCTACTAAAAATACAAAATTAGCCGGGCGTGGTGGTGCCAGCCTGTAATCCCAGCTACTCAGGAGGCTGAGGCAGGAGAATCATTTGAACCTGGGAGGCGGAGGTTGCAGTGAGCCGACGTCTCGCCACTGCACTCTATCCTGGATGACACAGTGAGACTCTGTCTCAAAAAAAAAAAAATTAAAGAAAAGAAAGTGCATGTTAAACCCACAATGACATACCTCCACACAGTCATAAAATGGTCAAACTTAAAGACTTCCAATGTCAAGTGTTGATCAGCATTGGAGCAACTTAAACTCTCACATACTACTGCAGGGAGTACAGAGTACAGCCACTTTGGAAAGCAGATTGGAGGCCAGGTGCGGTGGCTCATGCCTGTAATCCCAGCACTTTGGGAGGCCGAAGTGGGCGGATCACCTGAGGTCAGGAGTTCGAGACCAGCCAGGTCCAACATGGTGAAACCCCATCTCTACTAAAAATACAGAAATTAGGCGGGTGTGGTGGTGTGCGCCTGTAATCCCAGCTACTCGGGAGGCTGAGGCAGGAGAATCTCTTGAACCCGGGAGGCGGAGGTTACAGTGAGCCGAGATCACGCCACTGCACTCCAGCCTGGGTGACAGAGTGAGACTCCATCTCAAAAAGAAAAAAAGAAAGAAAGAAAAGAAAGCAGATTGGCAGCTTCTTACCAACTTAAACATACAGTCCCCTTGAAACCCAGTAATCCCACACATATTTATTCAAAAGAAACGAAAACATGTGTCCATACACAGACTTGTATTTAAATGTTAAAAGCAGCTTTACTCATAATAGCCCAGAACTGCCTATGTCCCAGAGCCCATCAACAGGTAGACAGTTCAACAAACCGAGGTGCGAGCATGCAATGGAATGAAATATTACTCAGCAATGAAAAGTCCACCGCTGGCATGCACGACAGCATGGGTGGCCCTACAGAGTGTTGAGCTGACAGAAGCCAGACAGGAACGACGGCTCTGCTAGAAATCCACTGCCACACGAGTCACTGCGACACACAGCAGCTTAAAACAGTGTTTATCATCTCAGCTTTTGTAGGTCTGGGTCCCGGCTCAGTCTCCCTTACAAAGCTGCAGTCCGACGTCAGCCAGGGTCACGGTCACCTCCAGGCTCAGCTGTGGCAGCATCCCAGGGTGGCTGTTGGAGTGAGTTCCCTGCTGTCTTGGGGGTGGTGGAGGGGTCTGGCTCTCATGGCTGCCTTCAGTTCCTGGCCCATGAACCTCCCCACCTCGGCAGCAACCCAGCACTGGCTTCATCAAAGTGAGTAGGGGCGACAGTGCCCTGAGACCTGAATCACGGCATTTTATAAATGAATCTCAGGATGCCTCATCACTCTTTTTATTTTATTTTTATTTTTTTTCAAGATGGTGTCTAGCTCTGTCACCCAGCCTGGATGGAGTGCAGTGGCACGATCTCAGCTCACTGCAATCTCGCCTCCCAGTTCTCCTGCCTCGGCCTCCTGAAGAGCTGGGATTACAGGCCTGTGCCACTGTGCCCGGTTGATTTTTGCATTTTAGTAGAGATGGGGTTTTACCATGTGGGCCAGCTGGTCTCGAACTCCTGACCTCAAGTGATCCGCCCACCTTGGCCTCCCAACGTGCTGGGATTACAGGTATGAGCCACTGCACCCTGCCTTTTTATTATTTGTTTTAGAAACTGGGTCTCAGTCTGTTGCCCAGGTTGGAGTGCAGTGGTGCGATCACGGCTCACTGCAGTCTCCACCTCCTGGGTTCAAGCGATCCTCCCACCTCAGCCTCTGGAATACCTGGCTAACTTTTTTTCTGTAGAGACAGGGTCTCCCTATGCTACCCAGGCTGGTCTCAAACTCCTGGGCTCAGGAGATCCTCCTGCCTCAGCCTCCCACAGTGCTGGGATCACAGGTGTGGCCATGGTGCCCGGCCCATCACTCTTTATGGATGAGAACAACACACTGCTTGGTCCAGACGACATGTGAGGAGGAAGGCCACACCACACCAGGGGTAGGGATCGTGGGGAGCCCTGGGAGAAGGCTGCCAACCCACCTTCCTGCTGGACGGTCCCGTTAATGAGCTGCCGCGAGTTCCATTCGCGGCCAGATCTTGTCTCCCCAGCAGCCCACTTTAGGCGTTTTCATGCCGTTGCCTCAGTCGTGCTCGTATCTAAAAGTAGGACGTGTTTGTCACTTGATCGACAGCCCTTTTGTTAGAAACGTTACTTTGTGTTTAAGGTTTTCTATCGCACGAAATAATTCAAATTGCCGCTTTAAAAAACATAGAACACGAGAATAGAATACCGACTTCTCCACATTAAAAATGAGTAATGGTTCTTGGATATCTATTTAACTCAAGTACAGAAAAAATGTTCTAAGCGGCCAAGCTGGGTTGTTCATTGGTTCTCAGGGCCTGGATGGCTAAAGACAGCTACACTGCTAAGCGTGGTTTCCGACTGAACTGCATCCTTTGTTTCAGTAGACGGCCGGTCTCAGGCTGCTACACGTAGTTTGCATTTGGTCGTTTCTGCCAAATTTCCTCTGCTTATCCAAATGAACGGAGTCCGTCTGAAAATCACAGGATTAATAATTACCACCTAACTCGATAACGTTCTTCTCTGTGTCCCTGCCATTTTCTCTGTTTGGTGCATTTCCCCAGGAAAGTAACAGAACAACCTCACAAATACATCAGGAAGGGGGTTTAAATTTAGCGAGCGCCGTTTCCTCTCCCAGGTCCTGGTGACTCACCTCCACCTCCCAGGGCTGTCCTGCTGCTGCGGAGCTGCAGCAATGGACGGGGGCCAGCTCCCTGCCCACGCCTCGGACTCTAGGCTGTCCCTTCCCCTGCGCTGTGGGCATCTGAGCATCCGGCAAGGTGTCAGTCCAAAAGAAACAATGTAAGTGGGCTGCAGGCTGGCATCTGAATACCCACCTCAACCCGCAGACCACACTTCCGTGGCTTTCTGTGTGCTCCATAGGACATTGGTGTCCAGGGAAGAACCGAGTCAGTGACTCCCAGGGCTAACTAACGGGCAGGATGTTCATTCCTTCCAGAGCCAAAGGTGCACGTTCTGCTCCGTGCCATATGGGGAGAGTGTAATGCCTCCCAGCGCTGAGCAGAAGGAAGAGGCAGCAGCTATTGCCCTGAGCACCCACCCAAAGGGCTCTGGATGGATCCTCCCCGATGGAGAAGCAGTTCCACGTGTCCAGGAAGCAGGAAGAGCGCTGTGAAGGAATACTGGGTGTGTAGGGATCAAGGGCTCTGGGTGTGAAGTCTGAGCTGCTTTCTCGTGACTGTTCCCACAATATGGTGCTGGAGCCCCCTCGGTGTGCACTCTCAGTGGTGCCAAGACAAGGAGGTGGGTTTTGTTCAGGAGCCTGGGTAAGGAGCACATACCCCATCTCAAACAGGGAGGCTTCCGTTGATGGAGATCGGCCTTGTTACTGATTGTGAAAACCTCACCAGAGCCTCGTTCGGAGGGTGGGTTCTCCCACAGGACAGGAGATGGGGCATAACCTCCAGTATTCCCCAGAGAGCGGGCAGCCCACATCTCTGCAAAGTGGGTAGTCACTGTCAAACAAAACAACCTGAGACGCTTTCTAACAGAGTTAAGCACTTCTGACACTAAGAAAACCAGTCACGACTCTCACCCTGTCATTTTGTAAAAGAAGAAAACAAAACTGGGAAATAACTTCGCTGAGGTCACACGGCCAGTTTGGAGCAGAGCTGGGACTGGCACCCAGACCTCTGACTCCTGGAGCTCTTCCCAGATTCTTGAAAGGGGCCAAGAAGTGAGCTGCTTCCATCTCATGGGTACAGAAACTCCCTGTCCTGGGGCTCACATCCACCAGGTGCCGGCCACACAGGCCCCGGCTCCTGACCCCTGGGCCAGGCTGCTCCCCGGCTGGCCTTCCTGGTGCTGGCGTGGTCGGAGCTTCCCTGGGTGGAGGATGAGGCTAAGGAAGCCGACTGGTTATGCACATCACAACGGGATGGAAGTTCGGAAATGGCAACAAACTAATTCTCAAAAACCTTGAAAAAGAAATTATGAAAATTCCGTTCTTCAGATCCAAACTGAAACATCAGTTAGGAGGCCGGGTGCGGTGGCTCACGCCTGTAATCCCAGCACTTTGGGAGGCCGATGTGGGCCGATCACTTGAGGTCAGGAGTTCGAGACCAGCCTGGCCAACATGGTGAAACCCCGTCTCTACTAAAAATACAAAAATTAGCTGGGCATGGTCGCAGGCGCCTGTAATCCCAGCCACTTGGGAGGCTGAGGCAGGAGAATTGCTTGAACCCAGGAGGTGGAGGTTGCAATGAGCTGAGATAGTGCCACTGCCCTCCAGCCTAGGCAACAAGAGCGAAACTCCATTTCAAAAACAAAAAAGAAAGAAAGAAAGAAAAAGAAAGAAAGAAAGAAAGACCAGTTAGGAACAATAAAGAATGGAAATGAAGTGTGCAGACTTCAAACCTTGCAGAAACCTGTGAATGATGGATGGGACATGCATTTGCCTCTAGGACTGAAGGAAGAGGAGACAATTTGATGCCACCAAACCACCAGATATTTGGCTAAGATGCCCGCCCAGCTTCAACTGACATACACACAACAGCACGACTTTCCAGCAAAAGTTCAACATTGGCTGGGCGCGGAGGCTCACGCCTGCAATCTCAGCACTTTGGGAGGCCACGGGGGAGGATCCCTTGAGGCCAGGAGTTTGAGACCAGCCTGGGAAACATAGTGAGACCCCATCTCTACAAAAAATAGAAAATTATCTGGGTGCAGTGACATGCCTCTGTGGTCCCAGCTCCTCCAGAAGCTGAGGTGCAAGGATCCCTTGAACCCGGGAGGTGGAGGCTACAGTGAGCTGAGATCGTGCCACTGCACTCCAGCCTGGGCCACAGAGCAAGACCTTGTCTCTTAAAAGAAAAAGAAGAAAATTAAATGTTAATTTTATGCCCCAGATAATAGAGGAGCGTGAAGAAAATGGCAATAGGGTGTGGCTTATCCTGAATGAATCGGATCCAGTGAGTCAAGATCAACGCTGCTTCTCAGAGGTGATCAGCACCAAGATATCCTCAGATAAGCTCTTCGCAGATATTGAAGGGATTGCGACCATGAACCACTCTCACTGCTTAGTTCCAAAGCTCAGGAAGGAAAGACAGGGAGGGCCGGGCACTGTCCGGAGGCAGTGATGGTGTGCTGGCCGCAGTGGGTGCATGGACTTTGCAGATGTGGAGTCTGCACCTCCTCCTACATTTGCTGAGCACCTACTTCATCCAATATACCACCAAAGAGAAGACGGACAAGACCCCTGTTCTGGAGGGGGAAGAATAAAAATAATGCCTCTCACCGGGGGCCGGGCCAAGCTCTGGGCACCTCTTCATGAATTAACTCCTAAATTAATCCATGGAAGGGACACGTGGGAAGGGGCACGTGTGCAGAGCACAGGCTCGGACAGGAACCCCGGGAACACAGGGAAGTCAGTGCTTCTGTACCCAAAGGATCCCTCTCGGCAGGGGCCAGTGAGCAGCCGGGAAGGGGGCCTTGGAGTTGAGACCTGTTGGGCTTGTTAGAGCCCCGTTCCTGGATTTAAGAAAGCAGGCTAGGGCTGGGTGCAGTGGCTCACGCCTGTAATCCCAGCACTTTAGGAGGCTGAGGCGGGCGGATCACGGGGTCAGGAGTTCGAGACCAGCCTGGCCAACATGGTGAAATTCCGTCTGTACTAAAGATACAAAAAAATAACCGGGCGTGGTGGCAGGTGCCTGTAATCCCACCTACTCGGGAAGCTGTGGCAGGAGACTTGCTTGAACCTGGGAGGCAGAAGTTGCAGTGAGCCGAGATCGTGCTCCAGCCTGCGTAACTGAGCCAGATTCCATCTCGAAACATAACATAACATAACATAACATAACATAACATAACATAACATAACAACATAAATAAAGCAAGCAAGCTGGAACCAGCCTCATTCTTCCACTTCCCACAGTAGGGATTGGGCTGGAAATTCCGAAGCAAATCCCTCTCTGCACTTTCCTCCACCTGCCCCTGTGCGGCCAGGGCCCTTCATCCAGAAGCACGCAGCCTCGGGGACAGCTTCGCCATTTTTAAGTGTTTTCACGAGGGGTTGACACTGTGCTGTCAGCGACATCGCGAGCCCAGAAGTGAATAACTGACACAACAATGATTAAAGTTTGTGAGCAGCTTCAGGAAATGGCAGCGCAACTTTATGTTCAAAAGATCCAAGGCAGGAGAGTGTGAGGCCTTCCCTTTCCCAGATCCTAGGGGTGTGGAGGGCGGGCCTGGGGCCATGAGAGGTGTGGAGAGTCAGAACTGCGGCCTGCGGCGCAGCCCCCACCTGCTTTTCCTCTCCCCGCCCCCGTCGAGGGTCCCCAGGGATCAGGACTTGCTCCCAAAGTCGCCTGGCCCCAGCTCCCGCGAAGGCAGGAGGGTTTTGGAAGCAGCCGCTGGTGGGGGTCTCTCTCCTGACAGCTGCAGGGACCGGCCCCCTCCCCACCCACCGCCGGCGCAGCCAGAAGCAGCCACGCAGACGTGCGACCCCCCACAAACCGCCTCGGGACGAGGTTCTGCCGCGCCCGTGGGCCACAGTGTCCACGCGGGGCTTGTGCCGGTGTCGCCTCCCATGAAGACACGCGGAGGGTCCCGTCTGCGGCGCGTGAGGGCAGCGGTCCCGGAGAGCCAGACCCCGGCCAGGGAGAGCTGCCCGCGAGGGAGGGGGCGCGGCTGGCGGAGGGGGGCGGGATGGGGCGGAGGGCGGGGGGAGGAGAGGGGGGAGAGGGGAGGGGACCGGGTAGGGTGAGGGGGGAGGGGAACGGGGAGGGGAACGTTGGGCGCGGGGTGGGGAGGGGAGGGGGAGGGGGAGGGGAGCGGCGGGCGCGGGGTGGGGAGGGGAGGGGGAGGGGAGAAGACGGGCAGCGGGAGGGGCGGGGGGGAGGGGATGGGGCGGGGGGAGGAGAGGGGAGCGGCGGGCGGGGGGAGGGGATGGGGCGGGGGGAGGGGATGGGGGCAGGGGGGAGGGGAGGGGAGCGAGGGGAGGGGAGGGGAGCGGCGGGCGGGGCCGGGCTGCAGGGAGCGGCGGGCTGGGGCGGGCTTGGGGCGGGCTCCGCGCTCCGTCCGCCCCCTCGCGCCCGCGCCGCGCTCGCTCAGCTCCCGCCCGCCTGTGCCGCCTGTGCGGCCGCCGGGAGCCAAGTTTGCGCGGACCCCGTCCCGAGCCCGCCGCGGCCATGGACGCGCCCGCCCGGCTGCTGGCCCCGCTCCTGCTCCTCTGCGCGCAGCAGCTCCGCGGCACCAGGTGAGCGGGCGGGGTCCGCGCGGCGCGGGGTCGGGGGCGGTGGGGGGCCCGCGTCGGCCCGAGATAGCGGCTGGGAGAGCGGCCGGCGCGAGCCCCGGGCCCCGGACCCCAAGTCTGAGAGCCCCGCGTCCTCCCTCCCCGGGGTCTTGCCCCGCGGGCCCCTCGTTGGACTCGCCCGGACGCTGCCCTTGGGCTCGGGACGCGGCGACTCCCGCGCTGGCCGCCCCCGCCCGGTGCTGTCCGCCGTCCTGGTGCTGAACCTGGGCTGGGCGAGGGCGTCGGAGCCTCCCGGTTCCCCTGCTCCGCGGCGCGCGTGGAGGGTCCCCGGGTCCGCGGCACTCGCAGGTCCCTGCCCGGCGGGTGCCTTGAGGAGAGGAAAGACCTGAGAACTCGGTGCGGGGAGGCTGCTCCCTTTGCGGGGGAGCCGTTCCCCGTTCCCCCAGTGAGCTTCCCCAGCCGGAGGGTCTGGGACGGACGGAGGAGGCTGTCTCGCTGTGGAGGGTGGGCCCGGCCTCCGGGGTCTCCTTTCAGAACCCGTTTCAAATGGCGTGGGCAGAACTCCTGAGTGTGTGCAGGTGGACGGCGGCCAGGTTCCCCTGGCCACAGAAAAGAGATGATGGATTTCTTAACTATTTTGGGAGGGACTCCCCAGAGAAGGAAGAGGCTGAGAAGGAGGCCCCCCAGGGCTGGAGCCCCCTCTGGCCTACAGCTCCCCCCCATCTCCTCTCTGGGGATCTGAAATGGGCTCCTCAGCCACCTAGGCAACTTGGCCCCACCACTGGGCCTGGCTGGCCGCCTTCCCTAGGAGTCACGAGAGGACATTTAGGGGCGTCTTTGAAAATCACCTCAGTGCAAAGACTGCAGAAGAAACAGCAAAGAGCCATCCCCCAGCATTCGGGATCTCAGAGACCGTGAAGATGTAGATATAGAGGTGGCTGACCGTAGTAGAGATGGCAGCACCCAACACGGGGCGGTGTGTCAGAGTTTTCCCATTGGAGGTGCGGGGGACAGAGCCCAGAAGGCCTGGGTCCAGCTGCAGCCGTGTGCCCATCAGGAGACCGCGGCGTCGGCACTGCCCCTGGCTCTAAGCAGCCCGTGTCCTGGGAAGAGCTTTGTTCTTCCATGAATCCCAGTGGGCCTTTCTCCCTTTGTCCTTCCCCTCCTTCAAGGTGAGAGGAAGGACGAAGCTCGGGGCACAGTTGTGGATGCTGTGCTGGAGCCATGGGGACAGCTGCCAGCCCAGGCCCACGGCCACTTAGCCAAGAGGCTGAAATCCAGACGGCTCTGAAACCCCAAAGTTTTAGCCCAAGTTCGACACCAGAATTCAGTTGGCAGCAAGTCCCGTCCCGCATGGACGTGAGACTCTTCTCATCTTTATTAATCCTACTTCTGGGACTATTTATATACACTTCCTGCTGGGAAATTCTTCAGGCCGCCCCCAGCCACAGCCTCTGTGTCCACCATTTCCCTGTTCTAAAATCTGAAGATCCTTAATCCTGGCCTGCATCTGGCTCCTGGGCTGACGGGGAAGGGATTCTGTGCCTGTTTCCTTGGGCAGGAAAGCTGGAAGGCCACGGCCCAGCCAGGAGTGGGGGGCCTCTGGGCCTGCAGTCACTCCCATCCCTGGAAGAGGGGTGCCGTCGGGGAGGACACCTTGCCTGGTGAGAGGTGCACTAAGCAGTGCTCTCTAGTTGAAAACAGTTACCACCTGGCTACATGCTGCAGCCTCTCCTTTGAGGTCATCCTGTCCACACACATGTGCTGGGCTCAACCCCCTGCTCTTGGCGTCTAGGGGCAGGCCTGGAGGGTCTCCCCAGGGTGGAAGCACCTGCCAACTCAGCCCTAGGGGCCACCTTCAGACTTAGCGGGGTGCTGTCCATGAAAGGCCTCTCTGTATCTGTGCCCCTCCACTCCAGAAACCAGGACAGCCACCCTCCCTTCCCTCAGTCTCGGGGTCCTTGTCCTGGAGCTGTATTGCACGTCAGTGGGACCCATTCTGGCCATTACCCCGGGTCCCCATTGCAGCAGCTCCTCATGGGAAAGGTTGGGTGGGATAGGAAGGGAGTGTGCTGCGTGGCGGCCGTGGGTCGGCCCGGAGTGTGAAGACCCGTGCACGTGGCAGGCACCGAGCTTGCCGACTGCATGCCCGCGTGGGTGGCCCTCCCGGGCTGCCGGCACCTCCGTCTCCCTGGAGAAGCTGTGCTGTGGCTCCTACCGTGCCAGCTCGCGGTGCGCTGGTGGCGGTGCTCCTCTTCGCCTTGGTAACTGCAATGCTGGGAGGCTTGAGCTGCTCTAAAAGCAGGGCTGTGGGATATGTGGGCTGGGTGTGCGCCGTGGAGAAGCCTGCAGGGGGAGGATCCCAGCTACATCTACCTTCCCTGTCTGTCCCCAGGGCGCAGACAAGTGACAGGGATGGGTTTGTTTTTCAGTGGGGCCAGGAGGGCAGGAGGCCAGGTGACCCATGGAGAGCCACCCGAGGGGGAAGCTGCCATGTCTTCATGGCGCCCACTCTGCCCCGAGTTTGGAGTCCTAAATCCGAGTGTAGACTTGGAGCCTGGTGTGTAGCCCTGAGCCTCTCTGTCCATCCACCCACAGGAAACCCCAAGCTCAGGCCACCACTGGGCCCCAGGGCCACCAGGTGAGGCAGCAGCCCTCTCCCGAGGTCTCCGTGACATACCAGAGTCAGGACATCCCCACCCTGTGCCTGTCTCCGCTGGTGCAGGCTGTGTTCCCCCAGCCCCCGCTAGATCTGCCTCCCTTGTACATCCTGACCTGAGGAAGTGGGGGGCCCTCCAGACCCCAGAGTCTGGCATGAAGCGCACGCCCCCGCACTCTGGCCCTTCCCATCTGTTCACGGTGGGAAAACGACCGGGGGCTCTCCTAGGTGAGAAATGGCGTGGGGGTGGGAGCCTGCTTCCTTCTCGCCCCCAGGAGATGGCAAAGGTGCCTCCAGGTGAGCTTCGTGGCGGGGGCTGCTCCTGGCCTTGCCTTCGTGCCGCCCCACATGTGCCACCACCCTGAGATGGGCAAGAGACGTGGCCCAGGAAGGACGGTGTCTCCTGTGGCCTCATTCCAGGCAGGCTAGATGGCAGCTGGGCTGGTCCAAAAATAAAGCCTCACGAGAGCCCTTTGCGTCCGACCTTCAGGGCAACTTCCATTTGCATTTCTAATTGGCCGGGACTTAATTTGATTCCATCTTATACTTTGTTACCAAAGTGCCTGCTCCTCCTTAGCCCTGTGCCGGGCCACTCCTGGGGGTCCCGTGGGCGCGGGGTCCTGGGTCTGGATGGACAGCAGCCCTGGATGCTGCCTCCAGCTGGCTCCTGCCAGAGTTGGGCCACCACAGTCGTCCAGGACAGATTGGGGTTGGCAGAATCTGGTTAGCTAAGGAACGTTTGGTTCAAAGTCCAAATCTTTGAAAGGCCAGTGTGTAAAACAAGAAGAAAAGTGGTTCTGATGGAAAGGGAGAGGGCCTGAGCTCCCCGCTGCTGCCTCCCAAACCCCGGTGGTTCTGATGGAAAGGGAGAGGGCCTCAGCCCCCGCCCCCGCTGCTGCTGCCTCCCAAACCCCGGTGGTCCTCAGGGGGCCCAGGACGCACCTGAGGATAAAGTGTATGGAGCAGAGTCAAGGCTGGATGCAGGGAGAGGCAGGGAGAGTGTCCGCCTCCCAGCGTCCTTCCCAGTGTTTCTCTGGAATCGCGGGTTTAAGATTTGGACCTGCTCATGCAGCTCCCCGGCTGGACTTAGCCTGAGGCACCAGACCTCTGTGCCCCGCCCCTTGCCTCTCCCTTGGGAATCCAAGGACTCAAGAGGGCTGGAGCTGGAGAGACAGACAAGCAGAGTAGGCTGCAGGTGATCTGTGTGGGGCGCCGGGAGGGTGCTGCACGGGGTGGGGCTGGTGGCCCGGCCTCAGCTTGACTGTGCCAGACAGGCAGTGTGGAGGGGTGCCTCGAGCCCAGGTCTCAGTCTCTGAGGGAGCAGGAGGCCAAGGGCTGTGGCCCCCGCCGTGAGGAGGGGAGGGGCAGTCAGTTGCGTCCTGGAGAGCCAGGCGTGGAGGAGGCCTGGGACTGCTCTTCTCTTGGTGGCCTGTGGAGTAGCCCAGCATGGGGCACCCGCTTGAGGCTGTGTCTGAACTGGGGTCAAATCTGTCTCTAGGCTTGCTGTGGGGGAGGCCACTGACTCAGGTCCTGACCCCTCAACTCTCCTGGAGGGCTTGGGCCAGGCTCAGGGGCCTGGCGACCTGGAGGACATGTCTGAAGCCACCCCCTTGGATAGAAATGATTCCGAGAATACAGGGGGGTTAATCTCAAGGCCCCACCCCTGGGACCAATCCCCATCCTGTGTGCAGGAGGACAGGTATGACAATCACCACAAACTGGACGGCTTGAAACAACAGACACCTATTCTCTCGCAGCTCGGGAGGCCAGGAGCCTGAAATCAAGGTGTGGGTGGGGCTCGTTCCCCTGGAGGCTCTGAGGGAACCTCTGTCCCCGGCCTGTCTCCAGCTCCGGCGGTGGCTGGAAACCCTGGCCTCCCCTGGCCTGTGGACGCCTCACCCCAATCTCTGCCTCCTCTGTCCCCAGGCTTCTTCCCTCTTCTCTTCTAAGGACACCAGTCCTTGGGTTTAGGACCCACCCAATCCAGTATGGCCTCATCTTAACTAATTACCTCTGCAAAGACCTTCTTCCCAAATAAGCTCACATTCTGAGGCCCTGGGTGGATGTGCATTTTGGGGGACGCTGTTCAACCCAGTGCAGGTGAGCAGATGGGGGCCGGGGGGGTGCTGGGGTGCGCTGGGCTCTGGCAGCATGGTGTGTATGGGGAGGAGACGCCTCCCTCAAGCCTGGGCGTCCCCATGGCCCTGCTGTCTACCCCGAGCTGCTCCGAGGTTGAGCTAAACCACAGAAGCACATGGCCATTTGGGGATCTGGAGCCCACCCTGGGCCTTCCTGGGAGGAGACAGAGAGTAGGAGGCTGTGGGCCCGGGTTTTGGGGCCCTGTCCTCTTCCTGTCCCTGCCCCTTGCCTCCTCCTCACACTCCTCTTCTCCAAACCATCTAATGGGGGAAGCTTCGCCCTCAGAAGCCGACAGGGAGACCTCTTTGGTGAGGGACCCCAGGGGTGGAGACCCTGAGGCCGGCCTCCGTGGGTTGGTTGAGGAGGGAGGCTGTTAGCCTGGGAGCTTGGCCCACGCTGGGGGGCTCTGTCCAACCCAGGGCCACCTCCCTCAAAGCCAGGAGGGCTAAGTGGGCACTGAGGCCGGAGGAGGAAGCCAGGTCAGGGCCGGTGGAAGAGGCTGAGGACCTCCTGGGGTTCCCTGTGTCCAGCCAGAGGCTTGGGGACTGGCCAGGCCCCCACCTGCAAGGGCTCCCACAGTGGCCCCCCATGCCCTGGCCCAGGTGCCCAGAACAGTGCTGCATCCCCAGGAAGGGACCCAGGCTCAGTGGAATTAAATTAAGTCCTGGCCTGTCTGACCAGTGGCTTTGCATCCCCAGAGCGATGAATGACATTGGCGACTACGTGGGCTCCAACCTGGAGATCTCCTGGCTCCCCAACCTGGACGGGCTGATAGCCGGCTACGCCCGCAACTTCCGGCCTGGCATCGGAGGTGAGGGGCGGTCCAGGCCCAGCAGGCAGGAGCCGCTGGAGCCCAGGCTAGGCCGTGGCTGAGTGGCCCACTGGGCTGTAGGCTGGCCTCTGGGCAGGGAAGCCTGGCTCTCCCCTGGGGGGCTCCATCAGAGCCAGGCCCCCACACAGACAGCCAGGGAGGTGCAGCTTCTCAGGCCATGATGGCCGACTGCCTGTGACTGGGACCCCGGCAGGGTCCCATCGTGGCTCCCATGCTGGGCCGGCCTCAGTCCTTCTTAGTTCTGCTCTTTCCTCGCAGGCCCCCCCGTGAATGTGGCCCTTGCCCTGGAGGTGGCCAGCATCGACCACATCTCAGAGGCCAACATGGTAGGTGCCACCAGCCTCTGCCTCAGGCACGGTGGGTGCCCACAGCCTCTGCCCTGGGCTGCATGCCCCTGGGGGTGGAGCAAGGCTGACCCCCGGCCCCTGTGCCACCTCCACAGGAGTACACCATGACGGTGTTCCTGCACCAGAGCTGGCGGGACAGCAGGCTCTCCTACAACCACACCAATGAGACCCTGGGCCTGGACAGCCGCTTCGTGGACAAGCTGTGGCTGCCCGACACCTTCATCGTGAACGCCAAGTCGGCCTGGTTCCACGACGTGACGGTGGAGAACAAGCTCATCCGGCTGCAGCCCGACGGCGTGATCCTGTACAGCATCCGGTGAGCGGGCTGCCCACCCGGACTCCGGGGGAGAGCCTGCCCAGGCCAAGCGTCGGCGCCTGGACGCTCCAAGGCTTGGAAAAGCTCGAGCGGCTTCTGCTGCTGGGAGCTGGCGGGCGGGCGGGGGGGGGGGGGCAGAAGCTGCGCGGTTATTTATATCCCCCGCAGCTGCTGGAGAAACATCCGCTCCAAGGTCGCCGACAGGAAGCCGGCAGATGTGGCTTTTTGGCCAACACAGTGCCTTTTGGTTTTTAAAATGGGGTGGAATTCACATAACATAAAATTAACCTTTTTAAAGTGAACAATTCAGTGGCATTTGGCAGATTCGCCACGTTGTGCAACCCCACCTCTGTCTGGTCCAAAACATTTCAAGACCCCAAAAGGAGACCCAGCCACTGAGCAGGTGCTCTCCACTCCGCCCTCCCTGGAGCCCCAGCAGCCACCCGTTTGCCTTCTGTCTCTGTGGGTCTGCCCAGAGACAGAAACATTTCATCGAAAGGGAATCACATGCTGTGTGTGGGACCCTTTATGACTCCGGCTTCGTTACTCAGCATCACGTCCTCACGGTTCATCCCAGTGGAAGCCGGAGTCAGGGGCGCCTTCTTCTTCATGGCCTAGGTGATGGTCCACGGCAGGGGCGCGCCACACCTGCCTCCCATCCCTCTGCCGAGGGGCGCTTGGGTGGCTTCCGTCGTTGGCGAATGTGAAAACACTGCTATGAATGTGTGTGCGCGCATTTGTTTGAAAACCTGTTTTCAGACACATGCCTCTTAAACATGGAATTAGTTCATGACACTTAAAAAATCAGGAGGCATGTGGCCGGACGCAGTGGCTC
Source organism: Pan troglodytes (assembly GCF_028858775.2). NCBI lineage: Eukaryota > Metazoa > Chordata > Mammalia > Primates > Hominidae > Pan > Pan troglodytes. The sequence continues at coordinate 229,979,559 of NC_072398.2, read as the reverse complement.
ATGCCTGTAATCCCAGCACTTTGGGAGGCCGAGGTGGGTGGATCACGAGGTCAAGAGATCGAGACCATCCTGGCCAACATGGTGAAACCCCGTCTCTACTAAAAATACAAAAGATTCGCCGGGCGTGGTGGCAGGGGCCTGTAGTCCCAGCTACTCAGGAGGCTGAGGCAGGAGAATGGTGTGAACCCAGGAGGCAGAGCTTGCGGTGAGCCGAGATTGCGCCACTGCACTCCAACCTGGGGACTGAGCGAGACTCCATCTCAAAAAAAAAAAAACAAAACAAAAAAAGAAATCAGGAGGCAGCCGGGTGCAGTGGCTCACGCTTGTAACCCCAACACTTTTTGGAGGCTGAGGTGAGAGTATACTTGAGCCTGGGAGTTTGAGACCAGCCTGGGCAACATAGGGAGATCCTGCCTCTACAAAAATAATAAAAAATATTAGTTGGGCTTGGTGGTGTGCACCTGTGGTCTCAGCTATTCGGGAGGCTGAGGTGGGAGGATTACCCACCTCAAGCCCGGGGGGTTGAGGCTGTAGTGAGCCAAGATTGCACCACCGCACTCCAGCTTGGGTGACAGAGTGAGACCCTGTCTCATAAACAAACAAAAAAATGGAGATATTTTACATAGGAATTTAAATATTTGACCTCTCCTAGAAAATCAAGTGCGTGGCAACTCTGGGCCTATTCCCGTGTGTTCCTCAGCCATCGCTCGGGCCAGGGCCTGGGTGCGCAGGCTGTCCCCTGCCCCGTAGGCCCCCAGCCTAGTTCAATAGTCAAGCATTTTGAAGAGAATGAATGAAATCCAGTTCTTGACGGTCCTAAAGGAATACTTGACGTCTATGAAGTTGAGCAGTTTCCAGGTTTACCTGGATTCTGGGCAAACACAGTCTGAGAAGTAGCTGGGGCTCCAGGCAGGTGCTCAGGGGGCATCTCTGCAGGGGAACTGCCAGGCTTTCGGGAGGGCTGGCCTCACCCCCAAGGCCTCACTGCCATGCTTGTCTTGGCAGAATCACCTCCACTGTGGCCTGCGACATGGACCTGGCCAAATACCCCATGGACGAGCAGGAGTGCATGCTGGACCTGGAGAGCTGTGAGTGGGTGTACAAGGCGGGCAGGGGCTTCTCTCGGAGGGGCCACGCTGGCTTCTCCAGCAGTGGATGGGGGCTCAGACTGTCAGCCCGGGGCCTGGACAAGGCTGGCCCGGCTCAGGGTGCAGGAAAGCACCAAACCAGCTTCTGCATGCAAGAAGCCTGGGCAGGAGGAGAAGGGGCCAGAAGGCCTGGAGCAGTCTGGCTTGTGGGTCTGTGCCCTGCCTGGGGAGCCGGGCCGTGGAGCCCAGACATGGCACGGATTGATAGTGTTGAGCCAGTGCAGCAGCCCCTGTGTGTCACCTGACAACGGTGACCCCATCTGTGTCCCATCCACCTGCCCAGCGGAGCCCGACGTGGTCCCAGAGCCGAAGGCCTCCTCGCTCCTGGCTGGGGTCCTGCTCGGTCCCCATCACGATGGCGTCGGCCCCCTGCAGGCTTCCTGTGTGGACGGAGCGCTCCTGCCAGGGCTCCCGGGGCAGGGCCAGGCTCTGCCGCCCACCTGTGTGCTTTTCCTCCAGACGGTTACTCATCGGAGGACATTGTCTACTACTGGTCGGAGAGCCAGGAGCACATCCACGGGCTGGACAAGCTGCAGCTGGCGCAGTTCACCATCACCAGCTACCGCTTCACCACGGAGCTGATGAACTTCAAGTCCGGTAACATATGCCCGCCGCCCCTTCCGCGTGTGCCCGCCGCCCCTTCCGCGTGCGCCCGCCTGTGGTTTTCATGCTTTTTAGTCAAGCCACCCGCAGGCCCCCAGGGCCCCTGGGGATGCAGCTGGGACGCTGCTGCCTTAGGAACTTGCTCATTGGCACCAGCTGCACCTGAACCAGGGCTTCCAGGCCTGCCATTGTGTGGGCGTGGGTCAGGCCTTCCCATCTCACTCCTTGGTCCTTTCTCTCTTCCCAGCACTCCAGATTTATGGGAAACCAGAGGGTGTGGGGAGCTCTCTTAGCCCCAGGTCTGCAGGGCTCAGGGGCCAAGCTTTCCTTGGCTACCTTGTCTCCCAGCCCCACTTTCCCACCCCTACGCACCCCTGTCCCCGGTCATCCAGAGCCAGTGAGCCCAGTGCTGGCTCCTTCCAGAGCCTGGCTGTGCCCGCAGGAGTGTTAGGAGAGAAAGGGGTGAGCCCTCCCCATTGGTTGCGAGGGTCCCTCAGGGCCAGTCCAGCAAACGTGAGGCCAGCAGTAACCTCAGCCTCTCTCCCTCTCCTCTGGGTGACACTGCTCAGGACCAGCCTGTCCTGTGGCCAGACCTAGGGCCGGAGGCCCCCTGACATTTCAGGCCATGTGGTTGGTGGGGAGGGCAGGGGTCTAAGTCTCTCTTCTGAGCCCTGGTGGGCCCCGTAGCTGCCAAGCCCTGCAGCCCCTGAGTCCCATGGCTGGGCTGGGCTGGGCAGGGACGGGGGCACCGACGGTGGCTGTCCCGGCAGCTGGCCAGTTCCCACGGCTCAGCCTGCACTTCCACCTGCGGAGGAACCGCGGCGTGTACATCATCCAGTCCTACATGCCCTCCGTCCTGCTGGTCGCCATGTCCTGGGTCTCCTTCTGGATCAGCCAGGCGGCGGTGCCCGCCAGAGTGTCTCTAGGTACGGGGCCTCGCCGCTGCTCCGAGGGAGCTGGAAGGGCGGCCCTGGGGAACAGGACTCCCCATCCCTCGGCTGGGGGCTCAGCACTGGCCTCTGGACCATGCCAGCTGTCCTGGGGCAGTGGCCAGCCGGGCCAGGCCAGGTCAGGGAAACAGGACCTGCTCCCTGGGGTGGGCATGGGGGTGGGGGGCAGCGGACCCTCATCCGTGGGTCACAGGCACCGAGGCTGGGATGGGGCGGCGTGAGGGCAGGACTACGACGATGGCACCACCTGTGCCCTGCAGGCATCACCACGGTGCTGACGATGACCACGCTCATGGTCAGTGCCCGCTCCTCCCTGCCGCGGGCGTCAGCCATCAAGGCACTGGACGTCTACTTCTGGATCTGCTATGTCTTCGTGTTTGCCGCCCTGGTGGAGTACGCCTTTGCGCATTTCAACGCCGACTACAGGAAGAAGCAGAAGGCCAAGGTCAAGGTCTCCAGGCCGAGGGCAGAGGTGAGGGCCTGGGGCCGAGCCAGGGACAGCACTGCTGGGGGCCCCAACCAGGACCCTTCAGCTGCCCCAGCCCACTGTGGGTCCCAGCTGTGCTCCCTGAGCGTGGGGGGCTGGAGCTGCTGGTCCAGGCGGGGCCCCCGCATGGGAACACCTGTGGTCCAGGGCCCTGGGAGCTGCACCCCAGCGCTCAGCCCTGTCTCCCCCACCGGCCTTCGTGCAGATGGACGTGAGGAACGCCATTGTCCTCTTCTCCCTCTCCGCTGCCGGCGTCACGCAGGAGCTGGCCATCTCCCGCCGGCAGCGCCGCGTCCCGGGGAACCTGATGGGCTCCTACAGGTCGGTGGGGGTGGAGACAGGGGAGACGAAGAAGGAGGGGGCGGCCCGCTCAGGAGGCCAGGGGGGCATCCGTGCCCGGCTCAGGCCCATCGACGCAGACACCATTGACATTTACGCCCGCGCTGTGTTCCCTGCGGCGTTTGCGGCTGTCAATGTCATCTACTGGGCGGCGTACGCCATGTGAGCACCGGACTCAGGCCACCCTCGCTTGTCCTGGCGCCCGGCGGCGGCTGCCCAGAAACTTCCTGGGAGAAAGAGCCCTCGGGCTGCCTTCCCCTCTGCGTGTTTCGAAGTGGGATGACAGTCGGCCACGGAAAACAAGAGGAAGCCTCGGCCTCCCTGAGCTCTGACCCCAGCCTCACCCGAAAGGCCAGCCTGGGGCTCTCCGGCAGGCAGCCCGAGACCTGCACAGATGAAGGAGCAGAGGGTGTGACCGAGAGGCTGAGCCGGGCCGGGGTCTGGGCCCTTCAGGGAGCCGTGGATTTTTAGGTTCAGAAAGTGATCCTGGTTTCTAGGTCTTTGCTCTGCAGGATCGGGATCAGCGCGTGGGAGGAGGGGGAGTGGACATCCATCCGGTGAACAGTGAAGGCGTTTGTGAGGTCTTTCTGGTCCCAGCATGAAATAAAGCCTTGGCCTGGGGGCCGCTTCATTCTCCCTCACTGTGCTGCGCTTCACTCCTGGGGTGCCTGGAGCCCACCCCAGCTGCCCGGAACACCCTTCTCCAGCTGCAGGCTCCCTGGGCGGTGTTTGGGTGGGAGCTGATTGTGAAAGTGCAGAGAACACTCAGGGTTGAACACACACCTTGCCCAGGGGAAACAGTGGGTCGAAGTCCTGGGAAGGAGGCTGTCCTTGTCAGCAGGGCAGGCTTCGAGGGAAGAGCTTCAAGAAGCGATGAACCAGTTTTTGTGACGCTGGCTTCAGGCACTGGGTCTCCTCATCTATGTCCCCGCGCTGTGATGAGGCCATTTTCTCCAGGGGCGTGAGGCAGGAGCCTGCGCCGACAGTGTGAGGGAGTGAGCTCAGGGTCGCTGTCCCAAAGCCGGGAGCTTTTGAAGTGTCTTCCTGAGATCCTGGGGCTCAACACTAGACTTGGGGACAGAGACTTGGGGACACAGGGGCTCAGGAGCTGGATCCCAGATGAGCCATGTCTGGGGTACTGAGGGAGGGCTGAGGTGCAGGGGCCTGGAGGGGGCTAGAGGAGCTGCCACTCCCTTGGTCCCTGAGGGCTTTGGTCCAGTGGGTGTCCAGGGCTAGGTGCCACCATGGTCCCCTCTTGGGTGTGAGGATAGACACATGGAGGCCACCGAGGCCTCACAAACACCACAGCCCTTTCCCACCTGCTGCCACTGCCACGGACATGGGGTGACCACCCTGCAGCCCAAGGACCCCCCCGGCCGTCAGAGCAGCTGACAGGCAGCTCTTAATGAGGGGTCCAGGTTTCACAGGGCACTGGGTCATTACTTGTGGAAGAATCTGAAGGGAGCAGTTGGAACAGCTGCTGGGGCTCTGCCATCCGCTGCGGGACCCAGGTGTCTGGGGCGCTGCCATCCTCTGCGGGACCCAGGCATCCGGGGCGCTGCCATCCTCTGCAGGACCCAGGCATCCAGGGCGCTGCCATCCTCTGCAGGACCCAGGCATCCAGAGCCATCACACGGCAGCTCGCAAGGTGGCAAAGTCGGCCAGGCCAGTGCCCTGTGGAATCAGGGTGGCCGCTAGCCCTGGGTGGCCCCCATCTCCATACCACTGGGGACCAGGGGATGACTGTGTGAATCACCTGTCCTCAGCACGGCCTGTGGCAGCCCTGGCAGGCTGAGCAAGCCGAGAAATCAAGTCATCACTGGGGCCCAGGCATTGCACCTGGGGATGGACACAGGCCGAGCTGCTTCCCCAAGGTCCAGGCTGTGCCCGAGAGCAGATGAGGGCACTGCCCACCACGGCCCAGACCACAGCCCCGTGCTCCACCTCTGGCCCCTGCTGGAAGGTCCCCCACGCCACTTCCTAACAACCACTCCTCATTCCCAGGCTGCCCTTTTGCGCCCCTGCTCTGCAGGACAAGGCTGTGAGGCTTGGCAGGGTCGTCCTGGGGGTGGGACAGGCTGGGGATGGAGGGGGTGGGACGGACCAGGCTCTGTTGTGGCCACAAGCGGCACACAGAACAGAAGTGAGCCCTGGGGCAAGCAGAGAGCAGGTGGCCGGGGAGCAGCAGAGCCGGATCTGGGTCAGCTGGGGCTCCAGGCCACCTCCCGACACCAAGGCAAGGCGGCTGAGCCTGCCAGCTCCCTGTCCAAGGACAGAGACACCCCTGCAGGGCCAGCTCTCACCGTGTCACCTCCTACCCTCTGCTTCCTGGGCCTCCCTGCAGGGTTACCGCTCCCTCCTCCCTGGAGCTCACCTTGCTCTGGGGATAGGGGCCCAGGCCGCAGATGGCACACACTATAGCTATGGGCTGGGTCCCAGGCTGCCACCACTACCCACCCCAGGCCCCCAGGCTCCTGCCCCAAGGGCGGGCCTTCCACCCAGGGCAGCCAGGGAGGGTCAGCTCCAACTCCTGGGCCTTTGGGGGAAGGGGGTTGGTTCAAGATTCTGGGAACTATTTGGGGGCATCTCCTGGACCTGGAGGCTGTTGAGCCACCCCCCACCCCGCTCTCTGCTGTGAGGACCCTGGCCCCCATCTCTGCCTTGTCCTCCTTGCGGCCGCAGGGTGCCCTCTTTCCCAGGCTTGTACCCACCAGGAGCTATTTAAAGCCAGCCTTTGCAACTGCCTTGGGCACCCACGCAGCCAGGCCCGCCCGGGCAGCAGCCGTGCCTGATTCTGCAACCAGCAATCACCCCCCCCACAAGCAGGCTGCTGTTTCTGCCCACATATTTACAGGGCCAGGAAGGACGGGAGGGCGCATGCTTTCAAACGCGACTTCTATTCTGGTAGTGAGGGCAGGAGCAGATGAAGGCGGGGGTGGGTCAGAGTTTGCAGCTGAGAGGAACCTGTTTGGGGAGGGGATGCCAGTGTTGCCCGCAACAGGGGGCACCTGCAGCAGAGATTGGTGGGCAGAGAGGCTGCCAGGGCTCCGTACACCCCCATCCCAGCAGAGACAAGTCTTTGGGGGCTGGTGGCTTCCTGGTCTCCGTGGAAGGCTGGACTGTGTACCATGAGCAGTGACCCCTGAGTGCCCCCTGAGAGTTGGGCCCACTCTTCCCTGAGGCTGGAGGCCACAGGTGGAGCAAGAGGGGCCAGGACGTCAGGGACAGCGTCCAGCTTCTCCGTCCCGTGGCAGAGGTGGGGCAGGCACCGGCCGTTACAGTGCCCCTCCCCTCCAGCGAGGCAGGCGGGTGCATAGCGCAAGCGGAGCTCACACCTAGGGGCGTCCTCATGTGGGTTCCCCTACAAACAGAGCCTGAGACAAGGACTTGGGTGCTGGGAGTTTATTTGGGGCTGGGGGTCTCCGCTGCCTAAACAAAGTACCACAAACCAGGTGCCTTAGAGTGACAGAATCTGTTCTCTCTGGAGCCGAATGTCCAAAATCAAGACGCTGCAGGGCTGGTTCCCTCTGGCAGCTCCAGGGAGGACCCTCCCCCGGCCTCCCTCCTGCTTCTGGAGTTGCCAGGAACCTCTGGCCCTCCTGACCTGGCAGGTGCACTGCCTCAGCCTCTGCCTCCGTCTCTGAGTCATTCTGCTGTCTCTGTCTCTCCTCTTCTTCTCAGGCACCTGCCGTTGGATTTAGGGTCCACCCTACTTCAGTGCGGCCTTGTATTAACTGCATCTGCAAAGACCCTAATTTGAAACAAGGTCAACATTCTGAGGTCCTGAGTGACTTTGGGAGCCATTCAGCTCCATAGAGAGGGTGATCCACAGAGGCAGGAGCGAGAGCAGGGAGTGGGGAGGGATGAGGAAGGAGGAAAAACAGGAATGAGCTTTACAACCTGGGACGGCCAGATCCCAACCCCACTGGCGACCCTCTGCCCAGAGCCAAGGGGAATGTGCCTCCATATTGTCCTTTTAAATTTCTTTTTTAATTTAAAACAAAATTTTTAGTATAGATAGGGTCTCAATATGTTGCCCAGGCTGGTCTCGAACTCCTGGGGCTCAAACGATCCTCCTGCCTCAGCCTCCGAAAGCACTGGGGTTACAGACGTGAGCCACCCTGCCCAGCCTGAATTGTCCTTTTGAAGAATGAGGGGCTGGGCATTTATCCACCAACCCCCACCCAGCTCACATCCCCCAGGTCAGTCCTGCAAGCAAGCTGGGCAAGCGCCCTGTAGCACTATGGAGGGCACTAGAGGCGGCACTGACCGTGAGTGAGTTTTTTTTTGTTTTTTGTTTTTTGTTTTTTTTGAGATGGAGTCTTGCTCTGTTGCCCAGGCTGGAGTGCAGTGGCGTGATCTCAGCTCACTGCAACCTCTGCCTCCTGGGTTCAAGTGATTCTCCTGCCTCAGCCTCCCAAGTAGCTGGGACTACAGGCGCACGCCACCACACCCAGCTAATTTTTGTATTTTTAGTAGAGACGGGGTTTCACCACATTGGCCAGGATGGTCTTGATCTCTTGACCTCATGATCTGCCCGCCTTGGTCTCCAAAAGTGCTAGGATTATAGGCATGAGCCACCGCGCTCGGCCATGAGCGAGTTTTTGTTTATTTGTTTGTTTGTTTGTTTTTTGAGACGGAGCCTTGCTCTGTCGCCAGGCTGGAGTGCAGTGGTGCAATCTCAGGTCACTGCAAGCTCCACCTCCCGGGTTCAAGTGATTCCCCTGCCTCAGCCTCCCAAGTAGCTGGGATTACAGTCACGTGCCACCATGCCTGGCTAATTTTTGTATTTTAGTAGAGATGGGGTTTCACCGTGGTGGCCAAGAAGGTCTCAATCTCCTGACCTCATGATCTGCCCACCTTGGTCTCCCAAAGTGCTGGGATTACAGGCGTGAGCCACCGCGCCCGGCCATGAGTGAGTTTTATCCGCCCCCACAGCTGCTGCTTAAACCAGATGTAGCCCGGAGGGCGCAGCCCAGGCCCCAGAGCAGCTGGGAGCCCTGGCACTGCTTGCATCTGTTCCGGCGGATGCCACGTTAAGTTTGTCTGCGGCTGATTCTTCAGGGTGGTGGCAGCCAAAGCAAGAGAGACAGCCATGGAAGTCGTGGGGGGCTGGTGACGAGCCAGTCTGCAGGCATCTCCACAGCAGGAGGCCCTCCTCCTCCTCCACCCTGGCCCGCAGTCCTGCTGGCAGAGGTTACATCTGATGCGGCGACCCAGACCCCATCCGAGGAGTGAGCCTCGGTCACCGGCTTGTCAGGTGGATGTCAGTGTCATCGCCCACTCTGTGCCCCCGGCATGGAAGCCACAGGGGTGAATCCTCTGAGCTCCAGGCATTCTCCTCCCTGGCCCTACAAGTGCTCTCTTGTGCTAACCCGGTGCGGTGACCCCTGCCTGTGCCCACAGCCCACCAGCTGGGGGGCTCCAGAGGGCGCCTGACTTCCAAGCCTCTGTCCTTGCCGGGGTTGAGGGTGGTTTCAGAGGCTCTGGCTTTGCCTTCTCCACCATGGTGGCCCTCACTCCACAGGCCAGGGAAACAGAGGATCCTGGCAGCTGCTCAGGGCCTGCAACCTGCCATGGACCTGCAGACCAGGGTGCCACCATAGGTTGGGTCCATAAACCCACTGGATGGCCACAGGCCGGGACCCCATCGGTCACTTGGCATCCCCAGGCCCCCATGCTGACTGGGGGGACCCCCTCGGTCACTTGGCATCCGCAGGCCCCCATGCTGACTGGGGGCTGCCATGACATGTTGGGTCCCTGGGTGGCATCAGACCCAAGATCCCAAAGCCCTTCCCGTTGCGGGTGTCCTTTCTCCAGGACAGAGCTACTCTGAAGACGCAGCCACAATGGCTCTGGGGGAGTCTTCATCACACCTGCACGCGGTCCATCACACCTGTGTGGTCCATCATACCTGCATGCAGTCCATCGCGCCTGTGTGGGGTCCATCCCGCCTGTGTGGGGTCCATCGCGCCTGTGTGGGGTCCATCGCGCCTGTGTGGGGTCCATCGCGCCTGTGTGGGGTCCATCGCGCCTGTGTGGGGTCCATCCCGCCTGTGTGTGGGGTTCATCCCGCCTGTGTGTGGGGTCCATCCCGCCTGTGTGTGGGGTCCATCGCGCCTGTGCGGGGTCCATCGCGCCTGTGCGGGGTCCATCCCGCCTGTGTGTGGGGTCCATCGCGCCTGTGCGGGGTCCATCGCGCCTGTGCGGGGTCCATCCCGCCTGTGCGGGGTCCATCCCGCCTGTGTGGGGTCCATCGCGCCTGTGTGGGGTCCATCGCGCCTGTGTGGGGTCCATCCCGCCTGTGTGGGGTCCATCCCGCCTGTGCGGGGTCCATCGCGCCTGTGCGGGGTCCATCGCGCCTGTGCGGGGTCCATCCCGCCTGTGTGTGGGGTTCATCCCGCCTGTGTGTGGGGTCCATCCCGCCTGTGTGGGGTCCATCCCGCCTGTGCGGGGTCCATCCCGCCTGTGTGTGGGGTCCATCGCGCCTGTGCGGGGTCCATCGCGCCTGTGCGGGGTCCATCGCGCCTGTGCGGGGTCCATCCCGCCTGTGCGGGGTCCATCGCGCCTGTGCGGGGTCCATCCCGCCTGTGCGGGGTCCATCGCGCCTGTGCGGGGTCCATCGCGCCTGTGTGTGGGATTTATCCCGCCTGTGTGCGGGGTCCATCCCGCCTGTGTGGGGTCCATCACACCTGTGTGTGGTGCTGCAGGGCCCTTCTCCGAGGAGACCAAGGCTCTCCTCCAACCAATGGTCATGGTTGAGTTCTGGAAATGAGAGCAGGAGTCACAGTTTCCCACTGTGCCTGCAGGTCCCAGCCTTCTCCTCCCGGTGCTTGTTTATTTCTGGTTATTCAAGTCCAGTGCCTACCTCAGTTGGTTGTTCATCTCCCACTCCAGGGACATGGTGGCCTATGAGCCACAGATCGTGAGGGTCAGGCACCCTGGCTGTCCCCATTGCTGCGCCAACACCCACCTTGCCTCCAGCGGTTGGCGCAGCCACACGGCTCCCATGGCAGGACCCGGGGCAGCACTTCCTCCTGCTAACATCATCCACGCAGCTCAGCTCTCCAGGAGCTTCTCAGCAGCTCTGCCTTGTGCTAGCACCATGCTGGCCGCTCCACTATGGCTGTGTCTTCCGGGCCCTCCTGGGACCGAGGCAGGTGGCAGTCCCTGTGGTCTCATCCAGTGGACCCACCCCCTCAGCTGGGCACTGCCCAGCACTTTGGGAGGTTGAGATGGGAGGATTTCTTGAGCTCAGGACTTCAACACCAGCCCAGGAGACATAAGGAAACCCCATCTCTGCAAAAGAAAAATAGCCAGGTGTGGTGGTGTGCACCTGTGGTCCCAGCTACTTGGGAGGCTGAGGTGGGAGGATTGCTTGAGCCCAGGAATTCAAGGCTGTAGTGAGCTGTGACTGCACCACTGCACTCAGCCTGGGCAATAGAATGAGACCTGTCTCAAAAAAAAAATTAAAAATAAATAAATCAATAAATAAACATTAAGCCCACCCCCAGGCCCCAGACCCTGCCTGAGTCTGTTTGGCTGCCATAGACGCGTGACTGATCAACAGCAGGGTTGATTTCTCACTGTTTTGGAGGCCGCAGGTCTGAGATGAGGGTGCCGGCGTGTTGGGGCCTGATGAGGGCCCTCTTCCGGGTGTAGACGCCGACTTCTCATTGTGTCCTTATGTGGCAGAAAGCGGACAAAGCCTTCTCAGGCCTCTTACGGGGGCACTAATCCCACCAGGAGGCTCCACCCCACTCACCTCATCACCTCCCAGAGGCCCCACCTCCTAATACCATCACCCCTGGGGGCAGGATTTCAACCTAGGAATTTTGGGGCAACAGAGACATTCAGCCCACGGCAGACCCCTTCCTCACACTCCTCCAAGTGAATCAAGACTAGCTCTGCCTTGCTGGGATGTGAAATCCGCCATCATAAATGGGTGCTTCCATGTCCCCCCTGATCTAGCATCCTCCACACCATCCCAGCCGTGACCGCCCGTTCTCACCAGAGCCCGTCAGCCAGGACCGTCGCCCGGCTGCCTGGACTGTGACGCGAGCCATCGCCTCCCTGCTTGGACCGTGCAGAGGCTCCAGCTTTCATCCTGGCTGCAGGGAGAGAAGGCAGGGCAGACCCTGAAGGGGACATGTGTCACGAGTAATGTCCCCCAGGAGACACTGAAGTCCTAGCCCCTGGCACCTGTGAGTGGGACCTTACTTGGAAATAGGGCCTTTGAAGACGTAAGTTAAATGGAGTCCTATTAGATTAGGGTGAGCCCTAAATCCAAACACTGTGTCCCTCTAGAGGAGGAGGACACAGAGGCAGGGGGAAGAGGGCTGGGTGGGGACAGACAGAGATCGAGGTGACATGCATACAAGCCAAGGATTGCCAGCACCAGGGGAGAGGCCTGGGACAGATCCTCCCACACAGCCGCAGAAACACCAGCACTGCCCACACCTTGGCTTTGGACTTCGGGCCTCCAGAGCCGTGAGATGATACATTTCTGTTGCCTGAAGTCACCCAGTTTGTGGCCATTTGTCATGGCAGCCCCAGGAAACTGATACAACCATCATCTTGCAAGGTAAGTGCCCCAGATGAGATATTTTCAGGGACTCCAGACAGAAGCCTCCTCTGCTGTCCTCTAACAAGTGAGGTGGAATTTGGGAGCACAATATTCACAGGTGAATTCACCCACAATGACCCCAAACCAGGCCTCAGTTCTGATGCCTTCCCTGCCAGGGCCCTGTGCTTGGCATAGCCGACCTCCGGGCTGCACAGAGGTCTTCTCTGGGATCTGTCGCTCTTCTGCTCAGCTATTGGGCCTGATTTTCAGCACTGTCTGCTTTCTCGCTATAGGAGAAGAGGGTTTCTTTCAATGCCACCGTAGAGAACTTTCTGGCTTCCGCAGCATTCCCTGAAGCCATAGTTGCTTCCAGACTCGGCCCTGGTGAGGGCTCTGCAGGCTGGCTTTCAGCTCCCCACCTTCCACCTGCAGGAGACCCTCGTTGTCACTGTCCTGGTGAGAGACTCAATGCCACAACCCCACCCTGGAATTGGCCACCTCCAGGACCAACCGTCTTAGCTTGGGTGATCCCCGAAGGAGAGCCTGATATGAGACTTCAGTGCATGTAGTTATTTGGGGAGGTGATCCCAGGAGGTAGGAGTGAGAGGTGGGGTGAGACAGGGAGGAGGAAACGCCTGTGTTATTGCAGAAGCTGCCTTGGGGGTCAGCTCTACTGTCCCCAGGTCCCTGGGACCTTCTGAGGAGCCACAGGAATGCACCTCAGAGTTGTCCTTCTAAGCACAGGATGCTGGGGCGTGGAGGAGCCAATTCCCAGCCCCGTTGCCTGAGGCGTGTCCCTGGGGAGAACTCCCCACCTTTCAGGCTGCCCTGCACTTGGGCTGAGCAGTTTGCTGTAGAGTCAGAGAAAGTCCCAAGGCAGAACAGCCGCAGAGACAGGAGGACCTTTCGGATGAGACTTGCCTGGCAACGGCCCATCCCGGCTGCTCTGAAACTACAGGCAAGCAGAGGGCATATGGCCCAGGCCACCAAAAACATCTACGGCCAAGAGCCGGGGATTTCCCACAAAATAAACCTAACCATTTTGGGGGAAATGAATGCGCTTTTCTCTCTTGCCTTGCTGAGTACGGGGCTTCTCCGGTGTCAGTGACTAGGAGTGCGGGCTCTGGAGTGAGCCAGCTATGCGGACCGGATATGTAACCCTGGGCAAGGCATTTACCCCCCTGAGCCCCAACATCTTCATCCCTTAAATGGGGACGGGGACGATCCTCCCCTTACCGGGTTATTTTGAACCTCAACAGGTATCATTAGCCAGACGCAGCTAGGCCAGTGCCTGGCAGTCCTACAGCTCAGTCATTTGCTTTTATTAGTTAGTCCAAAGCAGCCGTCTGCCTGGCTTGGGCGGAGATTAGCCTTGTCAGAGAAGAAATGCAAAAAGAACACTCGTTACTATTTAGGTTTAGACACTGGAAATAGGATTTGTAGCAAGACAATAGCCTTGCAATCTGGACTATTGTGTTAAAAATTCCCTCACTGGCTGGGCGCGGTGGCTCAAGTCTGTAATCCCAACACTTTGGGAAGCTGAGGCGGGGGGATCACCTGAGGTCAGGAGTTCGAGACCAGCCTGGCCAACATAATGAAACACTGTATCTACTGAAAATACAAAAATTAGCTAGGTATGGTGGCAGGCACCTGTAATCCCAGCTACTCCAGAGGCTGAGGCACGAGAATCACTTGAACCCAGGAGGTGGAGGTTGCAGTGAAACCCCACTTCCTAACCTCTCTCAGCTCCCAGTTACCACACCCCCAGGGCGATCAGAGGAGATTCGGTCATCGGCCTGCTCCTCAGCGTGCTGTGAATCAGGCTTTCTGCCCTGCAGAGAAGGATTTGACCTAAGAAATGGGGAAAACCCACCTCTCCAGGCCCGGGAGAGTTGGAAGGAGGAGGCAGGCGCAGGGTGGAGGAAGAGGACTCCTGCTGGCTCCCGACACTCAGTAACTTCACTGGCCACTGTGGCCACACGGGGTGGGTTGTCTGGTCTGCCGTCTTGAGCTTCTAGAGTGGCTGGCTTGCATCCACTGAAGCTGAGGGAGACACCCTAGGAGAGAAGCTGGGGGCTCCACCGAGGCCAAGGAGCTGAATGGCAAGTTGGGGGCAAGGGGCCTGGTCGGGCACTTGCTGTCACCAGATCAAATCTTTTGTTTCTGGCCGGGCACACTGGCTCACGCCTGTAATCCCAGCACTTTGGGAGGCCGAGGCAGGTGGATCACCTGAGGTCAGGAGTTTGAGACCAGCCTGGCCAACATGGCGAAACCCTGTCTCTACTAAAAATACAAAAATTAGGCAGGCGTAGTGGCATGCACCTGTAATCCCAGCTACTCAGGAGGCTGAGGCTGGAGAATTGCTTAAAACTCTGAAGTGGAGGCCAGGTGTGGTGGCTCACGCCTGTAATCCTAACACTTTGGGAGGCTGAGGTGGGCGGATCATGAGGTTAGGAGATCGAGACCATCCTGGCTAACACAGTGAAACTCTGTCTCTACTAAAAATAAAAAATTAGCTGGGCATGGTGGCGGCCGCCTGTAGTCCCAGCTACTCGGGAGGTTTAGGTGGGAGAATGGTGTGAACCCGGGAGGCAGAGCTTGCAGTGAGCCAAGATCGCACCGCTGCACTCCAGCCTGGGCGACAGAGCAAGACTCTGTCTCAAAACAGAACAAAACCAAACAAAAATCTTTTGTCTCTAACCCAGGAGTCTTGTGTCTTCTGACAGCATCTGTGAGACTGGGGCTGGCTAATTTGTCCAAGCTCAGGTCCTTCACAGCTCTAGACGGTTCCTCCACGACAATGTCAGCTGTGGGTGCAAACAGAATGCCCACATCCCAGCTGCCCAACCTCACCTAGCAAGCCCCAGGGCAGCCACTCTATAGCCAGGCACGGCGAGGGTCTGGGGCACTTTGGGATCTGAGGAGCCCCGCAAGCCTCGTCTTTGACTTCACAGGAGCCCCTTTCCCTCCACACCCAGATGTCATCTCGTGGGGGACATAAGACAGATCAGCGACTGCCGAAGACCGAGGAGAACTTAAGCACTCATTCGAATGTTGGGTTCAGATGACTTGAGCTATTGCTTTTCCTGCTGCCTGGTACATGGGGGCTCGAGAAGGGTAAGAGATGGAGGAGAGGTAAACGGCGACACTCTCTTCCCCTCCCAGTTCCATGGCCTCTAACCATGCTCCCCACCCCAAGCGTCCCTGGGAAGGGCTGAGGACTGCCCTGCTGGGGGCCTGAACTGGATCCCGTGGGACTTGTTCTGGCCTTGGGGTTCCCCACTTTCCCAGCCGTGAAGCAGAGACCGGGCTGGCTGGAGCCGGCTCACAGCCCCAAGTGGGCCTGGGACCCAGTGGTAGCAGATACACCCTGGGTATCCAAGCGATGCTCAGGTCAGAAGAGCCACAAGGACAGAGCTCGGCCACGAGCAAACACAGAGCTCTGCCACGCTGAGACAGTGTTGCAACAAGCCAGGCGTTGGGTCTGACAGCTCGAGCCCGTGAATCGCCCCCACCCACTTGTGGTACAGTTCCCACCTCACACAGGAGGAGCCCGAGGCCCAGCAAAATGAGGGGACGAGCTCCTGACCACAGAGTGGGAAGGGTTCCAGTCTAGCTGGCTCAGATACCCCCCTACATCCTCAGCCCTGCATTAGGGAGCTTCCCCTAGCGCCCCCCAGGCCAGTCCACGCCCTGGTCAGCAGAAGCCTCTGCACCAGGAGAGCCCCACCCCATTGCCCCTGCAGGGCACTCCTGACCTGGTGACAAGGTCCCCGGGGTCTGCTCCCTGCACAAGGGGCTGGGACACTTTCCAAAGACAGAGACGCTGGTACACAAGACGCTGGTACACAAGACGCTGGTACACACACGACGCTGGTACACACACGACGCTGGTACACAAGACGCTGGTACACAAGACGCTGGTACACAAGATGCTGGTACACACACAAGACGCTGGTACACAAGACGCTGGTACACAAGACGCTGGTACACGGTGCAGCTGCAAGGACTTGGGTCTGGAGCCTCCCTGCTGGGCAGGGCCCTGTCCATCCAGCTGCTGGCTTGTTGGGGCCAGTGCCACCTGGGAGGGGGCATGGCTCCTTCTGTCCTAGCAGAGCTGCTTTTGCCTGGGGAGCACTACAGTGTGTGCCTGCACGTGTGCATGCATGCTGTCTGTGCATGTGTGTGCTGTGTGTGTGCATGTGTGTGCATGCATGCTGTGTATGCATGTGTGTGGGCGTGTGCATAAGTGTGCCTGTGTGGGTTTGTGCGTGTATGCTGTGTCTGCATGTGTGTGGATGTGTGCCATCTGCATATGTGTGTGTGTGTGTGTGTATGTGAAACTCTCAATCTCAAAGGCCACAGAGCCACCAGCCAAGCAGAGTTCACAGTGGACCCCATTCTGCTGCTGGCCACAGCCCCCCACCTTGGCCCTGGCAGCTGATGTGGAGGAAGGCTTCTGGTTCACAGTGGTGCTTGCATTTCCAGGTCTTTCCTTGAGATAGATCCCAGAAGTGAAGCTGTGAGACCAGATGACGTGGACATCTTTGAGGCTCTGAGTGCCTTCTGTCAGCCTGCTTTCTAGAAGACGGTCCCAGGGCCAGGCACGGTGGCTCATGCCTGTAATCCCAGCACTTTGGGAGGCTGAGGCGGGCAGATCACAAGATCAGGAGATCGAGACCATCCTGGCTAACACGGTGAAACCCCGTCTCTACTAAAAATACAAAAAGAAATTAGCTGGGTGTGGTGGCGGGCGCCTGTAGTCCCAGCTACTCGGGAGGCTGAGGCAGGAGAATGGCGTGAACCCGAGAGGCGGAGCGTGCAGTGAGCCGAGATCGCCCCACTGCACTCCAGCCTGGGCGACAGAGCGAGACTCCATCTCAAAAAAAAAAAAAGAAGAAGATGGTCCCAGACGCAGCTCCCATGGTGGGTGGCATACGAGTCCCCTTCTCTCACATCCTTGCCAGGCCGGGAGATCCAAAGGACGAGCCCTTGGCTGTGTCTTCCCAGGGCAGCCTGGCCTTTGAGCGGTTCATAAACACCAGGCCTCAGGGCTCCAGGGGCCCTGGCACTCAGTCTTTGAATAAAAGGCAAAGACGACTGGGGAGGGCGGGGCTCACAGGGACCTTGGCTGACAGGTCCTCCAGCCTGGTGTGGACGGGAGTGGCAGGACGGGGAGGAGCTCAGGGGAGGGTTCAGAGGCCTTTCCTGGCCCCTGCTTCAGCATCTCCCCGTGATGGTTTGAGTGAACCGAGATTTTGTCTGTTTTCACGAGGCTAAAATAGCGTGTGGAGCAGTCCCACGAACAGTTCCCAGCATTGCCATGGTGACCGTGGTTCTGGTGCTGCCTCCTCAGACGCACCAGCCTCGCGCCGCGTCTGAAATAACCCCAGGGAGCCGAGGGCGGTGGAGGTGGGGGCCCACCACCCAGCAGCAACTGTTGGACCCTGCAGCGCAGGAGTGGCAGGGCCCGTCTGCAGCGCAGGAGTGGCAGGGCGTGTCCGCGGTGCAGGAGTGGCGGGGCGTGTCCGCGGTGCTGACCGGTTGGTCTTGGGCCCTGGCGCTGTGTCCCCGCACAGGTCTCAGGAGAGGTTCTCCACTCTGAGGGCGCGTCCAGTCCAGAGAAGGGGACGCGCAGCGTGTTCCCCAGTGGTCTGGACCCTGAGGTCCCGCCCCATCCCTGCCCTGCCCAGGCCCTGCCCCCTGCTGGCGTGTGTCCCTGGACCAGGCATGGAGCGACCCCGGCCCTGGTGTCTCATCCACAGAATAGGGTCATGATTCTTACGTCCTAGGGATGGGCTGAGGGTCCCAGAGGCGATGTCGGACACAGACGGTCCTCCAGGGGAAGGCACCATTGAGCGGGGTGGGGGCCTGAAGGGAGGCTGTGCCTTCTGGTGAGACTCAGCCAGGGAAGCTGTGTGCAGAGCTCAGCCTGGCAGTGTCCAGCCCTTCCCTGCCTCCCCTAGGTGCCCTCCCAGCTGCTCTATCTTCCAGGCCAGCCTCTTCTTTCCTCCCCTGGCCTCTCCAGACCCTGGACACAGCAACCCCACCTCCTCCTCACTGTGTTGGCTCTGGGCGAGTGGCAGTGCCCAGCCCCTCTGACAGTATGTGCGCACACACACACACACTCAGAGAGCTCCACACACACACAGGTACACACAGAGCTACAGACACACACACAGGTACACATAGAGTTACACACAAGTACACACAGAGAGCTCCACACACACACTGGTACACAGAGCTACACACACACACAGGTACACACAGAACTACAAACACACAGGTACACACAGAACTACAGACACACACACAGGTACACGTAGAGAGTTACACACAGGTACACACAGAGAGCTTCACACACACTGGTACACACAGAACTACAGACACACAGGTACACACAGAGAGCTCCACACACACACACAGGTACACAGAGCTACACACACACACAGGTACACACAGAACTACAAACACACACAGGTACACACAGAACTACAGACACACACAGGTACACACAGAGCTACAGACACACACACAGGTACACATAGAGAGTTCCACACAGGTACACACAGAGAGCTCCACACACACACTGGTACACACAGAACTACAAACACACACAGGTACACACAGAACTACAGACACACACAGGTACACACAGAACCATAGACACACACACAGGTACACACAGAGAGCTACACACACACACACACACACACACGGCCCCCCACACATGGGTACCTGTGGAGAACTACACACATATATGCAGAGACTGCATTCGTGAGGTCCCATCTGAATATTTAACTTTTTAAGTTATTATTATTGTTTTTTTAGAGGCTGGGCTTCACTCTGTCGCCCAGGCTAGAGGGCAGTGGTGCCATATCTCAGCTCACTGCAGCCTCCACCTCCTGGGCTCAGGTGATCCTCTCACCTCAGCCTCCTGAGCAGCTGGGACCACAAGCACACACCACCGCACCCAGCTAATTTTTAAACTTGTTGTAGAGACGGGGTTTCACCATGTTGCCCAGGCTTGTCTCCAACTCCAGGCCTCAAGCGATGCGCCCGCCTCGGTCTTCCCAAGTGCTGGGAATGCAGGCGTGAGCCACCGCGCCCGGCCCAATCCGCAGATTTTAAGCGGGGACGACTTAAAAACAGGATTGCTGAGCTGCGACGAGGGGGGCTGCAAGGGGAAGAACACGCGGCCCCCGGGGCTGAGGGCGGCCGGAAGGATGGACTCCGAGGCGGGGCTGAAAAGGGGGCAGCCGCGCCCAGCGGGAAGCGCCTCGGGGTGGGGCGGGAGGCCCGGAGGCCCCGGAGCCAGAGCGGGCAGGGCCGGCGCTGCGCGGTCGCCGAGGGACCCACGTGCGGGACGAGCTCCCCGGGCCCCCACGCGCCGCCAGCCCGAGCCCCGTCTCCCCGCGCGTCCCTCCCGCGCCCCCTCCTGGGCAAGCTCCGCATTGCGCGCGGCCGCCAGCAGCCCGGGAGCCGCGCAGCTCCCCGAGGCCAGGACAGCCAGCAGGGAAGTGCCAGGCCTGAAACGCCGCCGGAGGAATGGCACCCAGAAGCTCGGACGCTGCAGGGCGGCTGTGGAGTGAGGGGCACACGGGCGCGTGGACGCAGTTACCGACAGACACACGTGCGCCGGCACATGCACACAGACGCAGGCACACACAGACACGTGGGCACAGAAAGGCACGCAGGCTGGGCCGGTGGCTCATGCCTGTAATCTCTGCACTTTGGGAGGCTGAGGCACCAGGATGGCTTGAGCCCAGGAGTTTTAAGGTCAGCCTGGGAAACGTAGTCCATGTCTACAAAAAATACAAAAATTAGCTGGGTGCGGTGGTACGTGCCCGTGGTCCCAGCTACTCAAGAGGCTGAGGTGGGAGGATCACCTGAGCCCAGGAGGTCCAGGCTGCAGCGAGCCGAGATATGGCACCACTGCACTCCAGCCTGGGTGACACAGTGACACCCTGCCTAAAAAAAAAAAAAAAAGCAGGAAAAAAAGACACACGCACAGACATCTATGCATGCATAGACACACATACGTCAACACAGACACACAAGCACAGACATATCTATACACACACACGTGGACACACATACACAGACACATGTATGCATTCACACAATACACACAGACACAAACACATATGGACTCAGACAAGCACACAGGCACTCACACCCCACACCCTGTCTGAGGCTCCCCTGACCCTCCTCGCTGGGGCAGCCTGGCCTCTTCCCACTCCCCGCACCCTTCACTCACAGAGCCCTTGCTCCCTGGGGCCGCAGAGCTGCCCCACTGCACACATCATCAGTCCCGGGGCCAGCCTCTCCCCCGGGGACCTGGTCAGCCCGTCTCAGCCATTCTGCACTCCTGTGGTTCTCTGACAGTGGCCCGTCTCCAGCAGCGTCCCACCAGGAGACCCCGCCTGGCCAGCTCACTGCTGTATTCCTGACTCAACTCCTGGCCCTCCGTCCAGTAGGCCCTCAACCAACGTCCATCGAATGAACCCATGCAGCTGACATTGTCTCTTGAGCCAGTTTTTCCAAATCCCATGATCCCTGACGCAGAAAGGAAACATCTGGCCAGTCCCTCCCACGGCTGCTGTGCCCAGAGCCTGTGAGCAAACGCCTGGCCCTTCCTGTGACGGTGGTCCTCGCAGGACCCCACAGGACAGCCTCACATCTGGCAGGAAGACCCACCCGGGCCCCTTGGGCTCTGTGAGATGCCTGCTCCTGTCGGGCACCTTTCTGGGCAGTCCCAAGCACTGAGCCAGCACAAATGCAGTTTAAGAGGCTGATGAGGGAGGCCTCCTCCTGGGGGTGTGGTGATGGGGAACCCACGGGCCACAGCCAACCCCTCCCAGACGTCTGATGAATCACACTGAGTGTAAACTGCCTCTCTTCTAAAAGGTCTGCACATCACTCCACAGTATCATCAAAGGACTCTTCCTAAGGAAAATCACAGGGTAGGCCCGGCAGCCACACAGAGCCACCTTGGCGGGGTCAGGAGCTGCGGCTCCCAGGTGCCCCAGCCCTGCTGGGAGGCCACCCTCAGCCAGACCCTGCAGCCACACTGCCCTCTGCCGGTCAGCACCCTACCCCAAGCCCCAGCGGTCACCTAGCACCTCCACCTGCGGTCCCAGGCACCGGGAGAGGGAAGGCTGCCTGCACTGGGAGAGGGAAGGCTGCCTGCACTGGGAGAGGGAAGGCTGCCTGCACTGGGAAGGCTGTCCGCTTCACGGCCGGGGTTCTTGCTGCTTAGCTGGGGTTTTGGGAAAAGGCTTCACCTCGCCCTATACCGTTCTGTGTTGCTTGAGTTTTATAAAAAGTCAGTGTGCCTTTCATAACTTGTTTTTTTCATTTAAAAAATAATAGGTGTTTATGATTATGAAAGTATACGAGAACTTTATGAAAAATTTGGGAGCTACAGAAACTGCTGAGGTGGAAAAGCCTGGCCTTTAGCCACTCAAAGGCCTCTCTCGGAGCCTGCCCTGCCCACTCCAAGGGTCACCTCCACACCCCACCCGCCCCGGAGGACCCAGGGTGAGTCCTTGGAAGCTTCCAGGGCTGTGCCTTCTCGGTGTGCTGGGCTTGATGGGACATGACTCTGTCCCCACCCACTAGGGGGCTTAGGAGGCTGCCTGGCTCCAGCACTCTTGAGGGGTCCTTACCCGAGTCACTCACTCATTCCCCGTGTGCCAGGTGCCTGGAGAGGCTGTGGGGACCCGGCCTAACAGGGCCCAGCCCTCAGCCGGGATCTGGATGGGAGTCGTTGGCAGATTCCAGAGCAAACACCCTGTATCCGTCGCCGGGTGACACAGTGACACCACCGCCAGCCAGCGAGCCTATCCGTGTCTCAGGAAGCGCCCTCTGCCCTGAGGGCCCTCTCAGGGGCGCAGGCTCAGGGCAGAGGACCTAGGAACCTCCCTGTGACCTGCCCTGCCTGCCCAGAGGCGGGTCCAGGGCCTCCCAGGCCTTTGTTTTGCAGATCTCATTAGCGGAGGCCTCTGCCTCCTGGAGGGGAGGCCAGAGCAGGTACTGGGGGAGGTTTTGGGGATGTTTTGGGCAGCCCCTGTGCCCGCAGTCCTCTGCTAGAGCCTTTCGGAACCTGCGTCTGTCCCGACCCCCCCTCCACCGGCGGCATCAGGGCTGAACAAAGTCTGACACTGGGGTTGACCATCCACTGACGTTGCCCTCTCCCTCCCAACCCCAGAGAGAATAGAGCCCCGCCCCCCACCTTCCCTCGCTGGGACTGGGGCACTGCCACGGCCCTGGGACTGGCTTCCAGGACGGAGGCTCCCGCCTGGCAGCACAGATCTCCCCAGGGAGGCCAGTGCCGAGGGCCTGACCCAGCAGGGGCGTCCCTGGTTAGAAAGGGTTCTCCGGGGCCTTGGGTGGGGCAGGCCCAGGGAGAGATGTCCAGTGACAGGGAAGGACACAACCGAGGGTCCGTCCTGCCTGCTGTGGGCAGTGGTATCAAGGACCGGGCCTTGCTGCCTCCTTGGATCAGAACGCCAGCCAGGAAGTCCTGTGGGTGCCCAGTGGCCCCTTCCAGGCACCGCCCCACTAAGGTGAAACCCTGCTCTTTCCTGCCCATCAGGAAGCGCCCAGGCCATGTTGTCAGGCCAGACTCCAGACAAGGCCACAGCCCTGGCCATGGGGCCTGGAGTGGGGGAGCTGGGCCGACGGGTGCCTGAATCCAGGGCTGCTGCAGGTGTAGGTTCCCACTCATCACTGTACCCTGCCAGGCTGCCCCCTCACCCTCTACTCTCTGCCCCCCTTCATGCCCAGCTGATGGGCATGGGGCTTTGTGTCTGTGCGAGGGATAGAGGGGGTTGCCCCATGGAGATGGGGGTGAGGAGTAGATTGCTGAAATGGGCATTAGGTATGCTAGAGACTCCAAGGAAGTGTGGGTGCCAGTCCAGCAGATCTCTGCAGGCAGGTGCTCCTGGAAGAGGGAGTGGCTGTGCAGAGAGGGAGTGGCCGTGCAAAGACGGAGGCCGGGGCAGCAAAGAGGCCTGGAGGCCGGGGCAGAGGAGCTGGCCTTCCCTCCAGGAGTGATGGGAACCACTGGGGGAACTTCGATGACCCAGAAAGATGGAGTGGGGGAAGACGTCAGCTGAGAGGCTCATTAGGAGGATGCCTGGGGCTGGGTGAGTGTTGGTTGGGAGCTCAGGGGGCCCATCTGAGCTGGGGATGCAAAGCGGGCCAAAGGCTGAGGCTGGGGCTCCACAGTTTTAAAAGGTGCAGACCAGGAGGGCGAGGGATGGGAGATTTAGGGAGCTGGAACCCGGGGCCAGGGACGTGTGAGCCTTCCCAGGAGGGGTCTGATGCCAAAGGCCAAGTTAAGAAAATGTCTGAGGCCGGGCACAGTGGCTCACGCCTGTAATCCCAGCACTTTGGGAAGCCAAGGCAGGTGGATCACCTGAGGTCAGGAGTTCGAGACCAGCCTAGCCAATATGGAAAAACCCCGTCTCTACTAAAAATACAAAAATCAGCTGGGCATGGTGGTGGACACCTGTAATCCCAGCTACTTGGGAGACTGAGGCAGGAGAATGGTTTGAACCCAGGAGGCAGAAGTTGCAGTGAGCCGACATCATGCCATTGCACTCAGCCTGGGCAGCAAGAGCGAAACTCCATCTCAAAAAAAAAGAAAAAGAAAGAAAAAAAGAGAAAACGTCTGAGAACCGACGGCTTGTATTTAAAACGTGTGAGTGGGTGGTGGCAGGAGAGGTAGACAGGGAGCAGGGCCGGCTTGGCAGAAGCTTTGCTGTAGAGAGGGGCAGAGATGGCTCGGTGGGTGGAGGGAGGGGCAAACGGTGTTTAAGAAGAAAAAACGACAGCTTCTGCGTAGGAGAGGGGCCTCCTGTCCACCTCTAGGGAGAACATGGGTTCTGTGGCCACAGGTCTCCCCAGGGCCTGGCATCAAGGAGGCGCCAGGCACGACCTGCGGGATGAAAGCACGTGGCTGAAGTCCTGGTGGCTGTGTCTGGGTGAGGGGTGTGAGGGCGTGGCCTGAGCAGGTCCACTCTCAGGGGAGAGGGGCCGAGGCCAGGAACTGGGTCTGGGTGTCCACCTGGTGCCTGGGTGAGGTCCTGCAGGCAGCAGGTCTGGGCTTCAGTGGATGCAGCCAGTAAGGGATGGGCTGATCAGGGAAACCGCATTTTCAGGGGAGGAGCCCAGGAGGCAGGGAGCTGGGCGGCGGTGGAGGGGCCTGGAGGGCGATTGTCCAGATCAAGCCCCTCGAGTAAGGCCCGAGAGGCTGTGGCTTCAGAAATGAAGGTCATGGGCGACTCGGGCCAATGCCGCGTCCTTGACCTGGGCGAAGTGAGCGGTTGCACTCACGAGTGTGGACGGCCCTTCCCTACAGGGGACCTTGGATTCGCTGGGGGCGGAGGGGGGGCTGGGGCCCAGAGAACCCGAGTCCGGACGCTCCCGTCCGTGACCCTGGCCGGGTTCTCCGCTCCTCGCAGCTTCAGTCCGCAAGTGTGAGATGTCAGGGGACCCCTGGACGGCGGGGCCCTCGGGCTGGCAGCGCGCGCCGCAGGAGTTTCGATTCGGAGGGTCTGGGCGAAGGCCGAGAACTCGCGTTTCCAGCGAGTTCCCGGGGTCGCCGCTCCGTCCCAGAGGCCGGGGCCCCTCCGGTTGCCGGGCAGAGCCGCGCCGCGCGCGGTCCCATTGGCGCAGGTGCGCCGCGCCCCGCCCGACAGGTAGCCCCGCCCGCGCCTCGCCATTGGGCCGCGGCCGGGGGTCCCCCGAGGATTGGCCCAGGTGGCGGCCCCGCCTCGCCCTCATTGGCCGCAGGTGCCACCGCCCGCCCCGGGACCGCCCGCCCCGCGGATTGGCCGCTGGCTCCACCTCGGTCCGCCATGTTCGGACACCGCCCCCCGCCCCCGCCGGACGGTCCCGCCCCGCGCGCCCCCCGCTCCCGCCCCGCGCGCCGCCGGAGTTCCGCGGAGTTGACCGGGTCGGCGCCGTCGGTCCTGAGCGCTGCCTTCCGCGTTCCGCCGCGGCCCCACCTGGCGCCTCCGCCCCGCGCCATGGCCGGAGCTCCCGGGGCGCAGCGCTGACGGCGGCGGGGGGAGCGCGCCATGCCCAGCAGGACCGGCCCCAAGATGGAAGGGAGCGGCGGCCGCGTCCGCCTCAAGGCGCATTACGGGGGGTGAGCGGCGGAGAGGGCGGGGAGGGCGCAGCCGTCGGGGCTCCTGCGCGAGAGGGAGGGAGGGAAGGGGCGGCGAGGTCGCGGCGGGCCCGGGGCTGTCGCGGGAGGTCCTCGGTCCCCGCCCGTGAGCGTCACCCGCGGACACGTCGTGGACAGCGCGGGCTCCTTCCCCGGGACCGGGTTTCCCTGGGGTCGGCCCCGCGCCGCGAGCTCCTCGGCCCGGTCACTGTGGTAGACGTTTTCGCTGGAAAGTTGGGCGGGGACGTTCTGGCCGCAAACCTGTAAGGACTGAAAGTTTTCATCAAGTTGTGAAAACTCCTGGCGGGTGTCTTAAAATCAGCGTTTCCTAAACGTTCTGCACGTTTACCCGGTCGGGGGTCTCGCTTTAGCCAAAGTCCGGAGACCCGGGGCGCGGGCGCGGTGGCTCCAATGCAGCCCCCGGCAGGGCTCGGGGCGGTCGGGCGGGGACAGGGGTTTCTGGAGGAGACGGTGGGGCCGAGACTGACCCTGGGGCTTGCGTCGCACCCGCCCCCCGGAGGCCCTTGCCTGGCTGTGGGAGGGGGCGCGGTCAGGTGCTGGAGCGGAGGGGTCCTGGACTCTTGGCCGCCGCCTCGGGGCAGCGCTGGTGGGGGTGGCGGGGGCTGCACCAGGTGGCCGGGCTCACAGGCACAGCGGAGGGGTCGCTGCCCCCCGAAGTGTGGGCGGTGGGGAGGGGAGGACCCGTGGGTTTGTTCTTCCACCTGTGCGCGTCTCCAGGAGCCCCGAACTGGGACCTCCGCTCCCGCGAGGGTGGCTGCTGCTGCGGAGAGGGAGGGGAGCGGAATGCGGGCTCCGGACTTGCACTGGCTGGTCCTTGGGATCTCGAAAAGCTGCTCCTGCCCCGGTGCGTCCTCAGCTACAGCGTGGGCAACCTGAGCCCCAGAGGCAGGGACGGCCGGCAGGGTTAGGCGGGTGACATCTTCCCCGGGCCACGTCCTCTCAGGACAGTGCCCCGGGGGTCTCTGTGGTGCCCTGCGAGTCTGAGCGGGTTCAGCTTCTTGCGAACCTTGTCTTGGGGTCTCGGGTCAGCCATCTGGGGCTGCTTGGCCCCGGGTTTGTTGAGGAGGCTCAATTGTCTCTTCTTTGGGAAGGTTGGGGCCTTTGCAGCTCCCCTGTGGCAAGCACCTGGAACCTTCGGGGTGCAGTGGCCCGGGTTTGGTGCCAGAACCAGAAGAAAGGGATTTCTGGGGGACTGACCGTCCAGCCCTACCCGAAGAGGTAGGGCAGCCATGTCTTTTGGCCTGGAGGTCAGCAGGTTAAAACTTGGTGTGGTTGACGTTCTGGCTATTGGACTTGTCCAGGGACCTGGGCTTCCTGTCTCCTTGCCATCCTGGAGCCACCACACTGGGCAACAGGTGATGGTGCGGAGCTCAGGGGAGTCCTGCGAGAGGGAGGTCCACACCCGCGGGGCTGCAGGGGCCCAGACCCTCCTGCATTCCGGCGTCCAATTCCTGGGACCAAGGCTCGGAGGCAAGGCCACTGGAGTTCTGGGCCGCCCCGTCCTCCCTCTGCCTTGCTTTGGCCCCTGGGAGCACTTTGGTGGTGGGGCGGGTGTAATTCCACCCGGTGACTCTGGTTTCCCAGGCTGGAGAGACCAGGCTCCCACCCCTTCCTCTTCCCTCCCTTCCCGGACTCTCTCCCCTCTCTCCCCACCCCTTCCTCTTCCTCCCTCCTTCCCTGTTGTTTTCCCTCCTCTTCCCGCTCTCCCCTCTCTCCCTTCCCTGCCACACCTCTTCCTTCACCTTCCTCCCCCTTCTAGGGCACGTCTCCCCTCTGGCTCTTCCCTGCTCCTACCATTCCTTCTCTCCTCTCTCCCCTCCCAGGTCCTCCTCCTCTCTGCTGCAGAGTGTGAAGTACCCTTCTCCCCGTTCTGGCTCCTCGTCCCTCTGGGCACCCGGTGCCTCTCTGAGGGGACTGGCTGTGGGGTGGGACACTCAGGCCTTAGGGCTATGACACAGTTCCAGAAAGCGGCTGCCAGGATGAGTACTGGGTTATTGAAAGCCCTAGAAACTCTGTCCCTGGGGTGAGACGCTGCTGTCCGTGGGGGTAGCTGAGCGTGGACACGTGGAAGACTAGTCTTTAGAAAAAGGAAGAGCACTTCAGTCACCCCCATGGGGCATGGCCACCCTGTCATCCTTGCCTGTCCTCCCAGGGCCCTCTGAGCACACTTGAGATCCAATCCTCGCCCCCCCACCCCGCCCCCTGTGGGCCTGAGGGGTCCCCAGGCACTTGTGTTTTCAGGGAGTCCCAGGTGGCCTGGGCCAGACTCCCAGGCTGAGTCTCAGATGCCTGCTCTTCTAGGGCCACAAACACTGGTGCTGGCTCTTCCCTCTTTCAGCTCAGACTTTTTTTTTTGAGTCTCGCTCTGTTGCCCAGGCTGCAGTGGTGTGGTCCCGGCCCACTGCATCCTTCACCTCCGAGGTTCAAGCAATTCTCCTGCTTCAGCCTCCCTAGTATGTAGGACTACAGACGCCTGCCACCACGCCCGGTTAACTTTTGTAGTTTTAGTAGAGATGAGGTTTCACTTTGTTGGCCAGGCTGGTCTCAAACTTCTGACCTCGTGATCCGCCCGCCTTGGCCTCCCAAAGCGCTGCGATTAAAGGCGTGAGTCACCGCGCCTGGCCCAGCTCAGACAACTTTTGTGTTCAGAGAGCTTCTGTGTGCAAAGCCCAGGGCTTGGTGCTGAGGCCCACAGAGACGCAGGAGTCTCTCCCGGGCGTCCCAGCTGGCTGCTGGGTGCTGAGTCCTGGACGCCCCTGCCGAAGGGCACAGGGCAGCTGTTTGATTCAGGATTGGGATAGGGTTGGAGGTGGTGGCCTGACACTTCCCAAGCCCTGGGGTTTTACTGGAGCCACCCACCTGGCCTCTAGATTGGCCGGAAACTGGCTTCCACTGGAGGCAGGACTGTAGGGGTAGGGGCGTGGGGCAGGAAGAGGTCAAAGGTGAAGTGATGGCCGACTCCCACTCTGGAGTTCCTGGTGGTCAGACTTTTGGACTCCAGGTCAGGCAGCAGGTGTAGATGTCAGCTTGGGGCGACCCCAGGGTGATGGGTGTGTGACCCCCCTCCATTCCTTACTTTCCTAATCTGCCATGATGCTGTGGGCTGTGGCAAAGACCAGCCAGGTTGGTTCCTGTGGGGTGCTTGGGCACTGGGGG
Source organism: Pan troglodytes (assembly GCF_028858775.2). NCBI lineage: Eukaryota > Metazoa > Chordata > Mammalia > Primates > Hominidae > Pan > Pan troglodytes. Next base: position 229,951,109 of record NC_072398.2, on the reverse strand, counting down.
CAGGTGCTGGGTGGCCAGTTCCAGCAGGAAGGGGTGGGTAGCTGGGGCGTCTGTCCCCCAGGCCCAGGTGGCCCAGGGTGACTGGGTGAGGCCTGTGGGGCAGGTGGGCCCTGGGCCGCTGTGCCAGGGCCGCGGCTGTGGACGGATCCTGTGTTCTGTTTGCACTGGAGTTCTTGTCTGGGACGAGAACTTTGTTTCTTGAAACTTGTCTGATGAATTCAGATAACCTTGATGGGGAGCCAGCAGTGTCAGCGAAGAGCAGAGCCTGTATCTCTGGTTGGGACATCTCACACCCCTTCAGGCTTCTTTTTATAGGCCCTGTGCTCTTGCCCCGCGCTCTTGTGGGTGTCAGAAAGCAGTAGATTTTTCTGAAAATTCAGTGTGTTCACAAGGGTGTGATTCCCGCTCTGAGTTTCAGGAAACACCAGCTGGGCCCTGTGGTGGTCCCTCCCCTCCACACAGGGTGAGACCAGCTCGTGCTCAGTGCAGGAGGTGAGGGGGGACCTCGGGTCCCTATCAGCAGGGAAGCGCCAGCCTTCAAAGGGTGCCTGGGAGTCCCTGAGCTTCCCCAGCGCCTGGAGTTCAGGTCCTGTCTGGGGCTGAAAAGATAAAACACACTGACTCTGTGTGACTCGGTTTAAAAAAAAAAATCTGCCTGGGCTTCTGTCGTGGCTACAGCAATGGACCCAGTCCCCACTCCAGGGTCTAAAGAGCGGCCTTTCATTATGGAATTATTTAATCCCCGCCACTTCACCGCTGGCACCGTCGAGGTCTGGGGACAGGTCTGACTGGTTTCCTTTACCTTACCGAAGCCGGCGGCCTGCACCGACCCGGCTCGTGTCCATCCCGGGGTCACCCACATTTGGGTGAACTTGAACGGGTGCCCGACCAGGTAACGTTGCCGGGCCTCCCACAAGAGGGCACTTTCTTTTTTCCCATTTTGACCTCATTCTTTCCAGCCAGGTAGGTCGCGCTTTTTTCTCTGTGCAAGGAAGTTGATGGTGGTCATTTTTTTTTTTTTTTTAAACGGAGTCTCCCTCTGTCGCCCAGGCTGGAGTGCAGCGGCGTGATCTCGGCTCACTGCAAGCTCCGCCTCCTGGGTTCACGCCATTCTCCTGCCTCAGCCTCCCGAGTAGCTGGGACTACAGGCTCCCGCCACCACGCCCGGCTAATTTTTTGTATTTTTAGTAGAGACGGGGTTTCACCGTGTTAGCCAGGATGGTCTCGATCTCCTGACCTCGTGATCCACCCGCCTCGGCCTCCCAAAGTGCTGGGATGACAGGTGTCAGGCACTGTGCCTGGCAATGGTGGCCATTTTTTAAACTATGGTTATGGTTAATGGTTCTATTTTGTGTGTGTGGGGGGGGAGGGGGTGGGGGTTGTCATATTGTCTTTGGGGAAAGTTTCATTTATCTAATCAATGATTTGGTTAGTCGGTAATCATTTTTTAATTTGATTCAAATATACCCCACGGTAACAGATGCCCATGTCCCCTCTGCCCCAGGGACATCTTCATCACCAGCGTGGACGCCGCCACGACCTTCGAGGAGCTCTGTGAGGAAGTGAGAGACATGTGTCGTCTGCACCAGCAGCACCCGCTCACCCTCAAGTGGGTGGACAGCGAAGGTAGCCCTTGTCCCATGTCGGCCAGAATCCTCAGCCTCAGGGGACTTCGCCAGGGCAGCCTCTGTGTGCGGAGTGTGCTCAGCCAATTCTGTGGGGAGACTTAAAACTGTGGAATTAAACTTGTTGGCGCCAACTTTTCCCCAGTGGGGATGGTGGGAAAGAGGTTGGCCACAGATGCTTATCAAGGACCTGGGCCCAGATGCCCCTAGGAAGGGCTCTGGTCTTGAACTGCCTGCAGGGGGTCTCCCTGCCCCACCCTGGGCGGGTCCTCACCTCTTCCTCTGACCTCCTTTCTCATGTCCTGGCCTTTTTCGGTAGGTGCTTCTGGAAGGATGGGCTCTTCATATTCTGGGGACCACGGGGAGGGCACAAGCAGCCAGGGCCTGCCGTGTCCACCTCCTGTCTCTCAGACACATCCTGAAAAACAAGGGGATTGGGAGACGTCCAGAGAGACCCCTTTCTCCCAGGGACTGGCGGGCAGCTGTTGGCCAAGGACACGGCCGTGCGGGTGGAGCCTGATAGCGCCCCCGTTGGGTTGGGTACAGCCCTGCAGGGCCTGGGTTCTGTACACCTCCATGTCCCTTTCCAGCCATAGAGGGCAAGGAGCTCTCCCTCCGCCCAGGACTGACCTCAGGAGAGTGTCCTCAGCCCCGCTCACTGCTTAGCCCTCCAAGTGGTGCCCAGGGCTGCAGGTGCACTGACTTCCCTTCCGGGGTGGCTCTGACGCTGCACCGGGGGCCAGGTGACTCCCTAGTGTGGACGGCCATCCTTGGACCTCCTGACCCTGCCAGGAGGTGGCCAATCTGAGCATCGGGACTTTGCCCCCCACCAGACCCTTGTCTGGTGTGCTGAGCGGGCTCGTCACAGCCCCCTTTGCCTCGGGCCTTCAGCGACGTCAGCACCGTCTCCTGCCCCACCCAGGTGACCCTTGCACGGTGTCCTCCCAGATGGAGCTGGAAGAGGCTTTCCGCCTGGCCCGTCAGTGCAGGGACGAAGGCCTCATCATTCATGGTTAGTGGCGGGGTCTGTGGTGGGCAGCTCTGGGGGGCTGTTCCTGCCTGTGGGTGTCTGCCGACTAGCTGGGGGATTTAAAATGGTTTAAAATCCTGTGATGCCAGAGAATTTAGGGATGTCTAATATAATGCCATTTGGGTTTTTTTTCTTTGACTTTTTTTTTTTTTTTTTGAGACGGAGTCTTGCTCTGTCGCCCAGGCTGGAGTGCAGTGGCACAATCTCAGCTCACTGCGAGCTCCGCCTCCCAGGTTCACGCCATTCTCCTGCCTCAGCCTCCCGAGTAGCTGGGACTACAGGCGCCTACAACCACACCCGGCTAATTTTTTGTATTTTTTGTAGAGACGGGGTTTCACCGTGTTAGCCAGGATGGTCTCAGTCTCCTGACCTCGTGATCTGCCCGCCTTAGCCTCCCAAAGTGCTGGGATTACAGATGTGAGCCACCGCGCCCGGCCTTTTCTTTGACATTTTATTAACCCAAATGAAAACTGCTCTTAACAAAGAACCCATAAACCACTCAGTGGCTCCAGTGGCCAGCGTAGGGCCCGCGGCGCATGTGGACAGAGGGGACAGCCCCACCAGCCACCTCACCTGCCCGGTGCTCCCTAGGCCCGGCTCCAGGCTCACAGCTGTCCTCAGCTTTAAGTTCAAAGCCCCATGATGAGCTGACGCATGGGAGATGTGACTTGTGATCATTTCCACTTTGTCTTTAGGTGGGCGTGGGCTCCTCCCCGGTACTGCAGGGCGTCTGGGGCCTGTGAATGTGGTTCCAGCGCTGTGGCCAGCCAGTCACGTCTTTGTCTCTGTGTCCACTTCTGGCGTAGCTTGGGCTCCTTGCCAGGCGTCTGGCCATGGACGATTGAGTCCAAGATGGGACCAAAGCTCGAAACCACCCATGGATTTCTGACAGATCCATCATTCTCCTGGACACCGGGCTACCTGGTTACAACACTTAATTTTCTTAGCCCTTTATATCAATGTGGCTTTAAATTTAAAGGTTAGGCCGGGTGCGGTGGCTCACAACTGTAATCCCAGCACTTTGGGAGGTCGAGGTGGGAGGATCACTTCAGCCTAGGAGTTCAAGACCAACCTGGGCAACATAGTGAGACCCCCCCTCTCTCCAAAACTTTTTTTATTTTTTTGAGACAGAGTCTGGCTCTGTCCCCAGGCTGGAGTGCAGTGGCACTATCTCTGTTCACTGCAACCTCCACCTCCCAGATATAAGCGATTGTCCTGCCTCAGCCTCCCGAGTAGCTGGGACTACAGGCATGTGCCACCACACTTGGCTAATTTTTTTTTTTTTTTAGTTGGAGTCTCGCTCTGTCGCCCAGGCTGGAGTGCAGTGACGCGATCTCAGCTCAATGCAACCTCCGCCTCCTGGGTTCAAGCAATTCTTCTGCCTCACCCTCCCAAGTAGCTGGGACTACAGGCATGTGTCATCACGCCTGGCTAATGTTTTGTATTTTTAGTAGAGACGGAGTTTCACCATGTTAGCCAGGATGGTCTCGATCTCCTGACCTCGTGATCCACCCGCCTCAGCCTCCCAAAGTGCTGGGATTACAGGCGTGAGCCATGGTGCCCGGCCTAATTTTTGTATTTTTAGTAGAGATGGGGTCTCGCCATGTTGGCCAGGCTGTTCTCAAACTCCTGACCTTAGGTGATCTGCCCGCCTCAGCTTCCTGAAGTGTTGGGATTACAGGCGTGAGCCACCGTGCCCGGCCCCAATTTTTTTTTTTTTTTTTTTTTGATATTCAGACATGGTGGTGCACCTGTAGTCCCAGTTACTCGGGAGGCTGAGGTGGGAGGATTCCTTGAGCACAAGAGGTAGAGGCTACAGTGAACTGTGATTATTCCACTGCACTGTAGCCTGAGTGATGGGGCGAAACCCTGTGTCAGATAAATAAATTCATAGATGTGCCTGTTCTAGGCCATTTTGTGGTTGTGATAGTAAGCACATTTTGCCTCTCTACATAGAAAGATATGGTGCCTTAAAAATTCACATTATTTTCTAGATAAAAGAAAAATAGGGCTAGGTTCAGTGGCACACACTTGTAATCCCAGCACTTTGGGAGGCCGAGGCAGGTGGATCACTTGAGGTCAGGAGTTCAAGACCAGCCTGACCAACATGGTGAAACCCCATCTCTACTATAAATACAAAAATTAGCCGGGCGTGGTGGTGCACACTTGTAATCCCAGCTACTTGGGAGGCTGAGGCAGGAGAACTGCTGGAACCCGAGAGGCGGAGGTTGCAGTGAGCTGAGATTGTGCCACTGAACTCCAGCCTGGGCACAGAGTGAGACTCCATCTGAAAAAAACCAACAAAAAACAAAAAATGTTTGTTTTATTAAAGTTTCAATACTTTTATGTGTATACACACACACATAAAAAAGTAGAGATGGGGTTTCGTCATGTTGGCCAGGCTGGTCTTGAACTCCTGGCCTGAAGCCATCCTCTCATCTCGGCCTCCCAAAGTGCTGGGATTGCAGGCGTGAGCCATCATGTCCAGCCAAGTTTTAATACTTCCTAAGCACCTATTTTAATAATTTATTGTGGAAGCCCAGGATATATGTTAAAATAATTTTAAACTCTGTCTTGAGTATGAAGAAGTGGAATCTAAAGTGCTTTTAAAAGTCAGTGTTCGAAGTAATTGCATTTCTTCCCCGTTTTTATATAGTTTAAAAATACAAATCAGTAGCTTCCTCTGATGGCTTTGCTGTCCAGGTCCCTCTGATTGCCTTTCACTCTTAAGTTTTTCCGTGGGTTTTAAAGTCCTACCTAATGGAGCCTGGCCTACGTAGACACACAGGGTTTTGCGTCTCCCAGGAGCGGGCTCTCATTGGCAGTGCCACGTGCACCTTGCATGAAGTCCACGTGCTCAGCCTGACTGAGGCGGGACTTCCTCCATGAGACTGTTGAGTGGCAGCCGCAGGGTCTTGACGCTGTCTCTTTCTCTCTCTTGTCCAGTTTTCCCGAGCACCCCTGAGCAGCCTGGCCTGCCGTGTCCAGGAGAAGACAGTGAGTACTGGGGTTTCCTACGCCGGTCTCGCATGTTACGGGGTTGAACTGTTGATCCGTTGTGCCACGGAGGTGGCAGTGGTGCCGTTTTCGGAGGTTCACCCTCGTGGAGCATCAGGGCACGAGCAGCCTTGGTGACCGCGGGTGGGGTTTTCACTGCAGCTGCTGCCTGTGCGTGTTCTGGCTGACAGCACCACATGGCAGGGGACTTGCTTGGCTGGTTGGTAGCATGAGAAGTCCAGGGGTTCCCTGCCGTCTCCCTAGGAGGGAGAGGCCAGGTGGGAGGCTGGACACTGCTCCTTTGTGGCTGCCTCAGCTCACGACCACCCCTAGGCCAGTCGTCTGCTCCTCCTGGTCACTGCTGGCCCCTGAGCTGGGGTGGGGGCTCCGTTGATTCCACACTGGCTCCATTGTTGGGAGAGGAAGGAGAGTGAGTCCCGGGGGCTGTGGCTTCAGAGGGAAGCTTCTGACCTCACTTCCTACCGCATCCCGGAGACTGTTGGGCCCTGAGCAGGTGGCTACGCTGCTCTCGGGCTGTCCCCATGGCTGTGTTTGGTGGAGTTCCACCCCCACTCTCCAGACCCCACACGGCCTCCAGCATCCGTGCCATGCTTTGTTCATTGTGTGGGCAGGAGCTCCTGGACCGAGGCTGCTGCCTGTCCAGCGCAGGGCACGTGGCTCAGTGCCCTTCGGGCAGGGCTTCCCCCACCCCTGCTGCCAGGGCACACACCTCGCTGGCCTCAGGCTGGATGCTGGGTGTTGGCGGTGCCCTGTGTTGGGCGGGAACCGGGGGTGGGAGCAGATTCAGGCCAAGAGGGTGAGTGGGCAGTTGGGGCGAGAGTCTTGGCTTCCAGTGAGAAGTGGGGCTGAATAGAGGTTTGGCAGTGCTTAGCATAGGGGGCGAGAGTCTCGGCTTCCAGCGAGAAGTGGCGCTGAATAGAGGTTTGGCAGCGCTTAGCGTAGGGGAGGCCCCAGGAGCCATGGGATTTCCATGATCTGCCCGGGGAGAGGGCGGCGTGGCATCCCGGTTCCAGGCCCTCAGCCAACCGGGGTCCCTGCACCGTGGCCGGCAAGGCCGAGGAGCCATCCGGAGGTGGGCCCTGGCAGGAATGGAGCGGGTGGTCTGGGGCTGGACCTGCCGGCAGGAGGAGATGGGGTATGTCCGTGGCAGGCGGACACCACCAGGTGGTTTTGGCAGCGCAGGGTGAGTGTGAGGAGGCAGGGGGCGGGGAGGCTTTGGAGGCAGGTGGCCAGACGGTGGGTGTCAGGGCCCTGATCACCTACGCAGCTGCCCTGGTGGTGACCTTTCCCGGGACCCTCCCTCTGGGTGCCCACGCCTCACGGACCCTGGAGCACGCACCCTGGGAGGGCACGGTTCACTGCGTTTTTATGGATACATAAACACATAGATAGGACAGATACTCCCCGTGGGTGAGACGATGGTTGTCCCCTCCACAGCGCCCTGCAGCCTCATGCTGCTGCTTTATAGGAGGGGACCCACGGGCCGTGTTTATTTGCCACCTGGGTGATTTTTTGACTTGGTGACAGGACTGTGCTCCTCTGTCCCATGTGTGCTGAGACTGTGCACTCCCAGAGGTATCCACATGCGGCCAGTGTAGCCCCTGGGTGCGGGGGAAGCCCGCCGTATTTCTCCGACATGTCTGCCTCTTGTCTCAACCCTGCCTGGGGGCCTGGGGTCTGCTCTTTCTGTCTACGACCTCGGCGTTGCCTCTCTGCCCGTGTGGACAACCTGCCAGCCTCGCGTGGGGAAGGGAGGCCCACATTTGCTCGGCCACTGCCGTGGAGGAAGGGGAAGTTGGGGGGGTCACAGGATGCCCAGAAGCCTGAGCTCTGAAGGGGAGTGTGTCATGGGGGTGGCAGCCGAGTCACTGTGGGGAATGCGGAGAATGTGGCCAAGCCCCGAGGAGGGACCTCCTGGGACACATGAGTAGGTCCTTGAGATGTTTACCAGGGATGGCTCCACGGCTTCGGGGACCACTCAGCCTGGTTGGGGACATTCCGCCAGAGCCTCTGGGGCAGGCTTTGCCGAGGAGGTCAGCGGCGGGTGCTGGGGGTGGGGAGCCCTGCCCTGCCCTGTGTGCTGATGGGCACCCGGACGTGGGTTGGGTTTCATGGCGCTAGTGTCAGGAGTGTGTGAGAACACGCTGCCCACTTGGGGTCCCAGGCCACCAGGGCTTAGGGGCTGGCGCTCTCCCTGATGTCCTGTGCTTTCTTTCACTCTGACTTCGGTGCTCATCTCAGACAGGACACCCTGCTCTGGTTGCCAGTGGCCGCCGCCTGGGGCTCTGTGGTTTTAGTGCCTGTGGGGGTGTTCACAGGTGTTTTTGACCTCAGGCAGCACTGCCCAGGCTGAGGGTCAGTGAGAAGGGTCGGACTGGGAGGTGTGTACAGTGGATGGAGCACGCCAGAGGCAGATGAGGGCAGGACTGCGGCTGTACAGTGGGCCTGGTTCAGACGGCTGGACGTGCCTGTCTCACCGTCAGCAGAGGACCTTCCAGCACATTCTATGTGTGTCTATATGAAGTTAATTGGTTTTATAGATTTTTAAAAAAATTCTAAACTGTACTTACAACTATCATCTCTATGTAGTTACAAACCCAAAATATATTCAAAAAGGGAACCCCGTGCCCGTCAGCGGTCACTCCCTGTTCCGCCCCAGCCCCACCTCCGCTCAGCCTCTGTCTCTGTGGCCCTGCGGATTCTGGACGTTTGGTGTCTGTGGAATCCTGCATGTTTGTCCTTTTGCCTCTAGTGGTTTTCACCCGCCTGACCTTCCCAAGGTTCATCCATGATGAGGCATTCTTGGTGCTGCAGATCTTTTTTCTATTCTGGTAAAATGCACATAACATCTATTTTTGCCATCTTAACTTTTTTTTTTTTTTTTTGGCAGGGGGGGACGGAGTTTTGTTCTGTCACCCAGGCTGGAGTGCATGGTACAATCTTGGCTTACTGCTACTCTGCCTCTCAGGCTCAAGCGGTCCTCATGCCTCAGCCTCCCGAGTAGCTGGGATTACAGGTGCGTGTCACCACACTTGGCCGAGTTTTTCTTTTTGTAGAGTTGGGGTTTTACCATGTTGCCCAGGCTAGTCTCGAACTCCTGGGCTCAAGTGACCTACCCATCTTGGCCTCCCAAAGTGCTGGGATTACAGATGTGAGCCACCGAGCCCGGCCCCATCTTAGCCATTTTTTAAAGGTTCAATTCACTGGTATTCGATATTCGCATTGCTGTCCAGTCATCATCACCGCCCATCTCCAGAACTCTCTTCATCTTCCCAGACTCAGCCTCTGTCTCCATGAAACTCTCACTCCCCATTCTGCCTCCCCCAGCCCCTGACACCCACCCACTACTTTCTGTTTCTGTGACTTTGGTGACTCTAGGGGCCTCCTGTGAGTGGAATCGCACAGGATCTGTCCTTTTGTGACAGCTTATTTCACTCAGCACCATGTCCTCAAGGCGCAGCCATGCGTAGCCTGTGTCACAGTCTCTTTCCTTCTCAAGACTGAACTGCAGGCTGTTGTATGGATGTATTTTGTTTACCCATTTCTGTCAGTGGACACGTGGGTGACTTCCACAGTTTAGCTGCTGTGAGCACGGGTGCACGGTGACCTCTGGAGATCCTGCCTTCAGTTCTGGGTGTAGACCCAGAAGTGGGATTGCTGGATCATTGATCATTCTATTTTTATTCATTTATTTTTGAGATAGCGTCTCGCTCTGTCGCCTAGGCTGGAGTTCAGTGGCACGATCTCGGCTCACTGCAGCCTCCATCTCCTGGGCTCAAGCGATTCTCTTGTCTCAGCCTCCCAAGTAGCTGGGACTAAAGGCATGTGCCACCATGCCCAGCTGATTTTTGTACTTTTTGTAGAGACAGGGTTTCATCATGTTGCCCAGACTGGTCTTGAACTCCTGGGCTCAAGCAGTCTGCCCACCTCGGTCTCCCAAAGTGTTGGGATTACAGGCGTGAGCCACTGCACCTGGCCGATAATTCTGTTTAAAGAGCCGCCGTGCCATTTCCCATGGTGCCTGCAGCATTTTCCACCCCCTGCAATAGTGCACGAGCGCCACTGTCTCCGCATCCTCTCCAGCTCTTGTCGTTTTCTGTTTTTTGACAGTATCTTATGGGCGTGAGGTGGCATATCATTGTGGTTTTGGTTCTCATTTCCCTGGTGATGTGATGTTGAGCATTTTTTCATGTGCCTGTTGGCCATTTCTTTTTTTTTTTTTTTTTTTTTGAGTTGGAGTCTTGGTCTGTTGCCCAGGTTGGAGTGCAGTGGCACGATCACGGCTCACTGCAATCTCCGCCTCCCAGATTCAAATGATTCTCCTGTCTCAGCCTCCTGAGTAGCTGGGATTACAGGCACCTGCCACCATGTCCAGCTAGTTTTTGTATTTTTAGTAGAGTTGGGGGTTTCACCATGTTGGCCAGGTTAGTCTTGAACTCCTGACCTCAAGTGATCCACCCACCTCGGCCTCCCAAAATGCTGGGATTATAGGCGTGAGCTGCCGTGCCTGGCTTTGTTGGCCATTTTTGTGTCTTCTTTGGTGAAATGTCTTTTCGCGTCCTGTGTCCATTTTTGAATGGGTTGTTTGGTTTTTTTGTTGGTGAGTGTTACTAGTTCTCTGTCCTGGATGTTAATCCCGTAGCAGATATATGATTAGCAAATATCTTCCTCTGTTTTGTGGGTTGTTTTTTTACTTTGTTGATAGTGCCTTTTGATGGACAAGGTTTTAAAATTTTCCTGAAATCCTGCTTAATATTTTTTTCTTTTGTTGCCTGTGTATTTGGTGTCACATCCAAGAAATCACTGCCAAATCGAATGTTGTGAACCTTTTCCCCTTCTCTTTCATATAAGGATTTTATAATTTTAGGTTTTATGTTTAGGTCATGGATTATCCTGAGTTAATTTTTGTATGTGGTGTAAGGTAAGCATCTAACTTCATTCCTTTGCATGTGGAGGTCCAGTTTTCTTAGCACCATTGGTGAAAAGACTCCCCATTGGACTGCATTGGCACCCTTGTTGAAAATCGTTTCACCATATATGGGAGGGTTCATTTGTGGAGTCTCTTCTAGTCCATTGGTCTCTGTGTCTCTCTGAGCCAGTGCCACACTGTTTTGATCACTGTAGCTTTGTAGGAAGTTTTGAAATCAGGAAGTGTGAGCCCTCCAGCTTTGTTCTTCCTTTTCAAGATTGTTTTGGGGTCCCCTGAGATTCCAGATGAATTTTAGGACAGGCTTTTCTATTTCTGCAAAAAACATTATTGTGATTTTTGCAGGGATTGCATTGGCTCTGTAGATCACTTTGGGTAGTCCTGACATCTTAACAGTATGAAGACTTCCAATCCATGAACTGAAGTGTGTTTCCGTTTGTTCATGTTTTCTTTGATTTCTTTCAGCAGTGTTTTACAGTTTTCCTTGTACAAGTCTTTCACCCCCTTGGTTAATTCCTAAACGTTTTATTCTTTTTGATGCTGTTGCAAGTGGAATTGTTTCCTTGATTTCCCTTTTGGGTTGTTTATTGTAAGTGTATAAAAGTGCAGTTGATTTTTGTGTGTTGACTTTTTTGCCTGCTGTTTTGCTGAATTTATCAGTTCTAACAACTTTCTGTGGAAACTTTAGGGCTTTCTTACATGTAAGATCATATCATCTGTATACAGAGATAATTTTACTTTTTCCTTCCTAATTTGGATGCCTTGTATTTCTTTTTCTTGCCTAATTGTTCTGGCTAGAATTCCACTACTCTGTTGAATAAAAGTGGTGTGATCGGCTGGGCGCGGTGGCTCATGCCTGTAATCCCAGCACTTTGGGAGGCCCAGGCGGGTGGATCACGAGGTCAGGAGATCGAGATCGTCCTGGCTAACACGGTGAAACCCCGTTCTCTACTAAAAATACAAAAAATTATCCGGGCGTGGTTGCAGGTGCCTGTAGTCCCAGCTACTTGGGAGGCTGAGCCAGGAGAATGGCCTGAACCCGGGAGGCGGAGCTTGCAGTGAGCGGAGATCGCGCCACTGCACTCCTGCCTGGGCAACAGAGCCAGACTCTGTCTCAAAAAAAAAAAAAAAAAAAAAAAAGTGGTGTGATCAATCATCCTTGCCTTTGTCCTGATCGTCAAAGAAAAGCTTTCAGGTTTTCATCACTAAGTGTGATGTCTGCTGTGGGTTTTTCATACATGGTTTTTATTATGTCGAGATAGTTTCCTTCTATTCCAAGTTTGTCAATTGTTTTTATCAGGAAAGGGCTTTGAATTTTGTCACATGCTTCTTCTGCATCAGTTGAGACAATCATGTGTTTTTTTTACCTTCATTTTGTTAATGTGGTATATTACTTTAATTTTCATTCATTGAACCATCCTTGCATCCCATGAAAAAATCCTTCTTGCTCTTGGTGTGTAATTTTCTTGATACGCTGTCGAATTCATTTTACTAGTATTTTCTTGAGGATTTTTACATCCGTGTTTATAAGGGACAATTACATCTGTGTTCATAAAGGATAATTATGTCCATGTTCATAAGACTCAATGGTCAGAGGCTTTCTTGTCGTGACTTTGTTGGGCTTTGGTATCAGAGTAGTGCTGGCCTCACAGAATGAGTGAGGAAGTGTTCCTTCCTCTTCAATTTTTTTGGAAAAGTTTGAGAAAAGTGGTGTTAGTTCTTCAAGTGTTTGGTAGAATTTGCCTGTGAAGACATCAGTCCCTGGGCTTTGCTTTGTTGGGAGGTTCTCTTTCTTTCTCTCTCTCTCTGTCTGTCTCTCTGACGGAGAGAGTACAGTGGCTCGATCTCAGCTCATGTCAACCTCTGCCTCCTGGGTTCGAGTGATTCTCCTGCCTCAGCCTCCTGAGTAGCTGGCATTACAGGCACATGCCATCACACCCAGCTGATTTTTGTAATTTTAGTAGAGATGTGGTTTCACATGTTGGCCAGGCTGGTCCCGAACTCCTGACCTCAGATGATCCATCCACCTTGGCTTCCCAACGTGTGGGGATTTCAGGCATGAGCTGCTGCTCCCGGCCCTGCTCTCATCTTTATTATTCCCATCCTTCTGCCAGCTTTTGGTTGTTCTTTTTCTGGTTCCTTAAAGTGTAAAATTCGGTTGTTAATTTGAGATCTTTCTTGTTTTTTTATTTCAAATATTTATCACCATAGCCAGGCGCCATGGCTCATGCTTGTAATCTCAGTGCTTTGGGAGGCTGAAGAGGAAGGATCACTTGAGGCCAGGAGTTGGAGACCAGCCTTGGGCCACATGGCAAAACTGTGTTTCACACACACAAAAAGTTTATCACTATAAATTTTCTCCTTAGCATTGCTTTCTCTGCATCCCTGAAATTTTGATATGTTGTGTTTCTGTTTTCATTCATCTCTCAGCATTTTTCTGATTTTCTTTGTGGTTTCATCTTCTATCCATTGGTTGAGTGTGTAGTGTTATTTCCATATATTTGTGAATTCTTCTGTTTTCTTTCTGTTAACTGATTTCTAAGTTCATCTTGATGTGGTTGGAGAATATACTTTGGATAATGTCTGTTTTTTGAAATGTACCGAGGCTGAGTCTGTGGCTCACTTGTGTTCTGTTCTGGAAAACGTCCCGTGTGCGTTGAGGGTGTGCAGCCGCTGTGGGTACAGCGCTCTGCTGTGTCTGTCAGAGCTATGTGGGTTACTGTGTTGTTCAAGTTCTCTGTTTCTTTACGTGTTCTCCCTAGTTGCTTTTTCGTTCCTTTTTATGGCTGGATGAATTCTGTGATGCGATTCACCCTGTCTGTCCGTTCCTCTGCTGATGGACACTGGTGGGGGCTGGGGCGTTCGGGGCTGAGCGTGTGATGAGATCAGGAGCGCCTGGTTTTTTGGGGGAGGTGAGGGCTGGTCACGCCCCGGTCGAGTGGGGATCCCCTGTGTGCATCCGTGGCAGCCTCAGTGGTGTTGGGGCGGAGTAATCGGGCGGTGGAGCTGGGGTCTGTGGGCTCCACCTGCTGCCACGTGTGCCAGGCTGCCCAGGGCCCATGAGGGTGGTGGCACGGGGGTCCGCATGAGGGGCCGCAGGTGCCTCGGGCCCCTCTCCCGCTTGTTTCTCCATCTTCGCTGTCCGTTCACTGCAGTGCCGGGTGAGGCCAGTGTGTGGCCGGTAGATTCCCAGGTGCCTCTTCTTTGCCCCTCCTTGCTGTATCTGGTCACACAGAAATGGTATGTGTGATTTTTGTTTCAATACTCAAATCTGTTAATATTTTCCCTTCTGGCTTCCCCTAGTGATACAAATATATTTTCTTCCATTTTGGTCTTTGAGCCGCTTTGCCTGTCTGTGTCTGGGGTGGCATCCGCTGGCACCTGGGCTGACCTGGGACGGGGCCCTTCTCTTGGACTTGAGCAGATGAGACTCACAGCCCGAAATGCAGCAGATCCCTCAGGCCACGGGACTCTGGACGTGTGGCGGCCCTGTCGGCCTGAGCCACATCTGCCGTGAGAGGCAGCAGTACGTTCCTTGGGGCAGCAGCGAGAGCAAGGCTGGATCCAGAGACCTCCGAGCAGCTCCTCTGGGGCAGACCCCAGCTGCAAGCCACAGCCTGGCCCTGGTAACAGGAGAGCATCGCTAGGGAGGGGTGGGGCGGCCCGGCTTCGATGCGGCCATGTGGGAGGGCCACTCTCAGAGACCCCCCTCCTTCCTTGCCACCCCCACCCCAGAGGGGAAGCTGGAGCCGGGGGGCTGCAGACCCGGGCCAAGGTGTGGCCAGGGCTGGCTTTCTTGGGAGGCTCTGAGCATCCTGCTTCCTGGCCACCCAGCTCTGGGGCTGCTGTCAACTCTTGGCTTGTCGACATCACTCCAGCCTCTGGCCTGTCACCCTGAACCTCCCCCATGTCTGTGTCTTTTCTCACTGGAACACCGGTGGTCGGCTTTGGGGCCCACCAGGGCAGTCCAGGACATTCACCTTGAGACCTGGCCTTAATCACACGTGCAGGAACCCTTTTCCAAAGGAGGGCCACGCTCACAGCTTCTGGAGTAGGACATGGACTTGTCTTTTTGGAGGCCCATCCTCAACGCACCACAGTTGACTACATCAAGGTCTGCCTCTGATCTGGTGGGAGTGCTGGGTGGTCTGTCTCCACCAGCACTTTGTGGGTGGGCTCTGTCCCCAGGAAATGCTCTCTGCCCAGGCCCCCGCCCCGTGAGAGGTTCGTGCTGCCAGTGGCGCTGGTCATTGGGACCATGTGCTGGGCTGGCGCCTGGCAGGACAGACGGCAGGTGGCTCTTCTGTAGGTTCTTCTGGCTGGGACAGGCCCAGCCGGTGCTCAGCGGAACTGAGACTGACGCCCCTTTCGGACCCCTCTAAGCAGGGAGGCCTGGGTGGGCAGCCTCCCCTCAGAGTTGGGGAAACGTGGCCCAGTTCCCGCCAGTCACCACCCTGCCGGCTGCCACGGGGACACGTGGCCGGTTCCCGCTGGTCACCACCCCGCCGGCCGCCACGGGGACACGTGGCCTGGTTCCCACTGGTCACTACCCCGCCGGCCGCCACGGGGACACGTGGCCTGGTTCCCGCTGGTCACCACCCCGCCGGCCGCCACGGGGACACGTGGCCTGGTTCCTGCTGGTCACCACCCCGCCGGCCACATCTTGAACGGCGTCCGTTCTGCAGTCGCTTGTCCTTAGTGTTCCAGCAACACCCCAACCAATGCGACCCCCGGAACCTCCATCAGCCCCGCCTGGGAGAGCCCTCCCCTGCATCCGTGCTGTGCTCGTTGAAACTGAGATCCTCTAGCCTTTGGCCTCTCTGGACCCAGCCCCAGCTGCAGGTCCCAGCCATGGTGATCCCTTTGGGAGGCGTGGTCCAGGAGGTGATGGGCAGCTGGAGAACCCCCGTGGGTGGAGGCTGCTGTACCTGGCAGGGAGGGTCCTGGGCAAGGGGGCATGGAGTGGAAAGGGAGTGGGTGTCCAGAAAGTTCCTGGGGCTCCACCAACCAGAACGTTGCCATTACCTTGAGCAAATGACCTGTTTAGTGGTGCCTTTTCTTTACCTGTAAAACGGGGTGACTGTAAATAAAATCGTGTGTAAAAGTGCTTAGGACCAGACCCCCATTGGAGCGAGTGTTGATACCTGTCTCAAAGGACAGTAGGTGGACATGGCAGGGAGGGAGATGTCAAGACGACAGCCAGGGCCCTTTCTGCCACTTCCCCTGGTGGGTGGTGGGCGGTCCCCTGAACCCTGGCAGTAAGCGAGGGACCTCCCGACACCCTGGCTCCTCCGTGTTGGCTCCAGGGGCTTCCTGTTTCTAGATGGCCGGGCCCATCATGTGGAGGGAGGGGTGGATGCTATAGGCAGCAGTGCCAGTCTTCCTTTGGGTGGGGTTATTTCTGCTGCTGCTGCAGTCCAGAGGCTCTGGGGCTCCTCAGTGGGTAGCCTCAGGCCTGGGCAGCGTCCATGGGACAGGGTGGTCCCCAGTCGGGCCCCACTGGCCTCCCTGTGGTGTGTGGTGAAGACTCAGGGTGCCCGCCCTGTGGAGGAGGTGCTGGGGGTAGCCTGGCTTTGCACCCAGACCCTGCTGAGGGCAGCGCTGGATGGTCAGCTGGACCAGGCCTCCGAGGTCCTTAGAGTCCATGGAGGAAATACAAAGTCCGCTGGGCTGGGCAGCCGCAGACCCCACTTAGCAGCTGGTGGTGTCCTCGGGGTCCTCAGAGCCAGTGCTGGCTGCCCTGTGCATTTCATGTTGTTGGTTCCTGCCTGTCCACAGCACAGATGGCATCCCTGGGCAGCGGGACCCTGCTCCAGCCTGCACCCTGGGGAAAGGTGTCCTACATTCCACATTCTGCCTGTAGCAGGCAGCCCCACCCCACTGTAGCCCATCTTGTCACTTAGGGTGGTCCCGGTAGTGGGTTCTGGAGCCTGGAACGCTTGGGTCAGGCCCCAGGCAGCTGGGACCCTCCCGAGCCTCACCCCTTGGGTCTGGTGGGGCCCCTGGGGTTTGGCCGGGAGGACACCGTGACTACTGCCTTTGCCTCTGGGTATATTCCCTGCTCAGCCCCTGAACCCAGCTCCAAGGCCATTTCTACTTGGCAAGCAGGAGGTTTTCATGGCCAGGGATGTTAATAGCAGGTCTCTGGATGCAAGGGTGGCAAAGTCGCCTTGGCCTGTGTAGGGGAAGTGGAGGAACCTGGGCTCTCCTGGGCCGGTGGTCCTGGGGCAGATAGCAGGGGAAGGGGCTGCAGCCATGTGGGTGGAGCCATGGGGGGCGTGGAGGGGCCCTTCCTGACCCCACAGTGGGGGCCAGGGTGGGGCTGGCAGGGGACAGTCCTCAGCTGCAGGGGCTGGGGTGGGGCTGGCGGGGGACAGTCCTCGGCTGCAGGGGCCGGGGTGGGCCAGGAAGGGGAAGGGGCTCTTGAGGCTCTGGGGCCTTCTGGCTGTAGTGTCTCACTTGGGGCAATGGCGGGATCCCCAGATCCATCCCCTGGCCCGTCTGCCTCCCGCCCTCATAGCCCTGTAGCCTGGGGCAGAGAGGGGTCCTTGGCCGGGACACCATCCCCACAGGGACGTGGAGGGTGCTGGGCCCGGGGCTACCATGGAGTCGCCTGCTGGGAGCAGCCAGTACACCTGGGTGTGTGACCTGGGCATGTGACCTGGGTGTTTGACCTGGGCGTGTGACCTGGGCATGCGACCTGGGCAATGTGGGGGCCGATTGCTCAGGGGGGCGCCTGCACTACCAGGTTCAAACCCCACCGGCAGGGAGCCTGCGCTGTGACTTCAGGCATGTGGGTGGGGCTCCCCGTGCCTCAGTTTCCTCCTCTGTAAAAGGGGGCTTTGTGAGGCTCGACAGGGTTTAGAGGAGCTCCTGGAACATAGTAAGTGCTTAGTGAGGCCGTCTTGCCACCTCTCCCACCCAGGGAGGGTCAAGTGGGAAGAGAGCGGCCCCACCGAGTGTGTTCCAGGCCCCGGCGGCGTCTGAGAGGAGGCGGCCAAGCCTAGTGGGGCTGCGTGACTGCCTGTGGAACAGTGGGGACGCTGCTGGTGTCCTCCAGGCCTAGGTGGGCGGGTTACCACGGAAGCCTATCAACGGATGCCTGTGATTCCCTGGTATTTATAGGTATGTCTATTGTTTTATTAAAAAATCCAGTTTCATTCAGCTTTGTCTCAAATTATTTGCAACAAACTGGAAAAGCTAGTTTTCCCCCTAAAATAGGCGTCTAATAAAATTGGCAATTTGCCTGCTGAGCCTGAATGTCCTAGAGTTCTGCAAAGCTGGATATTTTGGGATGGATTAGAAGAGAGGAGTTGGCTGAAGGACAGTGGTGGTGCTGCTGAGCTGGCCGTCTGTGTGAAGTTTACACTGGACCAGGATAAACGCGTATTTCCTGTGGGAGCTCAGCGTGGCCGTGGTATTCGGTGGTCTTATGATTTTATAGGCCTAGCCAGGGGTCTGCGAGCTGCTTCTGTCCAGGGCCAGGTAGTTGAAGCCTGGGGTTCTGAGCAGGCGTGGGCAGCACCCAAGGAGGTGCATGGCCGTGTCCCAGTGAAACTTTATGCACGCTGAAATCTGAATTTCATAGACTCTTCCGGTGTTTCAAAATATTATCCTTTTCATTTTATTCAGCCAATTAAAAGCGTAGAAATCCTAGCTTGCTGATTTGGAGCACTAGGCAGTGTAGGTTGCCAGCCCTCGTTCCCCGTAGATTTGGGAAGTCGAGTGAAACGCACGTGTTAGGTTTATGTGTTTCACATTTTACGGAATGCCCCTCACGCAGCTGGTCAGCCGCCTGACGAGGGAAGCTTGGCTCTTTGGAGAAGTGGCCGTGCCTCGTGGTGAGCTGCTGACAGAGCTGGAATTTGAACCCGGGGCTCTGGCCCGGAGTCCATTCCGTGAATGCAGATAAACACAGGTTTATGAGCTTGATGATTGAAATGGAGGTTTTATTACTGTTCAGGCAGGTGTGGGAGGCCAGCCCTCAGGAGATGATGCCGTTGAGAAGGTCGTTTATTACTCAGCTTCCGAGGGGAGACCTCCTCTTGCCTCGCGGGGCCATGCGGGCAAGCGCCGGGTGGGTTGGAGGCAGGGGGATGTATGGGTGGGGCCTTTACTGTGGTTTCCATGGGAAAGGTGTGGGGAGCAGGCATTGGGTCGGCCAGGTGGAGTAACTTCAGCAGGCTCTGGGGTGCAGGGGCTGTCCCTGTGACCTGGGGAGGCCCCTGGGGCGATTGCGGGCCCGTGTAGGAGGTGGGCCCAGGTGAGAGTTCTGGGTTGGCGGGTTTGCATTTGAAAGGTTCGCTGTGGGACAAGTCCTTTGCTGTCTCTAGGAATCGGTTGGCCTCTCGGGGCCGTCCGTCCAGGGTCAGCAGGGCCATAGGTGCTGGAGCATCGAGGGCACAGCACGTATGAATGCAGGGAGCGTGTGGTGTGACTGGTCAGAGCCAGAGGTCTGCAGGACACTCCCCTCTGTCCCTCTGCACCCCCAGTGCGAAGCGGCCCATGTAGGCTCAGCACGAGTGCCGAGTGCGTTTGGGGAAGTGGGCAGAATTCCCAGCTGAGCACCCCGCGACCCCCCATGTTTTTTATGATTGGAGGAAAATGCCAGGTCTCACTTGCCAGTGATGACCAGGTCCCAGGGTTTGTCAGGGTACCAGGGTGGGGGTTGGAGGGTCAGGCCACCCAGCGGCGGTGGCGGCTCTGGGTCTCCCTAGGAGCCCGGGCTGGCCACAGCCAGGCACAGCACAGCACGTGAGGTCTGGTCTTGGGAATGCGGGTGTCTCCTGCCTTAGGCTGGGGGTGTGCGTTTCCAGGCCAGCCGGGACAGTTTTCAGCCTGGGGAAGCTTGGCCTTTCCTGTTCCTGCCCCCCAGTGCCCACCGTCCCCACACACACTGGTGGGGTTTGTGGGGTGGACACAACCACATCGCAAGGCCCCTATGCCTCCTCTCCTCCCCCTCCGTTCCTGGGCTGTGGGACAGTGCTCGGGGCCCTTGGCCATTGGTGTCGAGCCCATTCACAGCCTTTGGACGCAGGTCAGAGGTCACTCGCCACGGCCACAGCTGCGCTGTCCCCCACTCCCAGCCTGGCAGGCCAACCTGCAGGACCCCGGGCTTAGCTGGGTTCTGTTCCGATGTCGCATTTTCAAGGTCCGCTGAGTCCGAGCCCTGCCTGGGTCTGGCTGCTGCCTGCCCGCTCTCTGGACTGTGCTGATGCGGAGATGCTTGTTTTCCTGTGACGTCAGCGTCAGCTCCTGCACATCCATGCCGTGTTTTAGTTTGTGCCTCAGCTGCTGGCTACAGCTTCCCGGGGGAGCCGGGTACCACCCGGGCCTGGAGACATGAGGAGGCAGGGATGTGAGGGGCGGGGGACAGGACAGCCGGCCTTCCGTTAAATATCTGCTCCTCGCGCTCGAGCCTCCCTGCCTATTGTCGGGGCCGGAGGCGAGCCGACGCAGCATCAGCTCGTCAACGGGAAGGAAGATGCCTCCCTGCACGCCCGCCGCGCACAGAGCATAAAGAATCTGCGCTGAGGAGGCAGGAGAAGAAAGCCGGTGAGTCGGGGGCATCTCCCCCGTGGATTTTCCGCGCCCCCGGGGCCGGGCCAGCCGTGCTGCAGGCCCTGTGCGTGCGGAGGACGGTGCCCGAGTCAGCATTTTGGGTCTGAGTCCCGGCGTTGCCACCGCCTGTGCGCTGCACAGATGCTCCGGGTGGCAACACGGCTGGTGCCACGGCCCGGGGAAGGCGCGCGGCTGCAGCAGCTCCCAGCAATGTCAGGGGAAACGCAGTGAGAGGCTGTTGTTTTGCGGGTGACAGATTTTTAGAAAAATAAGGCTGTGGAGGGACCTTCTGAGCGAGGCAGGGGCTGCTGGAGGGACATGCTCACCCCGAGGACGGATGGTGTGTGGCCCAGGCCTGGTGGATGCGTGGCGGCGGCTGTGGAGGGCTGGGGGCCGGGGGGCTTGGGGAAATCATCTTGGGCTCGTCTGCCTGCCTGGCCCCAGGGAGTTGCTGGCTGTTGGGAGTTTCACTGTGGCCGATGCTTTTTGGTTGTGGGTCTGTGGGTCTGTCGGGGCCAGGACGGATGGCCACTTCCTCTCCATTCTGCATTGCTGCAGGTGGGCAGATTGATGAGACCACGGGTGAAGTCTGGAGACCCTAGGTGCCAGGGCTGGTGGTGGTAACAGCCAGCACCTGTTCCAGGCCTGCGGTCTTTCCGTCTCGAGCCTGGCCTCCTGCCTGTCTGAGCCCCCGTTTTGCATTGACAGTGTTGGGTTGGAGTCTGGGTGGCACGGCCAGGGTTAATGTGCACGGCTCACTCCATCGGGGTCCTCGGATGGTGGCGAGGAGTGGGGCTGCAGCGTCCTGTTTTCTATTCTGAAATGGTTGGAGGTAGACTCGGAGGGGTCTGGGGGCTGCATGGTGTTTGGCAGGGATGTGGGAATGTGGGTGCTTTTCTGACGACCATTTTGCAAGGTGTTTTTTTTTAAAAAAAACAACAAAAAACCAAAACAACAACCAGCCTCCCCAGTCAGGCTTGTGGGGAGCTGTGGGCCTGGGGAGACTGGGCTGCTGAAGGGGGGGACTGGGCTGCTGGGGGAGGCGGCTTTCCCTCTCGGGGGGTGCTGGCTGCTGGGGAGGCTGGCAGCGCGCCCCTCCCCCAGGTGCGAAGGGACCTCAGCAGACGCAGGGCTGCTCCGCACAGCCAGCTTGGGCCTCAGGGGTCCTTGAGTGATGAAGATTCTGTGTTGATGGGGTGAGTGGGAGAGAGACGGAGCTGGGCTGGTTTTCACACGTGCGCCTGCCTGCGAGGAGAAACGTGCTGTGTCATAGTTTCCTCGGTGCCTGGGACGGCTTGGCCTCTGCTTTCGTGTGAGCCCACGCTGGCCATGCACAGCTGGCACGATCCCTCGCGGTGTGAATACACTGCTGGGGTGGGAGCGCCGTGGCCAGGGTCAGGATTCGAGCGGTTACTGGCTTTTGGTCTGATGGCCCTCGGTGGGTGAGTCAGAGCTGGGATGGGGACAGATTGGAGGGGCCACCGGCTGCCCCCCAGAAGCTGTTTCGTGTTGATGCTGCCGGGGCCGGCTGTGGTACCTGTGTCTGTGTCTCGGCCAGATTGGCACACATCTTCCACGTTCCTGTCCCAGCTGCATCAGCCATCAGTGGGGGCCCTTCTCCGACCGTCTTCCTAGACTTCAGAGCCACTGGTGGTTATGTAAGGAGTTGTGTGTTCCTCTGCCCAACTCCGAGCTTGGTCCCACCTCCCAGACTCACCTCCGGGCTCCGGCCTCTGCTGCGATGTTTCCGAGGCTCCCAGTTAATCAGATCCGTCAGCCCAGTGTCCACAGGGTGCCTGAGAGCCCGGCCCATCCACACTGGTTGCCCCAGACCTTCCATGGGTTCTGGTGGGGACCTGCCAGGGCTGTCAATGGCCCCAGTGGAGAGGCCCACTGAGCATCCTGAGAAGTTCCCGTGCTTGTGACCTGCTCTCGTGTGTGTAGCAGCGGGGGCTGCGTCTCATCTGCCACACGTTTCTGATCGCCGAGGACTCAGCCGGGCACATGGAGGTTGAACTGTTGGGGGGCGGGAGGACCATCCATGGGGTCAGGTACCAACCTCTGCTGAGGATCCCAAAATGTGGGGTAGCCATCCTTTCCTGTGCTGGCGTGGAGCTTTTCCCAGGAGCTGGGCAGGGAGCTGTCACAGGGCCAGGCCCCTGAATGGGCTGTTTGGGGCCGGGGCTGAGGGAGTGCCCAGTGCCATCGAGGGGAAGCCTGTGGGAAAGTGTGATGACATCTGAAAAACCAGGAGCAGGTCCCTTGCTGTGCTGGTCGTGGTGCTCGAGTGTGGGCTCAGCAGGTCTGGTCTCCTGGCGCCCACTCACTCCCTGGCCATCTCCCCACCTCCCTCACATGGCAGGGGGAAGTGGAACGTGCAGCCACCGCTCCCACCGTCCCTCACAGCACAGGTTGGACAGGCACCCTGAGGCATCCCCATCTCCCAGCCCCTGGGGTTGGCATGATGCTGGGCCTCCAGAAATGTTTGTCATTTTATGCAAAGGGCAGAAAAAGCTTTGTTCAGGCCAGGCACAGTGGCTCACGCCTGTATTACCAGCACTTTGGGAGGCCGAGGTGGGGGATCACCTGAGGTCGGGAGTTCAAGACCAGCCTGGCCAACATGGAGAAACCCCGGCTCTACTAAAAATACAAAAATTAGCTGGGCGTGGTGGTGCGCGCCTGTAATCCCAGCCATTCAGGGGGCTGAGGCAGGAGAATCGCTTGAATCCGGGAGGCAGAGGTCACAGTGAGTCGAGATTGCACCACTGCACTCCAGCCTGGGCAACAGAGTGAGACTCCATCTCCAAAAAAAAAGAAAAGGAAAAGCTTTATTCAAAAGAAGCCACCTGAACCAGTCGGTCGTCCAGTGTTCAGCTTGTTTTTGGTCATAAAGTGGTGGCAGTTGTCACTCATACAGGAGACGCTGTGGCAGAGCCCCTCCACGCATCGGGGCCCGGCAGCTCATTTCTAGGATTCTCCTGAACACGCGAAGGAGGGCACCCACCATGCTCAGGACTGGCTGCTTCTCTGTGAGGCCTCCAGGCAGAACCAGTGATTCCACCGTCGCGGGGCAGCCTTGGTGGGCCCACAGGTCTGTTGTTCCCCCTGAGAGAGGATCAGAGTCAGGAGAGGCGAGACACCAAGTTGACACGAACAGATCCCTGCTGCCGGTTGTTCTGGCGGTGCCATGAGCACGTCTGACGGGTGTGAGGGTGCGGGGGCTTCATTTCATCCACGCTCACGTATCGGGCACGCAGGAGAGTTTACACGCACTCTGGTGGGTGGAAGGGGCCCTGACTTGATGTTATTTTGAAATAGGGGGTTTGAGTGTGTCTGGTCTTTCTGAAGTTTTCTTTTTTAACGTCTCTTCTGTGGGAAGTTTGAAAAGATTCAACCAACTGCAAGACGGAGCCGCCCTGTGTCTGTTGGGGCTGTGGGGACCCAGGTGCACTGGCGGCTCAGCCGCATCGTGGGCCCAGATTGCTTCTTCTGTTTGTTCCTCAGCAAACCTCGATTGTTGAAAGAATCCCGTGAGGCTGTGTCAAGTGTAGACAGGCCAGGCCTGGTGTCTTGTCCTGGTCAGGAAATTGTGTTGTTGCCCTTGTTAAATGGTTGTGTATAAAGTTTGCATTGTACATTATATTTAAATTTTTGAGTTTTCCATATTTTCTGTTGTAAGGTGTTGATAGTTCTGTGGGACTCACAAAGAGAGAACAGGTGTCCCTGGTCCTCCCTGCTGCCCCAGCTCCACTCCCTGGAGGGGATCACAGCAGTTTCTTTTTGACATTTATTTCCAGATTTCTAAATGACACATTGCTGCTGCTATTTCTAGACGTTTCCATTTAGGATGTTACTTCCCTACTTTCTCTGGGACAAATCAGCTCATCTCTTCCTTCCTTGTTCCGTCCTCCTGATGGAGTTATGTCACTGTTTATTGTTTTTAATCATTGAGTGTTTACCTAATTGCGGGTGACGTGAATATGCATGAGCTACCATGATTGCATTCCCTTGTTGGCACAACTTTTGGGTTTCCTTGGAGTTAATACATCGTGATTGTTTAAATCAGTTTCCTAGATGTCTTGTCTCAAATTTACTCCAGTTTCCTCTTCCCAGAAGAGGGGCAGCTCCCACCGATGCCTTCCTCACCTCTCTCCTGGTGCACCTGGCCCCCCACACAACATGCCGTGGGGCTTCCCTGTGCCCTGAGCTGGGAACAGTCCCCTCCTCTCTCCTCTGCCTACAGTCTTGATCTCTGGCTCCCTCTCTTCCTCTTTCTTGGCTTAATGTCCAGTTAAGACCCTCCAGCAGCTGTCTGAGAAAGACGGCGTGGGAGGCCAGTTTGGGGGATCTAGTTGGAAAATGCTTTTCCTCCAGCCACACACTTAAGGATAGTTTAGCTAGGTATGAAATTCTGTATTGGAAAGAATTTTCCCTTTGCATTTCGAAGGGATTGCTCCACTGTCTTCTGGCTTCTTGTGTGACCGAGAAGTCAGGTGCCATTTTGATTTTGTGTGTTTTTCTCCTGAAAGTCTTGTAGAATCTTTTGTCTTCAGGGTTCTCAAGTTTCATGATAATGTTCCTTGTCGTGGGAACTTCTTTGTCTCTTGTGCTGGGAACTCGTGCTGTGGAACCTTGCGACATTTGGATGTGAGGAGCTTTACACCCAGTTATTTATCACATGGCCGACTCCCCGTCTCTGACTCTCTTTTAGAGTTAACACTGATTATTTGTTGGCCCTCCCAGGCTGGTCCTTTAATTTTCTTCTCTATTTTCCATTTCTTTGTTTATGTTGTATGCTAGGAGACATCTTCAGGTTTCTCTGTCCAAACCATCTGTTAAGTTTGTTAGTTTGTTGCCTTGTTCCCGTTCTTGTCTTTCATTCTTTTTTCTCTGAAGGTGCCTCTTTTTTTTTTTTTTTTTTTTTTTGAGACAGAGTCTTGCTCTGTCGCCCAGGCTGGAGTGCAGTGGCGTGGTGATTTCGGCTCACTGCAACCTCCACCTCCCAGGTTCAGGCCATTCTCCTGCCTCAGCCTCCTGAGTAGCTGGGACTACAGGTGCCCGCCACCACGCCCGGCTAATTTTTTGTAGTTTTAGTAGAGACGAGGTTTCACCATGTTAGCCAGGATGGTCTCGATCTTCTGACCTTGTGATCCGCCTGCCTCGGCCTCCCAAAGTGCTAGGATTACAGGCATCAGCCACCGCGCCTGGCCTGAAGGTGCCTTTTTAAGGCAGAGTGCCCTGCCCTTGTGTCAAAGGCATATCGCACTTTTTCTCTGGGGTTATTCGTCCCGGCTGAGAGGCACCGCAGTATCATGTGGTGATTGAGCAGCACCCAGCACATTCGTGGCTGCGAGGCTTCCCGTGTGTGAACTCATTTAATCTTCTCAGTTCCTTGTGGGCACCATTGTTTTCTTTGTTCTGGGGAAAGATTAGCACTGAGGCACAGACAGGTCAAGAAATTTCCCAGAATCACACAGTTTGAGCTGGGACTCAAACCCCAAGGGCTGGGCTTAAGCCCATGCTATTTGCCGCGTGCCCCACGGCCTGAAGCTGTGTGGTCAGGCCCCAGCTCTGCTACCCACCAGCCACGTGACCTCAGCCACAACACTGTCCACCGTGTCCCAGACCCTCATAAGTGGGCGTGATGGTAAAAGGCTTGGCTCCCAAGGCTATCATGGGATTAGTCAGTAACTAAGCCACAGCGCTGGCCCCACGGCTGCTGCTGATGGCGGCACACGGTGGGAGGATGCGTGCTGGCAGCGGTTGGTGATAACGTCTCCTTTGGTGTTTTCTTCGGCCTCGTACTCAGCTGTTTTCACCGAGAGTCCCTTTTTGTGTTTATCCTGGCCTTTGCAGCTTCCTGGGCCCCTGGTGACCCTCATTTGTCTGCTCACGTTGACTCGTGGGGCACCACAGAGCTGGTGGTGGCGGAAGTCCCCAGGGGAGTGTCCTGCCTGGGAGGGCCGGGCGTCTCACCCCTAGTAAGGAGTCTGCTGCCCCTGCAAGCCCTCTCGTTCCCTGGCTGCTTTGGGTGAGGAAGAGGGTCTGGGGGTTGACTCCTCACTGACTGGGACCCTGCACAGCAGGTGCCCCACTTTCCTGCTACCTGGAGCCTCTGACTTGGGGCCCTTCTTTGGGGCTTGGCCCAGTGCAGTCTCCTGGTGGCCACGGGGCCCTCTGCCTTCCAGGTCCCAGGGCATCACTACCCGGCCTGTCCTCCTCTTTGCTGTTACGGGTTTTTTGGAGTTTTTCTTCCTTTGGTCTTGGGAGGGAGAGTCAGTCAGTGATGTGTTTGCGCTGCTGTGTCCACCTGGAAACCATCGTGATGACGCTTTCTGAAGGCTAAAGTATGCAGGAAAACCAGAGTTGGAGAAGGTCTTTAGGTAGGGGCAGTGCGCGTGGACGTGGCGGTGCACGTGGACATGGCAGGTGTGGACCAGCACGTCCCACCGCTCTGCATCCTGAGGGGCCAGAGGGTGTGGTGCAGGGTTTTAAGGAGGGCAAAGGCCCCTCTGTTTGTTTTTCCTTGATGCTGCCCCCCGTGCGACCTGGGGGCAGTTTTCAAATGCTTGACCCAGGTAGTTTGGTTCTGTCACCCCCTCGTTCAGTGGGGTGGTGGGAAGACCAGTTTTTGGAACAGTTTTGGATTTACAGAAAAATCAGGACAGGAGTAGAGCACAAGCATTCCCTCCCTGCTCCCTCCTGGTCAGCGTGATGCGTGAGTTACACTTCACCAGCCAGTCTCGGCACCTTTCCAGCTAAGGCTTTATTCCGCTTGCCTCAGTCTCCCCTCCTGCCCCCTTTCTGTCCCGGGATCCCGTCCAGGGCCCCACGTGGCACTTGGCCGTCACGTCTCCTTAGGTCCCTCTCACTGTGGCAGGTCTCTCAGACTTGCCTCATTTTCAACGACCTTCGTAGTTTTAAGGAGGGCTGGTCAGGTGTTTTGTGGGACAGCCCTTCGCTGGGGTTTGCCTCATGTTTTTCTCATAAGGACTGGGGCCTTGGGTTTTGGGAGGAGGTGAAGCCTCCTTATATCGCTGGGTCCGGGTCCACACCCTCCACGCAGCCTGTCCGTGCTGGCCTTGCGTGTCACCTGGCCGCGGTGTGTTTGTCGGCTCACACCTGCCCGTGCCTCTTCCCCCGTGCTGTCCTGTCTCTGCGGAGTGAGGCGTGCGTGGCCCACACCTAAGAGGTGAGGAGCTACATACGTGATGTCAAGTTTTGCACGGGACTTGTACGTCTGTTCTCCCATTGGTTATTTAATCATTCCTTTCTGTTCATGTGGACTCGCAGGTGTCAATTTCATACTTGGGTTAGAATCGAATATCGTGTCGCTTACTTATTGCTCAGATTGTTCCAGCTTTGGGCACTGGGGCCCCTGCAGGCTGGCTGTTGGGGCAGCGATGAGGCCAGACACTGGGCGGGTGGGGGGTGGGTGCTGACGGGTCTCTGGCAGGAGGGGGCAGGCTGCAGGGAGCAGGGGGAAGCAGGTCCCAGGCCCAGAGGTGGGTCTCGGGCGAGTCTGGGCTGTGGGCATGGACCCCCAGAAGGGGCCTGTGTGGCCAGGACGTCCCATGGCTGCAGACCCCGGTGTGGGGTGTGGGCCCTGGGAGGCGATTGGTACTGCAGCCGGAGCTCCAGCATCATGCCAAGGTGGTGCTGGGTCGAGGCGGGGAGGGGAGAAGTCACCACACTGTGCCCGGACTTGGTGGCGTGGTGATGTCGGGGCTGCGGTTGGGGGACTGACCCCGCATACTCTTCTCCCAGCTGAGTTGGCAGTGCTGCAGGGTCAGCAGCCCAGGCTCTGCATGGGGCTCGTGTGGGACTCGGCAGGTCCCACAGGTCCCTGCATCACCTGGCACCAAGCTCAGGCACGCCCCCCACACCCCACCACTGCCGCCCCGCCCCCCAGCATCCCCTTCCTGCTGCCCTCTGTGCTTCACTGACTTCCTCAGTTGGTTTGATGAGAGGTGACAAAGGCAGAAATGGGCAGAGAGCGGCACCATCGCCGGCCCCTCTTGCTCATTTGTCCCCTGCTGGGTGGGCAGTCCTCTTTTTTTGGAAATGTGTTCAGTTCTCTTGCATTGCATAATTTGTTCATATTAAAGCAGGCTTGATCCGGGCTGCCGTGGTTCCGATCGACTCCGAATAGGACACCACACAGTCGTGCCAAGAAGGCGCCTAAGTGTCTTTCCACACGGCCATCCGAGGGCGGACGTGGTCAGGGGTGCTGGACGCGTCAGACGGGTTCTTTGCAGCCCTTGGCAGCGTCGCCCGCTTTGTCCCGCCTGTTGTGTGCGCCTTTTCCCTGCTCCAGGGCTGTGTATTTGGCAAGAGGGAGGCTCTGTGGCACGATCACACGTGCAGGAGCTGGGGGCTGCCAGAGCGGCTGTTCAAGATGGACTTGGCAAATCACCTCTTTCAAGTTGCCGGCTACCCGGCTGCCGTAGACAGAGTGAAGTCTGGTAGTTTGTATTTATTTATTTATCTTGGCCAGCAGAGAGAATTGAGTTTGCATGGAGACTGTAATTTCATTCTGTGAGTGTAAGATCGCGTCCGCGTTCCTAGCAACCGGTTTTGTGATGTGGGCAGTGCCATGCTGGTAAATGCTCTGTGAGGAAGGAACGATGGTGGGATTTGTCACTCAGTCGATTTCCCTGGTGTGAATGCTCCCACCACGGCCGATTTCAGGCTGCCGAAGTGGAGGGGTTCACTGAAGGTGGAGTTGGGCAAGGGCATACACGGTCGGCTTCTGAGAGTTGGTCCCCCCGCCCAACCCTCCCCTGGAGATGGGATGTCAGGGAGACCTGGTTCCATTTGTTTTTTTGCCTGAGCATCCGGGGGTGGCTTTGAGGACACCTGTCCTTCACAGGGGCACTCCGGATGTAGTAGCAGGGAGAGGGTGGAGGGGCGGCCAAGGGCGTGAGGGAGAGGGTGGAGGGGCGGTGTGAGGGTGCAAGGGAGAGGGTGGAGAGGGTGGCAGTGAGGGCGCGAGAGGGTGGAGGGGGTGGAGAGGGTGGCAGTGAGGGCGCGAGGAAGAGGGTGGAGGGGCGGCATGAGGGAGCAAGCCATCTCGGGCACAGGTGAAGGACAGGTGTCCACACCTTGGGTGCCCCCGTCCTCCCTCTCCTCATGTCCTAATAGGTCTGAACAGGAAGTTACATTTAGGGCGGCTGTACAGTGAGTTTTAAATACCTTGGTCCAAATTTTCAAACACGTATCGTTAGCGTTTCCCCTGTTGCTGGCCCCAGAGTGTTCGGTTCACTGGGTGGAGCATGCTCTGAGCCCCTGGAGGTGCAGGGATTTTATGGGAGGAGGGGTCGCTTCGAGGGATTTTACGGGAGGAGGGGTCGCTTCGAGGGGAGGTGGCTGCGTCCATGTCTGGACGGAATTACTCACTGCCTGTCCCTCCCTGCAGCCTCTGTTCCCTCCTCACCAGTCTCTGATTCCAGCTCCGGGCTCAGCCAGTGGTCTCAGGACCCCCCCCCCCATGTTCATGAAAATTATTGTGGTCCTCAAAGAGCTTTTGGGTACGCGGGCTGTAGCTGCCAGTGTGAACTGTACTGAAAATTTAGAACGAGGAATATTTATTCCTCATTAACTCTAATTAATGTATGATTAATTAGATTAATTCTAAAATAACCTATTGGCTGTTAACATTTTAATGAAAAGTGACTATTTTCCCAAACAAAATATTCGGCAAGAGAGTGGCAACATTTTTGCATCTGGTTGAGCAGAACACGGTTGAGCCATCACACCTGCCTCTGCGTTCAGGCTGCTGCAGTGTTGGGTTAAGACTGTGAGGAAATCCAGTGTGTGAGGAGGCTTGGGGTGAATTCCAGTGTGTGAGGAGGCTCGGGGTGAATTCCAGTGTGTCAGGAGGCTCGGGGTGAATCCCAGTGTGTCAGGAGGCTCGGGGTGAATCCCAGTGTGTCAGGAGGCTCGGGGTGAATCCCAGTGTGTCAGGAGGCTCGGGGTGAATCCCAGTGTGTCAGGAGGCTCGGGGTGAATCCCAGTGTGTCAGGAGGCTCGGGGTGAATCCCAGTGTGTCAGGAGGCTCGGGGTGAATTCCAGTGTGTCAGGAGGCTTGGGGCATTTTAACAGCTTTTCTTCTGGTAAACGTGGGTGGTATTCTTTGATATTTCTCTGAAACTCGGCACGTGGTCATTTCTTACATGTCAGTTGAAACGTGGAATCTGAAACTGTATTGGTGTCACTTTCCTGCAGTTACCTTAAAAATCCGCTGGTCTCTTTTGCACTTGAATAGGTTTCTTACACGTGCGTGTGTTTTAAAAATCGTATGTTGGCCGGGCGCGGTGGCTCACGCCTGTAGTCCCAGCACTTTGGGAGACCGAAGCGGGCAGATCACTGGAGGTCAGGAGTTCGAGACCAGCCTGGCCAATGTGATGAAACCCCATCTCTACTAAAAATACAAAAATTAGCCGGGCATGCGTGGTGGCGGATGCCTGTAATTAATCCTAGCTACTCGGGAGGCTGAGGCACGAGAATCACTTGGACCTGGGAGGCGGAGGTTGCGGTGAGCCAAGATTGCACCACTGCACTCCAGCCTGGGCGAGAGAGCGAAACTCTGTCTCAAACAGCAACAACAAAAAACATCGCATATTGGCTGTTAGGAAATATTGCTCCACTGGGTTCTGCAGGTCTTCCTAAGCGCAGTGGAAAATTCCCCCCACGCTCATGAGGGCGAGTGTGAAGAAGGCAGGTGCCGTCCGCTTCGGATTATGGTCATAGCTTGCACTCGCGGCTCCCCTGCCTGGTCTCTGGGACCCCCAGGCATCCCCAGACCTCCCTGGCCTCAGCCAGTTCCCGCCGCTTCACCATATGGCAGAACACATGCGCGGCCGGCCGGCTCACAGATGGGTGTCCCTGTGTCCGGCCCACCCGCCTGCAGTCCTGTGTGCTCACCCTGCCCTGGTCTCCGCCTGGACTGTGGATGGGGGTGAGCGGGGCATGGAGGCATTCTGCACCCACCAGCTGTCAGTGCCAGCCACCTGCCTGCCCAGCATCGGGTCTGTGTGGCAGCACCTTGTCAGCAAGTGGAGGTCAGATGTGGGGTCAGCCGGGCGCAGTGGCTCACGCCTGTCATCCCAGCACTTCGGGAGGCCTAGCCGGGTGGATCGCCTGAGCTCAGGAGTTTTCAAGACCAGCCTGGGCAACATGGCAAAACCCCATCTCTACAAAAAAATGTAAAAATTAGCCTGGTGTAGTGGTGCACACCTGTCGTTCCAGCTCCTCGGGGAGGCTGAGGTGGGAGGATCGCCTGAGCCCAGGAGTTCGAGGCTGCAGTGAGCTGAGATTGTGCCACTTCACTCCAGCCTGGGTGACAGAGCGAGACCCTCTTAAAAAAAGAAAAAAAAAAAAAGATGCAGGTCAGGCACAGAATCCAGGCAGGCTGCTCCCACCCCAACATGACCAACAAGGTGCTGTGTCCCTGCCCTCCCTGTGGCTCTGCGGGTAGGGGGCGATTCCTCTGTCAGCTGGGTGAGGAGTAGAGAGGCAGCTGAGTGGGTATTTATTTAAAGGGAAGACAAGGACGTAGACTGTATGGCTCTCTGAAACTTCAGCAACTTTTCCGAGACACGGTGTACCATCCGCCCTACCTGGCGTGGGCGTGAAGCTGGTAGCACACAGAAAGTCCCGGAGCAGGAGCTGGCCCCGAGCCAGCAGCTCTGTGCCCTGTGTTACCGGATCTTCAGAATGCGCCTCCGGCCTGTTGACCATCTTACTG
Source organism: Pan troglodytes (assembly GCF_028858775.2). NCBI lineage: Eukaryota > Metazoa > Chordata > Mammalia > Primates > Hominidae > Pan > Pan troglodytes. The sequence continues at coordinate 229,919,199 of NC_072398.2, read as the reverse complement.
CTCACCTGGGTCTGCAGCCCGCCAGATACCAGGCTTGACTTTACTCCTGGCGGGGCTGGGGCCAGAACCCAGACTGGTTGCTGCGCACGGTGCTTTTTGCCAAACCTCACATTTGTTGGTTGCGTTTTTCACAACTCTTGTCCTCTGAAGATGCCTGCTCAGAGCCCATGCAGCGCCACGCTGGAGGGGCTGAGGACGTGGGGGGCCCTGTTCTCAGAGCCCGTGAGGCACCGTGCTGGAGGGGCTGAGGATATGGGGGGCCCTGTTCTCAGAGCCCGTGAGGCACCGTGCTGGAGGGGCTGAGGATATGGGGGGCCCGGGCCCGGCTCCCCTCTCACAGGCAGGTCTGCACTCATGGGTGGGTTTGGGAGGCCCCGGTCTTACTGTGTTGATGCAGAGAGGCACTTCTCTCTTTCTCTCGCTCCCTTCTCCTGTCTGGGTTGGCATCATCCCAGGAGTAAGAGCTGTGTCTTCTCCCCTCCCTGTTGAAAGGAATCTTGATCCTAATGTGAACTCAAGGATTTTCTAAAAACTGAGTTTATTATCATCCTTTTTTTTTTTTTTTTAATTGAGACAGAGTCTTGCTCTGTCGCCCAGGCTGGAGTGCAGTGGTGCAATCTCGGCTCACTGCAACCTCTGCCTCCCAGGTTTAGGTGATTCTCCCACCTCAGCCTCCCAAGTAGCTGGGACTACAGGCTCCTGCCACCACGCCCAGCTAATTTTTGTGTTTTGATAGAGACAGGATTTCTCCATTTTGCCCAGGCTGATCTTGAACTCCTGGCCTCAAGCGATCCTCTTGCCTCAGCCTCCCTAAGTGCTGGGATTACAGGTGTGAGCCTCCAGGCTTCAGCCTCCCTAAGTGCTGGAATTACAGATGTGAGCCTCCGCACCTGGCCTGGAATCATCCATTTCTGTCATTGTTCGTCTTGAGGCTCTGGTCCTCCCAGGTTTGGCTGGCAGGGGCCTTGGCGAGCGGTTTCCCCCATGCTACCCGCTTTTCCATCAGGTTTTGTGTGTTGCTCGCATCCGGGCAGCAGGCTCTGGCATCCCCTCGGCCCTTTCTGCTCCAGGCTGGACCTGGCCGTTTCTCCACGGAACTTGGCTTCCTTCGGAGGAGGGTGGACTTCAGAAACTAACCTGCCTGCTGCTCCTGGGGACCGTGAGGCTGTGCCTGGTGGGCGGTGGGCCCGGGGCTGCATGGGGATTCGATGTGCAGTTCCCGCGGCAGCTCCCAGTGCCGCAGGCTCTTTCTCTTCTCCACTTCTGAGTGGGGTCTCCATCTGCACAGCATGGGCCTGTTCGCTCGTGTGCTCTGCCGTCGAATGTGGATGACACAGCTTCAGAGCCACGGCATCGTCACCAGGGCAGCAGACCCAGCCAGGCCAGGGCTTCTCAGCATTCTTTTGTCCTCAGAATGCCTCCTGCCATGCCCATGCCCTTGGAGAGCAGTTTCCAGAAGTTAACTTGGATTCGTTTATTCATTTGTTGTCTTTCGTGGGGTTATGCTGTCAGTATGATGGTCAGTTGGCTTTGTTTCTGTTTGCATTTGATTTTAGTGTATTTCCCCATTCTTTTATTTATTTTTTTTGAGACAGAATCTTGCTCTGTCACCCAGGCTGGAGTGCAGTGGTGCAATCTCAGCTCACTGTAACCACTGCCTCCCGGGTTCAATTGATTATCCCACCTCAGCCTCCTGAGTAGCTGGGATTACAGGCACCCACCACCACACCCGGCTAATTTTTGTGTTTTTAGTAGAGACGGGGTGTCACCATGTTGGCCAGGCTGGTCTCGAACTCCTGACCTCAAGGGATCCACCCACCTGGGCCTCCCAAAGTGCTGAGAGATTATAGGTGTGAGCTGTTGCGCCCGGCCCCCATTCTTGTTTATTTTACTTACCTTTGGGTGGTGAGGCGCCATGGCTCACCGTGGCAACAGCTGGCAGTGCAGCCCCACCACGCAGAGAGCTGCACCAGCACCTGTGGATGGCATCCCGAGGTGCCAGGCGAACCCTGGGGCTTCTGTGTCTCTCCTACAACCTTCGCTCCCAAGGGTTTTTAATGATGCTCTTATTTTTGCATTAATTGGGTTGTATCCCATCACCTGGATGTGATTACCGAGAGGAGTATAGCAGGATACCCGAGTAATATGTGTGCGATGCCAGCAGAAAGACGTGAAGAGTAAATGAATAACAGGTGGTTTTGCTCTGAAATGGACTTTTGGTGTGGGGTGGGGGGAGGTTAAAACCTTCCTGCTCCCCTAACCGGGTACCCACTAACAGAAAATGCCCGACTCTGGAAAGGAGTCCCCGGAGGCCCCTGAGGAGGACCAGCGTCTGGCCTGTCCGGGCACCGGGGGCAGCATCCAGGCCCTCGGGAGCCAGGCAGGTCACTGCCTGCACCCGGGGAAGCCTGGCTTCGAGGCTGGGAAGGCTGGGACGGCGTGAGGGACAGGCTGCTGGTGCCTGGCGCGTGCTGGCCGCCTGGACACTCGGTGAAGGCGGTCTTTGTTTTGATGGCGGCAGAGCCCATCCTGAATAGCGGCTTTCTCTGCTGTGTGGGTGGGGGCCTCGGGCTCGGATGCTGCCTGAGTTGGGGTTTTGGTTTTATAGTTTCCCACTCGTGTAACTTTAAGGAGGCCACTCAGCAGTGTCCGCACCTACCTGGCCCAGACTCCGCCTCCCTCATCTGGATAACGCCCAGCACACCTGACTCCGCCTCCCTCATCTGGATAACGCCCAGCACACCTGAGAAGAGGCACAGCTCTGCCCCCGTCTGGCCCTCATCCTCCTCACTCCTCCCTCCCCCTTGCCTGGACGGCGCGCCCCGTGGGGTCTGCACGCCCCTCCCTCCGCCTCCCTGTTCCTCCCCTGCAGTCTCAGCTCGGAGGCTGCCCCTTTCCATCGTGGGCTTCCTGGGAACCAAATCCCTCAGCTTTGGCCCTGGTTGCATCCTTAGGGCTGAAAATGGTGCCTGGGACCCAGCAGGGCTCCCTGGACATTTGCTGAACGTCCTCGAGTCCTTGAGTGAAGACGGCTGTGGCGAGTGATTGCCGCGTGACTCAGCCTCTCTATCCCATGCCCAGAGCGGCTTCCGGAGGTCCCAGAGCCCGGGCTCCAGGATGAGCCCAGCAGAGTCTTCCCGTAGACACCATCATCCTGTGTGGAATGTCACCTCTCCTTTCTAGGTCAGGCTGTGGGAGCTTCGGAGCCCGACCAAACCCAGGTCATGTGTGCACAGCTCAGCTGCCTGGAGACCCCTCCCAGGCGGCGGCGTCTCTTCACTCACAGACTCCAGCTGGGGCTCAGTGCAACATAGCAAAACCCCATCTGAAAAAAACACAAATCAGTGTTTCTGGTTGTAAAAGCAACACATGTTGACTACAGAAAATTTGACCCATAGGGCAGGATGTCAGAAAAGCTCAAATTGCTCTCGCTTGTACTCCCTGGAGAGCCTGTCACTTTTGTTTTATTTTGTTTTGTTTTCCGAGAGCATATCGTTTTTAATTTCATTCTGGTCTTCTATACTGTTAGTTTTTATAGAAAATACTAGTGATACGAGGTTAGAATCCCTCCCTGTCATCAGCTAATAATAGCAGTAACAATGGTGCCAATTCTGTTCCGGGCTCATCGTTTCTTTTTAAAATGGTGGAGCTTACTGCAGTAGAGTTTTTTCCTTAGCCAGGGTCAGCTCTGGTTTTAGAACTCATTTCCCTGTTCGCGAGGTCCCTGGGCAGAGTTCCGCCGGGCGATGGCAGACGCTGATGAGGAAGGACCCAGAGGTCTCTGTTTCTGGGGGCTGCGTGGGTAGAAACGTGGGGGTGACGGTGTGAGCATGAGGATGCTCAGAGCTGGGAAGACTTGAGGGTCGGGGTTGGGGACAGAGACTTCCAGGAGGCAGGGCCGTCTCTGGTCCGTCGGGGTCTGCGTTCATTTGCTTCAGCCTCTGTGAGGAGGCACCACAAGGGGCGGCCTGTAAACAGGGACCCTGATTGCTCGAGATGCTGAAGGCGGGGACGTCCAGGCAAGGTACTGGCAGATTTGGTGCCTGGTAAGGACTGGTTCACAGCCAGAGCCTTCTCAGAGTCTTCTTCACGTGATAAAGGGGACGAACAAACACTCTGGGGTCCCTTTGAAAAGCACTATTAATCCCATTCTGGAAGGCCACAACCTTACCACCTCTCAAAGGCCTCCTGACACCGTCGCCTGTGGGTGAGGATTTCAGCGTGTGAATTCGGTGGGACGTAAACACTCAGGTCACAGTGCTGGGGCCGCTGTAGCAACGTACCACAGAGGGCGGCTCACACGGCGGAACCCAATTCTCTCTCAGCTTGTGTGGTGATCCCAGCTACTCCGGAGGCTGCGGTGGGAGGACCACTTGAGTGCAGGAGTCTGAATGTAGCCAGGGCAACATAGCGAGATCCCATTTAAAAAAATCCAAACAAAAAGCTTTATTCTCTGTCTGGAGACCAGCGTCCAAGAGCTGGGTTTCGGCAGGGTTGGTTCCCGGAGGCCGTGAGGAGCCCGGGCCAGGCCTGTCCCCTTGGCTGGTGGAGCCGTCTCTTCTTCACCCGGGCCCTTCCTCCCCGTGCGGCCGTGTCCACATTACCCTCTGTTATGAGAACAGCAGTTGTTTTGGATCTAAGTCTGCTGTAATGACCTCACTCACTTAACTGATTACATCTGCAGTGTTCTATGTGTAAATAAGGGCATGTTCTGAGCTCCTGGGGGTCAGGACGGCAGCTTGGATTCCGAGGGGATTCAGTTGCACTCCTGCAGAGGCCCTGGGGGCTGCACCTTGGCAAGGGGTTCCCATGGCCTGGCCGGTCTGCAGTCCTTGTGGTCAGCTGCACCCAGCCCTCCCGCAGAAGGGGCCCGTGCACCCATGGTTTTGTAGCGGTCAGGGGGCACCTGTTCAGAGGGCCCTGCTGACTGAGGGGCGTGGGCTCAGCACTGCCAGGGCCCGTGCCCTGTGTCCCCACAGGATGGTGCTGGCCGTCTCACCACTGAGGGGATGCCCCCCAGCCCCCTCACCCTCAGCTGCTCCTTCCAGGAGCTTAAGGCCCCTAAAATCTGCCCCGGTCCCTGGGGTCAGAGCCCACCCTGGGCTGGTTTTGAAGAAACACCAGCTTCTCCAAGGAGGCCCCGTGCACATGTAGGAATGAAGCCCTCGTCCTCCCACAGCGCGTGCCCCTCCTGCGCTGCGTGTGTGGTTTTGCTCATGGCACCTGGCGTGGGCGCCCTGGGAGCGGCAGCCGGGGGCGTCTCGGAGAGAGCCAGCGCAGGGGGGACCCCACAATCTGGGAGGCCATGGATCCTGGTTGTGGGTTTTTGGTTTTAACATTTGGTTTACTTATTTTCAGACTTTTTTCCAAACAAATGATTTATCCATATTAATTTAGCTCTCCCTGTGGAATTTGTAGGACCTCAGTTTTCTTGACATTATGATCTAAGCAGATTATTGAACACACGTCTTAAATTTCATCTTTTAAAACTGCCAAATGTACCATCATATAGATGTGCTTTAATAAAGAGGTCAGAGAGCTGTGGCCCACTGTAGTTCTTGTTTGTTTTTTTGAGCTGGAGTCTCACTCTTGTTGCCCAGGCTGGAGTGCAGTGGTGCAATCTCGGTTCACTGCGACCTCCGCCTCCTGGGTTCAAGCAGTGCTCCTGCCTCAGCTTCCCAAGTAGCTGGGATCACAGGCGCTTGCCACCATGCCCGGCTAATTTTTGTATTTTTAGTAGAGACGGGTTGGGGTTTTACCACGTTGGCCAGGCTGGTCTCGAACTCCTGACCTCAGGTGATCTGCCCGTCTTGGCCTCCCAAAGTGCTGGGGTTATAGAAGTGAGCCACCGCGCCTGGCCTGTTTGTTTTTTAATTGTGGTAAAATACCTATAACATAAAATTCACCATTTTAACCATTTCTAAGTGTGTAGTTCAGTAAAGTAAATTCATGCTGCACAGCCAATCTCCAGAATTTCATCTTGCACAACAGAACCTCCGCACTCCCACCTGCAGCACGCAGGAGTTACGATGTCTCGGCGTCCTCGCTGACACTCCCGACTTTCTGTTCCTGGCCGTTCTCTTGGGGCGAGGCGGTGCCCAGTGTGGGTCTAGTTTGCCTCTCCCGGTGGTTGGTGATGTTGAGCCTCTCACGCCTGTGGCCACTTGTGTGTCGGCTTTGGAGAAACGTCTGCACGGGTCCTTTGCCCGTTTTGTAATTGAGTTCCTCGTTTCTGTGGTTGCGTTGTCCTGTGGGTGGTTGACCTGCACGCACCGTGTGAATTGATCCCACTTCTTCCATGCGGACCCACCGATTACCAGGTGGGAGCAGCAGGGGGCGTCCGAGGACCCTGACCCCAGGCGGGAGGACAGATGTGCGTCCTGTGTCGGGGCCACATGGCCAGTGTTGGGGCCACGGAGTTGTGGGCAATTGTTTCTTTTCCTTTTACTTTCTTTGGTATCTTCCAAATCTTTATAAAATCTTTATAAAAATTATTTAAGGAGAAGACTCATGTAGAACGGAAAGCGTCGTGCCAGACAGTGCTTGGTACTTGCAAGAATGGCCGTGTCCCCAGGAGCCGGTGGACGAATCTGTCCTTGCTGCCACCCGTGCGGCCGCAGCGTGAGACAGGAGGGACCGGCAGGCATCGCGCTTCTCCCCTAGATACTCCAGCCATGCCAGCCGCCCCCTTGGCTCCGGCCCCGTCCATCCAGCCCCTTCCCAGGGCTTCGTCCCCTCACCCCCGCCGCCCTCCCCGTTTTCCTACGGGAGGCGAATCCTTGATGAGAGGAGGAGGCCGGGAACCCTGCCCCCTCTGTGTGAAGAGGAGGGCAGCCCCTGCTGCTTTGTAGGGAAACCCCGCCCAAGAGAAGCCCCAACTCAGCAGGACGGAGCCCGGCGTTCCCGCCTCAGGGTGCCCAGAGAGGGCGGGGACACCCCGGCTGGGACAAAGTGCGCAGCTCTACCCCTGCTCTGAAATGCCCGGGACTTGGCCGCGCCCTCCCCCTTTTTCAGAGCAACCTGTGGGCCCTGGCAAGGATAGGCCTCAGGCAAAGGAAAACCACCCTCGTTTTCTTAGCTTTTAGATTTTAAAAGGAGCAGTGGGGCCAGGTGGACTTGAAGCTCTGTGGGTTTGTTTAAGGTATAAATTCATTGAGCTTGAAGACGTTGTACTTGGAAGTGAACAGAACACACATAATTTATTCATGGATTTTAGCTGGCCTGTTTTTGTACAAAGGGAGCTTTTAAATTTAATTATTTTTAAGCATTAGAGGATGGTGTATCCGAGGCAGCTGGAGGCCCTGGTCTTCACTGTGAGCAGGGAGGGCCCTCGGGACAGGGCTCGGGAGGAGGGGCTGGGTGGACCCCTGCAGGGCTGGAGGACACTGAGGGCCTCAGATCACCGCGCAGTGGGCCCAGCTAGGGGGCGACCCTGAATTCCAGTCCCAGCGGACACATCTCTTTCCTTCAGCATAGAGGGCCCCAGGCCTCGGGCCCTGCCTCAGTTGCCTCCACGATGTCAGCTTCCAGGTGTGGGGACCGGGTGCCACCTCACCCCCCAGTTACACCCACACGAGGCCGCGGTGCCCAGTAGCACAGAGATGCCAACGTGATGGGTGATTTTCAACAGGAACTCAAGAGAAAAGTTCATGCCTGTGAGGACAGAGCTGCAGCTTTAGCCCTGAGAGCCCTGGCGGGAGAGGAGGCAGATGGCGAGGGCCCCACCGGCAGAGCTGCTGCCCTGAAAAGCACCTCCTCCTGGTGGACGCCAGGTGCGTGGTGTGGTCAGGTGTGGAGTGTGGGCCCGCTGGCCTCGCTGCTTCCTGCATCCTGTTTACCACCCCTCACCCCCTGGCCCCAGCCTTGCTCTTGGGGGGCGGCTAGTGTCCTCTGGCCGCCCCGGGGCAGGTCAGACCGCCTGGGTGTGGAGTGGGGTGCTTGCCTTTTTCTGCCTGACCCTGCTTCGTGTGGGGACTCTGGGATGCTGTGACTTGGCTCTGGCCTGGTCCAGCCCCCAGTGTCCACTTCTCTGGAAGGTGAAAGGCAGGGTGGGGGTCTCCTTGATGTGGGACTGGAAGCTGCTCGGCCAGTCTCCCTGGAAAAGGCCCTGGTGACAGTCACTGCTCACTGCAGTGGCTGGTGCCCTCCTCAAAGGTGAGGGTGTCCGGGTGGCTGTTGGTGCAGGGCCGCTGGGACCTGTACCCTCTAAGTTGGGACTTCAGCCCCGCCTCTGCCCCCAAACGTGGTGGGCTGAGATGGGGGAGGCCCTTGGAAGGGCCCAGAGGAACCCCAGGGCCTCACAGAGGACGTGCTGTGTGCGGTGCCTCCTCCCTGCGGCCTGCCCCGCCTGTGCTTGGAGCTGCATCAGGCACAGCCTGCCTTGGCGGGCAGGGGACGAGCCGAGGATCCCTGCGTCGATGTGGAGGTCCGCGGCCGTCAGCGCTGAAGCCCTCGGCCGGGCACTAAGGGCTGAGTGGGGCCAGGGCAGAGGGAGCCAGGCCAGCAGCTCCAGGCCCGGGTGGAGGAAGTGCTGCCTGACACGTGTGTCTGCTCCCTGCGGCATGTCCACGGCACCTGCCAGCCCACTTTGGGTGACCCTCCTGTTTGTCCTGTCCTAGCGCAGCCACATCCCTTGGGAACCTGCTTGTCTCTGGAACCTTCTGCCTGATGCACAACCTCAGAGCCCTCCGTCGCCATCCCTCCCCTGTCCCGGGAGCAGCCCCCTCACTTCCACCTGTCTTGGACGGGAGCTGGAAGGGACATGGTTCCAGTCCTGCTGTGCCAAGCCTGGTGACCCGAGGGTACCCTCGGCCTCCCGGCCTCAACTCTTCTCCCACCATGACGGTGCCTGGGATGCTGTGTGGTGCCCGTGGGCAGTGGCGGAGGCAGTGGCCCCGGCTCGTTGAACCTTGGGCACTGCCCGTTCTGAGGCATCTGCTGTGGCCCTTGCCGTCTGGCTTCTCTGCTGGCTCTTTTGGCCTTGGATTCATTTCTGGAGCTGCAGAGTCACTTCTCTTAGAGCCTGGTTTTGGCCCTCTCTCTCCCGCCTATAAAAAGCCCTGCTCTGGATTCCCTGCTCCATGCCAGTTCTCTCCCTGCCCCCGCCGGCACGACACGGACACTGGTGCCCGAGTGACGCCTGTGGGTGATGCAGACACTGACTGTCACCCCAGCCCCCCATGTGCTGCTCCGCCACACCCCAGGCCCCGTAGTAGGGTGGTGGTTTGGGCAGCTGGGTTTGCTGGTCCCCTGGGAGTCCAAGCAACATCACCACTGGGTCCCAGGTATGCCGTCTCCCTGGGGCACCTGTGCTTCTGGTACCTAGGGTGGAGTCTGGTTGTCTCCTTTCCAGACCCTTCTAGGTCTGCGTTGGCCTGGCTGGTTTCCCTGAGGTTCCCTCTGTAGGGGAGGGCCTGCCCTCCTGGCAGGGGCCCTTGTGTGCATCCTGAGCTCACCATGGTTTTGGAGGTGGCTGGGCAGTGGCGGGCAGAGCCCCATGCTGTCCTCTGCCTTTGAGGTGGGCACGGCACACGTGAGAGCTGAGCATTGGTGGAGGAGGCCACGACCAGTGCCCAGTGGTTGAGTCGCTGGTGCCCACCGAGGGCCCAGGGAGTGAGGGACCCCCTGAAGAGGTAGCTGGGAGCCAGACCCTCCTCCCATGGATGCCTTTTCAAGTCCCTGTCAGTTGTTCAGAGAAGAGGGGGAGGATTCGCGCTTTGCGTCAGATGCGTGTGTCCTGCATGGGTGGTGCCGGCCGGCTGTGCCCAAAGTCATGCCCTGCCCCTGTCTCCCGCAGCCTGGCGTGGGCTCACGTCCGTGTGCTTGTCCAGCCTCCGCTCGCCACAGCTCCCCTCCCCTCCCCTCCTTTTCCCTCCCCTCCTTTCCGCTCCCCTCCTCTCCCCTCCTCTCCCCTCCTTTCCGCTCCCCTCCTCTCCCCTCCTCTGCCCTCTGCTCCCCTCTCCTCCCTTCCCCTCCCGTCCCTTCCCCTCCCTTCTCCTCTTTTCCCCTCCCTTCTCTTGCTTTCCCCTCCCCTCCTTTCCCCTCCCCTCCTTTCCCCTCCCCTCCTTTCCCCTCCCCTCCTCTCCCCTCCTCTTCCCTCCCTTCCCCTCCCCTCCTCTTCCCTCCCTTCCCCTCCCCTCCTTTCCCCTCCCCTCACCTGTTTGACTCTGCTGTGCTGGGGGCCAGGGCAGGGCTGGCCCCTCACTCTGCTGAGTAAATGGGTGTGGGGGCCGGGCCTGTCTGGGGTCAGGGCAGCCAGGCAGGGTCTCCTGCAGGAGCAGGCATAGTCCCAGGGAGCAGGCAGCTGCCTAGGAAGGCAGTCAAGCAGATGGGGACCTCGGCTGCCCCAAGACTGGCCCGGGGCTGGTCCTCCCTGCGTCTGGCCTCTGGGTGGGTGGTGGTGGCTTCCTTGTGACTTCATCCCTCCGATCGGGCAGGTGGTTTTGTGCAGTGTGTGCCTGGGAGGCGCACGGCAGCATGATCGGTCCCTGAGTGTCACGGCAGCATCAGAGGCCAGTTTGGCGTCTGGAGTAGCTGCCACCGAGAGCGGCCCAGCCGCCAGGCAGCTGGGAGCACAGGTGTCGGCATCCCACTGGGAGCATGGGTGAGGTGCCTCCCTTCTCTGGGCAGAGTTTCCCCAGATGGTGGTGTAGACGCCGGGAACGCGGTTGTACGGACTTCGTGAGGATCTAACACAGCAGTGTGTAAAAACACTCAGCGCCACGCATGTCCTCGGTGGGCGCTCAGAGGCGGTTGTGAGCAGCGCAGATGCTGTTGGCCTAGTTCTGACAGGGTGGCCCAGGGGTCTCCCCATGGCGTGGCATGGACGGTGGCAGCTCCTGTGGTCATCACTGCCATGGTCCGGAGCAGCCCTGGGCTCTGCAGCAAGGCGGTGAATGTGGAGCTGAGCGGTCCGAATCAGGGTCTGGGTTGCTCGTTCAACTCAGGAACTTCCCCAGATTCCTGAGTTTTCCTCTAGCCGAAGTCAGGGGCAGCCAAGGGAAGGGTCAGCCAGCTCATCCAGACCTCGCTCTACAACGAATCTCCAGCCTGGGTTGCCATGAGGCACCCTGGGGAGGACTCAGGACGAGGCCCCTTGAGGCTGAACCTGAGACCTAGGAAACTCCAGGTGGGTCCTAACAGGGCTTGTCACTGAGCGCGGGCCTGGACACGGCCCTGTGGCGTCTCACCCACGGGCACCAGTCCCTATTGAGCAAGGTCCACGCAGCCCTTTTTTCTGGACAGAGCTGACGCTCAGGCCACAGACTCTGACTCCATTCTTCAGAGGCTTCATCGCCTGCACAGGAAGAGAGGCCTGGAGATACCAGGTTGTCTTGGGGCCACAGCTGGCCCTTGGCGTGGCTAGGGAGTAGCAAAGCGGTTCATTAGGACCAGGGCCGACCACACCAGTGTCCATGCCCAGAGGTTCTGGGTTCTGCCCTCTTGCTGTCGTCCGGTGCAGGCCACATGGCCACCTGGGAAGGCCTGGGTCGTCGTCATATTCCGAGTGTGACCAAGAGTTCAGGGGCCCAGGTACATTTCTGGGCCCCTCTCAGGGTCTTTGGAAAAGTCCAGAATGAGCTGGGCTGGTGGAGAATTCAGGAGGTGTGGCCGGTGCCCCCCTGTGCTCTCAGAAGCAGGGGTCACTGGCGAGAGGGCTGGGTGGCCGGGCGATCAACCCGAAGGCATTCCTTACCTGCCCTTGGACCCGGTGAGCCAGTGACTGGCGTAGGCTTTCAAACCTTTCAAACCACTTCTCCTGGAGCCCCGTGTTGTGTGCGTCCCTCAGCCCATGCACCCCGGAAGGCACGCCTCGCACCCAGCTGTAGAGCCCCATGTTGTGTGCACCCCCAGCCCATGCACCCCGGAAGGCACGCCTCGCACCGTGCTCCTGGTGGGGCCTGTGCCAGGGGGGCCCAGGCTCCTGGGGACAGTGGCCCAGGACTTGGGATGTTAGAAGTAAATTTTGGGTGCCGCAAAAGAAATAGCACTCGAACATAAATTTAATTTTCTCAGCAAGGCAATTTTACTTCTATAGAAGGGTGCGTCTTGCAGATGGAGCAATGGCGAGAGCACACCTGAACGAGGGAGGTGGAGGTCTCATCCTAACGCAGCCAGTCCCTGCTGCTGTGTGGTTCCCCTGTTGGCTAGGGTTGGACCGCACAGTCTAAGCTAATTCCGATTGGCTATTTTAAAGAGAGTAGCAGTACGAGCCGGAGTGGCGGGGTGAATAGTTCGACGGGAAGGATGATTACAGAACAGGTGACTCAGGATGACTAAGAACAGAGCAGGTGACAAGGATGACTAAGGTCAGAGCAGGTGACCAGGAGTGACTAAGGTGACCAGGGGTAACTAAGGACAGAGCAGGTGATAGAGGCTAGGCAGGGGTTGTTTACTGAAACTAGGGGCAAGGAGATGTAAAGTACAAGGAAGTTAAACTTTAGAATGAAGAACAAAGAATGGGGATGTAAACATACGGATACATTGCTTCTTTGGAGAGGAGCTCAGAATTCATTATACTTAACAATTTACAGGCTAAAAACCTTTGAAGAGGAATTTATTATGTTCTACAGGAGCGGTGCCGCTGGCCTGTGCCTTCTGCAGGGACAAGTAGTGGCTGTGGCCGGGAGGTGTTCGGCAGCTGTGCTTCAGCCCCGGCCCCAGCTCCAGCTCTTCGAGTTGCTGGCTTCTCTAAGGCCTGTCCTGAAGTGGCCTGGAGACTGCTGAGTTACTTCTGGAATCTGCACCGTGAAAGTGAAACCTGGACCATGATGTGAGGCTGGTGAGAGGGTGCCCTGCCGTCACCCCCAGCCTTGTAGAAAACTCATTCCTGTGGCCCTCTGGTTCTCACTCGGGACCAAATAGTGACGGTTTTTTGTTTGTTTTTGTTTTGTTTTGTTTTTTTAGACAGAGTCTCGCTCTGTCGCCCAGGCTGGAGTGCAGTGGCGTGATCTCGGCTCACTGCAAGCTCCACCTCTCGGGTTCACACCATTCTCCTGCCTCAGCCTCCCGAGTAGCTGGGACTACAGGCGCCCACCACCACAGTTGGCTAATTTTTTGTATATTTAGTGGAGATGGGGTTTCACCATGTTAGCCAGGATGGTCTCGATTTCCTGACCTCGTGATCCACCCACCTCAACCTCCCAAAGTGCTGGGATGACAGGCGTGAGCCACCGCGCCGGGCCCAATAGTGATGTTTTTACTGCTCTGGGCCTGATCGCATGCACCGTTGTCTGTGCTGTGACTTCCGTCATTGTCTGTGCTGTGACTTCCGTTGTTGTCTGTGCTGTGACTTCCGTCGTTGTCTGTGCTGTGACTTCCGTTGTTGTCTGTGTTGCGACTTCTGTGGGATATTCGTTGGAGAAGGAGCCACACAGCTGTGTGGGACCCGGCACTCCTTCATCACCATCATCCAGGGCCACGGACACCCCCTCTCACAAGTCGCTGGGATGTGAAATTAGGGAATAAATGGGAATTTTCAGTGCGATGCAGCTGGCGCTAGGATCCTCCTCAGTGTGACGTCTGAGACCTTTTCCCAGCTGGAGCCCTGTCATTCATTCGTTCATTCATCCCATGCCAGGCTGGGCGGCTGCCAGAGGCACAATCCGGAACCGCCCCTTGCTAATGGGCGGACCAGTGAAAGCAAAGCGGGCTCACTGTGCAGACCGATGATTGACAGTTCCAGGGTGTGATGGACACAGGCGGCTGCCAGGAAGGAGCCCCTTCAGAAGCAGTGGGCGGGGTGGGGTGGGGAAGGCCGTGGGGAGGAGTGACTTCCAGATGAGGCTCACAGGACTGTACCCGGAAGGAGGGGGCAGCAAGGACCCTGTGGGCAGCCAGGGGCACGGCACAGGCTGTGGCTGTAGGTGTGGGTGGTGCCCAGGCATTGACAGAGGGGAGCTCACTGGACGGGGCAGCGTGGAGGTGAGGGTCGGGTGAGGGCCCCTCGGGAGCCCCTGGCCATGTTAGTTGCACATTTCATGACTCTTTAAGGAGTTAGTGAGGCCTGGGTGTGACCTATTTCCTGTTCCAATTAAACAGGTCATTAGTCCATGTCGTGCTAAAGCAGATCACTCGCAAGGAATGGAAAACCCTTGAAATACATTTTTTAAATCAGTGAAAGTGAGAAACCGATGCCTCTGTGGGAAAACACCAGACTCCGGGGTCTGCACCCTCAGAGCGATGAGCTGCGTCTCTTAGGGGTGACCTGAGGTCCCTGCTTTGAACCAGCTTATTGAAACTGGAAGCCATTTCTCGTCTTCTGTAAGAGCCTGCAGCCCCTGTCAGATGCCAGCCATTCCCCAGGTCTTGCTGACACTGTCATTAGGATTCCTATGAGGGCCAGTGGGGAGACAGCTCAGTCTCGGCCCTGCTTCCGACCCCACCACCACCCCCAAATGCATACTGCTGGCCTTTCCTGGGTTTAATTTTATTTTGCAGTGGTAGAGGTTGTTTTGCTAAAATTATTTCAAAATCTGCCTTGTGGAAAAACGCCCACGTCAGGGTGACCATCTGTGGCAACCGAGAATTCCTTGGAGGCAGCGTCTTCACCGCCCGGCTAAGCGGATGGCACAAGCTGCCAGCCAGACCTCTGTCTGTCCCTGCCCGGAGGCCCCAGCTGCCCCTTCCTCCCGGCACCTCCCTGATCTCTGGAGTCCAGGTTTTGTTCCCAAGGTCCTACCTTTGTATCTAAATGCTGTGTCCTCTCCCCAGACGATCTCCTCCAGGCACTGGCTCTCAGGGGCCAGCTCCCCATGGGCGATGATGTCTCTGATACAGGAACTTATGGGTAACTTGCAAGTTTGCACAGAAAGTGGAGCCCGTCTGTTCCTTCTGGGGTGTGCGAGTGGGGCCTCGGGGAGCAGGTGCAGGACAGGACACAGGAGGAACAGGCACAGCTGGTGGTGTGCAGTAAACAGCAGGGGTCACACCAGGTGGTGGCCCCCGTGGGACTGTCGAGGCCGGCCCAGCCCTGAGCAGGTGGGGTCTGCAGAGGCCTCGTGGGTTGGAGGAGACTTATTCAGAGGGAGTTTTGGTCTTGCTAGAAATTGCATGAGATGAAAGATGACATTTTAATTCTATCATTGAGGCATAGTCTTTTCAACACACCCCCTGAGGTGTGAGGGAGGCTGTCCCTATATGATGCGGTCCCCGCTCCTTCAGGCTGGGGCTCCTGGCCAGTTCATCTTTCGTCCTGTGTCTGACTTTCTCTATCATTTCTAAAATGACTAAGACAATTTATTTTGTAAAAAAAAAAAAAAAAAAGGCGTTAAGATGATTCTACTTTGTAGAGGGATCCCAAGGGAGCGTCTCCTCTGGGACTGGCCCTGTCCCCCGTCTTGTTTTCCCTCTAAACGACATGTGAGTTCCCAACTCTTGATTTTAGTTCTGACAACTGGAGACTTTATTCCCATACCTTTTTAAAACTTTTTAAAAGGTTTAACTTCAAGGAGATACCATTCCTTTTGTGTATTTGGTTACTAAAGCTGTCTTGCATCTCAAATGTGATTTAAGAAATCAAGCAAAATGCACTGGCCACGTCCTCTCAGTAGGGGGAGGCCAGCGGGCATCTCCCCTCCTCGCCCCTTCTCTGGTGGTCTCACTGATGGCCCCCAGCCCTCCTTCCTTTCTTTCCCTTGAGTTTGTCCTCAGACTCCAGGGACAACCCCTGGTGCGAGACATCCTGTTGCTGATTTACTTGTTCTCTCATTTGTTTCCGTGTTTGTTCCGTTTCTTTGATTCATTCATTCATTCATTCATACTCAGCTGCGGAGACCATCAGCCAGTCTGCATTCGGCCTGTGTCTGCCACTGGCTGCAGGGCCCAGGGCAAAGGTCTTCAAGTGCCCTGGGCTTCAGTTCCCCTTCCTGGAGAACGAGGGTGGGAGAGCACCTCCCCTGGGGGTTTGCGAAGATGACATGAGCCCGTGCATCCTGGGTCTGGACCGCATCTGATACTTGGCAGGTACTTAGCAGCAGGTACTGAGTGGACACACAGTGCTCCACAGCAAAGATGTGTGGCAGAGGCGTAGTGGATGCGTGATCGAGACGCACAGTAGACACGCAAGGATACACGGCAGAGATACATGGTGGGTATGTAGTGAATACAGCGGGCGTGGTGGATTTATAACAGATACGTAGCAGATATGTGATAGGAACCAGGCATGCTAATGACAAGTCAGGAATGTCACAGAGGACTGTGTCTTCTGGGGGTCCTGGGGCCTTTTCACGAGGAAGGATTGCAGGTGGGGCTTTGGAAAAATTGTCCAATTTCCATCCCCTGTCTCCTTTCCCCGGTCACTGCTCCTACCCAGTAGCAGGTGGAGAAGGTGACTTCCATACTGGGGGCCAGGATCAGGAGCAGCCACATGCCAGAGCGGGTAGGCAGCCCCTGGTGCCTGCCTGGCCCTGCCCCGACCTCCACACCAGTTCAGCCCTGTGTCCTGCCCAGGATGGATGGGTGGGTAATTTATTGATTCATTCATTTCCAGGGTCTCGTGTGGGCTTTGTGAGGCCTAGTACACATTTTTTATTGTGTTTTGTTTTGTTTTGTTTTGTTTTGTTTTTGAGATGAAGTCTCGCTGTGCTGCCCAGGCTGGAGTGAACTGGTGCAATCTTGGCTCACTGCAAGCCCTGTCTCCCAAGTTCACACCATTCTCCTGCCTCAGCCTCCCGAGTAGCTGGGAGTACAGGCGCCCACCACCACGTCCCGCTAATTTTTTGTATTTTTAGTAGAGATGGGGTTTCACCGTGTTAGCCGGGATGGTCTCGATCTCCTGACCTCGTGATCCGCCCGCCTTGGCCTCCCAAAGTGCTAGGATTACAGGTGTGAGCCACCGTGCCCGGCCCTCGTTTTTGTTTGTTTTACTTTGTTATGAGTAATGATAGATTTCTAGAAACTTTGTGTATTTTTTTCTCCACTTTATTTCAACTTTGTAGAAAGAGATCTAAAAATGCAAGTCTCCTCCCCCCACCCCCAACTCTCCTGCGTCACGGATTGGTTCAGAACCAGGAGACACAGGGCCCAGAAACCTAGGGGCTGGAGGGGCCTTACCCTTTGGACTCTGACTGTTTTTATATTCTGGCCCCTCCCCCCGTCTGTCTCTCTCTCAAGAGACAGGGTCTTGCTCTGTTGCCCAGGCTGGAGTACAGTGGTACAATCACGGCTCACTGCAGCCGGGCTCAAGCAAGCCTCCCACCTCAGCCTCGCAACTAGCTGGGACTTCAGGCGCGCACCACCACGCTTGGTTAATTTTTTATTTTTAGTAGAGTTGGGGGCCTTGATTTGTTACCCAGGCTGGTCTCGAATGCCCCAAGTGATTCTCCCACTTCGCCCGCCCAAAGTACTGGGAGCCACCACGCTGGGCTAGACTATGGGGTTTTTGGGGGGCAAGAATTGTACTCATATCTCTGTTTCCACAGTGGGTCTTACACTGTGGACAAACAGCAGCTGATGTTCTCACCCGGCCTTGTTCTAAGAGGACTCCAGAAAGCAAGTCGTAGCCCCAGTGACTGGGAAAGGCTTCCCCGGGAGAGCGGCCGACACAGCTGCCGCAGTTGTAAGGGTTTATTTATCAAGACTGATTTATTTATCAGTTCAAGACACAGTTACACAGAGTGTGGGGTGCAGTGGCCGGTGCTAAGCAGCCGGATGGTTCATTAGCAGCCGGCACGTCCAGTGGCGCGTGTGCCTCGGGAAGGCCTGGGAGGGGGACGCAGGTGCTCCGCAGGGAAAGCTGCCCCCACCCCAGCCCAAAGAAGCCCCCCAAGCTCCATCAGTCATGCAGTCATGTACTTTTCCTCAGCACAAACCCCGCTTCCTTGAAGAGAAGCGTGAGGCTGGGCACGGTGGCGCGTGTCTGTGGGCCTAGCTATGAGGGAGGATCACTTGAGCCCAGGAGGTCGAGGCTGCAGGGCTATGATTGCAACACTGCACTCTGGCCTGGGCAACAGAGAGGAGAGAGAGGACTGTCTAGAAGGGAAAACAGGGATAGCAAAGTAGATGGAAGGAAGGGCCTCTGGGGCGGCGGGTGAGTGCTGGCCGCTCCCCTCTCCACATGCTGCTGTGGTCTCTGGGGGCTGCACCTGAGGCAGCAGTGGGAGGAGACCCGTTTAAACACCTCCTGGCCTGGACACCAGCTGTTCACTTGTAATCACCGGTCACCCTGAAGAGATGGGATGGACCCCTGCCCAAAATTTGGCTCAGGTGTCCACACAGATGACAGCACCGCACGCAGACGGGAGGGAGCTTCTCACCACATAATGAGGTTTTCTGGGGAGAGCAGGGGAGGGGGGTCTTCCAGGATGGTCCAGAAAGGTCTTGAGCGCGCCTGTAACGAGACTGTCTCGGTTTCTGTGGTGGCTCTGGGGCAAGGCGGGGTGAGCAGGGGCTGGGGCTTGCAGGGTTTGAACTTTCCCCAGGGCCCTCATCACCTCACTGGGATGTGGGCGGGAGGGGAGCGGGTCGTCTCAAACACCTCCAGCAGTCGAACATCAAAAAGGGGGTCCAACTCTTGGTTGCGATTTCGTTGGCTGAAGCCTGGACTCCTAGCCCCACGGGCTGAGGGAAGGTTCCGGCTGGTGGTTGGATAGACGCCAGTGTTTGCCCCAGAGCTGCAGGGGAAGAAGGTGGCCTGAACCTCAGGGCCTCTGTGTCCAGTTCAGGGGCCAGTACCGCAGCATCGGTCTGCGAGGGGTATGTGTTCTAGAGGAGTGAGGGGACAGACAGGGGAGCCCCAGAGGCATCCAGTGGCGCGAGTGGTGGGAAGGGCCCTAAGAGGGGAGGCTGGGAGGGGACAATCCCAGGTGGCAGGGGATGGCCGCGATGAGGCCCTGGGGTGGAGCCCAGGCAGGGAGCATCCAGGGGAAGCCAGCGTGGGTGGGGACTGGGAGGAGAGAGGGAGGCTGGGCCTGCCCTGGCGAGGGGTGGTCAGAACATCGCTCGGTGCCAGACAGGCAGGACGCAGCGGGCTGGCCTGCGGGGCTCACTGCTGCCCCCGGGGCCGAGCACGAAAGGGAGAGTTGGAGGGCGCTTCCTCGCCGGGTGTTGCGGTGTGAGCGGGGACTGGTGAGTGTGTGTTGTCTTCAGAGAGAGAAGAGCAGTTTTCAGGGTGAGTAGCCTTTATTCTTCACACCTCATTACACAGCACCCAGGCCTTTTATTCAGGAGGGCGCGGCCGGCCTCACCCCGACAGCCACCCTGGCTCGTTGACCTTGATCTGTGACAGCTCCCCTGTGAGTTCAGACTTCTCAAGGACGCTTGCATAGCCAACATTGTTGAGAACGAGTAACCCCTTATCACAGCACACGTCTGTCGTGCCATGAAGCAATTTCCCATCCCTGTGGCTTTGAAGGCATAAGTCACTGCGTCACGGCCATGCTGTTCCTTCCAAACCTGCTCGTCAGGAGACAGCTCTTGCGCTGTGTACCGGCACTGCCGCCCAGCAGGTGACCCCAGCAGCTGGTTTGTCCGTGCCCGGGGGTGAGGGCCTGCAGGGTGTTTGTAGACGCAACTCTTGAAAGGCCCTGAGGTTGGGGCTTGGTCATGAGGGTGCCCGGGGCCCATCTGGGAGTAGAAGTAAGTGCACTAGGCATTTGGCCGAGGGTCACGTTAGGCCTTATTTATTTATTTTTTGAGACAGTCTCACTCTTTTGCCCGGGCTGGAGTGCAGTGGCGTGATCTCAGCTCACTGCAACCTTCGCCTCCCGGATTCAAGCGATTCTCTTGCCTCGGCCTCCCGAGTAGCTGGGATTACAGGCACCTGCCACTATGCGCAGCTAATTTTTGTATTTTTAGTAGAGACGGGGTTTCACCATGTTGGCCAGGCCGGTCTCAAACTCCTGACCTCAAGTGGTCCACCCACCTCAGCCTCCCAAAGTGCTGGGATTACAGGCATGAGCTGCCACTCCTGGCCAGGTCTTTTTTCAAATAAATGTCTAAGCAAAATGAATTTGGGGTGAAGTAGTCACAGAGCTGTCAGGAGGAGCAGGGTGGCTGCGTGCCCCTGGGAGCTGCTGTGGGTGATGACCAGGTGATGCCGGGAAGGTCACTTTCAGACACATAGTTGTCATCGTCGGATGAGAATTATTCTCAGGTCTCGGGTGGGAGGGGCTGCCCACCAGGCCTGGATGAGGCCCCACCCCCCAACACACACATGCTGGGACCACGAGTGGCACCCCCTGAGGATGAGGGGGTTCCTGCGTTTGTGCCCTGTGTGGGAGGTGCCACCTCATTTGCATGTGGCCCTTCCGCGTCTCCTGGCCATGCCAGACAGGTCCTCAGGATGGTTGGGAAATGAGGGCCTCGCCCAGGACTTCGATGGGGCGTCCCCCCAGCCCCCTGTGGCTGATGGAGCAGCCTCACATTTCGTGGACACAAAGCCCCCTAGAGCCAGGGAAGGACAGGGCCGGACCCAGAGCCAGGGAAGGGAGGTGGAGCTCCAGCCAAGGCATCCAAACATCAAAAGGCAGAACTGAGCGGCTTGGTACTTGAAAAGTTTTTATTAGGAAAAATGCCAAACTGACAGAAGTAGAGAGAATTATATAGTGAGGCCTCGTGCACACCCTGCCTGGCTCCTGGCAACCTGCACCCCAGCCAATACCTGTGACTCTCAGCAAGACCCTGCAGTGGGCGAGGACCTCCACACGTGTCGCCAGGCCAGGCGACTCTCAGCAAGCCCCTCCAGTGGGCGAGGACCTCCACGCGTTGTCACCAGGCCGGGTGACTCTTCAGCAAGCCCCTCCAGTGGGCAAGGACCTCCGCACATGTCACCAGGCCAGGTAACACTCAGCAAGCCCCTCCGGTGGGCGAGGACCTCCACAGGTGTCACCAGGCCAGGTGACTCTTCAGCAAGCCCCTCCGGTGGGCAGGGACCTCCGCCCGTGTCACCAGGCCAGGTGACTCTTCAGCAAGCCCCTCCACGCGTGTCACCAGGCCAGGTGACTCTTCAGCAAGCCCCTCCGGTGGGCAGGGACCTCCGCCCGTGTCACCAGGCCAGGTGACTCTTCAGCAAGCCCCTCCATGCGTGTCACCAGGCCAGGTGACTCTTCAGCAAGCCCCTCCGGTGGGCGAGGACCTCCGCACGTGTCTCCAGAGGCCAAAGCAGAAGAAAACGTTAGCACAGGAGTCACTTGACTTCACCAAACGCAGCCAGGATTGCGGTTTCTCCGGCTCGGCTGTCTCAGCTGTTTAAGAGAGTTCGTGCTTTTGAGATCAAAGTTAAAAGAAGGCCTTTGCCTCGCAGGGCCTGCTCTGCCTCCCCCGTGTTTCCTCGGGGTTCTGCATCTGTGACCGGGGTGCGGAGCACTGGTGCGCAGGTCTCTGTCTCGTGATTCGTGTAACAGTGAGTGCTGCCTGCACCAACAGCCGGCTGCCTTCCGTGGCCGTGTGGGCTCCTGTGCGGAGGCCGCCCCTCTCCCTGGCCAAGCAACACTGAGACGGGATTGCGTCCTCCCTCTCCTGAGGCAGGTCCTGCTCCAGACCTGCTTTTTTCCCGCACGTCAGGTGTCCTGAGACCCCTCTGTGGATGCGTCCTCTCTCCTTCCACGGCCGCACACACTCCCGTGCCTGTTGGGCTGGGCTGACTGATGCATGTAGGGGCTCTGTCCCATCTTTTTCAACTACAGATGGAGCTGCGGTGGGAAAACGTGTGCAGATACCTCCCATTTTACTTTTGTGCTGGGGCTTTTTTGGGATCAGTTCCTAGAAGTAGGGGACTGGGTGAAAGGCTGATCACCCTCAGACACCCCTGGAGGAAACACGGGGAGGCTGAGCCCTGCGAGGTGCAGGCCGCCTTTTAACACTGACCTTGGGTTCTCAGGACTGCCGAAATCCCCTCTACCCGGGCTGTGCCTCTCCGGCCCTTCGGCAGTGTCGAGGGAGCCCCCAACACCCAGCAGTGTCCAGGGATTCCCCCCAGGGCAGTGTCGAGGGAGCCCCCAACACCCCAACAGTGTCCAGGGATTCCCCCCAGGGCAGTGTCGGGAGCCCCCAACACCCCAACAGTGTCCAGGGATTCCCCCCAGGGCAGTGTCGAGGGAGCCCCCAACACCCAGCAGTGTCCAGGGATTCCCCCCAGGGCAGTGTCGAGGGAGCCCCCAACACCCCAACAGTGTCCAGGGATTCCCCCCAGGGCAGTGTCGGGAGCCCCCAACACCCCAACAGTGTCCAGGGATTCCCCCCAGGGCAGTGTCGAGGGAGCCCCCAACACCCCAACAGTGTCCAGGGATTCCCCCCAGGGCAGTGTCGGGAGCCCCCAACACCCCAACAGTGTCCAGGGATTCCCCCCAGGGCAGTGTCGAGGGAGCCCCCAACACCCCGGCAGTGTCCAGGGATTCCCCCCAGGGCAGTGTCAAGGGAGCCCCCAACACCCAGCAGTGTCCAGGGATTCCCCCCAGGGCAGTGTCGGGAGCCCCCAACACCCCAACAGTGTCCAGGGATTCCCCCCAGGGCAGTGTCGAGGGAGCCCCCAACACCCCGGCAGTGTCCAGGGATTCCCCCCAGGGCAGTGTCAAGGGAGCCCCCAACACCCAGCAGTGTCCAGGGATTCCCCCCAGGGCAGTGTCGGGAGCCCCCAACACCCCAACAGTGTCCAGGGATTCCCCCCAGGGCAGTGTCGAGGGAGCCCCCAACACCCCAACAGTGTCCAGGGATTCCCCCCAGGGCAGTGTCGGGAGCCCCCAACACCCCAACAGTGTCCAGGGATTCCCCCCAGGGCAGTGTCGAGGGAGCCCCCAACACCCCAACAGTGTCCAGGGATTCCCCCCAGGGCAGTGTCGAGGGAGCCCCCAACACCCCAACAGTGTCCAGGGATTCCCCCCAGGGCAGTGTCGGGAGCCCCCAACACCCCAACAGTGTCCAGGGATTCCCCCCAGGGCAGTGTCGAGGGAGCCCCCAACACCCCGGCAGTGTCCAGGGATTCCCCCCAGGGCAGTGTCGAGGGAGCCCCCAACACCCCGGCAGTGTCCAGGGATTCCCTCCAGGGCAGTGTCGGGAGCCCCCCAACCCTGGCAGTGTCAAGGGAGCCCCTGGCAGTTTCAAGGGAGCCCCCCGACAGTGTCAAGGGAGCCCCCCAGCCCCGGCAGTGTCAAGGGAGCCTGCCTCCGTGGGGTGCTGCCAGCCTTAGGCCTGGGCCAGTCGGGGTGGTTGGACGCCTGTTCTGGGGGTAGAGAAGTCAGGTAGCCCAGGGCCCGCACTCTCAATAGACCTTCAGAGAAAAGGCATCGAGGTAAATGCCGCACTCGAGTCCCCGTGTGATCTCTGGGTGGGGCCATGATCCTCCTGGGCGCTGGTCCAAGCGCGTGGTGAGGCCGTCCTCTCCTGCAGAACCCCGGCCTCTTCGCCCCTGCCCGCTCACCTATTCTGTCCTGCTCACCTCCTCCAGGAAGCCTGCCTGGCCTTCTCCATGCTGATGGGCATGGCCCCTTGTCCCTGCAGCCATGCATTGACCTCCGTGGCTCCTGGAGGCCGGGCCACGTCCTCATCCCCTCTGGGTGAGTGAGAGGCACAGCCTGGGTGCGTGGGGCCGTGGCGGCTCCGAGTCGCCACCGCTGTGTCCTCTCATGAGTGGGTGCCGTCCGGGTCTGTCCTGGGCTGGCTGCAAGGAGGAGGTTGGCCTCGTGCGGCCATGTGCGTGACAGTGGAGACATCGCCAGCCTCCTGCTTGCACAGCTGACGGCAGCCCCTCTCTCTCCAGCCATGTCCCCAGGACTCTTGAGTAGTTGGCCTGGTGGCCGCGGGAGAAGCAGGCCCCGAGTCCCCAGGGCTGTGAGCGAGGCTGTCTGATGTGCCCCCTGGTCACCACCCCCTGCCTGTCCGTCTTGCCTGGGCAGATGGAGGTGGATGAACTTTCTGCGGCCGCTGTAACGGTGGCCGCCACTGGGGGGCTTAAAGCAACACGCATTTGTTAGCTCAGCGGTCTGGAGGGTGCGAGTCCAGATGGAGCTCACTGGGCCAAATTTAGTCAAGGCACCAGCTGGGCGGGTTCTTTCTGGGGGCTCCAGGGAGACCCCGTTTCCCGCCTTCTCCGGCATCTGAAGCCGCCTGCCCCTTGGTGCAGCCCTGAGTCACCCCAGCCTCTGCCTCCGTCTCACGTCACCGCCTCTGATAGAGCCGCCCCCCCATCCCTCTTGTGAGGACCCCGCAATGACGTGGGCCCACCCAGATCATCCAGGAACATCTCCCCATCCCCACGTCCTTCACTTCATCGTCTGCAAAGTCCCGTATGCCACGGAAGGTGACACAGTCTTGGGTCCCGGGACTTGCATGTGGGGCTGTCTGGGTTTTGCACAGCTGACCATGGGTGCTTCCGGATGCTTGGCAGTGGAGGTTTCTGTCCTCTGCTGGAAGGATTCCTGGAGTGAGGGCAGCAGAGGGCACCCAGATGGAGGCACTGCCGGACGCGCAGGGGCGATGGTCGGGGGGCGCCTGGGAGCCACCTTCCCTTGTCTCTGGGGGGTGACCCTTGACCTTGGTGGCCTCAGTTTTCTCATCTGTAAAGTGGTGCACACGATACCTGCTCCGTCTCCTCACTGAATTGTTCTGAGATCAGGTGTGGTCGTGAATATTAAAACATGCGGATTGCAACCCTAGACAGAGCTCCATTGGACGGTTGAGCAGATGCAGCCAGGTGTGGGTCCGGCTGTGGGCGGAGGGGGTCACACGGGGCCGAGTAGCTACAGCAAGAGTCCATAGGACACGGAGAGTCCCGGCCGTGGTGAGGACACGGGGTTGCGGCAGCTCACGCCCACTGCAGTGTCCGGAAGGCGGTGGTAGGTCCACCCCATTTACAGGGTCGGGCTCTCATTCTCCCCATTTTACAGCCCAGCCTGCGGAGGCAGGTGAGGTCCAGGCCATGGGCCTGTGGGCCGTGCCACGTCGCTCAGATTTTGTGGTGTCGGTGGTGGGAGCCGCCGGGGAAAGCCGTCATCCCGGAGCCGGGCGAGAGAGGGCCAGGGCAGTGGGGTGGACTCCAGAAATGTCCAGTAGCAGAATTGCCAGACCTGGCCATTGGCTGGGGTGTTGAGGGAGACGTCTCCAGGGATGTCCAGTGTCTCCCAGTCTGGGCAAGTGGAGGAGCCGGCCAGCATGGGCCATTTCATCGGGGCCCTCCCTGGGGGCAGCCAAGGACCTAAAACCAATGGGTCCCAACCAAGAGGATCCCAGAGGCGAGAAACAGAACGGCCAGGGCTGAATCCGGGGCCCTCCCTGGGGGCAGCCAAGGACCTAAAACCAATAGGTCCCAACCAAGAGGATCCCAGAGGCAAGAAACAGAACGGCCAGGGCTGAATCCGGGGCCCTCCCTGGGGGCAGCCAAGGACCTAAAACCAATGGGGTCCCAACAAAGAGGATCCCAGAGGTGAGAAACAGAACGGCCAGGGCTGAATCCGGCTCCAGCGGGGGCCCCGGGCGTGATCAGAGCAGGCAGGACCTTTCTTCTCCTCTGCAGCTCCGGCACTGGCTTCCTCCGTTCAGGCTTCATCCCCGATCAGGGGGCTCCTGGTCCCGTGGCAGCCCCGTGGCTCCTGGGTCGCAGCTTCATGGGGGAAACAGAGACTCTTCTGGTACCAGGGTCCCCCGAGTCCACTGGGCCCGAAGGGGGAAACAGAGACTCCTCTGGTACCAGGGTCCCCTGAGTCTCCGGAGTCCCCCGAGTCCATTGAGTCCACTGGGCCCGAAGGGGGAAAGAGACTCCTCTGGTACGAAGGTCCCCCGAGTCCCTGGAGTCCCCTGAGTCCACTGGGCCCTCGACACCCTTGGGTCAGTTGTCCACCCTCACACCATCGCTGGCCCAGGGAATGGGGGTTTGGATCGGCCTTGGTGACTGTGGGCCTCTGCCTGAAACCCTGTGAGTGTGGGTGGGGTGGGCTGGGTCCTGAGGGAGCTGGGAGCAGCGGAGTGAACGGGGCTGGGGTGGGGCTGGTGACAGTGGAGTCCCTGTGGGGGGCAGGGCTGGTGGACAGTAGAGTCCCTGTAGGGGCTGGTGACAGTGGACTCTGTGGGGCCAGGGTGGGGCTGGTGGATGGTGTAGTCCCTGAGAGACCGAGCCGGAAGGTGAGGGACTGGAAGCTTGCACACGTCCCTGCGGCCTTCCCCTCGGGTGCGAGGCCTGCCATCCTGAGCTCCCCCACCCTACCCCGTGCCCGCCCTGAGGGCGGGACCCAGGCCAGTTCACACAGCATGGCGAGGTCAGGGCTCAGGGTGGAAGGCAGGAGGAAAGTTGGGCCTGCTGCACCCGTGGGTGTTGCGGCAGGGAAGGCGAGGAGGAGCCGAGGTGGGTGCTGGGAGCTGTGGGGCTGGCTGTGCGTGTTGGGCCTAACTTGGGCTGAGCTGAGGTTACCTAGCCCTCAGGAGGGTGCTGTGGGAAAAGAAGAGGCAGAGAAGGTGTCTTTGGACCACTTAGGGGACGGGGAGGGAACCCCACGGCAACTGTGAAGGTCTGGGGCACAGCCAGGGAGGGTCCCAGGTTGACAGGGACAGGCCGGGGGAGGGGGTGCAACATGGAGGCCTGGGGCTGACCCTCCGAGAAGTGATGGGCAGGATGAGGGGGCCAGAGGGATCACGCAACAAGGGGTGCACCTTGGCGGTCTGGGTGTCGCCGGAGAAGCTGGTTGTCCGGACTCAAGAGACGGACAGGGAGGGGCTGGGGTTAGGGAAGCGTGTGTGGCAGGGGGAGGAAGGGAGCCTGGGCCTCTTTCCTGACGGGGGGGACACTGGTTGCCGGGTCACCTGGCATTGGGAGCTGTCCCCTGCCTACTGCACCCCGCCTGCCATTGTTGGAGTTCTTCGGTCTGGGCTGGTCTGGATGAGTAACTGGCGGGGCTGCTGCCGGCCTGGACTCAGGACCCTCACCCTCCAGCCCGCACCCTCGACTCCCCGCCAGCCAGACCCTCTGTCCTGGTGTGGACAGCACCCACATCCTGGCTCCACCCTTGTTTCTTGCCCTTTGACCTACAGCCTCAGGACGTGCAGGAGGGAGGTACGTAGGCACTTGTGGGTCCGGCCTCCTGACCGACCGTCCATCCACCACCAGGCTTCTGGATGTTCACCCATGTGGGAGAGACGGGTGTCGGGGAAGGGACCACGGGGAAGGGCAGTGCCGTGTGCCAGCCTCCCAGTTGGCGCCTTCCTTTCACCTTAGTCGTCTTCGAGGCGATGTTTCCTCGGGACAAGTCATTTTCATGAATCTGCTGTAAAACGTCTCCCAAAGTCCAAGTGTTTCCCAAACTGAGTGAAAATCGCTGCAGAATGTGGTTTCCAGCAGAGCTTTTCCCCTCTCCTTCCTCCACCTCTGCCTGGGTTACAGGGTGCGGGTTCCAGGAGTCTGCCTAGAAGGCAAAAAACAGGCTTTGCTTAGAATCCCCTAAATTGCTCATAAAACACAGTGTTTGAGGTTTATGTGTAGACAGGATCCTTATGTGG
This sequence comes from Pan troglodytes, assembly GCF_028858775.2. Classification (NCBI taxonomy): domain Eukaryota; kingdom Metazoa; phylum Chordata; class Mammalia; order Primates; family Hominidae; genus Pan; species Pan troglodytes. The sequence goes on along the minus strand of NC_072398.2, from coordinate 229,891,782 downwards.
GTTAAGCTGAGGCCCCTGCCCCAGTGACACAGAGGCCTCAAACGGCACAGCGCACCTTCTGTCCGAAGCAGCCGGCGAGGCGGCCCGCGAACCTCTGACGTGCTCCATTGCAATGAGGATGAACGAGCCTCAGGCGGAGGGTCAGCCTGGAACCCCTGCCCCATGAACACCAGCCAGCTTCATGCTGAGGCCCCCTCAGTCCAACCCAGAGCCCCATGCTGAGGTCCCGGCATGGGGGACTGTGGGGTGCAGCCGCCGCTTGGAGTGGAGGTGAATGGGACCCCCACACGTTTCCTCCTCCTTCTCTGGATGCCTGTAATCATCACAGTACTCAAAAAAGGAAGAAGAGAAAGGTCCTTGAAACTTGCTGGAGTTGCAGTTCTGTTTTTTTTGTTTGTTTGGTTGGTTGGTTGTTTTTTTTTTTTTTTTTTGAGACAGAGTCTTGCTGTTGTCACCCAGGCTGGAGTGCAGTGGCGTGATCTCGGCTCACTGTAACCTCCACCTCCTGGGTTCAAGGGATTTTCCTGCCTCAGCCTCCCAAATAGCTGGAACTACAGGAGCTCGCCACCATGTCTGACTATTTTTTTTGTATATTTGGTAGAGGCGGGGTTTCACCGTGTTGGCCAGGCTGGTCTCGAACTCCTGACCTCAGGTGATCCGCCTGCCTTGGCCTCCCAAAGTGCTGGGATTACAGGCTTGAGCCACCGCGCCCGGCCCCATTTTCTTTACGTTTGTGACTTTACAGTCATCAGCTGAAGGAAAGACAGTGGCTTGGCTAGGGCCTGCCCACTGCTGGCCAAGGCTGGCCGGGTCACCCAGGTGCCTGCCCCTCCTGCTCTGGAGCCGGGCACTGCCTGAGGGCCTGCAGCACCAGTCAGGGCCCCGGGGGATCCCTCCAGGGTCTCAGTTCTGACTAGCGAGTACCTCGATTCATGAGTATGTTTTTTAATGTAAGGTTTTAACGTAAGGTTTAAAAAGGCAGCCGCCCCGTTTCCTCCCCACTGGTCCCGCCTTCAGCAGTGATTTGTGGTGACTGTGACGTTCTCTTCGGTGGGCTGCCTGTGGATCGCCAAGTATGTGCTCCTGCTGCTTCTACCTGATGTCTCCCCATCTTGGGCTTTGAGTCTACCTGATGTCTCCCCATCTTGGGCTTTGAGGGGGGCTCATCCGGGGCATTCATATTCTCTGCCCGAGTTCGCTCCTGACCCAGGGCAGGTGGAAGCCAGCAGGTGAGGACCAGGGTGTCAGCCAGAAGCTCGGAAGTGGCACGGAGGCAGCATCCGATAGCCCCTTTGTCAGAGGCGACCAGGGCCTTGAGGGAGCTGGGATGGACTTCTCTTATCCTGACATCCTGGAAGGGGGTGTAGCCTGCCGGTCTGTGTCCCAGTTGAGTTGGCAACATTTTTTGTCTTCATGATGCATGAAGTAGTGGTATCTCTGAGAGCCAATGGCAGCCTAGCTGCCGTGGAGAATGCTGGGGGGTGGGTGAGAGTTGGGGCACAGAGGACTCATGGGGCAGAGGCTGTGGTCCGGTCCTTGTGGGGGTGACTCCAGGGATGGCAGGTGGGTGGTGTGGCCAAGGAGGAGGGAGGTCAAGGCACTGGTGTTGGGGCAGGGAGAAGGGACCACAGTGCCCATGCGTTTGAGGGAGGGGAGATGATGGTGTGGGAGTGTAGAGAGGGCTGGGGCCCAGCCCACAGCATCCATGCCCTGGGGATTGGGTGCCACCGGTCAAGGGCTCCACGGGGCTGGCTCTGGGGGAGGGAGAGCGGGCGCCATGTTGTGTGTGTGGTGCGTGTGGCGTGTGGGTGAGGGTATGGCCGGGTGCGTTTGTGGAAGTGTTCGGAATGCTCAGGAGATAAAAACAGCGGAGGGCTGCGCCCCCCCACCCTCCCACCGCAGCTTTTCTCCAGGAGGACGTGGAAGGAGGGACCCCGGATGCAGGGCAGGTTCGTCTTGTGTGTTGAGAACGTGCTCTCCAGGGATCTGTGTTAATACAGGTAGCCCAAGCACAGCGTCCAATGAGGGAAGGAACATTTGAAACAGAAGAGATGACTTATTTTGTTGGACAAAAAAGGAATATGGTGGACATTAATTCTTTCTTAGAAGAGGTTTTATTTGAAACAAGTCACAAAAATAATCAAACAGCAGGTGGACTTTGGAGTTCAGCTCACGAAAGTTAAGCTTACAGAGCAAATAAAATAAGCTGAAGAAAAAGATAAGATGACTGGGTGCAGTGGCTCACGCCTGTAATCCCAGCACTTTCGGAGGCCGAGGTGGGTAGATCACGAGGTCAGGAGTTTGAGACCATCCTGGCTAACACGGTGAAATCCAGTCTCTACTAAAAATACAAAAATTAGCCGAGTGTGGTGGTGGACACCTGTAGTCCCAGCTGCTCGGGAGGCTGAGGCAGGAGAATCGCTTGAACCCGGGAGGTGGAGGTGGCAGTGAGCCGAGATTGTGCCACTGCACTCCAGCCTGGTGACAGAGCGAGACTCCATCTCAAAAGAAAAAGAAAAAGAAAAAGCTAAGATGCAGCAGGTGGAGCCGCCTGCCGTTGGGTTTCAGCTTTTCTTTATGGAAAGAATGTTACGGCCTGGGTGCCTCCATTCTCTGATTTCTTTTTCTTTCTTGACTTTTTAAAATTGAAACAAAACTCCCTAAAACATGAAATCTGAAGCGTTCAACTCCACGAGTTTTTACAAAGCAAACTGCACCGCGTCACATAGCTGATCCGTGTGTAGCTTGTCCTCTGGACGCGGGGCCACCCCCACACCCCAAGGTGACCCCAGGCGTAACCTACCCGTCCCCGGCCTTGGTGCCTGCAGAAGTTTTGCTTGTTTCGAGCTTTTGTCTTGGGATCCGGGGCCATCCACCCTGGGTGTGGCCGCTCAGTCGGGCCCCTGTGTGGGGCTTTCCCGTGGTGTGGGGTGCAGTTCTGCCGTGTCCGTCCCCACTGCGGGGCTGCTCTGCTGGCTGAATTCTCCACGTCTTATGTATCCACCCTCATCTTGCGAGGCACCGGAGTCCCGGCTTTTGGCCACAGATATCCGAGCGCCTTCTGTTGCCCGTGGCGCATCCTTCATGTGGGCACACCCAGGAGTGGAGTTTCCGGGAAACAGACGTTTCCCTCGCGTGGCCGCACCGGGTCGCACTCTGCACTGTGTTTCTGCCTCCAGTTATGTGGGGTTTTCTGCACCCACAGCCACTGTGGCGCCAGCTGGGTGTCCTGTGTTTCCATTCAGCTCTGACATCAATTACCTGACGTTAGTGCAGACCCTGCAGATGAAGGGCTCATTCCCACAAGCCTGCCCCTACTTGAGAGCCAGCTGCAAGTGCCAGGTGACAACCTGGATTCTGACCAACTGGCTGTGAATCGGGGGTGTCCGTGACCCCTTCCTGAGGCTCGGGTGGGCTAGAATAGCTCCCGGAACTCAGGAAAACACTTTGCTTAGTGTACCCGTTTATTAGAAAGGACAGCCACACGGAGGAGCTGCACGGGCGGCTGAGGTATGGGGGGTGCAGAGCTTCCGTGCCCTCTCCAGGCACGCCACCCTCCAGCACCTTGGTATATTCACCAACTCAGACACTCTCCAGACCATGTCATTGAGGGCTTTTTGTGGAGGCTTCGTGACAGGCACGGTTGATTCAACAGCCAGCCACTGCTGATTACCTCAGTCTCTCCTGTCTCCTCTCTGGACCGTGGGCTGTGGGACGGAAAGTTCCAACCCGCTAGGCATTCCTTGGTCCTGCTGAAGACCAGCCGCATCCTGGAGCTGTCGGGGCTCCCGGCTCCCCGTCATCTCATTAGCATGCAAAAAGACACTCTTACCACACTCCAGGATTCCTAGGGTCAGAGGGGCTGCGCGCCGGGAAACTGAGACAAAGGCTGAATCTGTGTTGATGGCACAGTCACTCTGGGTCGTGTGGGAATTCCCGATGCACCTCCTTCCAGCACATGGACTGTCAGAGCCCTGCGTTGTCGCCAGCACAGCAGATCTGAAAGGCACTAGGCTGTGGCCTCCCGACGGCTGAGGTGAGCTGCTTCTCCGAGGCTCCCGGGTTATTGGGGACCTTCCTTTTAAAGGTGCCTGTTCCAGTCTTTTGCCCCATTTCAAAATTGGGCTGTCGAAGAACAATGTCATTGGGGGGTCCGTCTTTTTTGTTGGTTCCTGGGGGCTGTGTGTGTTTTAGAGACAAGTGCTTTGATTTTTTGTGTTGCAAACAGCTTCTGTCACTCCACGGCTCGCCTTCCACTCCATGGATGGTGTCTTCTGATGAACAGAAAGTAAAAGCTTACTTTATAATTAGGGCTTTTGCGTCCTGGCTGTGTGTGGGGCCTCTTTCTGGACTGATCTGTCCCCTTTGTTTTTTGCCCCCATGTCGTACTGTTCTGATTTCTTCTGCTTTATAATCACCATTGGTAACTTGTGTTATGAGTCTCCGATTTGGGGTTTTTAGTTTTCAAGGTATCTTGGTTGTTGGCTTTTTACATTTCCATACACATGGGCTTGTTAATAAGCCATTTACAGTTGGCTTATTTGTTTTCAAAAGCTCCATAAGACATTTGGATTGCATTTGGATTTATTGATCAGTATGGGAGATTAGCATCTTTACAATACTGAGGTTTCCAATCCGTGAACATATCTTTAGGCCTTTGATTGGGGTTTTTTTGGCAGGGGAGTTGCGGGGGGCGGACAGGACCTCACTCTTGCCCAGGCTGGAGTGCAGTGGCGTGATCATGGCTCACTGCAGCCTTGACCTCCTGGGCTCAAGCAATCCTCCCACCTCAGCCTCCCAAGTAGCTGGGACTACAGGTGTGCACCACCATGCCCAGCTATTTTGGCATTTTTTTGTAGAGACAGGGTCTCCCTATGTTGCCCAGGCTGGTCTTGAACTCCTGGGCTTAAGTGGTCCTTCTGCCTCAGCCTCCTAAGGTGCTGGGATTACAGGTGCAAGCCACTGCACCCGGCCTTAAATTCTTTCAATAATATTTTGTAGTCTTGTGTGTAGCGGTCATCCACATTTTTTGTTCAAATGATTCCCTGGTATTTCAGTGCTTATGCTGTTTTAAGCCATATTACTTTTACGGTTTTTTTTTAAATCTTTTTGTTTATAGCAATGTGTAAAGAAGTGTGATTAACTCATTTGTCTTGGCCCCTCCTGGTCCCCGTAGTTTGTCTGTGGTTGCTCCGGAATCTCTCTGTGCGCTGCCATTTTGTCAGTGACCGGCTGTTTGTTTCTACCTTTCCTTCAGCTGTTGCCTCGTTACCCTGGCACTGTTGATCCTTCCAAAACAGTATGGGACAGAAGTGGTGACAGCCACATCCTCTCGTGCCTGATTTCAGGGAAAAGCTTTAAGAATTCCACCATTAAGGGTGCTGTTTGCGGAAATACTGTTTTTCCTTTGTAAATCCCCACCAACAAATTAAAGAGGTTCTATTTTATTCCTAGTTGAAGTTGTTAATATGAACGGTGTTGAATTTTTTCAGATGCTTTTTTTCCTTCATCTATTGATGTGACAGAACTTTTCTCCTTTATTCTGTTCATACGATGAATTCTATGGATTGGCTCTTAATGGTAGACCGATGGCATTCCTGTAGTGCGCCTCGTTTGGTTGTGATGCGTTCGCCTTTTTATATTTTGCTTGATTCAGTTTGCTATTATTTTGTTTGTTGTTTTTGCAACTGTATTTATGAGAGAGATTAGCCTATTATTTCCTTTTTTTTTTGGAGTCTCACTCTGTCACCCAGGCTGGAGTGGAGTTCAGTGGCCCGATCTGGGCTCACTGCAACCTCTGCCTCCCTGGTTCAAGCGATTCTCCTGCCTGAGCCTCCTGAGTAGTTGGGATTACAGATGTGTGCCACCACGCCTGATTAATTTTTGTATTTTTAGTAGAGACAGGGTTTCACCATGTTGGCCAAGCTGGTCTTGAACCCCTGACCTTAGGTGATCCGCCCGCCTTGGCCTCCCAAAGTGCTGGGATTACAGGTGTGAGCCACCATGCCTGGCCATATCTTCCTTTTGATTGATGCTTTTATCATCATGAAATGTTTTTGTTTTGTTTTTTTTGAGACGGAGTGTCGCTGTGTCCCCCAGGCTGGAGTGCAGTGGCACCATCTCCACTCACTGCAAGCTCTGCCTCCTGGGTTCACGCCATTCTCCTGCCTCAGCCTCCTGAGTAGCTGGGACTACAGGCGCCTGCCACCACGCCTAGCTAATTTTTTGTATTTTTAGTAGAGACGAGGTTTCACCGTGTTAGCCAGGATGGTCTCGATCTCCTGATCTCCTGATCCGCCTACTTCGGCCTCCCAAAGTGCTGGGATTACAGGCGTGAGCCACTGTGCCTGGCCTAATTATTCTTCTTTCCTTATTGTTAGTTTGTGCTATTATTTTATCAGTCTTTGTGCTGTTATTATCATGCCTGTAAATTCTACGTGTATTTCAGACCCACAAACCAAGTGTTGTCTTAGACAGTGGTTCTTCAGATTTACCCCCAGGTTACCCTTCTAGTCTTCCTGCAGGATGGCGCTTACATGGAGACCATCTTCCTTCTGCCTGAAGTAGTCCCTTTAGTATTCCTTTCAGCACAGACTTGTAATTAATTCTTTTTATTTCTTTTCTTTTCTTTTTTTTTTTTTTTTTTGAGATGGATTTTCACTCTTGTTGCCCAGGCTGGAGTGCAGTGGCGTGATTTTGGCTCACTGCAACCTCCACCTCCCGGGTTCAAGCAATTCTCCTGGCTCAGCCTCCTGAGTAGCTGGGATTGCAGGTGTGTGCCACCACACCCAGTTGTTTTTTGTTTGTGTGGGAAATGTCTTTGGCATTCTTTCTGGAGGGTGTTCTCCACTCTGTGTGGAGTTCTAGGCAGGTAGGGGTTTCCCCCAACAGGTTTTTGTGTTGGCTTGGGGTGTTTGTCATTTCTGTGGTGAGGGCGCCTTCCAGCCTCACTGCCACCCCTGGAAGGCAACATCTCTTTTCTCTGACTCCTGTTAAAAGTGTCTTCATCACAACAGCAGCCTTGTGAAGGACAGAGGAATTGAGAATTTCTCCTAATTGAGATTGGTAGAGCTTCTTGAATCAGGGACATGATAGCTTTTGTCTCTTTTGGAAAATATCAGCCCTTGACTTTTCGTTTGTTTGTTTTTTTTTTGTTTTTTTGTTTTTTTTTTTTTTGAGATGGAGTCTTGCTCTTGTTGCCCAGGCTGGAGTGCAATGGCGCGATCTCGACTCACTGCAATCTCCACCTCCCCGGTTCAAGTGATTCTCCTGCCTCAGCGTCCCGAGTAGCTGGGATTACAGGCACTTGCCACCATGACCGGCTAATTTTTTTTGAATTTATAGGAGAGACAGGGTTTCACCATGTTGACCAGGCTGGTCTGGAACTCCTGATCATACATCCACCTTGGCCTCCCAAAGTGCTGGGATTACAGGTGTGAGCCACCGTGCCCGGCCAGCCCTTGGCTTTTCAAATAGCATCCTGTTCTCTCTCCCCTGGGACCCCCACACTTCACACCAGTGTGTCTAATGTACTCTTTTTTCTGGGTTTCTTCTGTGTTGGTTTTTTCCCGCTTTGTGCTTCAACGTGGATTTTTTTCTACTGTTATCTCTTATTTCACCCAATCTACTCTTAAATCTACCCTTTAAATTATTAATTTCAGTCACTTCATTTTTTACTTTTAGAATTTCCATTTGATTCTTTTTTTTTTTTTATTGCCCAGGATGGCAATGGCACGCTCTCGGCTCACTGCAACCTCCGCCTCCCAGGTTCAAGCAATATTCCTGCCTCAGCCTCCCAAGCAGCTGGGATTACAGGGTCACACTACCACGCCCCACTAATTTTTATGTTTTTATTAGAGACGGGGTTTTGCCACGTTGGCCAGGCTGGTCTCGAACTCCTGACCTTGGGTGATCCGCTTGCCTCAGCCTCCCAAAGTGTTGGGATTACAGGCGTGAGCCACTGCGCCTGGCATCTCTTCTGGGGTGGGAATGTCTATTCTGTGTCCTTCTCACGTGCAACATACCGTCATTACATCCCAATGGCCCCAGAACACTTAACTCCTCCCAGTGTGGCGGGGGCAGTCTTGTCTGAACAAGGCATGGGGGAGCCTGGAGGCCCATTCCTCCTGAGGCCAAGTTCCTCCCTGGCTGTGGGCCAGCATAAGCGAACAAGGCGTGTACTTCCGGAATGCTATGGACTGAGTGTGTGTCTCCGCAGAATCCATATGTTGAAGCCCTAACCCTCCAGTGTGATGGTGTTTGGAGACGAAGCCTTTGACAGGTAGTTAGAGTCATGGTGGTAGTTAGTTAGAGTCATGGCGGTAGTTAGGGTCATGGTGGTAGTTAGGATCATGGTGGTACTTAAGGTCATGGTGGTAGTTAGGGTTATGGTAGTTAGGGTCATGGCAGTAGTTAGGGTTATAGCAGTAGTTAGGGCCATGGCTGTAGTTAGGGTCATGGTGGTAGTTAAGGTCACAGCAGTAATTAGGGTCATGGTGGTAGTTAGGGTCACAGTGGTAGTTAGGGTCATGGTGGTAGTTAGGGTCATGGTGGTAGTTAGGGTCACAGTGGTAGTTAGGGTCATGGTGGTAGTTAGGGTCACGGCTGTAGTTAGGGTCATGGTGGTAGTTAGGGTCACAGTGGTAGTTAGGGTCATGGTGGTAGTTAGGGTCACAGTGGTAGTTAGGGTCATGGTGGTAGTTAGTGTCATGGTGGTAGTTAGGGTCACGGCTGTAGTTAGGGTCATGGTGGTAGTTAGGGTCACGGTGGTAGTTAGGGTCATGGTGGTAGTTATGGTCACGGTGGTAGGGTCATGGTGGTAGTTAGGGTCATGGCTGTAGTTAGGGTCATGGGTGGTACTTAGGGTCATGGCTGTAGTGAGTAGGGTCATGGTGGTAGTTAGGGTCATGGTGGTAGTTAGGGTCATGGTGGTAGTTAGGGTCACGGCTGTAGTTAGGGCCATGGCTGTAGTTAGGGTCATGGTGGTAGTTAGGGTCACAGCGGTAGTTAGGGTCATGGTGGTAGTTAGTTAGGGTCATGGTGGTAGTTAGGGTCACGGCTGTAGTTAGGGCCATGGCTGTAGTTAGGGTCATGGTGGTAGTTAGGGTCACAGCGGTAGTTAGGGTCATGGTGGTAGTTAGTTAGGGTCATGGTGGTAGTTAGGGTCATGGCTGTAGTTAGGTCACGGTGGTAGGGTCATGGTGGTAGTTAGGGTCATGGCTGTAGTTAGGGTCATGGGTGGTACTTAGGGTCACGGCTGTAGTGAGTAGGGTCATGGTGGTAGGGTCACGGTGGTAGTTAGGGTCATGGTGGTAGTTAGGGTCACGGTGGTAGTTAGGGTCATGGTGGTAGTTAGGGTCATGGGTGGTACTTAGGGTCATGGCTGTAGTGAGTAGGGTCATGGTGGTAGTTAGGGTCACGGTGGTAGTTAGGGTCATGATGGTAGTTAGGGTCACGGCTGTAGTTAGGGTCATGGTGGTAGGGTCACAGTGATAGGGTTATGGTCGTAGTTAGGGTTATGGTGGCAGGGTCACGGCTGTAGTTAGGGTCATGGTGGTAGTTAGAGTCACAGTGACAGGGTTATGGTGGTAGGGTCACAGCAATAGGGTCATGATGGTAGTTAGGGTCACAGTGGTAGTTAGGGTCATGGTGGTAGTTACTTAGGGTCATGGTGGTAGGGTCACAGCTGTAGTTAGGGTCATGGTGGTAGTTAGGGTCATGGTGGTAGTTAGGGTCATGGTGGTAGTGAGGGTCATGGTGGTAGTTACTTAGGGTCATGGTGGTAGTTAGGGTCATGGCTGTAGTTAGGGTCATGGTGGTAGTTAGGGTCATGGTGGTAGGGTCATGGTGGTAGTTAGTTAGGGTCATGGTGGTAGTTAGGGTCATGGTGGTAGTTAGTGTCATGGTGGTAGTTAGGGTCACGGCTGTAGTTAGGGTCACGGTGGTAGTTAGGGTCACGGTGGTAGTTAGGGTCACGGTGGTAGTTAGGGTCATGGTGGTAGGGTCATGGTGGTAGTGAGGGTCATGGTGGTCGTTAGGGTCATGGTGGTAGTTAGGGTCATGGTGTTAGTTACTTAGGGTCATGGCGGTCGTTAGGGTCATGGTAGTTAGGGTCATGGTGTTAGTTACTTAGGGTCATGGTGGGAGTTAGGGTCATGGTGGTAGTTAGGGTCATGGTGGTAGTTAGGGTCACGGCTGTAGTTAGGGTCATGGTAGTTAGGGTCGTGGTGGTAGTTACTTAAGGTCATGGTGGTAGGTAGGGTCATGGCTGTAGTTAGGGTCATGGTGGTAGGGTCACAGCGGTAGTTAATTAGGGTTATGGTGGTAGGGTCACGGCGGTAGTTAGGGTCATGGTGGTAGTTAGGGTCACAGTGGTAGGGTCATGGTGGTAGGGTCATGGCTGTAGTTGGTTAGGGTCATGGTGGTAGGGTCACAGCAGTAGTTAGGGTCATGGTGGTAGTTAGGGTCATGGCTGTAGTTAGGGTCATGGTGGTAGTTAGGGTCATGGCTGTAGTTAGGGTCATGGTGGTAGTTAGGGTCATGGTGGTAGTTAGGGTCATGGTGGTAGTTAGGGTCACAGCTATAGTTAGGGTCATGGTGGGAGTTACGGTCACGGCTGTAGTTAGGGTCATGGTGGTAGTGAGGGTCATGGCGGTCGTTAGGGTCATGGTGGTAGTTAGGGTCATGGTGTTAGTTACTTAGGGTCATGGTGGGAGTTAGGGTCATGGTGGTAGTTACTTAGGGTCATGGTGGTAGGGTCACGGCTGTAGTTAGGGTCATGGTAGTTAGGGTCATGGTGGTAGTTACTTAAGGTCATGGTGGCAGGTAGGGTCATGGCTCTAGTTAGGGTCATGGTGGTAGGGTCATAGTGGTAGTTAGGGTCATGGTGGTAGGGTCATGGTGGTAGTTAGGGTCATGGTGGTAGTTAGGGTCATGGTGGTAGTTAGGGTCACAGCTATAGTTAGTTAGGGTCATGGTGGGAGTTACAGTCACGGCTGTAGTTAGGGTCATGGTGGTAGTGAGGGTCATGGTGGTCGTTAGGGTCATGGTGGTAGTTAGGGTCATGGTGTTAGTTACTTAGGGTCATGGCGGTCGTTAGGGTCATGGTGGTAGTTAGGGTCATGGTGTTAGTTACTTAGGGTCATGGTGAGAGTTAGGGTCATGGTGGTAGTTACTTAGGGTCATGGTGGTAGTTAGGGTCACGGCTGTAGTTAGGGTCATGGTAGTTAGGGTCATCGTGGTAGTTACTTAAGGTCATGGTGGTAGGTAGGGTCATGGCTGTAGTTAGGGTCATGGTGGTAGGGTCACAGCGGTAGTTAGGGTTATGGTGGTAGTTAGGGTCACGGCGATAGGGTCATGGTGGTAGTTAGGGTCATGGTGGTAGTTAGGGTCACAGCTATAGTTAGGGTCATGGTGGGAGTTACGGTCACGGCTGTAGTTAGGGTCATGGTGGTAGTGAGGGTCATGGTGGTCGTTAGGGTCATGGTGGTAGTTAGGGTCATGATGTTAGTTACTTAGGGTCATGGCGGTCGTTAGGGTCATGGTGGTAGTTAGCGTCATGGAGTTAGTTACTTAGGGTCATGGTGGGAGTTAGGGTCATGGTGGTAGTTACAGGGTCATGGTGGGAGTTACGGTCACAGCTGTAGTTAGGGTCATGGTGGTAGTTAGGGTCATGGTGGTAGTTACTTAGGGTCATGGTGGTAGTTAGGGTCACGGTGATAGTTAGCGTCATGGTGGGAGTTACGGTCACGGCTGTAGTTAGGGTCATGGTGGTAGGGTCATGGTGGTAGGGTCACAGTGGTAGTTAGGGTCATGGTGGTAGTTAGGGTCATGGTGGTAGGGTCATGGTGGTAGTTAGGGTCATGGTGGTGGTTAGGGTCACGGTGGTAGAGTCACGGTGGTGGTTAGGGTCACGGCGATAGCGTCATGGTGGTAGTTAGGGTCACAGAGATAGCGTCATGGTGGTAGTTAGGGTCACGGTGGTAATTAGGGTCACGGTGGTGGTTAGGGTCACGGTGGTAGGATCATGGTGGTAGGGTCATGGTGGTAGTTAGGGTCACGGTGGTGGTCAGGGTCACGGTGGTAGTTAGGGTCATGGTGGTGGTTAGGGTCACGGCGATAGCGTCATGGTAGTTAGGGTCACGGCGATAGCGTAATGGTGGTAGTTAGGGTCATGGTGGTAATTAGGGTCACGGTGGTGGTTAGGGTCACGGTGGTGGTTAGGGTCATGGTGGTAGTTAGGGTCATGGCGGTAGTTAGGGTCATGGCTGTAGTTAGGGTCACGGTGGTAGTTAGGGTCACGGTGGTGGTTAGGGTCACGGTGGTGGTTAGGGTCACGGTTAGGGTCACGGTGGTGGTTAGGGTCACGGTGGTGGTTAGGGTCACGGTGGTGGTTAGGGTCACGGTGGTGGTTAGGGTCACGGTGGTGGTTAGGGTCATGGTGGTAGTTAGGGTCATGGTGGTAGTTACTTAGGGTCATGGTAGTTAGAGTCACGGCTGTAGTTAGGGTCATGGTGGTAGGGTCATGGTGGTAGGGTCACGGTGGTAGTTAGGGTCATGGTGGTAGTTAGGGTCACAGTGGTAGTTAGTCACTGGGTAGAACCCTTGTGGTGGGATTTGTGCCCTTTATAGGATGAGAGGATGAGACACAAGAGAGGTTGTGCTGCGCCTGTGCTCTCTGCTCCACATGAGAACATGGTGAGCATGAGGCCGCCAGCAAGCAAGGAGAGACCCCGCCCTGGAGGTGCCGTCATCCTGACTCCAGCCTCAGAAACATGAGAAAGTCAATGCCTGTCACTTAAGCCGCCCAGTCTGTGGTATTTTGCTGTGGTGGCTGAGCCGACGGAGACAGTTCCATAGGTCTTGATTGTCCTGGTGACCCTGAACCCCAGTTTTTGTCTCCAGTGAGATGCCCGGCCCAGCTTTCTGTGTGGCCTCCGAAGGGTCAGCAGACGCTGTGCATGTGCAGGGCTTGGGTGGCGCATCTCTCTGGCAACACCTTCTCTTCTGATGCACTTGTCTGGTCTCGGATGCCTCCAACGCGGTTTTTACTTATTTTCCAGCTTTCGTCGATTGTTCGTGGGAGGAGGGTTAGACTCCTCACGTGGCGTCCCTGGCCACATCCTCAGCGCCGTGTCCCCTCGCAGCTCAGTTCCTGGTTCTGAGTTATTCTGACTCAGCCGCACGTCCTCCCAGGGGCCTTGCCAGCCTGGCTCTGTGCCGGGCGCTGGGCAATCTCTGCCTCCAGCCTGGGCCTTTGGGTCTGTTTGAGGGTGGGGGACACGGAGCTCAGCAGTGAGGAACTCGGAGCAGCTTCTTGTTGTTGGTGTTGATGTGTTTTGTTTGTTTTAGTGAATCCAGAAAAAAAAATTTCTTACATAGAAAGGAGCAGTATTTGGTATGAATTTATTTGCAACTAACTGCTTGGAAGTTGGCGTACATCTTTCCACGGAAACTATGAAAATACTGGTCAGCCTCTCAGTCATTTCATAAAATCTTGATTTTGTATTACAACAAATTAGGATATTTTCAGTAGAACTGATTGTAAGGCCAGACTGTTGGAATGTAATTCCTTCCCAAACATCTCTCAGGGGCACTTTCCTGAACGGCTGCTGACAGCAGCATTTGAGGACGGTGGGGTGGAGGACATCCTGGGGGGCCTGGCTTCTTGGGAACTGGAGGCTTTGGCCCTTGTCCCACCCCTGCTGCCCTGAGGAGGGAGGCGTGGGGCCCTGGGCTGGCTGCAAGACGTGGAGTGACTGTGGGTCCCCGTGGCCCCTGACATGCTCCCAGGGAACCCAAGAAAAGACTGAGACCCTGTGGTGCCTCCCGCTTTCCATCCGCATTCCATGGCAGGTGAGTCCGATTATTCGAAGGAGGCTGGAGTGTGGGCGGAGGGCAGCGCCAGGTTTCCCAGTCGGATTTGCTCAGGGTCCCTCCAGCAGTCCATGCCGCAGAGGCTGTCCCTTGGGGGCCCACGCAGCCCAGCCACGGCCTTCTCACGTCCATGCGGGGATTTGCGCCCTGGAAGGAGCCGCCCGGCTGCCTCTCGCCAACATGCAGCACTTCCCTTCCTTTCCATGGAGCACGGTTCCTGTCCCGGGGGTCCATGTTGGCCACTGTGGGAGAGAGTCGGGCAGCTGAATTCCCGTAGGTTGGAATGCCAGGGCCCGAGGATGTTGCCCCTGTCCTGAAGGCTGTCGCCCGATCGCTCTATCCAAGGCTGCCCTGGGGCAGCGTCACCTGGGGGTCCTGCGGGGGCTTCTCAGCACAGCATCCAGCACCGCCACCTAGTGTGTTCCCGTCACGTCTCCTCCCCCCGCCTGCACCAGGCACCAGAGACCCGGATGCCAAGGCCTGTCAGCTTCCTCAATGGGAAACTTTTCTTCAGTGAACAAAGCTCTGTTTTATAGACTTTTTAAATTTTCAGCTCAAAAACCAAAGTCTGCCAGCGTTGGTGGCCTTGGAGGGCTGGTCTGCTGCCCTGGGCTGCAGGGGCTGCCCAGCTGGGGTCGTGGTCGGGGCAGGTGCCACCCACAGGTTGTTTGGCTGCAGGTGATGGGCAGGTCCCCCATCACGTGTCCAGAGGTGGGTGCTGCTGGTGGGTAATCCAGCTCATTACCTGTCTCCCCCCCAGCCGCCTTGGGCTGGGGACCCTGCCCCGCCGACCCTGCCATGCCCACCCCCCTCCAGCCTGATTGCGTGTCTCAGTCACACGACTGCCCTGGGCCCGTGATGTCACTGGGAAATGCCCTCGTTTGATTGGCTTAGACCCCAGATGAACAAGCCCAAGGTCTTGGGGCATCAGAACCACCCATGAGGGCAGCTGGATGCAGTGGCCACAGCCTGTGGTTGGGGAATGGCATTGCACAGCTCCACCACGAGGGGACCTGAGGCTTGGACTGCGAGACTGGCCCAGGCTCGCCACTTGCCCCTCACCCAGGGTCGCCTTCCCGAGGGCCGCGGACACCTGAGCAGTCCCCATGCCACTGCATCGTGGCAGGGACACGGCCGCCTATCCCTCCTGGGTCCCTTATCCACCTGCCTGTCCCTTTGTATCACTGACACCGTGATACCCATTGTGCTGCGCCGTGTGGCCCGGTGCCCACAGGGCCGGGTTCTGCCTGTTCCTGGGGGTCCGTGTGTCCCACGTGCCTGGAAGTGAGAGGACGGAAGTCGGCAGAGCTTGGCTCCCCGTTCGCCCGACTCGCGCCTCGGCTGTGCCTCTTCTGTCTCTCGAGCTCTTCTGTGCCGTGTGGTTGCATTAAGCAGCTGTGGGGAAGGGGGAGGTTGTTGCCTCAGTGGGAGCCTGGGCTGTGGCTGCCAGTCCCCAAAACAGACCCTGCGCCCCGGGCAACCATCTGCTTCCCGCCACAGTGGTGCCCAAAACCTTTTCCAAGTCGTCTTCTGTGACTTTAGTGTTATTCTTCAGTCACCTTTAAAAGCACTGGATGTTTTCAATCACATTTTCAGCTGGGAAATAGATCTGTGGTTAGAAACGGGAAGTTTGAGTTGCAGACTTGCGATCCGGGCAGGTCCCTCAGATGGAGGGGCTGCACCTCCACTGCCCCCCACCGCTGCCCCTGCCCCGCGGCCACCCCAGATCCTCAGACGCCCCTCCCTGTGCCTTCTCACCCTCTGGTCCTGGCTGGGCCCGTCCCGCCCCACGTCCCGCCTCCCACTGCCCTCAGCCTCTGGAACGGTGCCTGCATGGCTGGCACTATCCAGCGCAGAAGGAACGAAGGACTTCTGTTCAGACAGCTCTGCTGGGAGCGTTCTGGCCTGAGATGCAGTGGGAGCTCTGGTGCAGGTGTAGCCGAGGCTCAGGGGCTCCACAGCAGGCAAACAGGCGAACGGCGTCTCCTGCGGCTCTCGGTGGCTTTTTAGGACTCTGCGTTCGTGTTCTCCATTGTCCCTGGCAGCCCCTGGCCAGGGTGGCCCAGTGCCCACTATAGAGGGTGCAGGTCAGTTTGTGGACCAATGGCCAACCAGGCTGAGTCAGGTGAGGTGAGGAGTCCCACCCCAAACCCCAAACTCCAGTGTCTGGGCCACGGGCAGCCCTGGGACACCTTAGCTCTGGACACGAATTTGCGGTCATTGCTGTTCTTGTGTCTCTATTTGCCTAGGACATGCTGGCAGCTAACTGGGTGCTGGGGAAGCCTGGAGAGGAAGCCAGGTGGCCCCAGGCTTCTGGAGCTCAGAATCTAGTGGAAATCGCTGCCCAGGGAAGAAGCTCTGGAGTCTAGAGGTGGCAGCGCCCATTTTACCTGCACCCTCAGTGACAGCTGCACCCCGGCTTCTGGGGACCTCTGGGCCCAAGGGCACCTCACTGTCTCCTTGTCCTCCTGGTCACTGACCTGGGCCACCATAGAAGGCACCTGGCTATCTGCATGTGGCTTGACCACTGCCTTGCACCCATCCGGGCCCCGCAGGGCCGTCCTGTGGCACTGCTTTGGGCTGTGCTGGTCACCCCATGTAGCGGGGCCATGTCCAGTGAACAGGGGAGGCCTCAAGTGCCCCCTGACCTGCTGCCAGGGACTCGGCCCCTCCCTCACCACCCCCGCACCCGAGGGCTGTCGCCTGTCCCAGCCTGCTGCTCCGAGTTTAGTGTTTTAAAACGTGTTTTCTACGTCTTGTCAGAGTGCTCAAGGCGCGAGATTGCCATGGAAACTGAGCTCCTTAGAATTCCTGTGGCCGTCCTAATTATAGAATCTCAAAGACACGCACAGAGCTCCTTGAGGTTGTCGGAGTTAAGGCTGAAAGAGGAGGAGCGGCCCCTGTGATCCCCACAATTTTGTTCCCTGCTTGCTTCAGCAGAGCCTGGCACCCAGGGAGGTGGCAGGATGGGTCCCCGATGGGCACGTGACATCGAGCCAGCTCTGACTCCAAAGCCTGACCCGCGTGGCTGCACCGTCCACTGTGCGCCGTCCATTGCAGGAGACCCCAGGCTGTGTCCACACGTACCCCCGGAAGGACCTCCTGCTAACCTGGGCTTGACTTTGAGACCCTGTTCCACAGAGGTAGCCGGGGGACTCGCGGTGCCAGGCCCACAGCCTCCTCGCCGGTAGTATCTGGGGGCCGGGGGCCGTTTCCAGAGCACACTCCCCAGAAAGGCTCCCTTCTCCTTTTCACAGTGCTGACTGTCGCTTAGGTCAGAAATAGGCCCGTCGCTTTCCAAGCAGAAACCCAAACACTGAAAATTCGACTGTGACTTTTGAGGGGTGGGGACCGCCAGGTCCCCCCAACATCCCCCCCCGCGGGCCCAGAAAGGCAGAGTGGCTGCCGGCCCGCGTGTCCAGGCCCCTTGCACTGAGGGAACCTTCTAGTCAATTGCCTGAAGTTCGAAGGTTTGGGGGGTTTTCGTGGTTGCTTTCGTTTGTTTTGGCAGTTGCAGAATCCCCCGAAAAGGTGGGAATGTGGATTTTTCAAGGAAGGTGCTCCTTTGATTCAGAAGCTAAGGAGGCCCTAAGTGCAGTCTCACCTTGAGAAAAATATCAGGCCAGTCCTAGCGGAGGGGCGTCCTGCAGACACCCAGCCTGCACTCAGAACTGTCACGGTCAGAAAGCATGGTCAGAAAGTCTGAGAAAGTCACGGTGCAGCAGGGCCCGAGAGGCAAGACGGCGACACGTGGGCTCCAGGACAGGACCCTGGGGCGGACGCAGACAGTGGGTGAAAACCAAGGAAAGGTCTGAATATCGCTGAAGGTAGCCATGGATCCTGGCTCATTAATTGTAACAGTGTAGCAGGCGGGTGGAAGATGAGAGCTGTGGGGAGCCAGGCAGGGGGGGGTCTCTGGGAACTCTCCAATTTAAAGCTGTTCTTAAAAATAGTCTATTAAAAAAGACAGTTGAGGGCGGCCCTGCCTACAGCTGGAGTTGAGGTTCTGGGTAGCACCAGGCTTCCTCTCAGCCTCCATAGACGAGTAGGGACCAGGCAGGGCCTTGGCCACAGGGAGCCTTCTGGTTACCAGGTTCTCCACAGCCTTTGCAGTTTCCCTGTGAATCTGAAATTACCCCCAAATAAAAAGGGTGGGTTTTTTTGTTTGTTTGTTTTGTTTTGTTTTTGAGACAGCGTCTGGCTCTGTTGCCCAAGCTGGAATACAGTGGTGTGATCTCTGCTCAGTGCAGCCTCCACCTGCCAGGCTCAGGTGATCCTCCCACCTCAGCCTCCCGAGTAGCTGGGACTACAGGTGCACGCCACCACACTCGGCTCATTTTTTGTATTTTTTTTATAGAGACAGGGTCTCACCATGTTGCCCAGGCTGGATTCAAATTCCTGGGCTCAAGTGATCCACCTGCCTTGACCTACCGAGGTAGTGGGATTACAAGCATGAGCCGCCACGCCTGGCCAAAAGGTGTATTTGTTAAGTACAGGCTGCCCTGCTGTCCGTTATCCCTTATAACTCACCTGGTCCCTGCTTTCCAGCTGGGGACTGGCATGGACCCCATGGGGCTTCCCCCATTTCACTGAGGCAAGACCCAGATGCTGGGGGTATTGGGTGTCCTGCCCAACCAGGGTCCGCAGGGCCAGGGGCTCCTGGCGTGCCTTCCCGTGGGACTCCGCATGGGGGGCTGGGAGGGCGAGGAAAATGGGAAACACAATGCCTGCCCAAAACTCCCACCTTGGAGACCCTGTGCCAGGGTTTTCCAGAGAGACCAAACCAATAGGGTGTGTGTATAGAAAGATCTATTGTAAGGAACTGGCTTGTTCATAGAGACTCATGAAGCCCAAAATCTACAGGGGGCCCAGCAGGCTGGAGACCTAGGAGGAGCCACAGCCGCAGCACTGCTGCTCAGGGAGCTCAGCCTTTGCTCTGTGGAGGCCTTTTTCTGCTTGGGTGAGGCCCACCTGCATTGTGGTGGGCAGTCTGCTTCCCTCAAAGTCAGCTGATTTAAATGTTTATCTCATCCATACTCACCCTCATGGAAACATCCAGGATAACATTTGACCAGCCGTCTGGGCACCATGGCCCAGCCGCGTGGACACATACAGTGAACCATTGCAGGCCCTGCCTTGGCACTTGGCATCCGTGCATATCCCCTTAAGCCACACTCAGTCTCCACACAGCAGTACTCCCGCCTGACACACTCGGTCTCCACACACAGCCGTACTCCCGCCTGACACAGTTCAACCCTCCCGCAGGCAGTGCCAGCACACTTGGCCTTCCCAGAAGAGGGCCACCATCATGGGCTCGGACCTTCCAGCTGGACTGCAGTGGGGTGGGGCGTGGCCTCGCCTCTGTGGTCTTTGGGTCACTTGAATCCCCGCCTCTCACTCATTTTCCTTTGGTATTTGCAAATTTGTCCCTGTGGCGCCTAGAGCTGACTGCCGGGTGCCACCTGTGTCCTGCCTCAAGCCGAGCTCCAGGCGGCACCCGTGAGCAGGCAGGGATGCCAGTGGCTTCTCACCTGGGAGTTTCTTTGCAGACTCAGAGCTCTTTGTTCCTTTTTAAAAATCTGATTTGAAGGCCGGGCACAGTGGCTCATACCTGTAATCTCAGCACTTTGGGAGGCCGAGGTGGGCATATCGCCTGAGGTCAGGCGTTGGAGACCAGCCTGGGCAACACAGGTTGGGGCAACTCCCTTCCCTAATAAAAGTTCAAAACCAACCCTTAAAGTTTAAAAAGTGAGATGGGATATTTGAAGGAGGCAGGTCTGAGGGAAATGCTTGAAATTATCCTCTCTGTCCCTGTGCCGCCAGGTCATTTAGTTCCATTGTTATTCAACATACCATTTGACACATGCTAGGAGCGCAGGACTCGGCAATATAAAGCGTGGTAATCGATGGACACTGCCCCCGGCAGCCAGCCAGGGGCAGGACTTAAGCCCCACCCAACTGCAGGCTGTCCCCCACCGCTGCCAGCCTGAAATTGGATTGGTTACTGCTGCTGGTCTGAAATTGGATTGGTTATTTGCTTACTGGAACATTTTTGTCACATGACTGTGTATTCTAAAACAAGATGTTGTTTTTGTTTGTGAGAGAGTCTTGCTCTGTCGCCCAGGCTGGAGTGCAGTGGCGCGATCTCGGCTCACTGCAAGCTCCGCCTCCCGGGTTCACGCCATTCTCCCGCCTCAGCCTCCCAAGTAGTTGGGACTACAGGCGCCCACCACCACACCCGACTAATTTTTTGTATTTTTAGTAGAGACGGGGTTTCACCGTGTTAGCCAGGGTGGTCTCGATCTCCTGACCTTGTGATCCGCCCGCCTCGGCCTCCCAAAGTGCTGGGATTACAGGCGTGAGCCACCGTGCCTGGTATTGGGTTTGTTTGTGTGTGTGTGTGTGTGTGTGTGTGTGTGTGTGTGTTTTTGACTTACTTGTTTGGTTCTATAGCAATGGCACCATGTTTCTGTCACCCAAACCAAAAATCACCTAGGGTTTGATTTTTGGTGTTTCTAAGACACCTCTGGGCCACTGCACATGGCTGAGGTGGGCTTCGCACCGGCTGTCTTCCGTTGGACGCCCACACATCGGTTTATTTATGCATTCTCTTGTCCACAGACCTTGAGGTCATCAGACATTCTTGAATGCTCCCGAGCCCAGGAGCGAGCGTTTCTGAGCTTTGACGGAGCAGCAGTGGGGCTGCCGGGCCCTAGGGGGAGCAAATGGTCCTCGTTTCTGAGCTGCGAGGCTCTCCCAGAGAATAAGCCATTTCTCCGGGGCACTCCTGGGCCTCGAAGGTGTTTGGGGCTGCGGGGGATTGATTTGTGCCGACCCCGCAGTGTAGGAGACGCCTGGGCGGCCTTGCGGGTTGCTTCGATGGTTCTCGGGGCTGAGATGCTTGTGTCTCTCTCGGGCGAGACGCCTGCTCTGGGCTTCTGTTCCTATTTTGACTGCTTTTTCCTCATGGATTTTTCAGTCCAGCATCCCTAGCCACGGGCCCTTTGTCTCTCATGTGTGCAGGTGATTCAGGGTGACTAAAATCTTCTGTAATTCCTTCTAAAATGTTTTGCCGCTTTGCTGTCCACGTTTCCACCCTTAGTCTCTGAGGGGCCTAGTGTGTGTATGGTGGGAAGCGGGGTCAGCCCCCGCCTGGACCGCTGTGACAGAACCCCACAGACAGGGTGACTTACACGCGACAGAAACGTCTTTTCTCAAGTTCTGGAGGCGTGGGGACCCCATCTTCAAATACAGCCACATTGGGGGTTAGGGCTCCCCACGTGAATTTAGGGGACACTTCAGTTCGTCCCGGCGGGGACTGGGGACTCCGGGCTGTGTGCTGTGTCCTGTGGGAGAGTTTGTTCACCCTGCTGCAGGCTCCCTGATGAGCCCTGGCGTCTGCTAGGACGTCATTCTCTTTACTGATTGAACTCGAAGGATGTCCAGTTGGCGCATTTTCAGGGTTTCCCAGGCGCCCTGGGGGTGGGTCCTGTGTGTCCCCGCTCCAGCCAGCGTCGACCCCCAGCTGTGCGTCAGTCCCTCAGCTCCGCCCCCCAGCTGCGCGGCCGTCCCTCGGCTCCGCCCCACAGCTGTGTGACCGCCCTTCGGCTCCGCCCGCAGCTGCACGTTCGTCCCTCGGCTCCGCCCCCAGTTGCTCGTCGGTTCCCTCGGCTCCGCCCCCTCGGCTGTGCGTCTGGCCCTCAGCTCCACCCCCAGCTGCGCGTCCGTTCCTCAGCTCAGTCCCCAAGCTGTGCGTCCTTCCCTCAGCTCTAACCCCAGCTGTGCGTCCCTCCTTCAGCTCTACCCCCAGCTGTGCGCCCGCCCCTTGGTTCCACCCCCCTCCCCAGCTGTGCGCCCGCCCCTTGGTTCCACCCCACCAAGCTGTGCGCCCGCCCCTTGGTTCCGCCCCCCCCCCCAGCTGTGCATCCGTCCCTTGGCTCCGCCCCGCACTGTGCGTCCATTTTTGACTCCGCCCCCGGCTGTGCGTCCGTCCCTCGGTTCCGCCCCCGGCTGCGCGTCTGTCCCTCGACTCGGCCCCTCAGCTGTGCGCCACTTTCTCTGTGGCCCACAGTACCTCCGTCTCCGCCGCTTCACACCCTTCTCTTTCTTTCTCTCTTCAGAGAGGGTTGTTGGGCAGGCAGAGCATCCCCCGAGGGGACAAGTCAGGCCTACGGACTCCTGGAGCCAGGACCTGCCGTAGGCTGGTTAGGGCAGGATGCGCCCTGTCTTCGTGGGTAGAGCCACATGGGGGCTCACCCGACCTCCTCAGGGCTGAGGGGCACAGGGGCCGAAAGTGTGGCCGCCCCTGGGGGTCTGCGCCTCTTGTGGAGCCCAGGCCTGGCGCCCAGGTGGGTGGAGTGTGGAGGGGGCACAGGCTGCACGACCCCAGCCTGGCCTCGGGCTTGCTGGGAGTCGCGTCTGTGGCCGGAG
Organism: Pan troglodytes; assembly: GCF_028858775.2. NCBI lineage: Eukaryota > Metazoa > Chordata > Mammalia > Primates > Hominidae > Pan > Pan troglodytes. The sequence goes on along the minus strand of NC_072398.2, from coordinate 229,869,477 downwards.
GGGCCTTTGGTGTCACCAGGCCTCTGTCAAACCCCAAGCCGCATCCTGGGAGGGCTGGGTGGGCTGAGCCGCCCGCTGCCGTGAGGCCTCTTTGACCTGCGCTCCTGGAGGACCCCTGACTTCTTGGTTTCGCTCTGAATCTTCCATTTAAAGGAAGAGGAGCAGGTTTTACCATCCGTGTGGCCTGATTTCAGCAGTTTCCAGTCAGAGCTAGTTATTTGCTTGTTTTAAAAACATTCCGTTACAATTTCCACTTCAGTATATTTGTGGCACTTTCATTTGGTTCATGAAAGTCGCTTTTATGATGGAATTTTATAAAAGCACAAAGCTTCCCATTGTACGTTCCGTTTCTGAAGATTCTGTTTACACACACATCCGTTTCAAAGAGTTCTGGAGGAGCAAAGTGGGACACGGTGTTGAGGAAGGACAAGACCAGCCGTCTGGTTACAGGCTTGGTGCCGCCTTTCTCATAAGAGGCACAGTCCGCATAGGCTGGACTGTCAAATGCATGTTATAAAGATGATGTTTTTGGTAACTTGCGAATGGAAACGGGTGCATGGTCGGTTTGGTTCTCCTGCCCTGAGATTTATTAGGTTAAAGGAAACTCGACTGGAGAGCCCGGGGCCTCGCGCCGCTTGCGTCTGGCGAGTTGTTGAAGTGAAGTCAGTGGCACTCTCCTGCATCTTAGCCTGGCCCAGGCTCCAGTGTGGCGTCCACTCTTCCTCCTCTGACAGTCATGTGTAAATATTGAGGCCCGTTTGAACTATCCCCGTGCGAGAAAAAAGGCCTGTTTTTCACAGGGCTGCCTGGGGAGGAGAGGGGTGGAAAGGAAAACAGGCAGGGGACAAACGGACCTGGCCTGCGTTGGCCTGGGGTGACTTCACGGCTCCACTGTCAGCAAGCGGCCGTCCCGTGGTGAATCCTGTACGCCCTGCGAGGACACCTGGCTCCATCCTCACCTGGGCCTCTGTCTCCAGCCGCCGAGGCCGTGACACCATGAGGATCATGTGAGGAGGGGCAGAGAGAGGCCTCTGGGAGGCCGTCATTCCAGCCCTGCCTTCCCTGCCTGGGAGGACGCTGCGGCCACCACCACCTGGACGGGAGTGGCCTGTCGCAGCTGCACCCTGCGTGGGCTCGTGGCCGCCACGCTGTTTCTTTACACCTTTCTCATATCCTTTCCAGAATCTATCTACCGCCGGGGAGCCAGAAGATGGAGGAAGCTGTACTGTGCCAACGGCCACCTCTTCCAAGCCAAGCGCTTTAACAGGGTGAGTGGCCCCCTTGGGACTAGTCCCTCAAGGGGCCTTTTGTTACTTTTAAAAGCAAAGAGAGAGGAGGGGAGGCACGTCCTGCTGAGCCCAGGCTGGGCTCTTTTTGGCGCCCGAGGGCAAGGTTACAGAAATGCTTTCTCTGGTGCAGGATGAGGCTTTCACTAGGGCTGTCTGAGGCGGGAAGTGCCCTCCGGGCCTTTCCCTGCGTGGTGGATGCCCAGTGAATGCTGTCTGTGTCTGCCTGGCTGTGTGACTCTTATCAGGGCTCAGGGCTCACTGGCCTGAGGCCCCAGCCTGCCTGCATCCAGAGTGGGGCGGCTGCATTCCATCCGCATGTAGCGCCAGGGTGTGTGTTTTCAGCCGCACAGAGTGTTGCCTAGTAGCTAAGAGTCTCCGTGAATCCTGGAAGCTCCTTCAGCCCCATCCCTGCTTGGGCCTCTGTCTTTCCAGCGGCCACCCACGGGGGCCCTTTCCAGAGGACACTTAACTTATTTTCCTTGTTTCTCTTTATGATGCTTTTCTAGTTCCTATGAAATGGGTGATTCAGATGCTTTTGTAATTGTTCTGTTTCACAGTGGAAGGGGAGGTGTCTGGGTGTGCCTTGGTGGCCCTGGAGTTGGTCCCACACAGGGAGTGTCTTGGGGGTGCGTGGAAGTATACAGGGCCTGTCCCCACTGCGGGACTCCATACAGAGCCCCTGACAGCCCCTCACAGGAGCGGTGGCCCTGGGGCTACCTTTGCGTTCCACACTCACCTGCCACGTGGCCTCACGTGTCAACCTCCACTGGGTGTACGGCACCTCTGTCTCCTGGAGTGGCCTCAAGTCACCTGCCCCTCCTTCTACTCCCATGGTCTGCCCTCTAGACCATCAGGAAGTTCTGTTCATGTGAGCCACTCCTCCCGCCCCTGCGTGTGCTCGGTCCCTGTCATGTGGCAAGAGTGGGTCTGGACTCCCATTCCTCTTGGGGCTAACACAGGTGGGGATGCAGGACAAGCTCCTGAGTGACTGAAGAGGGGTGTGGTGGGAACTAGGCTCCAGGAGATGAGCAGGTCAGCACTAGGAAGACCTGGACATTGCCTGGAGAGCCCAGAGGACTTCCTGGAGGAGGAGGCATCTGATCATACTGCCTGGGAGGTCAGTGCAGAGGAGATGCCAGGAGCACCAAGCATGTGGCAGGCGCACGGGAGAGTCCAGCCAGTGTCTGGGAGGCCCTGAGGACGAGGTTGGGGACACCAGGAAATGGGGAGCCTAGGCGGCTGTGTGCTTAGGGCAGGTGGGTGTGGGTGAACAGGCAGTTTGGCCCAGGCTGGGACTCAGGAGAGTGTGGCTGGAGGTGGCCACATTGGGGATATCTGTGGAGTATGGTGCCAGGGAGTGTTGCAGCACAGAGATCCCGTCCGCACCCCAGCCCACCCTGGCCGCCTTTTCTGAGGACACACGGTGTGAGTCTTCTGGGGCTGCAGAACACAGCACCACTAACTGGCAGCTTAAACAATAGAAACTCGCTCTCTGGCAATCTGGGGCTGGAAGTCCAAAACGAAGGTGTCTTTATGAGTCAGGGTTCTCCAGAGGGATGGTACCAATGGGATGCATGTACATGAAAGGGAGTTGATTAGGGAGAACTGGCCCTCGGGCGCACAAGACGAAGTCCTACGATAGGCCGGCTGCAGGCTGGGGAAGAAAGAAGCCAGTAGTGGCTCACTCCGAGTCCAAAAGCCTCAGAAGCAGGGAAGCCGACAGTGCAGCGTTCAGCCTCTGCCAGAGGCTCCAGAGCCCCCGGCAAACCACTAATAAGTCCCGGAGTCTAAAGGCCGAAGAACCTGGAATCTGATGTCCCAGGGTAGGACGAGTGGCAGGAAGCATCCAGCATGGGAGAAAGATGAAAGCCAGAAGACCCAGGAAAAGTGCTTCTCCCACCTGCTTCCGCCTGCTTCGCCCCAGCCGCACTGGCAGCCGATTGGACGCCACCGCCCACCCACATTGAGGGTGGGTCTTGCCCTCCCAGTCCACTGACTCAAATACCAGTCTCGGGGCAGCGCCCTCATAGACACACCCAGATGCAATACTTCACCAATTCTCTAGGCATCCTTCAACCCAGTCAAGTCGGCGCCTGGTGTTACCCATTACAGTGCCGCAGGGCTGCGCCCTCCTTCCCCCGCAGCCACTGGTAGCCGCGGGCAGCCTTGTTCCTGTGCTGGCAGAGGAGCCACTCACCTCTGTTTCCGTCTCCACATGGCCTCCTCTGTATCTGTCTCTTCTGTCATTCTGCATGACGGATTAGCCCAGAGTGAACCCTACCCACCCAGTGACATGGGCCAGGGCTCCGGGCAGCACAGGGTGTGGCCTCTCACTGTGCAGCTTTGAGGAGAAAAGTCCATTCTGCCGATGGCAGGTGCAGACCATAAGTGACCCTCCCCCTCCCCACCACCACCAGTGAGCAAAAGCTTTTCCTTTCCTTCCTGCAGACACTGGAGGAACGGGTGGCAGGTGGACCCACCACAGCCCCGCGCTGCTGTGGAGGTGCAGCCCTTCTGGGCGTGTGAACGAGCCAGTTTCACAAACACAGAGGCCAAGGCGAGAGTGGCCCAAAAGCCTGCAACCTGACTGCTCAGGGAGGGCGGCTGCCCTGCAGTTCACCCTGTCCGATTCCCGCCTAATTGTGCCCGGGCTCTGATCTCGCCACCTGCTCGTAACGTTCTCTGCCCGGACCTCAGAGCCGCTCCATGTAGTGCTCACTTCATGTTAATTGCAGGACCACTCAGATCACCTCTGCTGTCACTTAAAAGGGGCATTTCAGGAGGAAAGCACTTGGTTTTGTGTGAATCAGTAAGACTTAAAGGGGAACAAGCACCCAGGAGAAGAGAGACTTTTCCGTCCTCTTTGTTGGTGAACCGAGGATGAAAGAGTGGGCATCCGTCGCTGGGGACTGGGCTCCCCGCCCGGCTCTTTCTGTGCACTTGAAAGCACTGCCCTTGGACTTTGAGAAGGAAGCGTTCAGTGGGGGAGCCAAAGGGAGAGAGCCAGCGAGGTTCTGAAGAAGGAGGTGAGGAGGGGCTGCCTCCTCCATGAAGGATGGTGCCGGGGGTGGCAGGGAAGCCCACTCAGTGGAACAGAACTGCTGGGTCAGAGCTGGCCCAGGGCTGAGCACTTCTTGCAGAAGAGGGAAGGGATCCTCCAGTAAATCCTGAGGAGGTGACTGGTTAATTATCAGCCCAGGAGTGGGGGGTGAGGTGGGTAGGAATCCAGGCTGCTGGCTCCCATCACAGTAAACTGCAGGTGGATTGAGGTTAAAAAAAAAATCACAGGGCCCGGCGCAGTGGCTCACGCCTGTAATCCCAGCACTTTGGGAGGCCGAGATGGGTGATCACTTGAGGCCAGGAGTTCGAGATCCATCTGGCCAACATGGTGAATCCCCATCTGTACTAAAAATACAAAAATTAGCCAGGCGTGGTGGCACGTGCCTGTAATCCCAGCTACTCAGGAGTCTGAGGCAGGAGAATCACTTGAACCCAGGAGGCGGGGGTTGCGGTGAGCTGAGATTGTGCCACTGGGCGACAGAGTGAGACTCCGTCTCAAATAAATAAAAAGAAGAAACCTAGAAGCTGTGCAGATCTCTGGAGAAAAACCGGGCAGTGAGGACCAGAGGGTCTTTAGACTCAGCCACACAGAATTTTCAGATTTTTTCAGTTTCCAAATTAAATGCAAAAAACATACAGGAAAGGGGTTTGTAGCACGTAAAACCCAGAAGAGATCCAGACATCTCACACTTAGAATTGAAGAGCTCCTACACAAAGGCTTTTGGTAAATGCTGGGACTGAGGAGCTGAGAACCGGTGTGAATGGTTAATGAAGTAAGACTGTAATTGTTTAGAGATGAGGACAGCATGACCTCCACAGGTGATCAGGGAAACACAAGACATTTTCTCTGTCAACATCAAAGATGTTAAAAGTAATTAAAGCCGGCCGGGCGTGGTGGCTCACGCCTGTAATTCCAGCACTTTGGGAGGCCAAGGTGGGTGGATCACGAGGTCAGCAGTTCAAGACCAGCCTGGCCAAGTTGGTGAAACCCCGTGTCTACTAAAAATACAAAAAAAGTAGCCAGGCGTGGTGGTGGGTTCCTCTAATCCCAGCTACTCGGGAGGCTGAGGCAGAGAATTGCTTGAACCCGGGAGGCAGAGGTTGTAGTGAGCCGAGATGGCACCACTGCACTCCAGCCTGGGCGACAGAGCAGGACTCTGTCTCAAAACAACAAAAAACAAAAACAAAACAACAAAAAAGTAATTAAAGCCCAGGGTTGCTGTCATGGGATCTGCCAACCCTGGGGATGTGGGACAGGCATGGACCCTACTCTCTGGAAATCACGCAGAAATGTGCAGCGATGTTCCCATCCTGCCTCTCTTCAAAAGAAATCACCCGTCATTCGGAGGTTTGTGTATGGGGAAGATCAGCTCAGCATTATTTTTACAAGCAAGAGTGGGAATCGTGTCTGGAGTTAGCTACTCCCTTTGCTGTGAACAACCCACTCCACCACGTGGGGTATAAACCATGGTAGGGCCACGTCTCTGAGCTGTGGCTGCTGGAGAGCCCTCTGCTGGTGGCACATAGGGCACAAGTGCCGCAGGGACAGCTGGGTGGATGGCCCAAGACTTTGGCCTTTATCATGAGTGGACAGAGGAGTGACCACTTGGGTCCCTGGAGAAGAGGCTATAGAGAGTGAGGGTGGGGAAGGGAGATCAGAAGATGCCATCCATGAGCAGCAGTGCCTGTCAGGTTTGGTCCAAGCAGTGCCCTCAGGTGGCTGGCAGAGGCCAATGCAATTTCTTTTCAAGCCCAGCATCAAATAATTCCTGCTGATAAATAAATCAGGCATCTGAGCTCGCAATGGAAAACCACAAAACACAGTGGGAAGCAGGATATCCTGAGTCCAAGCTGGTAAAAGCCCAGACAGGGGCTCCAACCATCAGAACAGGTAAGGGTGTGACAGGTCTAAAACATGAAAATGGGCGATTGAAAATATGAGCAGGAGGCCGGGCGCGGTAGCTCACGCATGTAATCCCAGCACTTTGGGAGGCCGAGGCAGGCGGATTGCCTGAGGTCAGGAGTTCGAGACCAGCCTGGTCAATAGAGTGAAACCCTGTCTCTACTAAAAATACAACAAAAATTTAGCCGGGCGTGGTGGTGGGTGCCTGTAATCCCAGCTACTCTGTAGGCTGAGGCAGGGGAATGGCTTGAACCAGGGAGCTGGAGGTTTCAGTGAGCTGAGAACATGCCACTGTACTCCAGCTTGGGTGACAGAGTGAGATTCCATCTCAAAAAAAAAGAAAGAAAATGTGAGCAGGGAGGCGAGGTGCAGTAGCTCACACCTGTAATCCCAGCACTTTGGGAGGCTGGAGCAGGCAGATCACCTGAGGTCAGGGGTTCAAGACGAGCCTGGCCAACATGGCGAAACTTTGTCTCTACTAAAAATAAAAAATCAGCCGGATGTGGTGGCAGGTGCCTATAATCCCAGCTACTCAGGAGGCTGAGACAGGAGAATCGCTTGAACCCAGGAGGCGGAGGCTGCAGTGAGCCAAGATCGTACCACTGCACTCCAGCCTGGGGAACAGAGCGAGGCTCGAGGCTGTCGGAGGGAGGGAGGGAGGGAATATGAGCAAGGAACAAGTTGGCAGCATGTAAGACGTACTTAAAACGTTTTTACCCATTAATCTATGAATTCCTCTGAGTTTCTGAGAATGGAAACTTGGGGTTTAGGTTTTATTTTTTTAATGTCACATTTCCTGAAATGTTACTATTCAAATATAGATTTGAAACAAGAGCTTTTGACAGAGCTTGGGCAGCCTCACTTACAAAGCACACACGTGAGGTCTCTGTGGTGGGTGCCAACCCTTGGCAGATTCACACTGCCCTTGTCAGCAGATGTCCTGGCCTGACCCCAGGTAAGGGTGGCTCCCCACGGAAAGGAACCTTGGTCAATTTGTTTTTTGTTTGTTTGTTTGTTTTTCTTTTCTTCTTTTTTTTTTTTTTGAGACACAGTCTCAGTCTGTTGCCCAGGCTGGAGTGCAGTGGCGTGATCTCAGCTCACTGCAATCTCTGCCTCCTGGGTTCAAGTGATTCTCCTGCTTCAGCCTCCCGAGTAGCTGGGATTACAGATGTGCGCCACCACGCCCAGCTAATTTTTGTACTTTTAGTAGAGATGGGGTTTCTCCATGTTGGTCAGGCTGGTCTCGAACTCCTGACCGCAAGTGATCCGCCCGCCTTGGCCTCCCAAAGTGCTGGGATTACAGGCGTGAGCCACCGCGCCTGGCCAACCTTGGTTAATTTGTAAAGATACCTGGTGGCTGTGAATTTGGTCTTAACTAGGACCGTAATGTTGCAGAGTAAGATGTTAAATGGTGACCTAGAGAAAGCCAAACACATTAGGCACATTATACCAAAAGAACATGACTTTTAAATAATGGTTTTAGAAATGGAAGCTGGTGTTCTTCTGCGCTGTGGACGCAGAGGAGAATGGAGCAGGTCTGCACAGCCAAAGTGCCTCCTTTCACTCCAGGGTCCACACATCCAGCAGGTGCCGACTGGGGCAAAACTCCCAATGCCGGCATTAAGCTAGATTGGCCCCGAATCAGAGGTCTTGGGTGGGATGCCCCCTCTCACCCATCCCTCCTTCGAATAGAGCCCACGGTCCTGGTGTGGCTCTGTCATGGCCGGGCTGATGTAGGTAGCATTCGCAGAGGATGTGGAGTCGGCTCCTTTTTCCTGGGACGAAGTTGAAAGCGATGGTGCATGTGTGTTTTCTTACCCGATGCCCACTGTGTGCTGGGCACTGTCCTAGGTGCTGGTCATCCGGCCCCACCCAAACAAGCAGGCTATGTGGGTGGGGGGAGGGTCCCCAGGCCCTGGCGTCCTGAGCAGGCTCTTCTGATGAGCAGGAGAGTCCCGTAGGGGGTCTGGACCCCCTTTGCTCAGCCGCACCTGATGCCCACATGTGCTGAGGGTCCCGGTTCCTCACGTGAACTCAGTGCTGTATTTTCTCTTCAGTCCCGTTTCCTCACGTGAATTCAGTGCAGGCGGTTCACAGTACACTGTATTTCCTCTTCTTTTTTTTTTTTTTTTTGAGACGGAGTCTCTCTCTGTCGCCCAGGCTGGAGTGCAGTGACGCAATCTCGGCTCACTGCAAGCTCCGCCTCCCGGGTTCACGCCATTCTCCTGCCTCAGCCTCCCGAGTACCTGGGACTACAGGTGCCCGCCACCACACCTGGCTAATTTTTTGTATTTTGTAGTAGAGACGGGGTTTCACCGTGTTAGCCAGGATGGTCTCAATCTCCTGACCTCCTGATCCACCCGCCTCGGCCTCTCAAAGTGCTAGGATTACAGGCGTGAGCCACCACGCCCAGCCTATATTTCCTCGTCTTAACTCAGGTGTGAGGTGAGCTCTGTAATAGGAAGGAAATTTGTGAAAAATGGTAAAAGAGGGAAAAGCATATGAAAGGGCTGTGTCTGGAAAGAATCTGAATTGGAGGCTCTGGGCACACGGTGACAGTGCAGATGCACCCCTTTACTCCCAGGAACACTTTGGGCACTTAGGCAAGGCAGAAAATGTCCAAGCAGGTCCCGACAACATTCATTCTCATGCCTTTTGTAACATTTAAACGTTCATGAAAACATCGCCAAACAAGCTGATAATTACCATCATTTTCGAATTGTTCAGAACCATGAAGAATAAAGAAGGATCATTTAAAATCTTGAAAAATACTGAACAAAGAATACTAAGATAATTGCAGGCTGCCGTGTAGCAGTTCAGGATGTTCATGAGTCCGAGTTCCCCTTCTCTGAGGCTGTCGGGAGGAGGTTCTGTTTGAATGAAGGTCAGGCAGGGGGTGCCCCCACACACTCTGCTTAGCCCTAGACGGGACCCCAGGCTGCTCTACGCAGAGCGCAGCAGGAGCTGCAGCCCCCCAGCCCCTGCAAGCCACGGGGCCTTGCCTGAAGCAGCACCTCGTCACCCCTGCCCGATGGCACCTCCCCTGTGTCCCCTCATGCAGAGCAGGGTTCCAGGCCTCTCCTTGGGGCCATTGGTTCCCCCAACCTTGGGATAGACCCAAGAGGAGGCTATCAAGCTTGGGCAAGCCTGGCGCCCAGAAGGGACAAGGTGCGGGGGCCGCCTGTTGCCCGACTCAGTGTCCTCTTTTGAGAAGGTACAGGTGTGGAAGGCCCTGCCTGTCCTCTCCGCTGGCCCCTCAGTGTGGCCTGGGCCTGACGCTCTGTTCCCACCTGCAGAGAGCGTACTGCGGTCAGTGCAGCGAGAGGATATGGGGCCTCGCGAGGCAAGGCTACAGGTGCATCAACTGCAAACTGCTGGTCCATAAGCGCTGCCACGGCCTCGTCCCGCTGACCTGCAGGAAGCATATGGTGAGTGGCAGGGCTGGGGAGGCCCTGGGGGGCACGGGCGGGGTTGGGGCGTGGCAGCCAGCCCATTGTCCAAGTGGACCTTGGTGACCCTGGGTTCTTCAAGAGGGGCCGTGGTGCTGTCCTAGCTCTGGGCTGCAGCGTGAGACTCAGGCGGCAGTCTTGGATAGGACCCATCTTCCTGAGCCCCCACAAGCCCCCGGCACACTCTGCTCATTGGGGCATGAGGCTCAGGCAGCAGGCTCAGGTAGGACGTGGCACGCTCTGCTCAGTGGGTCGGAGGTAAGGTTCATTCATACCCCAGTCTTGAACCAGCTCTTAAGGACTGTGGAGGTGAAAGCCAGGTCTGACCTAGTAGCATTGGGCACGCTGAGGCTCTGAACATCTGGAGCCTCTCCCTGGCATCCCCCCTGGGAAGCCATGCCCAGCCTGTGATGAGGGTGGCACCTTCCCTCCGCCATCCCCGAGTGCTTGGACTTGAAGCATCCAGGCCTTTGGGGGCCTTATTGACTTTTGCTTATTGAAGGCTGCCTCTGGCATTTCGTGTGGTCCCCTGCATCTCACTGAACCACGGGGGTGAGGCCTGGACTGAACATTCAACTCCCTGGGCCCCGCTGCAGCGTGCAGTGGGTGTGTCTGGGGAGGGTGGCTCATCTGCATCTTGCTGTGGCATGGGAGGAAAGGCGCCTGTGGCAGTGACGTGCCCTCTCCTCTGTTACGGGATAAAGACAGAGTCTGGATCAGGGTGTCACTCCAGGATCCCCAGCCACAGGGATGGGGGACCACGCAGGCTGGTGCATGCGTTGGCACAGTCCTTCCAGAGGTCCTTCAGCTGCATCTGCCAAAAAGCCTGTAATGCCCTTTGACCTCATAGGTCCACTTTAGCGTAAGCAAATGAGACCGGCCCCAGAAATGTGGTCAGCTAGAGGCGGAGGGAGGCCAGAGCCTGCCACCCAGCTGACCGCCAGTACTGGCGGCTCCATTATGACACATCTGCAGGCGGAACCCAGAGGCCCTTAGAATGGCCCCCTGATGCTTGGTTACTGACAGGATGCAGCTTTGGGACAGGGGAGATGACCAAGCATTGTGCAAAATATCCCATTGTATAAAGCACTTGGTGGAAAGGTCATGGCCTGCAGTACCGAGTGGCCACCTCCGTCTGCAGAATCATAGGTAATGTTTATGTTCTTTATCTAATTCAGTAAAATAGCATAACAATTAGATTTTTATATACTATATTACAGTATACCCATTGTAATGTGTAAATATGTAAGTCATAAATAGTCTTGAAGTGGCCAGGTGCAGAGGCTCACACCTGTAATCCCAACACTTTGGGAGGCCAAGGTGGGAGGATCACTTGAGGCCAGGAGTTCAAGACCAGCCTGAGCAATATGGTGAGACCCCATCTCTACAAAAAAAATACAAAAATTAGCCAGGCATGGTGGTGCGCACCTGTAGTGCCCACTGCTCTGGAAGCTGAGGCGGGAGGATTGCTCGAGCTCAGGAGGTTGAAGCTGCAGTGAGCCGTGATCGCGCCACTGCTCTCCAGCCTGGATGATGACAGACTGTGACCCTGTCTGTAAAAAAAAGTTCTTAATTTTAAAAAGTCACAAAGTGTTTACAGAAGCTACATTGTAACACCTGCTCCAGCACTTGGTCATGCTGCCATCTCTGTGTCTCTCCGGCAGGATTCTGTCATGCCTTCCCAAGAGCCTCCAGTAGACGACAAGAACGAGGACGCCGACCTTCCTTCCGAGGAGACAGATGGAAGTAGGCGCTGCTTTCTTCCGGCCGGGTAGAGCCTGGGCCTCACCTCACCCTGCTCACCTCTGCCTTCTAGCCACGAGTCCTTTCTCAGTCCCATCTGCTCTGCAGGGGTCATTGTCTTCAAGCCTGGCCACCCTTCCCTGGGGCTGGGGATGAGGCTCTCCAGGGCCTCCTCTCAATCCCCGGCAGAGATGAGCAGGGTGAGCTGGCCCTCCCTGGAGGCTGCTGGGCAGGGATGCCTCCGTGAAGTGCTGTTGTGGTTGCCCAGGGGTGCAGAGCCTCTTCCTCTAACCAGCTCCGGGAGTTCTCGAAGGCACTTAGTGCAGCGGCCACCATGGCCGGGCACCTCCCACAATCTGGCTGCTGCACAGAGCTGAGCCCTATCTGGGGAAAGCCTGGCAAGGTGGCTGCTGCACACACAGCGTGGCAGTGGCATGGTCCTTGGATTTTTGTGAGGTTTTGTTTGTTGTGGGGAAGGACTTATTTTATTGCTAAGAAGCATTCAGAGAGAGATCTCAAACACCAGTTGGACTTACAGCCCAGCTTTGAGCCTCCACACCTGCACCTCTGCACGGGGGTGTGAGAACCTCACTTTCACTTGATGCATGTGAGTTCTGTCTCATTGGGAGACCACAGAACATAAAGCACTTAGTTCACACAGTGCCTCACGCAAAAGAGATGCCTCACAAACAACTGCCTGCCCACCTGCTCCTCCACCCACCTATCCTCTATACAGATATTCATCCGTACATCATCCATTCACCCACCTAGCCAACCAACCAGCCCTCATCCAGCCAACCAGCCATCCTCCACCCGCCCATTCTCCATCCATCCACCACCTATCCATCTGTCCACGATCCATCCATCTCGTCATCCAGCCAGCCAGCCATCCTCCACCCACCCATCCTCCAGCTATCTTCCATTCGTTCATCTGTTGTCCACTGACCTCTCCATCTATCCGTGTATCTCTTGTCCACTGACCTCTCCATCTATCCATGTATCTATTGTCCACTGACCTCTCCATCTATCCATGTATCTGTTGTCCACTGACGTCTCCATCTATCCATCCACTGTCCACTGACCTCTCCATCTATCCATCCATCTATTGTCCACTGACCTCTCCATCTATCCATCCATTGTCCACTGACGTCTCCATCTATCCATCTCTCTGTTGTCCACTGACCTCTCCATCCAACCATCTATTGTCCACTGACCTCTCCATCTATCCATCTATCTGTTGTCCACTGACCTCTCCATCTATCCATCCATCTGTTGTCCACTGACGTCTCCATCTATCCATCTATCTGTTGTCCACTGACCTCTCCGTCTATCCATCCATCTGTTGTCCACTGATGTCTCCATCTATCCATCTATCTGTTGTCCACTGACGTCTCCATCTATCCATCTATCTATTGTCCACTGACCTCTCCATCTATCCATCTATCTATTGTCCACTGACCTCTCCATCTTTCCATCTGTTGTCCACTGACCTCTCCGTCTATCCATCTATTGTCCACTGACCTCTCCATCTATCCATCTGTTGTCCACTGACCTCTCCATCTATCCATCCATCTATTGTCCACTGACGTCTCCATCTATCCATCTGTCTGTTGTCCACTGACCTCTCCATCTATCCATCCATCTATTGTCCACTGACCTCTCCATCTATCCATCCATTGTCCACTGACCTCTCCATCCATCTATTGTCCACTGACCTCTCCATCTATCCATCCATTGTCCACTGACCTCTCCATCCATCTATTGTCCACTGACCTCTCCATCTATCCATCTATTGTCCACTGACCTCTCCATCTATCCATCCATTGTCCACTGACCTCTCCATCTATCCATCCACTGTCCACTGACCTCTCCATCTATCCACCTATCTATTATCCACTGACCTCTCTGTCTATCCATCCATCTATTGTCCACTAACCTCTCCATCTATCCATCCATCTATTGTCCACTGACCTCTCCATCTATCCATCCATCTATTGTGCACTGACCTCTCCATCTATCCATCTTCCATCCAGGCCTCCATTCATCCCCCATCTAGTCATCCTCCATCCATCCACCAGACATCCACTCCTGCCCCCACCCACCCATTCACTAGACACCAAAATCCGGTGACGAATTATTTGCAGATGGACCCCTGGGGACCTATGTCACGAATGTACATCCCCAGGTCCCATGGTCAGAGTCGGCAGGTGTGAGTGGGGCCCAGGAAACTGCATTTTCAGAAGACTCTAAATTAGAATCAGACATGGCTGCTGTGTGGATTCACCCTTCACCGTCACCCTGCAGAGGAGCAAGGTCCACAGGGTCGCTGTGTTCCCAGTGCATTCCTGACCACACCGTAACGCCCCTTCCTTCCTCCCTCTCTCACCAGTTGCTTACATTTCCTCATCCCGGAAGCATGACAGCATTAAAGACGACTCGGAGGTGAGTGTGTGGAGCAGCTCGCTGCCATTTCCGACGTCCTCTGGAAAGTCTGTGAGCCTGTCTCTGGGGTAGTCACGGAAATCTAGATGTGAAATAGACATGGTCCGGGGTGTTGCTGACTAATCTTCACGGGTGTGGATGTCTAGAAGGAAGTCCTTATTCTTGGGTCTTACTTCAGGCATGTCCTTGATGAATACCTGCAGGCAGCTGTCCCCGCAGGTAGTCTGGGGACCACACCCTGTGGGGGAAGCCGTGCCCCACATCCTCTCCACCCAGGTGGTACAGTGGCCCAGGGGCTGGCTTTTGAGCTGCAATTTTTATCAAGTTGTGTCTGCACCATGCCTTCCGAATTGTGTTGCCTCATTTGGCCATCCTGGCAAACCCTCTGAAGCCCTTTCATGTCCTTCCCCAACTTGAGCCAAGAGGCTCAACTGAGCCTCACGTCTGTGGCCAGCTCTGCACCATAAACCCTGAGAAGGGAACAGAAGAGCTTGCTGCGTTCTCAGCCTCTGCTCATAAAACCCAGGGAAGGACTGCACTAGCGAAGCCCACTCCTTTCCAGAGCACCAACAAATGTCACCCTCACAACTCGTGCTCCTTCCTGGCCATCCTGTGTCTGGAGGGAGGCCGGGGCACTTAGAAAGCAGAATCTGAGGCTGAGCACGGCGACTCACACCTCCAATCCCAGCATTTTGGGAGGCTGCGCACATCGCTTGAGTCCAGGAGCTCGAGAACAGCCTGGGCAGCATAGCGAGACCCTGTTCCTACAAAAATAAATACAAAATAATTAGCTGGGCATGGTGGCACGGGCCTGTGGTCCTAGCTGCTTGGGAGGCTGAGGTGGGAGGATCGCCTGAGCCTGGGAGGTGGAGGCTGCAGTGAGCTGAGATCGCACCACTGCACTCCAGCCTGGGCGACAGAGGAGGAGTCTGTCTCAAAAAAAGCAGAATCCGGCTGGGCGCGGTGGCTCACGCCTGTAATCCCAGCACTTTGGGAAGCTGAGGCGGGCAGATCACGAGGTCAGGAGATGGAGACCATCCTGGCTAACACGGTGAAACCCCGTCTCTACTAAAAATACAAAAAAAAAAAAAAAAAAAAAGCCGGGCGTGGTGGCGGGCGCCTGTAGTCCCAGCTACTGGGGAGGCTGAGGCAGGAGAATGGCGTGAACCCGGGAGGTGGAGCTTGTAGTGAGTCGAGATCGTGCCACTGCACTCCAGCCTGGGCGACAGAGCCAGACTCCGTCTCAAAAAAAAAAAAAAAAAAAAGCAGAATCCATTTTGCCGCACAGGACAGCACCTCCCAGGGAACCGCCGCCTCCACCCCGACCTCCTTGCCAGGTGTGGCTTGCGGGAGGCAGAGGCTTCTGTTCTTCCTCGGAGCGCCTTTCTCCTGGGTATTTCTAATAATTATTTCTAATAATGTGTGCCTGCCGGTTTGGGAGCTCTTGGCAGGCATTAGCTGCATTCGCTTTACCTTCCTTCCCCTGAGGGAGGGCACTGATCAGGAAGGATGGGCCCAGGCCCTGGGCCACATGTCCCTGTGGCCACCTCTTCAGCCCCACTGATAGGGCTGAGGGCCTGGGGGTCCCTCCCACCTGCAGCTGTGACCAGAGCCATGGTCTGTGGAACGAACAGCTTCTGGCTTTCTAGCACCTTCCTCAGAAGCACACAGCCTTAAGTTCTTACCTTTCATGCCCCAGTTTAGATGGGAGTTTGGGGGTGGGATCTGTGGGACACAGAACCGAGACTCGAATCATGAGGCCCTGGGCTCTGAGGAGCAGGTCTCTGTTGGGACCGCATGAGTGATGCGTGGTCCTCTGAGTCTCCCGGGAACCCCCCTCTCACTTTCTGGGGTCTTGTTCTCCCTCCCTAGGACCTTAAGCCAGTTATCGATGGGATGGATGGAATCAAAATCTCTCAGGGGCTTGGGCTGCAGGACTTCGACCTAATCAGAGTCATCGGGCGCGGGAGCTATGCCAAGGTTCTCCTGGTGCGGTTGAAGAAGAATGACCAAATTTACGCCATGAAAGTGGTGAAGAAAGAGCTGGTGCATGATGACGAGGTAGGTGCCGCTTCTCATGGGGCCCGGGGGCCCGGGAACACGCTGCCCTGGGGCCACCTCCGGGCTTTAGCAGAATTCATGCACGAGAGACCTAGCCTCACGTTGACGGAGTTTGTGCAGAATCAATAGTCATGCATCGTGTAACGACCAGGATGTGTTCTGGAAAGTGCCTGGTTAGGTGATGGCACTGTTGTGTGAACATCACAGTGGCCACTCCACAAACCCAAACAGCACAGCCAACTCCACAGCCAAGATGCACAGTGCAGCTCCTGCTCCCAGGCTGCAAGCCCGTACGGCTGTCAGTGCACCGCACACTGCAGGCAGTGAGGGGACCACCACGAGAGCACTCACGTATCAAAGCTTAGAAAAGGTGAAGATGGGTATCGTGGTCTCCGCAACCTTCGCATGAATGGCCACCCACTGATACGTTGCCTTCCAGCAGACTGCGGTTGAGTTTTAGGATGTCATCACCCTTGTTAGGAAATCTCTGGGGTTGAGCTGAACTGGACGGGTGATGGGGTGGGACAGGAAGCTGCCCAGAGGCACTGCCCTGCTCCGTCCTGCACAAGGCCCCAGCTTTGCAGTACGTGCTGAGCTGCCGTGGCTCTGTGTAGCAGATCTTCCCACACCAGCTGTTTCTAGGGGAGAAGTTTGTTGATTATAGGATCAATGGTTTATTTGTTGAAATCTTTTTTTTTTTTGGAAACGGTCTTACTCTGTCACCCAGACTGGAGTGGCTTGATCACAGCCCACTATAGCCTCAAACTCCCCAGCTCAGGTGATCCTCCCACTTCAGCCTCTGGAGTGTTGGGACTACAGGCATGAGCCACCACCCCCAGCTGTATAATTTTTGTATTTTTTGTAGAGGCAGTGTCTCATTCTGTTACCCAGGCTGGAGGGCAGAGCATGATCACGGTTCACCTCCTGCAGCCTCCACCTCCTCCTGCAGCCTCCACCTCCTCCTGCAGCCTCCACCTCCTGCTAGGCTGAGGTGATCCTCTTGCCTCAGCCTCCGGAGGAACCAGGACTACAGGCATGCACCACCATGCCCGCTATTTTTTGTGTTTTTTGTAGAGACGGGGTTCCATTATATTGCCCAGGCTGGTCTAGAATTCCTGCGCTCATGCACTCTGCCCCCCTCAGCCTGCTAGAGTGCTGGGATTACAGGCATGAGTCACTATGCCTGGCCTGTTTGTTGAAATCTTAATTCTGACTTCGTAGACCTTTTTCTTTTAATTAAAGTAAAATACACATGACATAGAATTTGCCATTTTAAAGTGTACAGTTAGGGCCGGGCGCAGTGGCTCACACCTATAATCCCAGCACTTTGGGAGGCCGAGACAGGTGGATTACCTGAGGTCAGGAGTTCAAGACCAGCCTGAACAATATGGTGAAACCCCAACTCTACTAAAAATACAAAAATTAGCCAGGTGTGGTGGCGCACACCTCTAATCCCAGCTACTCAGAGGCTGAGACAGGAGAATCGCTTGAACCAGGGAGGCGGAGATTGCAGTGAGCCGAGATCACGCTACTGCACTCCAGTCTGGGCGACCAAATGAGACTCTGTCTTTAAAAAATAATAAAATATGCAAACAAAGTGTACAGTTAGGCGGCTTTTAGCATATTGAGATACAGAGTTGAGCAGCTATCACCTCTCTGATTCCAGAACATTTTCCTCACCCCAAAAGGAGACCCCATACCCACTCCCTGCTTCCGCTCTGCGTCAGCCCCATGGCCTCCAATCTGCCTTCTTCCTCTGCGGACTTCCGTCTTCTGCACGCTTGACAGAACGGAGTTGTGTGTGAGCTTTTGGTGTCTGGCTTCTCCAGTGTCCGTCCATGTGGCCGCTCGCTCAGGCCTTCCTCTCTCTGCCTGGCCGGGTAATGTTCCGTTGTCCAGTGGAGGCCCCACGTTTGTGCGTGCACCTGCCAAGGGGCATTATAGTGTTCCCACCCTTGGCTGTTGTGAGTGGTGCCACTGTGAAGGTTCGCGTACAAGAATCTGTTTGAGTCTATTTCCAGTTCTTTTAAGTGCAAACCTAGCAGTACAGTTGCTGGGTCACATGGTAGTTCTCTGTTCAACTGATGGGGACCTGCCAGGCTGCTTCCCACGCAGCCGCGCCGTTTCTCCTCCCCGCCAACACCACACGGGCCCATTTCTGCAGGTCCTCAGTGACGCGTGTGATTGTGATGATCGCCATCCTGGCAGGTGTGCAGCGGTGGCTTTGACTCCCATGTCTCTGATGACTGACAGTGTTCAGCATCTTTCATGCACCTGTTGGCTTCTGGTATTTTTGGCCTTTTGCTTTCATTCCTGAATGCAGGTTGCGTCTCTCAGGATTAGAAAAAAGGCCAACGTGTGGGTGGCAGTAATGCTGTTGTCACCAAGTGCTGCTAGCACAGAAGGCAACTGGCTGCTCGTCGAGCCCCGATGGGCCACAGAGGGGGTCCCTCCTCGCCAGCCATGCTCGGGGCTGGGAGGGCAGAGCTGGGGCTGGGGCTGAGCCTCTACTACCTCCCAGCAGGGCATGTCTGTGCAGTGCACAGGCTGTCCAACTGGCCCCTCATCCCTGGGTGCAGAACTCACAAGTGGGTGGCAGCGTCCATGCCCTGAGCCGAGGAACGGAGGCCCCGAGAGGTGTGGTGCCCTGCTGACAGCCCCGCTGCTGGCCAGCGGCAGCACAGGAGGATTCCAACCCCCTTTGCAGCACGCCCCGGTCAGCTGGAAAGTTAATGCCACGTATGAGAGCAAGTTTGCGGGACCCTGAGAAAAGACATTTGGAAGAGTCGCTGCTGCGGTTTTGTTCTGTCTTGAAATCATCCTCTGTGGGCCAGGATGCCGAGGTGGGGACTCTGGGGTTGTCTTTCGAGAAGAGCCTGATTGCAGGAGTTGTTGAATGCTTGGATGGTTTCTAGAAATTTCTTTCTCCCCACAAAAAGACTGCACTCTCTGGGGCCAGGCTTGCCTCTTGTTCCCCCAGGAGTCACTGGCAAGCCCCTTCCCACCGATTCTGCAGCGCCAGCCCCACGCAGGGCCTTGAACTCAGCAGTGCTGTCTCCAGGAGGTTCCACTCAGTTTGGGTGCTGAGTGATATGTGGGTCATGATGCCAACGCCGACGTCCCTGTGGGGCCACAGTGGGTGGGTGCTGCTGGTGAGGGCCACTGGGGGACGGGTGGTGGCAGGTGAGGGGTGGAGGAGTCACCGCCGACCCACTAGGTCTTCAGCCACTGGAGATGGGAGGAGATGCGGGCTGGCGAGGAGCTCGGCTTGTGGCCTGGGGTGGCGTGAGATACCCGGGTGCACATGTTGAGCAGCCGTCGGGGGGCAGGTCTGCAGCTCAGGGAGAGGCCGGGCTGGGAGCTCTCGGCGTGGAAAGATGGGACTCGAAGCCACTCCATTGGATCTGCCTCCAAAGAGAAGGGAGGGTGGCCGAGGACCAAGCCTCGAGGAGGAGGAGGGCGCTGAGGAGGAATGACACAGTCTCAGAGGCTAAATAGATACTCACTAATGGTTTGTTGATTTGTTTCCACGAAACTTCCGGGAGTGGGGGCAGGCAACACAGTAAAACCCTGCCTCTACAAAAAATAAAATTGCCGAGTGTGGCACGTATCTGTAGTCCCAGCTCCTCTGGAGGCTGAGGTGGGAGGATCGCTGGAGCTCCAGAGGTCGAGGCTGCAGTGAGCAGTAATCGCACCCCTGCACTCCAGCCTATTTTGACGCATTTCTTTCACTGTCATTTTTCTAACCCCGAAGACAAGGGGTTGACCTAGGAAGGCTTGAGAACTTTGTCCAGCTCTACTTTCTGGGGTCAAGATGAGACCAAGCTGTTGGATCTTTGTCACTCTGAAGTTGACTTTGACCTTGCAGCATTTTGCTGAACTGCAGCATGAATTGGGAGGGTGACAGCCCTGTGGCTGAAGCTAGTGCTCTGGTGATAGGTGTGGGCTTATCACTCGGTAGCGCTGGGACCTTGGGGAATCTGCTTAGCCCTCCACCTCAGTTTCCTTGTGTCCTAACTGGAGATAATAATACCTGCCTCCCGGAACTGTTAGGGCAAAGCCCGGAGGCCAGAGGCCAGTATACCACCAGAGGCCAGCATACAACCAGAGCTGGTAGCTTTGGTGATCGTGGTGAAGATGATGGTGATGATGATGGTGATGATGATGGTAACAATAATGGTGACGATGATGGTGGTGATGGTGATGATGGTGATGTAGTGGTGATGACATGGTGGTGGTGGTGATGAAGATGTTGATGACGGTGGTGATGATGGTGATGGCGATGACTGTGATGGTGGTAGTGTTGACATTGAGGATGACGGTGGTGGTGATGATGATGGTAGTGGTGATGACAATGGTGGTGATGACGGTGATGATGGTAGTGGTGATGACAATGGTGGTGATGACGGTGATGATGATGGTGATGACAGTGGTGATGATGGAGATGGAGATGGTGATGACGGTGATGATGGCAGTGGTGATGACAGTGATGGTTGTGATGGTGATGACGGTGGTGATGAAGGTGATGGTAACAGCGACAGTGATGGTGGTGGGGGTAGATGGTGCCAATGGTGATGGTGGTGGTGATGATGGTGATGACAGTGATGATGCAGATGGTGATGACGGTGGTGGTGACAGTGACGGTGATGATGACAGTGGTGGTGAAGGTGATGGTGACAGCAACAATGATAATGGTGGTGGGTGGAGGTGGGAGGGATGGTGACAATGATGAAGGTAATGGTGACAGTGACGATGATGGTGGGGGGTGGGGGTGGGGTGTATGGTGACAGTGGTGTGACGGTGGTGATGGTGACAGTGACGATGATGATGGTGGTGGTGGTGGTAGAGGTGGGGTGGATGGTGACAATGGTGGTAATGCAGTTCCTAATGGGTGTTTTCTTTTCCTGTCTGCATTGTCTTCCTGAAAGCGGAGGAAAGAGACTCCTCCCTTGCCTCCCCCTTGCCCAGGATGCCTGTGAGGAGCATTCGGGAGCCTCATTACCACTCCCTGGTTTCTATTTCAGGATATTGACTGGGTACAGACAGAGAAGCACGTGTTTGAGCAGGCATCCAGCAACCCCTTCCTGGTCGGATTACACTCCTGCTTCCAGACGACAAGTCGGTAAGAAAAAGAAGGGTATTTCTGATATTCTGCAGATTTCAGATGTGAACTGCACAGAAGCTAAGTCTGGTGTGATGTGTCAACTGTCACCTGTAAGGTTCTCCCAGTTGCTGTATGGGTGTTTTCAGGCCAGCAGACTCTCTTTGTTGTTCTCCTTGGTTGGTGTCATATTAAGTACATTTCATGATCTGAAGTTATTTAATTCCATTTACGAAATACTTACTGGAGGTATCCCACTGAGTGCAGGCATTGGATCAGGTGCTGGGGCTACAAAAGTAAGCAAAAGAGGTGGATTTCTGTGCTTATTAAAATATGTACAGCTTCACCTTCAAGCTTTATATATATTGGAATTCTGTGGCTTTGAATACGTTTGAAAGCTGATGATCTAGGATATTAAATGTATGCCCTGTTTAAAATTTTGGGGGCCAGTTGACTTTGACCTACCTGATTTGTTTATCTGAAGAATTATTAAGTATGTTCTGCATTGAGTCCTCAAGACCATCCCCAGGTTCGATGATTGGCTAGGAGGACTCCTGGGATCAATCATATGGCCGCACTGGGGGCCACAGCTGGCGTACTGCACTGGGGAGATAAAGGAGACTTGGCCAAGGAAAAAGGCACATGGGGAAAATTCCAGAAGAAACCAGTCACAAGCTCCCAAGAGCCCTCTCCCAGTTCCTCCAGCAATGAATTGTGACAACTCATGGTTTTTGTCAAGGGCTGGTCATGCAGGCTGCACACGAACCAAAATTCCAGACTCCCAGTGGAGAGCAGGTGTTCAGCATTGCGTTAGTCAGGGTTCTCCTGAGAAACAGAACCAGTTGTGTGCACGTGTGTGTGTGTGTAAAGAGATTTATTATAAGATACTGGTTCATGGGATTATGGAGGCTAAGAAATCCTATAATCCGCCATCTGCAGGCTGGAGGCCCAGGAGAGCCAGTGGCACAGCTTGAAGGCCTGAGAGCCAGGAGCTGATGGGGTCGATTCCAATCCGGGTCTGAAGGCCTCAGAGCTAGGAGCAAGGGGGCCAGAAGGTGGATAGCTCGGTAGTCAGGGAAACGCAGCCTTCCTCCTCTTTCTTGTTCTCTTCACGCCCCCAGGGGCCTGGATGATGCCAGTCTACTTCAGGGAGGGCCGTCTGCTTACTCTTCCAGAAGCCCCCTCTACAGGCATGCCCGGAAGTCATGTACAGCCAGCTACCAGGGCGTCCCGTGCCCAGTCAAGGTGACCGTTGAATTCACCATCACGAGCATAAGGCATCCTGTTCAGGCACACACAGTTTGGGCACAGCAAGCAGCTCTTATTCCAAAGCTTTTCTTTTTAAATGTGCTTTTCTTGTTTTTGAGATGGAGTCTCGCTCTATTACCCAGGCTGGAGTGCAGTGGCAACATCTTGGCTCACTGCAGTCACCACCTCCTGGGTTAAACAATTCTCCTGCCTCAGCCTCCTGAGTAGCTGGGATTACAAGCACCTGCCACCACACCTGGCTAATTTTTGTATTTTTAGTACTCTTTGTTGGCCAGGCGGGTCTCGAACTCCTGACCTCAAGCCATCTGCCCTCTGCAGCCTCCCAAAGTGTTGGGATTACAGGCATGAGTGACTGAGCCCCGCCTCCAGAGTTGTTTTTTTTTTTTTTTTTAAATAAAGATAGGGTCTTGCTCTGTCGCCCCAGGCTGGTCTCAAACTCCTGGGCTCCTGCCTCAGCCTCCCAAAGTGCTGGGATTACAGGTGTCCACCACTCTGCCTGGCGGTCATGCAGAAGCATGTTATATCCGTGTAGGGAACTGTTTGCAGTTCACGTTCCCAGCCCCAGCTCCGGGCCAGCTTTGCGGGCCAGGCTTCCTAAGCACAGCGGTCCTAGGCCCTGGGTGCAACCCTCTGCTGCTCGGTTCTTAGCTGTACATCTGGCGACTTGCGCTCCTCCGCTGCACTCTTGGCTCTCCTGACCGCAGGGTCCTGTTCTTGCCTGTGCTTGGCAGCCACCTCTGTCTGTCGGAAGAGCCGGCGTGACCTGGCCGTTCCCCGACCTGCTCTACGTGCGGTGCCGTCCTGGTCAAGGGTTCCTGTTTTCTGGCTGCTTACGCCTCCTAAGTGTGTTTCAGGGTCCCCCACCTGACCCCAGGGCTCTCCAGTGTTGGCTTCCCCATGTTGGGCCTGAGCCATATTTGAGAAACACAGATCTGAAGTCTTTTTCCTGCCTCAAAGCTCCTCTGATTCCTCCTCCCCAGTTGCTTCTGGGGTAAATTCCAAGCTTCCTGTGCGTGTGGACGAGGCTTGTGGTGACCAGGCCCCAGTGCCCCATCGTGTGCTTCAGCGTGGCGCCCCCGCCCGCACCGCCTGCGCCTGACGGCTCTGTCCCCTTTCCTTCTGCTCCCCTGCTTCCTGGAGCGAGTCAATGCCTCCCTTTGTGCATTCCCATCGCGCTTTTCCAGGCCTCTTTCCGCCCTGACTGCCATCCCTTGCAATTTGGGAATACGCCCAGGGGAAGGCAGCCCGGCCCCCCACACTTCCTAAATGGTGAGGTTCCAAGAAGGGTTTTGTTTTGCTTTGGTTCGTCTTCATATGTGAACTTGTAGGGATGTAGATGTATAAGGGGTCCGATATCCCACCCTCACTTCCCCCGAGTGGCCCAAAGCTCAGCCCCTTCTGCACTTGTGTCTTTGGACTCTTCTCTCAAGTCACAAGTTCCCAGATGCGTAAACCTGAACTTAAAGAATTGTCATCTGTGGGGTGTCTGTGGGATCCCCGCAGTGGCACCAATCACTGTCCCGTGGGAGCATTCGGCATTCACAGTTGGGAATAATTCCTATGCATGTCTGATTTTTTTGCCTTTTTTTTTTTTGAGACGGAGTCTTGCTCTGTCACCCAGGCTGGAGTGCAGTGGCACGATCTCGGCTCACTGCAACTTCCACCTCCCTGGTTCACGCCATTCTCCTGCCTCAGCCTCCTGAGTAGCTGGGACTACAGGCGCCTGCCACTACACCTGGCTAATTTTTTGTATTTTTAGTAGAAACGGGGTGAGCTCCGGGTTGGGGGGAGGACCGGCAGCTGCCTTAGTCCAATAGCTGGGGGGCTGTGAAAACTGCCCGCAAATCCTTACTGACCACACAGCACCAGACACCCACGTGAAGCAAAGCCAACATCGGCAAGGCGGCCACGCGTCTGGGTGGCGGAAAAGTCTGGCCTGGCCCAGGTGGGTGTGCTTGGCTGTGCCGCCTCTGCTCCCTGGTCACTGGAGGTGACTGCAGGCTTTATGGGGACTTTGTCTTTGTGCGTTGGTTCTGCTGGAACATCCAGCTGAGGTTTTGCGTGGGCCCCTTGCTGAGGGCCAGGTGAATAACACGCAGAACAGGACACTCCTTCGCTCTGGGCGGCCTCACAGCTCCCAGGCCACATCCAGGGGAAACCTGGCCGATGAAACTGCAGAGGTTTCCACACAAGTTTGGTTCCCATAAAGGGTCTGTGAGTGGGGAAGAATCAGAATTGATTTCTTTCCACCCCAAATCTGGTCTTGCCTCTTCTGGCCGGCCATGTTCGTGTCCACTGGGCGGCTACAGGGAATTCCTGAATGTTACAGTTCAACATTAGTCTCACCTCGTGTGTCCAGATGGAGAGAAACAATTCATTCGCATTTTTAAGACACAATAAACACCTGCTTTATGGACAAACCATACCCCATATCTACACAGACAGCCCACCTTTTCCAGACAGCAGCCAAAATTGAAATGAGCCATAAAGTCTCCAAAACGAGAAATCGCTTCAGTTTAAGCTATTTCAGGAAAACCGGGTAACTAGAGATTTAGCTGAAATGACTACTTTCAGCGTCCCCTGCCCCATTCAACTGGAGTCGGAGGACACTTTCTCACTAAGGCACGGTGATCTCAGATGGTAGGTGAGCAAACTACCCTTAAAATACGCCCATTCACTCGCTGTTCTAAAATAAAACCTCTTACTGTTTGCCACGGTTGATTATTTTACATTCATTCACACTCAATGTTTCTTTAAAAAGAACAAACACACACCCTTGCTTATCTGTGGAAGCGCTTCTCAGGCCGTGCACTGACTGAGACACTTGAGTAAGTTCTTGGTCAAAGTGACTTCTAGACGTGAAAAGCACTTCGCCCAGCAGTGTGTGTGTGTGTGTGTGTGTGTGTGTGTGTATCAGTTATGCTTTGAAACCTGCCCGAAGCTCTGGAGAGGGAGACAGCTTTACTAACAGCAGAGAGTGACGTCCCTGGAACTGGTCCAGCGTCAGGAGGCGTGGCACCTGGGGAGGGTCCGCAGGGAGCAGAGTGGGACTCCGTGGAGAGGGGGGCAGGCAAGGGTTGGGTCACGTAGGAGGGGCTCATGGGGGACAGGCCTGTGGGAAGGACGAGGGCAATGGTGTGTGTCAGGGACAGAAGAGAACCAGGCCTGAAGGTGCCAGGGGCTTTCGAAGCTGGACTTGGCCAAGAGGCCCCGGGATGCGGAGGCCCCAGGGATTCTCAGTGCAGTGCTGGTGTTGGGCAGGCACTCGTGTGAGGAGTAGGATCTGGGCCGCAGAAGCCAGAGGGACCTGCTGGGCCTGTCATGGCCTGGAGGGAAGCCTTAGGGGGTGGGGAGGAGGGGCCTGTCCCCATGTGGGGGAGTCACCCCGGTTCGCAGAAGTCAGGGCAGTGCTGGCCAGACAGGCACAGAGCGGAGCCAGCCTGGACGTGGAGGACTCGGGGGTGCTGTGGCCTGGGATGGAGACGCCCCGCCCCGCCGGGGGTGGTTGTGGTTGTGGGTGTGTGAGAAAGAGGTGAGGGTGTGACGGGGTCTGACCCTGGGGTGCTGCCTCCTCAGGGCTGCAGGAGGAGGCGCCGCCGTCGGGGTGGAGGCAGTAGAGGGAAGGGCTCAGTGGGTGCCACGGCAAGGACAGCCTCGGCCGCGACCTTGGGAAGGGCAGGTGCCTCTTCTTGGGGAACATGAGTCACCTCCCTTTCAAAACCCATCCGTGTGCTGGAGTCATGGGAGCTCAGAACAGAGGAGAGATCCTGACTGACACCCGTAGGGCCCAGCGTGGGCGCAGCCGCCTCAGCCTTTGTTCTGCCGACACACGGTGACGGCTCAGCGGCCCCCTGATTTGCTCACTTTTCATCGGGGTTGCCTAAAATGGTAAAAGTGCCACCCTAAACCCTAGCACTTCCGGAGCAGGACGCTTGGGCCTGTGGCCCCCACGAGGCTGTGCACGGGAGAAGGGGCTCTTCCCAGCATCAGGGGCCTGGCAGGAGCCAGGGGCTTGGTTTGCCTTTTGCATTGCGAGGGCGTCCTGCACTCTTCGGGAACACTGTGGACAGCTGCGCATGCATCCTCCCAGAGCCCTGGGCAGTGAGGGGCCCTCGGGGACCCCCAGGACATGGGCTTTGGGACACACCTGCAGCGTACAGGGGGCCCTGCTGTTTCCTGATGTGGTGTCACAGGCCACACGGGACTGTGCAGAACACGGGAGAAAGGGATGCGTTGTCTGTAGTTCTAATCGGGAGGCACCGGCTGCTCTTAGAACAGGTCAGGGGGCAGGTGTCATTGCCATTCGGGGTCACGTTAGGACCGGGGGACCTCCACTGCAGGCTTGGAGATGATTTTGCTAGTAGTGAGCAGAGATGAGGTCATGGCATCTCCCCTTCTCCATCCAGACCCGAACGTCCCATGCCACTGCGCCCTGCATGGTTCCCAGGATGAGCAGGGATAGGGGTGGCAGCCCTGGAGCCACCTGGGGTCTCCTTAGTTGAAGGAACTTTCAGGACCGGTCCTGAAATTGTGCCTTTGCTGCTTAACTACTAGATAACGACAGAGACCACATAAAACAAGAGCCTCTTTATAAACTTGTATCCCATTTTAACGTGCAGGAAAGAACCTTCGTCCGCACTCCAAAGACCCTTGACTAACCAGCATCACCATCCGGACAGTTTTGCCTCGTTTTTCCTTTTCTCTTGTTTATTTTTCCATGTGGACTTTATAATCAACCCGTCTGCCTCCAGAAAGAAAAAGAAACTGGGATTTTCTTTTCTTTTCTTTTCTTTGAGAAGGGGTCTTGCTCTGTCACCCAGGCCGGAGTGCAGTGGCGCAATCTTGGCTCACTGCAACCTCCGCCCCCTGGGTTCAAGGAATTCTCATGCCTCAACCCCCCGAGTAGCTGGGAATACAGGCCCCTGCCACCACACCCAGCTAATCTTTGTATTTTCAGTAGAGACGGGGTTTCACCCTGTTGGCCAGGCTGGTCTCAAACTCCCAACCTCAAGTGATCCACCTGCCTGGGCCTCCCAAAGTGCTGGGATTACAGGTGTAAGCCACTGGGCCTGGCCCGAAACTGGCATTTTCATTGGGATTTGTTAAGTTCACACATTACCTGGGGCGAAATTGACATCCTTCTAAGTGTTGGATCTTCCCATTCAGGAACCCGGTTTACCTTTTCATTCACTCACATCCTCTTTCAGGAGACTCTTGAAGTCTTCATGTGGTTTTCTTCACTTCCTTGTCTAATTATTATTATTATTTTTACAGATGGGGGTCTTGCTATGTTGCCCAATCCGGTCTCAAACTCCTGGGCTCAAACGATTCTCCCACCTCAGCTTCCCAGAGTGCTGGCATTTCAGGCGTGAGCCACGGTGCCTGGCCACTTCCTTGTTTAATTTTGTCTTGAGTGTTTCATCTCGTTTCTGTTATAAACGAGGTATTTTTTCTTCTCTCAGAGCATCCAGCAGCAGGCAGCTTGGTCTCTGCGTGGTAACTGTGGGCCCCATGGCTTCTGAGTTCTCTTCCTTGTAGTAACTTTCATGGCTTCTGAGTTCTCTTCCTTGTAGTAACTTTCAGGTGGTTTTCTGGGGCTTTGGATGCACAGGGTTAGCATCTGCAGGTGGGGCAGCATCACCCACCTCAGCCGCTGCACCCAGGTCGTGCCGTCTCTGTTCATCTTCCTCTCTGGTGACAGTGGCCAGCACCTGCCTCACTGGGGTGACGTTGACACCGGACGGCCCTGTCCTATTCCTGACCCCAGCTGGAACACTTTGCACCGGAAGCGCAGTGCCATCCTCAAGGCAGAACGGAAGCATTTACCAATCTCGGGCAGGCAGCATTTGCCCTGGCATGTGCAAAGGGTGTTGGGAGGGCCACAGGGGAGAGGAGAGACAGGGGCTCTGCCTGCAGCTGTGGAACTGGGTTCTGGAGCCCACAGAGGAGCTGTCCCTGCCTGAGCTGTTGGAGACGGGAACGGACCCTCCCAGTTCCTGGGCCCATCATCTGGTCTCTGAGGACACCTTCTGCTGGCAAAGGCCCTGGCAATGATACATACAGCCTCTCAGCCCCCAGCCACTGGGAGAAGGTTCTAGAAAGGCTGAGCAGCAGCGTGAAGCTGAGAGAAGATGACCGATAACTGCATGCAGAGGTGTGACTTGTCCTATTAAGGGACTTTCCACCCATTTCTATTCTGCTATCAAGAAAAAACACTGAGGCCGGGTGCAGTGGCTCACGCCTGTAATCCCAGCACTCTGGGAGGCCGAGGCGGGTAGATCACGAGGTCAGGAGATCAAGACCATCCTCGCTAACACAGTGAAACCCCGTCTCTACTAAAAATACAAAAAAAAAAATTAGCCAGGCGTGGTGGCGGGTGCCTGTAGTCTCAGCTACTTGGGAGGCTGAGGCAGGAGAATGGCGTGAACCCGGGAGGCGGAGCTTGCAGTGAACGGAGATTGCACCACTGCACTCCAACCTGGGCGAGAGAGCGAGACTCCATCTCAAAAAAAAAAGAAGAACACTGCAAGTTGTGCAGGGGCCTCCTTGCCATTTGTGGAGATCATTGTTACGATTTTTACTCCTTAGGGCCTCCTGGAATGAATGGTGTCATCGTAATGTAGCTGCTCGTATTGAACCATCCTTAGATTCCTGGGGAAAACCGTGCCCTGTCTTAGTGTGCTACTCTGTTAATGTGCTTCTGAATTCAATTTGCTGATATTTTATTTAGGATTTTTTTTTGTTGATATTCATATTGTTTTAGTTTAGAATCTTCAGGACACAGAGCTACTGCTCCAGTGATCAAGGGAGACACAGGATGGAAACACACCTTTTGTCACCCACAGGCCTTGGGGGTACACAACCTGCTGGGAGGCCAGGGAGCGTAAAGAGAGACAGGGACCCCTGGGCCAACCCTTTATTGGGTCCAGGGTGTTCTGCACACAGGTTTCCCATGGGAAGTTTTAACTGGACTTAAAGCAAGCAGGCCTGAGCTCCATGGGGCCACACTGTGACTGTCGGGGGACTCTGCAGTGTGGCTGCACAGTCCATGTTGGGTGTGGTATCAGTGGGGCTGCAGGGAAGTCACCAGGGGGCAGTTGCATAGGGTGGGTGTCTGGGTGGGCCAGCTTGAGGAATGGGGGATGTGGAACTGGAAACTGTCAGGGCGACAGCCCTGCTTCTGGTGGGAGAAAGTCCAGCTTAGATCCAGAATGGATGCCGAGGCAGCCTAAAACCATGAGCGTTCCCTGCACACTCTGGTGTCTGATCTCTAGCTTCCCTTTCTTGTGCAAGCTTCATTGGATTTTTAAATTTTCCTAATTTTTCAATTCCCAGGAACATTCTAAATTGCATTATTATCTCTTGGCGGGATCCCTGTGCAATTGCCGGGCCTTGGGTGTCGTGGAGGGCAGCTGCCTCGCTCCGCCCTGGCTTTCGTGATGTTGTGAGCTTTACCCTGACGAGGCTGAGTGTTCTCACCCAGTCCCACGGCTGCACCCTGCCTTGCCTTCTCCTCTGCTCAACTTCACCCCAGGCCGTGTCTCCTGGCTCCAGGAAGGTGAGGGGCTGCCTCCCATGCGTCCTTTCATGTTGAGGACACCCGTGTTTGCCTTTGCACGTGAGCCCCATTGTCGCTGGGACACACTGCCCTCCAGTGCTCGAGTGCATTTCCCGGGCACTTTCTGGCCTTTTATCTTTGATGGAGAAATCCGAGGCCTGCCAGCATCCCCACCAGTAGATTTCTTTGGACGAAGTAAAATCCTTCTGTGGATTGAGCTTTACCGCCTTTCCTCATCTGCTGGTGTCTTCCTCAGAGCTTTAATGTCCGTCCTGCTCTCCGAGTCAGGCATCTGATTTTCCAGCATGCCCTGTAATGACGGTGCTGTCACCACTGTGATGTCCGCTGTGAGGTGGGGACAGGACCTGAAAGTGGGGTTTCCAAGTGAGGGTTCTGGGCCCGCCCGAGTCATCTGATGTTGGGTCTGACAAGCCAGGAGCTGTGTGAGCCGGAGAACGTCCCCTAACCTGTCTGTGCCTCGGCTTCCCCATCTGTAAAATGGCGAGGGCTGAACTTACTTCCTGGTGATGGGGTCAAGTGCATTAACACAGAGGGACTTGGAGACTGACACTTACTGAGGGCCGCACCAGCGGTCAGCAAAGGTTGTCTTAAAGGGTCAGGCAGTAAATATTTCCACCTTTGTGGGCCGTGTGGCCTCTGTGGCAACTATGCATTCTAAAACAGAAGCAGCCTTAGACACTGCGTGAAGGGACGCGTGTGGCCGTGTTCCACCAGAACTTTCTGTACACACATGGTGGTGGCCCGCCCGCACCCATCTGGTTACTTCTGGACTCTCAGGGCAGCGTCTCCTGTGCCTCCAGGAGAGGGCTGTGGTTCCTCCCTCTGAGCCGGGCACCTTGCATTCCTGGAAGGGGTGGGGGGAGTGGCGAGGAGGGGGCGGCACCAAGGACAGGGCCCACCTCCTAGGAGGTTTTGTGAGCTTCCCACAGCCCCCGGCCGTCTCCTGGGGAGCTTCCCTCAGCCCCCGGCCGCCCCCTAGGAGGTTTCGTGAGCTTCCAGCATCCCCCTGCGGCCACTGTCCCTCCATTTCCCATGTCTGTTGGATGGTGCCGGTTCCAGGGCAGGGTCAGGGACTGGATCCGGCTGCGGTCTGCGTCTCGCCTGGTTCCTGAGAGCTGCACTTTGTCTTTGGTTGTTGATGAATCCATTTTTGCTGGCGTTCTTCACGTTTGTGTATTTGATTAAGTATC
This sequence comes from Pan troglodytes, assembly GCF_028858775.2. Lineage (NCBI taxonomy): Eukaryota > Metazoa > Chordata > Mammalia > Primates > Hominidae > Pan > Pan troglodytes. Next base: position 229,838,391 of record NC_072398.2, on the reverse strand, counting down.
GTGGACAGGCATGTGCAGTGGCTCACACCTGTAATCCCAGCCCTTTGGGAGGCTGAGGCTGGAGGATCACTTGAGGCCAGGGGTTCAAGACCAGCCTGGGAAATATCTCGAGACCCTTTCTCTACAAAAAATTTAAAAATTAGCTGGCGGTGGTGGTGCGAGCGTGCAGTCCCAGCTCCTCGGGAGGCTGAAGCCGGAGGATTGCCTGAGCCTGGGAGGTCGAGGCTGCAGTGAGCCATGATCACACCACTGCACTCCAGCCTGAGTGACAGAGTGAGATCTTGTCTCAGAAAAACAGCCCCGAGGGCACGTGTCTCATGACTCCCGCCTCCCGCCTCCCATCTGGGCTCTGCTTGCTCCTCTCCCCTTGCAAACATGGGAGGAGCGTTAATGCCAGGACAGGGAGCAGGGAGGGGCATCCCCAGCGCCTCCAGGCCACAACATGGCGAGTGTGGCTACCAGGACACGGAGGGGCAGCCTCAGCACCCCCCCCCAGGCCACGACATGGCGAGTGTGGCTACCAGGACACGGAGGGGCAGCCTCAGCCCCCCCCAGGCCACGACATGGCGAGTGTGGCTACCAGGACATGGAGGGGCACCTTCAGCCCCCCACCCCCACCCCCAGGCTGTGCTTCCCAGCATCCCTTGGGGTCAGGACTGTGCGTGTCACTGAGGGGCTACGGGTGAAGTCACACACGCCCCTGGCCTGGCCTTGCGCCCCTGCCTGAGAGCCTCTACGCAGGACAGCGCCTGTGGGGCACCCAAGTGGGCCGAGCCCATGTGGATTACAGGTGCACACCACCAGCGTGAGGAGAGGAGTGGGCTCGGAGCATGCTCAGCCATGGTCCCAGGCATCTTGTCAGCAGCCGGCTCAGCTTGTGTCACGCAGAGTCGCCTTAGAGTGAATTGACACCAGATTGTCCTGGTGGGTTTTTGCTCTGAAGAAATGTCAAAAGTAGCATTAAGGTTTTTCTTCAGACAAAAAAACCCACCGTCATTGCAGCTTGAGCAGTTGCAAATTAAATACATTCCTTCCTCAGCAAGCCGCCTGGGTCCTAGGCCTTGGGCAGAGAGAACTGGCTTTCAGCATAGTTCCCGTGATTGGCTTTTCTCTGGAGAGGAAGGGGAAGCGGCCTCCGCCTCTACCTCTCTAAGTGTTTAAATGTCCCCCAAATTCTCTCAGCCTCCTGAGGCATTGTATTGATGCTTTTCTCTAGAATTCATGTATTTCTTTATTTTCTCTGGAAATGGCATTGGCTTTGTCCCCGTCCTGTGGGCCGTGATAGCTTAAAATTAGGATGAACCCACAGAGGCCGTGGAGGCCCTTCCCAGGCGCCGCAGCAGCACTGTTGGGGTGAACGTGGCTCGTCTCGGGGGGACAGGTGGAAGGGACCAGCACCCATTGGGGCGTGTAACTGCTGGTGGCAAAAAATGTGCGGTGAAGTCACCCTAAGGGTTTTTGTGGTTTTTTGTATTTTTATTTTATTCTTTGAGACGGAGTCTTCCTCTGTCGCCCAGGCTGGAGTGCAGTGGCACAATCTCAGCTCACTGCAGCCTGTGCCTCCTGGGTTCGGGCGATTCTCCTGCCCTCAGCCTCCCGAGTAGCTGAGATTACAGGTGCACACCACCAGCCCTGGGTAATTTTTGTATCTTTAGTAGAGATGAGGTTTCACCATGTTGGCCAGGATGGTCTCGAACTCCTGACCTCAGGTGATCTGCTTGCCTTGGCCTCCCAGAATGCTGGGATTACAGGCGTGAGCCACCGCGCCCAGGCACTCTAAGGGTTTTGAATAAATTCTTTCTTAACGTTTTCTGACCGACTCTTAGGTCGTGGGTGTCCTCCAGGGGTTGGAGGCCTTCATGGAGCTTCGTTCCGTGGGGTTGACGTTACTGAACGAGTCCCTCCACGGGTGCACTGAGGACGTTCCTGCACATCGAGGGCACCCTCAGAGCTGCTCTTTCTGTCATTGCTATTTTGTTTATACCGGGGATTGGCAAACTTTTTCTTGAAGGGCCCGAGAGTAGACATTTTTGGCTTTGCGGCCACAGGGTCTCTGTTAGCAACTCCCTCTGCCACGGTGGCTGGAAAGCAGACATAGAAAATAGATGCACCAGTGAGCATAGCCTCGTTCCAATAAAACTTTATTTACAAAACAGGGAGCAGTGGACCAGCGAGTCCCCAAGGACAAGGGCCAGGTTACCAGAGAATTTCCAGGCACATCCGTTGGAGGCAGGGGAGACAACAAAAGCCAAGGAACCAGCCTTCCCCAGCCGCTCCCCAAAGGCACGGCTTATTCTTCAGGGTGCCCGATTGGCCATGTGGACGTCTCTCCAGCTCCTCACTTGGGGCCCAGGGCTCTTTCGATTTTTAGGAGTTTGTTTCCAATCAGAAACTTCACAGATGATTTGCAGCCAGTTCACCTGCCCTGTGTAAACTGGCCTCTGTCCTCTCTGGCTTAATTCTGGGAGCTCGTGGAGGGCAGGAGCAGGGACAGGTGCCTTGAGGCATAACAGTGGCGGTGGTGTGGGAGCTTGCGTGGGATCGAAGGAAACGGGCAGAGTCACCACACGCTTCCCTCCTTCACTCCCCGCTCCACGAGGGGCAGCCAGGAGCAGCCACCAGTCGGAAGCAAATAAACAATTCAGGTGCCAGAGGAGCCGCTGACCTAAAAAAACCCGCCACAGGGTATTTCTGGGAGATTGTATGAGAATTTAATTTTGAAAATTGAGTCTCATGAAATGTAGGAAAAGATCTTATTAGGAAGAGAAACCATGTGGCCCAGTCCCTGAGACGGGAAGGGCCTGCGTGGTCCTGATGACATCTGCGGATCTTTTCAAATCATACGATCATGTCTGCGAAACCGGGATGCCACTTCCCACCTGGCCTCTCCCTGACCCCAGCTTGTTCCCTTGGAGGGCCGGTGGACTCCTCAGCCTCGCAGCAATGAAATCAGGCCTTGAGGCCACCCCACCCGTGACCTGCGGTGCTGTCCCCATGCAAGAAACTGCCTCGCTCCAGCCCCCAGCAGATCCTGTCCCAGCCCCCAGCCCTGGTCCAAGCCACCTCCACTCCCACCTGGTGACAGGCCACCTCCTTCATTCCGGGGCCCACCCACACTTCCCAAGTCCACACACAGTGGCCAAGAGCGAAGGCCGGCGAGGCCCCTGCATGACTCCCTCACCTGCACCCTTCACGAGCGGCCCCGCAGCCCGTCCCCACCAGCCCCTCTCTGCTGCCAGGGTGCTCCTGCTGCTCTTTGCTCTTTGCTCTTTGCAAGACTGAACCTGCGGGAGGGTTCGGGCCCACGAAGGCCGCTTCTGTGGGGCTTCTGTCTAAGGAGGCCGTCGTCTGCCGAGGTGACTGCAGCCTCCGGCGCCTCTCTCCCTGCAGGCTGTTCCTGGTCATTGAGTACGTCAACGGCGGGGACCTGATGTTCCACATGCAGAGGCAGAGGAAGCTCCCTGAGGAGCACGCCAGGTGGGTGCGCGTGGAGGGGGCCGGGTGGATGCACGCGGAGGGGGGGCCGGGTGGGTGCGCCCGGAGTTGGGGACGGGTGGGTGCGTGCGGTGTTGGGGGGCTGGGTGGGTGTGCACAGAGGGGGTATGACGGGGGCGGGGGGCAGGGTGCACATCGAGGGGGCCGGGGACTTCTCCAGGGGTCAGCAGGGAGCTCAAGGGAGGGAAGTCCAGGTAGGATGGCAGAGGGCATCATGTCCCCCACAGTGTGACGTCCCCTGCATTGTGACATATTCCATATTTGCTCCGGAGTCACAACATTTGGGAGGTCTCCTGAGTTATGGTGCCTCAGACCAGTCCCCCGGGCCCCACCCCTGAAGCAGCACCATGCCTCGTCCGAGAGAAGTGAGAGTCTCCTGGGATTGTGCTGTCTTCATGATGGCTCTGCCCTGGTTCTGCTCTTCACCCTGTTAGTGGCACAGCATGGCCAGCATTTCCTCAGCGTTAGGAGCAGAACGAGAGTGGTCTGTTTCTAGAGTGACCTGAGAGACTCCTTCCTGCCCTTCCCTTTCATCTCTGATATCTTTGGGCCTCCCCTGGCAGCCGCGGGGCCTCCAGCATGGTTCAGGAGCCTCCCCCGGCAGCCGCGGGACCTCCAGGACCGTCTGGGGGCTTATTTCAGCTCCCTGGACCTTTCCTGTCTTCTGTAGTTTCTCCTTTTCCTCATTTCCTTACTTAAGAACGTTCCATGCAGTTTTGTGAGTCCCCTTAGATTGTTTCTGGCAATGGGACAGTAGGCAATAAATCTAGAACAGTACACTTCCCACAACGCTGTTTTTAAAAACTGTGGCAAGATACACACAACATAAAAGGTAGCATTTTGGGGCATGGAGTTCAGTGGCGTTGAATGCACCCCATGCTTTGCAGCCACTGCTGGCCCCCGTCTCATCTCCAGAGCACGCCCCTCTTCCCTGCTGAAGCTTGGCCCATCAGACACTCCCTCCCTGTCCCCCGCCCCAGCCTCACATCCTCACCCCAGACGGGTACGTCCCACTTTCTGTCCCTCTGATTCGAGGACTCTAGGGACCTCATCGGAGTGGAATCACAGTGTTGGTCCTTCAGTGGCTCATTTTCCTGAGCATAGCGTCCTCAAGGTTCATCCGTGCTGTGGCCTGTCTCAGAATTGCCTTCCTTTTTCAGGCTGGATAATGCCCCGTTGGATGGAGGGGCCACACTTTGCTTATCCGTCCATCCCTCGGGGGGCACTTGAGTGGCATCCACATGTTGGCCATGGTGAACAGTGCTGCTGTGAACACGGGTGTGAAGTAATCTCTTGAACACCCTGCTTCCGGTTCTTTGGGGTATACACCCAGAAACTGAATTGCTAACCACATAAGAATTCCATATTTAGGCCGGGCGTGGTGGCTCACACCTGTAATCCCAGCACTTTGAGAGGCCAAGGCGGGCGGATCACGAGGTCAGGAGATCGAGACCATCCTGGCTAACACGGTGAAATAACACAGTGAAACCCTGTCTCTACTAAAAATACAAAAAATTATCCAGGTGTGGTGGTGGGCGCCTGTAGTCCCAGCTACTCGGGAGGCTGAGGCAGGAGAATGGCGTGAACCTGTGGGCAGAGCTTACAGTGAGCTGAGATCGCGCCGCTGCACTCCAGCCTGGGCGACAGAGCGAAACTCTGTCTCAAAAAAAAAAAAAAGTCATATTTAATTTTTTTTTTTTTTTTTTTTTATGGAGTCTCGCTCTGTCACCCAGGCTGGAATGCAGTGGTGGGATCTCAGCTCACTGCAGCCTCTGCCTCCCAGGTTCAAGTGATTCTCCTGCCTCAGCCCCCAGAGTAGCTGGGACTACAGGTGTGCGCCACCATACCCGGCTAATTTTTTTGTATTTTTAGTAGAGACGGAGTTTCGCCATGTTGCCCAGGCTGGTCTTGAATTCCTGACCTCAGGTGATCTGCCTGCCTCGACCTCCCGAAGTGCTGGGATTACAGGCGTGAGCCACCAAGCCTGGCACCGTGTTTAATTTTCGAGGACCTGCCGGACTGTCTTCCGCAGCAGCGGCGCTGTTCTGCACTCCTACCACAATGTGCCATGGCTCCGGTCTTTCCCGCATGGAAGCCGTCGTGTTATTTGCCCGCTCCTCCCCTTGTGGAGGCTGCCACATCGTTCTCTGTGTCTTTGACAGCAGGCCATCCTAAGGCGCATGGGGTGGTGTCCTGGAGCTTTCATTGGCATTTCCCTCCCTGGCCCTGTGCACTGCACTTTCAAATCCTGGGCCTGGTCATTGAGAGGATGCCGGGCCCGTGGTGGGGCAAACGGGAGTGTGTGGCCCCCAGGCTGGAGCTGTTGGCGCAGCCTCTGGCACAGGCACTGCCCCCATGACGGCATCCCCACCCCCAGGTTCTACGCGGCCGAGATCTGCATCGCCCTCAACTTCCTGCACGAGAGGGGGATCATCTACAGGGACCTGAAGCTGGACAACGTCCTCCTGGATGCGGACGGGCACATCAAGCTCACAGACTACGGCATGTGCAAGGTGCGCGCCTCGGGCCGCCTCCCCCGACCATCCCGCATGCGCGCCTCGGGCCGCCTCCCCCGACCATCCCGCATGCGCGCCTCGGGCCGCCTCCCCCGACCATCCCGCATGCGCGCCTCGGGCCGCCTCCCCCGACCATCCGGCATGTGCGTCTCGGGGCGCCTCCCCCGACCATCCCGCATGTGCGTCTCGGGGCGCCTGTCCCGACCATCCCGCATGTGCGTCTCGGGGCGCCTGTCCCGACCATCCCGCATGTGCGTCTCGGGCCGCCTCCCCCGACCATCCCGCATGTGCGTCTCGGGGCACCTGTCCCGACCATCCCGCATGTGCGTCTCGGGGCGCCTGTCCCGACCATCCCGCATGTGCGCCTCGGGCCGCCTCCCCCGACCATCCCGCATGTGCGTCTCGGGGCGCCTGTCCCGACCATCCCGCATGTGCGTCTCGGGGCGCCTGTCCCGCGGGGTAGTGTCTACAAGAACCCTCTCCCAGTAACTTTGCCCCCACAGGAAGGCCTGGGCCCTGGTGACACAACGAGCACTTTCTGCGGAACCCCGAATTACATCGCCCCCGAAATCCTGCGGGGAGAGGAGTACGGTGAGTGCCGCTGCCCTGGCCCCTCTCGGAGCACACAGGGCCAGAGATGGCTTCGGGCCTGGCCCAGCAGCCAGGGAGAGGTGTCCTTGACCATCTTACACCCAAAAGCCACACACTGTCTTTCCCAGCCGGATGTCATCATCTGGCCTCAGCCCCTTATTTGAATTCTGGAAAACCTCCCATGTCCACTTGAGCAGCCCCTTGGGGAGGGCACTGCACAGGATTCCTCCTGCCAGGGAGCCCCAGGGGCACAGGGAGGGGAAAGACACAGAAAGCAGGGGCGGGACAGGGTGCGGCACCTGAGTCCCCGTGCTGCACGAGTGGCTGGGGGAGAAGCTGTTGTCTGGGGAGCCCCAGGGGGTGCAGGAGCGTGTGGACAGGACCCCACAGGCCCTGCGGCTGAGGACGCCGTGCACACCAGAGTGTTTCTGCTCCTCTCCCCTCTCTGGGCGTGAAACGGGGACATGGGCACGTGTGTGCAGCCCTGTGTGCGTGTGTGAAACGGGGACATGGGCACGCGTGTGCAGCCCTGTGCGTGTGTGAAACGGGGACGTGGGCACGCGTGTGCAGCCCTGTGTGCGTGTGTGAAACGGGGACGTGGGCACGCGTGTGCAGCCCTGTGTGCGTGTGTGAAACGGGGACGTGGGCACGCGTGTGCAGCCCTGTGTGCGTGTGTGAAACGGGGACGTGGGCACGCGTGTGCAGCCCTGTGTGCGTGTGTGCCATTGTGCTGAGTGTTCGTGTGTTGGGCGTCCATATGTGTTGTGTGCACATGCATACTGTGTTTGTACACACTCCACCCACTTCTGCATCCTGGTGTTTTCAATGAGGCATGCATGGTGTGCCTTCAGACATTTTTACACATTTTTTTTGCCATCAGAATGGGTGTGGGGCAGGCAGGGCGGGCAGGTCACTCGCCGCTGGGATAACTGGGCTCCCCAGAGGCCACAATGGAAGTCTCAGTAGCCAGAGAAGGACAGACAGCAGATTGGAGGACTGGAATATAGCCTAGAACCCAGCTTGGGATGGGGATTCCGTGTGGGACAGCGGCAGCGTCTCACCTCATCAGGGAGCAGGGGGACTTCCGGGGACGCAGGGACAGCTGCCGTTCTTGGGCAAAACCGGTCAGGGTCTCCCACCCCTCATTCGCTGGAACACATTCCCAACAGGTTGACTACTTGAACCTTTTTAAAAAACAAAATGGCTGTAGAAGAAAACACAGGAGAGTATTTCCGTTACTGCAGCGAAAGGGCTTCTTCAAGCTTAGTTCTGTAGAAGCAGAAACGAGAGAGGAGGGTCGTCCGCAGGTTCCACCAGTGCCTCGTGCCGGTGTGGTCACAGGTGCCCTGGCAGGACCGACAGCCCAGAGGCAGCCTGGGAGACCTCCGTAGTGTCAGGGACGGTGGCAGGGAGGCCGAGCTGCCAGGCGGAGGTGCTGGTTCTGTTTGGGAAGTGGAAGTCACAGAGGCCTGTGTGCCGCCTGCTCAAGCCTGGCTCACACTCCTGTCAACTGGGCATGAAAACCAACGCCAGCCAGGTTCGTCCTGCTGCCGGCCCATGTGGCCCCACTGGGTGATGGCTGTGTGCTCTCCCCCAGGGTTCAGCGTGGACTGGTGGGCGCTGGGAGTCCTCATGTTTGAGATGATGGCCGGGCGTTCCCCGTTCGACATCATCACCGACAACCCAGACATGAACACAGAGGACTACCTTTTCCAAGGTGCGTGCCCCGCTGTGCGTTCGTACCCCTCACCTGCACGACTGTCTTCCTTTTCAAAGGTGCAGGTGGAGGGGTCCCGCGGGGGCCTGGAGCGGCAGTGCCATGCAAAGCGTACCGGGAACCATTCCTCCTGGCCGGACCCTGTGTCACATGCCACTCCCCGGGCCGTGGGGTGGGGTTACCACACCTGTGGGTCAGCAGGAACGAGAACCTGTCCCCATTCAGCTCCAACTCCCTCCTGCCCTGGCCAGCAGCACATGCTGGAGCCCCAGCATGTCCTTGACCGAGGCTGTACCGAGCTGAAAGCACAGCCCCCACCCCCAAAACCCACAGCCACCATCATGGGCTCCTTCCCACCTGGAGGCCCCGGGACCTGCTCCTGGTCTGGAAGTCAGTGCTGTGGGGATCTGGGAACACGGCTGTCTCCGCGGTGCCCTCTGGTGGCCAGCCTGCAGAGGCGCCCATGTACCTGCGATCTTGGGGCTGAGGAAGGGGAGCTGCTGGTTCACGTCCGATCCTACGGCACGTGCCAGCGCATGTAACCGGGAGGCCCAGGGAGGACCCGGCGGGACTCCCGGTTATAGATATTGCTGGGCTGTAGGAAGGGAGGGGCTCCGGGGCCCCAAGGCTGAGCTCCCGAAGCTCTTGCTCAGAGTCAGAGTCTGGGCGGCACTGGGCAAATCGCACACGACACAGGCAAGTCCTCACCAGGCTCCGCCCTTGCAGTGATCCTGGAGAAGCCCATCCGAATCCCCCGGTTCCTGTCCGTCAAAGCCTCCCATGTTTTAAAAGGATTTTTAAATAAGGTACGTTTCTGGCCATGCTGACAAAATCTCGTTTGTGGCCTCGGTGTTGGTGGGCAGAGGGCCAGGCACGGCTGTTGGCCATTTTTTCATGTCGGCTGCTGTGCATCGGGTGTGTGGGTTGATTTTCCGCTTCAGTATTTGAGCTCTGTATTCTGTGAATCGTCCGTTTTTACTCACACCTAACAAAATGAGAATGTGTGCCCAAGGAAGATGGAACGGAGCTTAACGTAGGGGAAGGAACTTTCAGTAAAGGAAACATCTGATTTCCACCAGCTGGGTCAGAGCATCGGGGGAGGGCTTGTCAGCACTGGGAGTGGCCACCAAGGAGAGGGGGTCATGGGGCTTCCGGGATGGGGCTGACTTGTCCTTGTTTGAACTCTGACCTCCAGGACCCCAAAGAGAGGCTCGGCTGCCGGCCACAGACTGGATTTTCTGACATCAAGTCCCACGCGTTCTTCCGCAGCATAGACTGGGACTTGGTAAAGCATTGCAAAGCCTATGTGCACCCCCATCCCCATCCCAACCCCAAATCTACCCAACCCCCATCCCAACCCCAACCCCAATATCCACCCAACCCCACCCCATCCGAACCCCAATATCCATCCCAACCCCAAATCCATCCAACCCTCACCCCACCACCAACCCAACCCCCAGCCCAACTCCCACCCCAACCCCCAACTCAACCCCCACCCCAATATCCACCCAACCCCACTCCAACCCCTACACCCCCAACCCCTCCAACCCCTATAATCTGGTGGACAGAGCCGGGGCTGTGTGGGCCGGGTGGGCTGTGTGAGCTCGCGCACCACCGGGCTGGTCTTTGACATGGCCCCACTTGCGTGGAGCCAAGGCTCCTGTCTCCCAGAAGGGTCAGCTGGGAATGGGGGACCACCCTCCAGGGCCCCGAGGAGGGATGGGGAGACACATTTCGTCCTCCGGAGCCAGGAGAGTGAGGGGCCGGACGAGCTCGGCCCATGGCGCTTCCTGGCAACCCCCGACTGTGCTGGCTTGGTGCCGCCAGGAGCTAGCAGCACATGCGTCCTGACCTGTGAGCACATTGGCTGTTGGTTCCACAGGGACCTGATAGTGGGGGCCGGCCTAGAGAAGGGCGTTTGCTTTGGTTTCATGGCCGGTTTTATCAGCAGTTACTGGACAGGACCAGCAGTCGCAGCGTTCACGGCTTGAGCTTTAGCGTCGGGTATTGAAGGAGAGTGAGTCTGTGGACAGAGTGCGACGTACACTGGCTCGATTTAGGAATCTGATTTCGGTGGTGTGTGAGCAGGGTGCATTCGGTAGAAACTACTTTGAGTTTTGACCGTTCCCCAGCTGGCCATATGAGGTCAGTACTCTCCTGTGATGAGGGGCGGTGACCGCAGCCCCGGCGGGCCACGTGATCAGGAGGGGGCCGAACGTCCCGAGGGGCTCTGCGTGCAGGGGGTTTTGCCGGACTGTAGGCTGGCGTGTGTCTGGCAGGTTAAGGCAGGTAAGGCTGCACCGGTCGGTCGTGGGTTCTGTGTGGAAAGTGCAGTCTCCACCCAGGATGTTTCCAGCGCCGCTCGGTCGTGGGTTCTGTGTGGGAAGCGCAGTCTCCACCTAGGATGTTTCCAGCACATGGAGGGTTTATTGGGAGGTGACCTTGTCTGAAGCTGAGGAGCGTCTGTGGAATTTGTTTCCAGCTGTGTAAATGGTTGCAGAGCTACTGAAATAAAACCTTTAAAATACACTCTCAAGGAGAAAAGCAGATTGGATAGCTCATTCAGTGCATTTCGGAGGAGGTTGAACTGAATCAGGAGAAAGCCCAGCTCTAGCTCTGTCCCCCACCCCACCCAACTTTTCCAGGCAGCCTCGGCCAGCATGGGAGGTCACTCCCTGGCCCCTGTGGTCAGTGGGGGCCCTTGTCCACACAGCCCAACAAGTCACTTTCTAGTCGAAGGCCTTGCTTTGCCTGTGCATGTGTGGGACCGTGGGGGAAGGTGGGGAGTGAAGTGGTCAGAACATGCCCGCACCCCTTCCTACATACAGCCCTTCCAGAGCCCAGCTGGGCTGCTGCCAAACTAGGACGGGGCCATTCTCTGTCGTGCGGTTGTCAGATGCACACACTTAGAAATGTTCTGAGCATAGGCACCTGCCACGGAATCACCTTCACAAATTCTTCATTTAAATTTATGCCTCTGGTAGCATAAGGGAGAAGAGATCTGCCTTTGGTTCTAACTGTCAGTCATCCTCACGCCCAGGCCGGGGTTAGAGGTGGCGTCCCTTTTCTCTGGCTCAGGCACCCCTGGCCTAGTGGGGTTACTGGTGGTGTTCCCCTATCTCAGGCCACACCTGGCCTAGCTGGTGTTAGTGGTGGCATCCCTTTGTCTCTGGCCCACAGAACCCCTCCGGTCCACACACACACTCAGGTCCAGGTACCACCCGGCTGAACCGGTGGCAGGTGCTTAGTAGAATTACGTGAGGAGCCAGCATCCCCGCTCCCAGCCACCTCCCCTCGCCCGTCTCAGCTCAGTCTCCCCCGTGCCTTTCCCACCCTCTCTCTTCCAAGCCCACCACCGTATGGGGCCCACCAGCACCATGGGATTCAGGGAGAGCCCGATCCTGGGTGCAGCCTTGGTGCCAGCCGGGCCCCTGATCTTGTCTCTCAGCCACTCTTGGTTTACCGGGAGTGGACAGATGAGGACAGATGGCTGCCTGTGGAGTGACGGGCTCCTTCTCTTCGGAGCACTGTCTAATCTGAGTGTGAGTCCAACCCTGCCCGAGCCAGAACTCAAGGAGACCATGAAGCCACCCTTGGCCTCCAGCTGGGAGAGGTCTGCGTCCCTGTAGCGAGCATGCCAGGTGATCTCTGGCACACACTTGCCGCGGGCTGTCTCTTGGAAGGTAGTCAGCGGCCCTGGCTTCCCATCTGGGTCCCACCACTGCAGAGTCACCCCCGTGGCTGCCCACAGGGGCGGCTTCCATCACCCTGCTTCTTCCTGGCTGCTGCGGGCTGTGTTGTGACTTCCATCCCAGCCTGAGAGGCCTGCGAAGGGCTTGCCACCGACTGCCAGCCCTGCCTCTGCCACCGACCGCCGGCCCTGCCTCTGCCACCGACCGCCGGCCCTGCCTCTGCCGTTTCCTTGCCACCCATCAGCTCTTGAAGCTTTTAGGAAGAAGTGTGGCTGTTTTGGCCAGATTGCTTTAGCTGCCTCAGCAGGGTTGGTGTGGGGTCAGCACCACCCCTATGTGACCTTGGCAGAAGGAAGGGCCTCCTCCCATTCACCCAACGCCCGCAACTCAGTGGTTCTGAGCAATCCCAGAGTTACATGACGTCATCGCGATCACTTTCATCACCCAGAGAAGACCCAAACCCACTCCAGCCTCTCCCCACACCCTGCAGTGGCTGCTCCGCCAGGCCGTGTGGCTCTGCCTGGTCTGCACGTGTCATGGAAGTGGACCTGGGCACGCCGCGGCCTTTCGTGCCTGTCCTCCCCTCAGCATTGTCTCCACAAGCTGCACCCACACAGTAGCACGTGGCACTGCCTCCTTCCTGCGCTGAACCCCACCCACTGCGTCCACTGCGTGGAGACCGCACCTCTGCATCCGTTCTCAGTGGACATAGGGTGGCCTCCACTTTCTGGCCATTGTGAATTGTGCTGCCGTGAACACCTGTGAACCCGCTTCTGTGTGGACTCGTGCTGCCGTGAACACCTGTGAACCCGCTTCTATGTGGACTCGTGCTGCCGTGAACACCTGTGAACCCGCTTCTGTGTGGACTCGTGCTGCAGTGAACACCTGTGAACCCGCTTCTATGTGGACTCGTGCTGCCGTGAACACCTGTGAACCCGCTTCTATGTGGACTCGTGCTGCCGTGAGCACCTGTGAACCCGCTTCTGGGTGGACTCGTGCTGCTGTGAACACCTGTGAACCCGCTTCTGTGTGGACACGTGTTTATTTCTCTTGGGCACGTGCTCAGGGCGCAGTTGCAGGTCCGGTGGTCTCGGTCTAGCCTTTCAGGGGGGCCACCTGTTCCTGCAGCAGCTGCTTTCTGGTCCCTTTGGGGGCCCCCTCAGTCTGTGCTGGACTTAGTTCCATGGCTGTAGTGGGCACAGCTTGAGAACAGTCCCTCGGTGGGTGTCAGCTCCATGTGGGAGTGGGGCACGCGTGAGGCCTCGGTCCCCACCTGTGGACTCAGGGTCTCTTTCACGGACTGCGGGGAAGGCAATGGGAGCAGCAGGAATGGATGGTGAAAGGACACAGTGCCCGCCCCCCGAGTGTCCGAGGGTAGAGCTGGGACAGGGTCACAGTCACCTCAAAGCCGCCTCCTCCTTGCCTATCCCCAGCTGAACCAGCACCACTCAGGCAGTCGCCGCCACTGGGGTGTGACTCTGGGGCCCGGCACCGGGTCCCCAACCCTGCTTTCCTCCTGGAGCCCGGCCTCTGCACACTGCCCTGGAGAAGAGAGGCAGTGTGTGCGCAGAGGGCCCCGTCAGCCAGGCAGATCCACCTGCCTTGCCCCGGCACTGGGAGGTGGCGCTCATCTTGTCGAGGGCTCCCATGGGCCGTGTCTAGACCCCACCCTCCGCCGGTCCAGGCACATCCTCAGGCTCCTAATCCTGAGCCCTCCGGTTTGGCTGTGGGAGCAAAGGCCGTGGGGAAGTTGCTGGGCCCGTCCCGGGTGAGCTTTGAGTGATGGACAGGCTCATTCTGAAGGAACTGGGTCCAGACAGCACGTCCTGGCCTGGTGGCTGGAGCTGCCACTCTAAGAGGGTCCCCATTCCCGCAGGACCCCTGGTACTTGGCACACTGCAAAGCCTGAGTATTTGTGGGTCACGTGATCTGTGCTAGTGACTATCAGGAGTCTGGGATTTGAAGCGATGGATTTCCCAGAGTGGTCCCAGCTCCCCACTGATGTGAAAGGTGGTGGCGAGTTAACAGCTGAGCCACCACCTGCCGCCCAACCCCATGGGTCCCACACGGCCGGGCGGTGCTGCGCTAACTCATCTCCCCCTGGATGGAAACGTTTGCGTGGTGACAGCTGATTCTCTTGAGAGTCATTTGCTGCCCGTGTTGCTGGGGAGATTCTGCCTCAGGGCCAGGAGTGGTTTGCTCCTCCCACCCCGGGCCCAGGGCTGCTGGTGGGAGGCTCCAGGGAGGAGCAAGGACTCTAATGCTTCGTGTGGTGGGAGCCTCAGGACTTTCCCACGCGCGACAGGCACGTTCCTGGGAGCTCGGTGGGAGGAACCCAGCCACGTTGTGTGCTGCGCAAGGAGCTGGCGGCAGGGAGGGGAAAACGGAAAGACGCAGAGGAGGGCAGGTGACAGGAGGCCCACAGAGAGATGGCTGGGTCTGGGCAGTGGGTGGGAGCAGGAGGGAGGCGGTTATGGGAGACGTGGAGCAGTGGAGGCCGTCAGAAGTGGGGATCACAGCTGTGACCTCATGGAGAGGGACAAGCCCCACAGCTGGGCTGGTGCCAGCTCCACTACCCAGGGCCAACCTGTGTGGCCGTAAAATTCTCAAGCCTGGAGTGTCTAGAAGGCAGCAGTGCCCTGGCCTGGCCACTTGCGAACCCCTCTGTCCACCCCATGCTGCGTGGCACAGGGCAGGCGTGGGGCCTCCAGGTGGAGCCTTGAGTGGGTGGATCCTCGGTGGGGCTTTAAGGCCAACCTGTTTATGAAAATGCATGGGGACTGACTGCAGACGCACAGACAACTCGGATGCACAGACGCCCGGACGACGTGGACACCCAGACGACGTGGACGCACAGATGACGTGGACACCCAGACGACGTGGACGCACAGACGACGTAGACACACGGATGACTCATCCACAGATGACTCAGATACACGGACACCCAGATGACGTGGACGCACAGATGACGTGGACGCACGGACGAGGTGGATGCACGGACGACGTGGACGCACGGACGACGTGGACGCACGGACGAGGTGGACGCACGGACGACGTGGACGCACGGACGAGGTGGACGCACGGACGACGTGGACGCACGGACGAGGTGGACGCACGGACGACGTGGACGCACGGACGATGTGGACGCACAGACGACGTAGACACATGGATGACTCATCCACAGATGACTCAGATACACGGACACCCAGACGACGCGGACGCACAGACGACATGGACGCACAGATGACACGGACGCACGGACAAGGTGGACGCACGGACGAGGTGGACGCACGGATGAGGTGGACGCACAGGCGACGTGGACGCACGGGCGAGGTGGACGCACGGGCGACGTGGACGCACGGGCGACGTGGACGCACGGGCGAGGTGGACGCACGGGCGACGTGGACGCACGGGCGACGTGGACGCACGGGCGAGGTGGACGCACGGACGACGTGGACGCACGGACGACGTGGACGCACGGACGAGGTGGACGCACGGACGACGTGGACGCACGGACGAGGTGGACGCACGGACGACGTGGACGCACGGACGACGTAGACACACGGATGACTCATCCACAGATGACTCAGATACACCCAGACGACGCGGACGCACAGACGACGTGGACGCACGGACGAGGTGGACGCACGGACGACGTGGACGCACGGACGACGTGGACACACGGATGACTCATCCACAGATGACTCAGATACACCCAGACGACGCGGACGCACGGACGACGTGGACGCACGGACGAGGTGGACGCACGGGCGAGGTGGACGCACGGGCGACGTGGACGCACGGGCGACGTGGACGCACGGACGAGGTGGACGCACGGACGACGTGGACGCACGGACGACGTGGACACACGGATGACTCATCCACAGATGACTCAGATACACCCAGACGACGCGGACGCACGGACGACGTGGACGCACGGACGAGGTGGACGCACGGGCGAGGTGGACGCACGGGCGACGTGGACGCACGGGCGACGTGGACGCACGGACGACGTGGACGCACGGACGACGTGGACGCACGGACGACGTAGACACACGGATGACTCATCCACAGATGACTCAGATACACCCAGACGACGCGGACGCACGGACGACGTGGACGCACGGACGAGGTGGACGCACGGACGACGTGGACGCACGGACGACGTGGACGCACGGATGACTCATCCACAGATGACTCAGATACACCCAGACGACGCGGACGCACGGACGACGTGGACGCACGGACGAGGTGGACGCACGGGCGAGGTGGACGCACGGGCGACGTGGACGCACGGGCGACGTGGACGCACGGACGAGGTGGACGCACGGACGACGTGGACGCACGGACGACGTGGACGCACGGACGACGTGGACGCACGGACGACGTAGACACACGGATGACTCATCCACAGATGACTCAGATACACCCAGACGACGCGGACGCACGGACGACGTGGACGCACGGACGAGGCGGACGCACGGACGACGCGGACGCGCGGACGCACGGACGAGGCGGACGCACGGACGACGCGGACGCACGGACGACGCGGACGCACGGACGACGCGGACGCACGGCCGACGTGGACGCACGGACGACTCAGATCCACAGATGACTCAAACGCACAGATGACTGGGATGCTCAGATGACCGCTGCTGTGCCGCCACCCCAGGGCTCTCTGGGCGTTTCCTGTGGTTTGGGCACCAGGAGCCTGGGAGTCCCATGCTGCCCCCAGGGCACTACCTCCTGGGCCCAGCCCTGCATCCGGTGGCAGCCCCAGGTGCTCACCGTCATCACCCCAACAGTGCAGGGTGGTCTCAGGGACCTCCTCTCATCATTGCCAAGAACTGGCTCCAGGATGTTTCCATGTGGCCGGCTAGTATGGCCAAAGTGGACCCCGGCGTGCTGTCCCCTTGGACGTCTCCAGGCCCTGCCCAGCACGTGGGGCTCGTCCATCCTGTGCCTGACCATGCTCTGCCATGCGGGGCCTAGCCCAGCCCCCCAGCCCTGCTGCTGCTCCCCACCCCACCCCCGCCACCTCCACCAAGCCACCAGCATCCTGCCTGGCCCTACGGACAGCAGTGTCCTCCTGTGTCCAAAAGCCTCCTCCCCCTCAGCCCCTTCACTCGGGTCTCATTGGGCCCCTCTGTGGCCCCCAGCACACAAGGCACGCGCCCACTATGGGGCCTTTGCACAGCTGTGCCCTCCCCAGGCTCCAGCCCTCACCTCCCCCAGGCTATTTCTCAGATGTCCCTTCAGAACTAGAGCCCTTGGGCCCCCAGCCCCATGGACACAGAACGGGCCCCCTGTTGTATCTCAGGTCACTGCTGTGGTTGCAGCCACAGGGGCAGCACCTGTTACTGCCACAGCGTCTGACCTGGGGCCAGCGTGCATTCAAACGCACTGCTCTGAGAGGCCAGGACGTCCATGGGTTGGGCGCAGGGGGCGGCGGTGGGAAAAGGTGTCAGGCACCATGGGTCCTGACCTGGAGCCCACGTGCCAGCTGCAGAGATGGGCACTGAAGGCTTTTGAGCAAGAGGAGGAGGTAACGCTGGCCCCTGGGGATGCTGTCAGGGAAACTGAGGCAATCTTGAGCCCTCGGAGCAGAGAACGGGCTGGGTCCTGCTCTGTTCCCACCCCTGCTGCTTATTAAACCCTTGTAAAGCAGCACAGGACTAAGGTAGGGAAAGTATTTTAGGAAATGCCCCCTTTTTCACATTGTATCGGCAAGTGTTTCATACAAAGAATACAAGTAACTGATGAATGAAGGGGGCATCTTGTGTCCCCACAACCCTGCTGTGCGCACACCACAGGTGAGCCGTTCTGCCTAAGGGAACAGCCCCGGCCCCTCCCTCCGGCTCCTCCCCAGCACCGTCTCCTCCACCCAGTGGCCTGGCCGTGGATGCTGCCTGTGGCCCAGCTTTGAGACACCGCCCTGACACGTGTCCAGCCTTACGTGGAAGGATTTGTCTGTTTTGTGGCATCCTAGTAGATGCCACGTTAGTAGATGCCATGTTAGTAGAATGGATGTGGGCATTTCTTTGTAAGTTCCCAAAAGCCTATGAGGGTTTTTTCCACGATTCCGTTCCCAGTTTGGCTTTTGTTGTTGTTGTGGCTGTTCTTGGCCACCCTGGGCCCTGCAGTGGAGTGGGGGGGTGCACCTGGGAGCCTCGAGCCGAGGCCCAGCCCCTCCTGCCGTGCATTTTCCTGCCAAGCAGCACCTGAGACTCTGAAGCCGATGCCTATACAGGCAGAAACCTGCCAATTCCAGCTTGAACGACTGGAGGGTCCTGAGGATGGGGGTCCCTGGGGTGCCATCATGGGCAGGGTGCATCTGTTTGGGCATGCTGCCCCCCAGCCGGCGGGCACCGGGGACAGGCACAGCCACACTGGGGGCATTTCTGGTCTTGGAAGCCGCCTTGGCTCTTCCGGAGGGAAGGCGGCTGCTGGGTGCCCTGTGATCCGCCCGCGAGCTGGGCTGTTCGGCTTGGTCTGCAGGGGCTGGGGGGCTGCATTTCTTTTCACCAGCCACACCCACCCGGCCCCATCCTGGCTGGCACCGAAGGGAACAGCGCGCCGTGACATCCTCCCCTCGAGCCTGGTGAATGGTGGTTCCATGAGGCTGGGGTCAGTGGGTGCCTGTTGTGACAGCTGGATTTCAGTGTTGGTACAGGAGCACACACCTAAGGGGCGGGCCAGTGAATGAGCGTGTGAGGGTGGGCTAGAGAACGAGCAAGGGAATGAGAGAGAGTGGGTTAGAGAGTGAGTGAGCCAGTGAATGAGTGAGTGAGCAGGAGTGGGTTAGAGAGCGAGGGAGTGAGTGAATGAGTGGGCTAAAGAGGGCCGGGCGCGGTGGCTCACGCCTGTAATCCCAGCACTTTGGGAGGCCGAGGAGGGCGGATCATCTGAGGTCAGCAGTTCGGGAGCAGCCTGGTCAACATGGTGAAACCCTGCCTCTACTAAAAATACAAAAACAAAATTAGCCGGGCGTGGTGGCGGGCACCTGTACTCCCAGCTACTCAGAAGGCTGAGGCGGGAGAATGGTGTGAACCTGGGAGGTGGAGCTTGCAGTGAGCCGAGATCGTGCCACTGCACTTCAGCCTGGGAGACAGAGCGAGTCTCCGTCTCAAAACAAAAAAAACAAAATTAGCTGGGCATGGTGGTGCATGCCTGTAGTCCCGGCTACTCAGGAGACTGAGGCAGGAGAATAGCTTGAATCAGGGAATCAGAGGTTGCAGTGAGCTGAGATCGCGCCACTGCACTCCAGCCTGGGCAACAGAGCGAGACTCCATCTCAAAAAAAAAAGTGGGCTAGAGAGTGAGTGAGTGAATGAGTGAATGGGAGTGGGTTAGCGAGGGAGTGAGAGGGTGAATGGGAGGTGGATAGAGAGTGAGGGAGTAAGCGAGTGAATGTCTCTTGGTGCTACTGTAACAGAATACCTGAGCGAGCCTGGGTAATTTCTAGGGAGCAGAGTTCTTTCCCAGCTGTGGAGGCTGGGAGTCCAGGGTCATGGTGCCAGTAGGCTTGGTGTCTGGTGAGGCCTGATCTCTGCTTCCAAGATGGCGCCCAAACACTGCATTCCCCGGAGGAGAGAGGGGAGGAAGGCCACGTGTCCACATGGCAGAAGGCAGAGAGGAATCCATGCCCAAGCTGTCTTGACAGCTACAGGAGTTCGTCTGTGAGGGCGGGGCTCCCATCAGGTTCCACCTCTCTACACTGTTGCTCTGGGGAATGAGTTTCTCACTGTGAATCTGGGGGGCACATTCAGACCCTATTGTGGGTGAGTGGGAGAGCATGGCTGTGTCACTGGGACAAGTGGCCATGAGTCAGGGGAACTGAGGGGTTTTCAATGTCCTCACCCGTATGTGTTGTGGCACCTGTGCCAGGCACCAGCGTTCTGCCCTCCCCGGCACAGGCGCATCACCGAGTCCCAGGCCCGCCTGCTGGGCATTTTCCTGCCAAGCAGCACCTGAGATTCTGAAGTCGATGCCTGGATAGGCAGAAATGGGCCGGCAGGAGGCTCCTGACAGACAGGTCTGTGCAGTGCCAGCACAGGCAGGGTGCTGTGGCCAGGTCCTGCACCTTTATGGTCAGGGTTCCAAGACGTCATGAGACGGCTTGTTCAGCCAGTTAGTTGTCGGTGCCCCTCTGAACAAGGACCCCCCCCAGGAAGGGGGTGGCCTCGCATGGGTGGCTGGGGATCCTGCTCCGTCCCACATGTGGCCAGCATGGCCAACACTGGCATTTCTCAGCTCGACGACAATTTTTCTGACTTTGGATATTTTCTAGATTTTGTGTTGTAAGAAAAAACACTTGGCAGTCAAATACTAGGCAGATTGAAATGCTGAGTTTCTTACTGTTTCATTTTGTGATTGAAGTGCATGCAAAACACTCAATCTGGTAGGGATGATGCCCGCGCGGAGCTGACCCTTCTCCTATTGTTTTTCCAAGCTGGAGAAGAAGCAGGCGCTCCCTCCATTCCAGCCACAGATCACGGACGACTACGGTCTGGACAACTTTGACACACAGTTCACCAGCGAGCCCGTGCAGCTGACCCCAGACGATGAGTGAGTCCCACTGGGTGCGGGTCCCTGGAGCACCCCTCGGGCAGCCCCATGGCAGGCCGGCACCTTGGGCAGCTGGTGACCCGGCCTGCCCTTGAGTCCCACCCGCCTGGTGTCATCTCTCCAGTGGGCGTTGGGGGAGGATTCTTATGCGAACGTAACTCCGCTTCCCCCAAGGGAATGAACACACAGTCACCCCCCACCCCCTGCCACCTGTGCCCACAGGGATGCCATAAAGAGGATCGACCAGTCAGAGTTCGAAGGCTTCGAGTATATCAACCCATTATTGCTGTCCACCGAGGAGTCGGTGTGAGGCCGCGTGCGTCTCTGTCGTGGACACGCGTGATTGACCCTTTAACTGTATCCTTAACCACCGCATATGCATGCCAGGCTGGGCACGGCTCCGAGGGCGGCCAGGGACAGACGCTTGCGCCGAGACCGCAGAGGGAAGCGTCAGCGGGCGCTGCTGGGAGCAGAACAGTCCCTCACACCTGGGCCCGGGCAGGCCAGCTTCGTGCTGGAGGAACTTGCTGCTGTGCCTGCGTCGCGGCGGATCCGCGGGGACCCTGCCGAGGGGGCTGTCATGCGGTTTCCAAGGTGCACATTTTCCACGGAAACAGAACTCGATGCACTGACCTGCTCCGCCAGGAAAGTGAGCGTGTAGCGTCCTGAGGAATAAAATGTTCCGATGATGTGGAAGCTCCTCTGATGCCTTTTTTCCGTGAGTGGCGCCTGCCCCACATCTCAGACGCAACCCACACGTGGGGGGCAGCTTAGGAGCCAGCAGGACACAGGTGGGGGCGGGAGTTGAAGTGCCTGTGGGGACACACCGCAATCAAGAATTGTTTCCTAAAAACCCCGGTAAGTTCCTGTTGTTCTTCCTGCAGAGCGTGTCCCAGCCGCTGTGGTCTAGGGTGAAGTGACACCTTAAGCAGATGGCAGCTGGGCCAGCCAGCTCACTGGACCGATGGGGGAAATTGGATCATAGAGATTCTAAAACGTGGCTCACCAAAGCACAGTAGACCAAAAAAGAGAAAAAACTGAACACTAAATCTGCACAAATCATTTCTGACCACACTAAGCAGTGCCTGCACGATGCCTCGTGCGACGCATTTGATTTTTGGAAGATATTTTTGTCTGTCACACAGCACTGAGAGTTAGGGAAAACTAAAAGATGTGCATGTGACGGACCCCAGCCTTAAAGTTGAACGTGATGACCCTACAAACACCCAGAAACACAGGTACTCTTCCCAGTGGCGCGGACCTCCTGCTCCCGGGAACGCACCCGTGCTCTCTGTCCACCCACCCCTCAGGTGAAGGCACAGCTGTCCAGAGCTGAGGCTTCCTAGAGGCAGGTCTGCCAGCTGCCAGGTGTCAGGTGTGGCAGAGCCGTCTTTTGAGCTCCCTGGGAGAGGGGGTCGCGCCACCTCATGCCTCTGAGTGGGGCCTGGTGCACAGGTGTGGAAATTGCCACGCAGCCCTCTTGGCCAGGCGCAGAGACCCCAGGCCTCCATGACTCAGGGGCCGCTCCACCCCATTGTGCGGCTGGTGGCTTGGGGAAGAGATACGGAAAACCCCAAGTTAGGAGGTCTGTGCCGCGCCTTGCCTCAAGGTTATCCCCAGCAGGTGAGCATGGCCCACCCTACACACTCAGGTTTCTCAGGGTGTCGCTCCGTGCCTGGCGCTCAGCACGACATGGTGGATTCACACCCAAGCCCCAGGTGCCAGGACAAGAATGCCAGCGCTGGGCATACTGCCAGCCCATTCCCCCCAGCCCGAGACCCTGGACACCCGCCCCCCCCACCAGCTCAGGCTTCTAGGTGGAATGTGGAGACGGGTTTCAGCCACACTCCCAACCTTAGCTGTTGAGACTCAACTCCAAAGACGGAAAGTTAGAAACCCCAGGGCAGAGTCCAGGAGCCGACCTGGGTCTCACACAGGTGTCCCAGACCAGCGTGGGGATGCCCAGGTGGCCAGGCCCAGCCTGCGGCCGCTGAAGTTACACCTGCCGGGTGAGTAGGGCTGCCGGGACCCCACCTTGAGTGGGAGACCCCCAGTGTATCCCAGAAGTGGTTAACAAGCAAACTGCTTTCCATGAGCCTCCTTGATTTGTTAAATATTGAAGGCACTTACCTAGATACTGCCGTGTTGCCAATAGCGTGCCGGTTACCAGTTTGGCCGTTCTTGTCCACAATGTGTGAGTAATGCTGTGCTCGTCAGAGGGGAGACTTTTATATTCAGTAATTTGTTTTATAAATTAAAGTGAAGGATGTATTGAAGTGTGGTTTGAAAAATCCTGATATTTGCCAATGGCTCTGGTCACGACGGTGTGTCTTTTGGAAGTGGTTCTCGAAAACTCTGGTGACTTGGGGGCTGCACGGTGGGCCTGCATGGGCGCGGTGCAGGGCAACTGCCCATGGAGCCCGCGGCTGGCCGGCTCTCCCGTGGATGACACTCACCCTCGACTGCCAGGGTCATTCAAAGTCTTGCACATCCATTAAAGACTTTAATGGAAATGTTCACATTATTATTTTCATTAAAAGCAGGTGTTTCCAAGAAGCAAAGGTTTCTGAAGCCATTTTCTTTTTTTTTCTTTCTTTTTTTTTTTTTTTGAGACAGAGTATTGCTCTGTAGCCCAGGCTGGAGTGCAGTGGTGAGATCTCGGCTCACTGCAACCTCCACCTCCCGGGTTTAAGCGATTCTCCTGCCTCAGCCTCCCCAGTAGCTGGGATTACAGGCACCTGCCCCACGCCCGGCTAATTTTTGTATTTTTAGTAGAGACGGGGTTTCACCATGTTTGCCAGGCTGGTCTTGAACTCCTGACCTCAGGTGATCCACCTGCCTCAGCCTCCCAAAGTTCTGGGATTACAGGCGTGAGCTACCGCGCCCGGCCTGAAGCCATTTTCTTAAGTAGGCCTATATCAGGGCAGTTTTAGGCTCCCAGCAAAATGAGCAGAAGGTGCAGCCAAGTCCCCATGCCCCTGCCCTGCCCGTCCTGCCCCTGCCCAGCCTCCCCCACCACAGGGCACGCTGCTCACAGCT
The DNA here is from genome assembly GCF_028858775.2 of Pan troglodytes. Lineage (NCBI taxonomy): Eukaryota > Metazoa > Chordata > Mammalia > Primates > Hominidae > Pan > Pan troglodytes. The sequence continues at coordinate 229,814,774 of NC_072398.2, read as the reverse complement.
GCTGGGCCTGCCCTTGTCATTGCCCCACGCCCAGAGTTCCTGCCCAGCTCGCCCAGGGCACCGTCAGTCCCGTGGGTGTGGACAGGCACGTGACAGTGTGGATTCACCACTGTGGGGCCATGCAGAGGAGCCCATGCCCCGGAGACCTCCTGTGCTCCGCCTGTGCCTTCCTAGCCCCTGCACCCTCTTGATGTTTTTGGTCCTCACGGTGTTGCCTTTTCCAGAACACCCTAGGGTTGGAATCACAGTGTGTAGCATTTTCTTTCCCTTAGTGATCTGCATTTATGGCTCCATGTTTTTTGCGGCCTGAGGCCATGATTGAAAGGAAAATACAGACGTCTTGGTGTTCACACCACGTCTGCCCCCAGATCTGTTCCCTCAGCCACCACAAACGGGGGGTCAGAGCTGAGCCCGCAAAGCCCGGCTCTCCAGAACCTGGGGGCTGAACAGCAGTGGACAGGAAGCTCCCTGAAGACGCTGCTTTCTGTGCTCCACTCACACTGTGAGCCCAGGCAGACGGTGGCTGACGGATCTGGGTGAACCAGATGCCCACTGCTGCTGTCCTTCCCCAGAAACTCCGGATTTCAGGAGAAGCTGCCTCAAAACCCCTGGCGAATGATGAGGCCCTGGAGCCCCCGGGGAGTCTCAGCTCCCGCAGCCCTAACAAACGACCACAGACCTGGGGCTTCAACCAGACTCTCTCGGCTCCAGAGGACGGCCCTCTTCTGGCCTGTGTCCCCCACGGTAGAAGGAGCAAGGGAACTCCCCAGGGTCTCCATTATGGGGCACTAATCCCATCGAGAGGCACCGCCCCGACCTCCTGTCCTGGCAGAGTTCTCGCCTTGTGGTGAGGATTTCAACCTAGGGATTGGGGAGTTACAGGCCCGCAGCCCGCAGCACACGGTGGCAGGAGCCTTTCCTTTTCATAACTAGCTGCAGCTGCAAGTTCATTTTGGGGAATTAAAACACCACCGATGGTGGAGCGCGGTGGCTCACGCCTGTAATCCCAGCACTTTGGGAGGCCGAGGCAGGCGGATCACGAGGTCAGGAGATCAAGACCATCCTGGCTAACACGGTGAAACCCCGTTTCTACTGAAAATACAAAAAATTAGCCGGGCGTGGTGGCGGGCGCCTGTAGTCCCAGCTACTCGGGAGGCTGAGGCAGGAGAATGGCGTGAACCCGGAAGGCGGAGCTTGCATTGAGCTGAGATCCCGCCGCTGCACTCCAGCCTGGACGACAGAGCGAGACTCCGTCTCAAAAAAAAAAAAAAAAAAAAGAAAAAACAAAAAGAACGCCACCAGAGGCTGGGGCTGCTGGCTCACGCCTGTAATCCCAGCACTTCAGGAAGCCAAGGCGGGAGGATCGCTTGGGCCCAGGAGTTCGAGACCAGCCTGGGCAACATGGCAAGACCCCCTCCATCTGTACAAAAAATACTAAAAGTAGCTGGGTGTGGTGACGCGCGCCTGTAGTCCCAGCTATTCAGGAGGCTGAGGTGGGAGGATCATCAAGCCCAGGAGTCTGAGGCTGCAATGAGCCGTGATTGCACCACTGCACTCCAGCCTGGGCGGCAGAGCGAGACCCTGTCTCAAACAAACAAACAAACAAACAAACCGTGACTGCACATGAGCTAACCACGCCTGTCCACAAAGTTAGGAAAACGAGCTACCCTCAGCCCGTCCGCTGTCCACAGTGGGGGCGCCAGGGGAAAGGGGTCAGCTTCCCCGCCTGGGGCTGTGTCTGGTTCTGATTGCACCGCAGTGAATCTGCCCTAAACCAAACGTCAGGAAGAAAAGCGGCAGACGTTTCATCACAACACAGAGACAGACAGGAGCCCGCCCTGCTTTAATGCGCATGCGGGGGAGCCGAGAGGCGGGGCTTCTGGCGGGGGAGAGCGTGTCCGGGCGCCGCACTCTGCGCAGGGCTCTTGGATGGCGCTCACCACATCACGTCTTCTGTGCTTTCGGCCAAGCACTGGGCCAGGTGGCTGTCAACATCCAGCTGGGTCAGCCTGCAAGGGAGGGGCCACACTCACTCGGCCACCTCCGCGGCATGCTGGCCGCAGAGAGCACCGTCTGGCCCTCCGGGCCCTCTCTGCTCCTGCCGCTGGAGAGGATCCGGCTGGTCAGAAACAAGGGACGGGGCCACCCCAGGGGCTCATGCACCCGGCAGACCACGGTAACCGCCGGTGGTGTTTCCACACTGTGCCCGTGAGGAGGCCACGCCAGGCCGGAGGTTCTCAGCCAGGCCCCTGCGTCCGAGCTGGGGGTGGGGAAGCTGTGTCTGAACAAGCCCCTCTATGGGATTCTGGCGCCTGCTCAGCTCGACAGCGCGCTCATCGTGGAGCCCGGCAGACAGGCGGCCTGACCCGGAGAAAAGGCAGGACGGCGGGTGGCCTGCCAGGGAGAGCCGCCGCCGCTGCGTCTACAGGAGGCGGAAGAGTAGACATGGCTGGGCGGTGGCTGTGCAGCTCACGTCAGAGAATTGGTGTTTTTGGCGAGGAGGGACCAAGCCTCACCACGGAGAAGGACACCGTCACCGGCGTGCAGGCTGCCAACCTGCCACTCTGGGAGGCCCCACGCGGCCCCTGCACCTCTCAGGAGGGCGCTGGCGCTGGGATGGTGGCTGGCCAGGCAGGGGTGGCAGGAGAAAACCCATCCGAGTCCTGCAGGTCAGCGCCCTGGGCATCCAGTGGGGCCGGGAGGGGTGTCTGAGCGCAGCCACCTTCTATCCCCGGCCTCATGTGGCCCCATCAGCCCAACTGGAGCGGCTGGAAATGACCATCACCAGCCTTGGCCAAGGTGTGGCCCTGGAAGCCAGAACAGTTGACTTCCGGCCATGACTCCCGGAGAGTGCCGTAGCTGGCATGCTCAGCAGAGCTGCCGGGGACGATGTCCCGGGGCTGAGTGGGCGGCTTCAGCCTAGACTTGGGCCTAGATCTTGCTGGAGGCCAAGTGGTCAGTGTCCCATCAGAGTGACCATCCCTCACACGCCACTGCTGGGGGACACACCCCCACTGAGCGGCCAAGTCCACAGGACACGTGTCCCTGTGTCCACCTGTCAGCCACACCGCCCCTCGCTCCCCTACAGCCTCTGCCCTCAGACCAGTCCACGGCACGCTGTTTTACCCTTGGGCTTTGCTGTGTCCCTTCCTTTGGCTCCTGTGCCCCGTCTGTGTGGCCACTGCAACCCTCAAGTCCCCCTCTCCAGACCATAGCTGGACCCCCACTCCCGGGGCTGGCTCCAGCAGCCATCAGCTGCCTTCTCACTCTGGCAGAGCCCACCCAGTGCCTTCTGAAGCCCCCGAGGGTCACTCAGTCTGAGACTTTCCGGCTTCTGCCCATCCTGGGAACCAGCCCCTCCCTCCACAAGCTTTCTCTAAGGTTGCCAGAAGGTGCTAAGATCTGAACCGAGGTCATCTTGTCCCGGGGTTTCCAGGCAGTGTCCCTTGTTTGGGGGCCCTCTGAGATGGCTTCAGACCCCCGCCTGTGGCGGAAGAGCTTTGTCCCGGCCTGATCTGCCCTGTCCGTGACACTTCTGCTCAGTAGCTGAGCAGGCCCTGTGGTGTGGACAGGCCAGCCCGGCTGCAGGACAGTGGGGGCTCAGTCCAGAAGCCTCTGGTGGCTTCTGCGTGTGGGCAGGGGAGCAGGGCTGCAGGGTGGGCTGGCACCTGGCAGCGTGAGGGGCCTCAGGGCTGTTAAAATCCCAATGACCAGCCGGGCGCGGTGGCTCACACCTGTAATCCCAGCACTTTGGGAGGCCAAGACGGGCGGATCACCTGAGATCAGTTCAAGACCAGCCTGACCAACATGGTGAAACCCTGTCTCTACTAAAAATACAAAAATTAGCCGGGTGTGGTGGCGCCTGTAATCCCAGCTACTCGGGAGACTGAGGCAGGAGAATCGCTTGAACCCGGGAGGCAGATGTTGCAGTGAGCCGAGATCATGCCACTGCACTCCAGCCTGGGCGACAGAGCGAGACACCGTCTCGAAAAAAAAAAAAAAAAAATCCCAGTGACCAACCCAGGGCCTCGCCACATCAACAGAGACAAAACGCAGCTCCGGCCCTCAACATCCTCACCCCTCACCAGGTGCCCAGCTTCCCATCCACCCACGTGACCTGCAGGTGTCTGAAAATGCACAAAATGTCCAAATAGGACCACAAGAAGATCTTAAAGACACAAAGAACATTCTACATAGTTTGTCAAATCCAGCATTTGACGGTCCTCTGGGTGACCCGGAGAACACCAAGGCTGTGAGAAATGGGAGGTCTCCCGGCAGCTCCACTCCCCAGACCCGCCTCTGCCAGGGCTCCAGGCTCAGCAGGCGCCTGTGCGGGACAGGGCGACGGTTCAAGACCAAGTCCGGCTGTTAGACCAGACCCTCCAATCCAGGCGGCCTCCCTGCTGGGGTCCTGTGCGGTCAGGAGTCCCAGGGCATCCCAGGGTGGCTGTGCAAACCCTTGTTCCCAAAGATATGGGGCTTGTCCCCCAGCTAGCCTGCCCATGCGGTGGCCACAGCCTCGGGTGAGTTCCGGTTCCAAAGTACCGGCTCTCCCTTACGATCAAGTGTTCGAATGTGCTTGAAGCATTCCAGACACACCAAGGCCTGGACCTGACTTCATTGACGCCTACTTAGGAAAAATCGAGGCAGTCTGCCAAGCTTTCAGCAACTGCTTAAAAAGCTCAAAATGGCAAGTTTTTCCTCGTGAACGTCCTTGTCTTCAGAAGTCTTTTTTTAGACTATCTGGAAAAGCAGGCGATGCAAAGACAAAAGCCCCTCCCCGGGGGGCGGGGGGCAGCACCCTGACAGCAACAAGGATCTCAGAGCTTCAGCCAAGAGCATGGATTTCTCCCCAGGGCTCCCAACAGTACCCTCTGTTCGTGATTCAGGGTCTTACTCTGTCACCCAGGCTGGAGTGCAGTGGTGCAATCATACATCACTACAGCCTCCAATTCCTGGCTCAAGGGAATCCTCCCACTTCAGCCTCCAGAGTAGCTAGGACCACAGGCACGCGCCACCACGCCCAGGCGTGTAAAGATGGGATCTTGCCATGTTGCCCAGGCTGGTCTCAAACTCCTGGGCTCCAGCAACCCACCTGCCTCAGCCTCCCAAAGGGCTGGGATTACAGGCGTGAGCCACCGTGCCCGGCCTTTTCTTTTGTTGTTGTTGTTGTTGGCTGCCAACTTTGGACTCCGGTCCCTTCGCATTCCCGAGCTGTTTTTGCTTCTGGAAGACCAGGGGCATCAGGCATGACTGAAGGACCTGGTCTCCATAAGCTCTGAAACCTGCCGCCCATTAACTCAACCAAAAGTTACAAACCAGCATCATTCACACCACCCCAGCCCCAGTACCTGCTCCGGAGGCCAAGGGCCCAGAGGTCGCCAGACACAAGGCCAGGCACTGGGCAGTTTGGGTTATCTTGTTAGCAAAACTGGGTTCCATTCCCCTTTACTTAAAAAATACATAAAAATATACATTGGGTTTCAAAAATAAGAAAAAGCATCTCCAGACAAAAAAGATGATCTTCATTTTTAAAACCCATGACCCACTCTCGGGAAGGTGTTCCTGTGCTCTGGGCCTGGGGACGCTGGTGCCACCAGATTCCAGGATGGCCAGGTGGACCCGGGGCCAGTGCGCCCAGCCTTCCTTCTGTGCTGTTCTGTGGGCCCCCAGCCTGCCCTGCCCACAGAGCACGGCAAGCAGGTGGACCCCAGACCCGTGACAGAGAGCCACCTGGACATGCCAGGCCACAGCACTGGGCCACCTTTCCAGTGTGAAACAGGGCTTTAAAAGCCAGCGCTGAGCTCGGCCACCTCTTGACCTTCTGAACGGCTGTGGTTTCCAAACACAGATGGACAACCGGGCCGGGCGCAGGGGTGGCCTACTCACCTGGGGGCGAACTCCTTCTGGCACATGGGGCAGCTGCGCAGGGCCGCGGCACCCTCCACAGACGGCTGCTGCTCCACCCTGGGGGCCCTGCAGGGATCAGGTGCCGGGCGCTGGGGCAGGGACCTGGCGGGGGATTCCAGGTGCCCTCCTGCCCCGTGAAGCAGCCGGTAGGAACGGCCCGGGCCCCACAGGTCCGGCGGAAAGGGTGTCCAGGAAAAGGTCTTGGTTCCGACAGTGAAGACTTCAGTGGGCTCCGGGCCGCACCTGGGCTCCTGCAACACAGAGTTGTTGGGCCTTGCCCAGCGGTGGCTCCCGCCCTGGAAACCCCTCCACCGCTACGATGGGCCCGGTGGGCACACCTGTCCTGGGAAGGCGGGCAGTGAAGGCACCTCGTGATCCAGGATCAGCTCCGGGCTCACCGTGCGCAGTAGCTCGGCCCAGAGCCGCTCCCGCTCCTCACCCCCCAGGAGAAACCAGGGGCGGCCGCCAGAAGGCCTGGGGCAGACAGAGGGGGCAGACAGAGAAGGCAGACAGGGGGTACTCAGTAGGGGAAACGCTATGGTGGGGGAGACCCGGGAGGGCCTGGGGCAGAGACAGCGGGGAGATGGGGGGTACTAGAGGGAAATTCGATGGTGCGGGAGGTGGCCGGCAGGGTTGGGGGAAGGGCTGCTGGGGCAGACAGTGCGGAGATGAGGGGTACTGGGGGTGGGGGAGCGGGGTGGGTGGGTGGAAATATGGGGTCCTCAGCGGGATGAGGCGATGGTTGGGGAGATTGCGGAGGGCCTGGGGAAGATAGAGGGTTAGATGGGGGGGTGCTCAGGGGAGACGCGATGATGGGAGAGGCGCGGGAGGGCCTGGGGCGGCGCGGGGGAAGCTCGAGGTGGGGTGGGGGCTCAAGGCGGGCGCTGAATGGCGGCGCGGGGTGGGGCGACGGGCGTGGGGGCCGGGCCCGGGGGCAGGGAGCCCTCCCCACGGGACGAATAGAGCGGGAGGCCCGCGGGGGCGCCGGGAAGCACGTGGGAGCGGGAAAACCGGCCGCGCCCCCGCCCGGCCCCCGGCCTCACCCGCCCGCCGCGGGCGGCCTCCGGCGGCTCAACCCCAGCCGCGGCCTCCGCGCCGCCTCCATCCAAGCCCGCGCCGGGCGGAAGTGAGCGCAAGCCCCGCCCCCGCCCCTCCAGGCCCCGCCCCCGCCCCAGGCCCCTCCTCCAGACCTCTGCAGTGAGGCCGCCCCCCTCCGAGGCAGTCGGAACCCCAGGGGCCCTGATCCCAGCCTGTAGGGAAACTGAGGCCAGGGTTCCTTCGTCCTGCACCGCACAGGGGGGCCTGGCGTGAGGGTGGGGGGCCCAGGTGGGGGAGCCCCGCCCGTGTCCCCTTTCCCGTCCGGGCAGCCCCCGGGCCGGAGCCCCCTCCGTTACCCCGATGGCTGCCCGGCCCGCCCCGGCACCTGCCTCCTCCCGGCTGCACCCAACAGCTCCCGCCCCCGTTTCCGGCTCTGCGGAGCCGCCTCTCCTCCCAGGACCATTCCAGGAGTAAATAAAGCTTGAAATCCGCCGTCGCCACCACCGTTTCTTTACAAAAGGCGGGGAACTCAAGCTCCTTAACCAAGAAACCAGAGGCGAAGTGACAAAGTCCAGGTGACTCACTTGGGCCTCAGGGGCCTGGGCCAGGGGCCTGGGCCAGGGCCCTGGGGGCAGCTGAGGGGCTTTCCTGCCTGGACCCCGGGCTCTGCGACCTCAAAGTCGGCCACGTGGTGGCAGCAGCTGCCCAGGCACCCTGGTGCCACACTTGGCTGTGCCCAGTGCCCCATGGGCCCAGGCCACTTGCCTCTCCCTCGGCCCTGCTGGGCCCTGGAGTGGCTGCCACCCTCACGGAAGGAGTGGGGTCTACAGAGATCAGGGTCAGGGGCCCTCACCAGACGCCACTCGGGGCTCTGGGACTCCTTGGCAGTTTCTGCCCTGCCCAGCCCCAGAAGCTTTGGGGCTATGCTGGGCACCCCTCCTGCAGGGCTCCCTGGCTGTTCCTACCCCTCACCTGGCCCCTCCCAGCCCCCAGTCGTCTGTGCCCTCCCTCCAGAACTCAGCTGTGGAGCCCGGCCCTGAACCCAGGCCACCCGAGTGGCCCACCGTCCTTCAAGGGGCCCCAGCCTGGAGGCCATGGGTTGGTGTTCAGGGAAAGGGTCAGCAGCAGGGCCTGGACTGGGAGGTCCCCCTCTCCCTGCATGAGTGGTTTTCTTCCGCACACGTTCCTGCTCTAGATGCGGGAGGCCCCCAGCAGAACAAGATGGAGGCACCAACCCCCAGGCCCTGCGACTTGAGTGAGCAGATGGAGATGCAGTGCTGAGTGCTGCCCGGGCAGGGGGAGGGGGCCTGGGGGAGCTGCTGCAGGCAGTGTGGTCTCAGGGGGCCCTGTGGGAGGTAGCCTGTGGCTGGGCCTGCTCTCAGGCGAGAGAAGCCCAGCCGTGGGGTCTCCGCAGCCCCACGTCCAGCAAATGGCAGGTGCCAGCTGACCAAGCGCTCTCAGACAGCCAGTGTCCAGGGCTCCCCGACAGTCCTGGCTGCCCTGGCTTCAGCTCCGAGCTTCTGGGTCTTTCCTGGAAATGTCACCATGGTCTGCAGGAGGGCCTTGGGTACTTCCAGGAAGACTGGTCCCAGCCTCCCAAGACAGGAGAAAAGGCCAGGCCCAGCAGCCCATGCCTGTAATTCTAGGACTTGGGGAGGTCCAGGCAGGCAGATTGCTTGAGCCCAGGAGTTTGAGACCAGCCTGGGCAACATGGCAAGACCTTGTCTCTATAAATAAAAAATTAGCTGGGCATGGTGGCATGTGCCTGTGGTCCCACCTACTTGGGTGGCTAAGGTGGGAGGATCACCTGAGCCCAGGGAGGTGGGGGCTGCAGTGAGCCAAGATCGTGCCACTGCACTCTAGACCCCAACTCAAAAAAAAAAAAAAAAAATAGGCCAGGTGTGGTGGCTCAAGCCTGCAATCCCAGCACTTTGGGAGGCCAAGTCGGGAGGATCACTTGAGGCCAGGAGTTTGAGACCAGCCCGGCCAACATGCAGAAACCCCATCTCTACTAAAAATACAAAAATTAGCCGGGCATGGTGGTGCACACCTTTAATCCCAGCTACTTGGGTGGCCGAGGCACGAAAACCACTTGAGCCTAGGAGGCATAGGTTGTGGTGAGCCAAGATCGCACCACTGCACTCCAGCTTGGGCATCACAGCAAGACTCTGTCTCGAAAAACAAAAAAAGACAAAGGAGAAAAGCCCTTGGTGACAAGTGTTTGCTCAGCTCTCTGCACCGTGCTGGGGGTGGGGGGGGGGTGTTCTTGCTCCTTCCTCTCCCTTCCCCACTCTGGCTCCCAACCCCAGGGTTCTGCTGTTGGACCCGGGGGTGGCTCCTGCCTCCTCCTCCTCTACGGCCCCCACATGGTCCAGTGCCCTCCTGCCACGGGACCGGCTGGCCTCCGGATGGGCTCTGAGCCCCTGGGACCCATCTCCTTCCCTGCCTGGGTCCCTTGGGCAGAGCCTGGGAAACTCAGGCCCCTGCCCTGTCCTGGAGGACCATGTGAGGGACACCTGTGTGTGGCTGCTGCCCCAGAACAGGGGCCTTTCTGGGCGGGAGGACCCAGCCCCCACCCCTGGAAAGCCAAACACTAGAGCTTTGCTGGGGTCTTCAGCATCCTTCCAGCCCCTCCCGGCTCCCCCATGCAGGTTCCCTGGCCACTGGGCCCAAGAGGGGCAGAGCCGAGCAGAAGCAGGGTGGGGTCTCGAGTGACCCAGACCCAGGACACCTGCGCTGCCCGGCTGGCGCAGGCTGCTTGGGAAGCTCTCGCTGCGGGTGCCCCAAGGGTAGGAGGCACGGGCCTACAGGGGACCTCAGGGCTGGCTGAGCCTGGCTCCAGCCTGCAGCACTGAAGCTGGGGGGCCCCCATCCCCTTGAGTCTTAGCCACCCCAGTGGGCCTCATTTACCCTTGGCCACCAGGGAAGAGGAGCCAGGGCCCCAGGCCAGTGCCATGGGGCAGAAGGCAGGGCCTCTGGGCCTGGTGCTTTGGGGACGCAGAGGCAGCACAACGTGTCACAGTTGTCCTCCTGGGGGCTCTTCCCCTCCGGTTTATCTGCTGCTCTGGATTAATCTCCCCTCCTCCCATGTCACCACTGGGGAGGGGGCAGTGGGGCAGGCCCCTGTGACCTACAGCCAGGGATAAGTCCACAGAGAAAGGCACTGGGGTGACCTCTGCTCTGGGCACGTGGCGGGTGCCTCCACTTATCAGGAAGCCTGACCCCCAATCCCCTCCCGCCTGACAGCTTCCCGACAGCTGCCTGCCAGCCGAGGGCCTGGAAGGGGACCGGCCACTCAAGACTCTCAAGACAAGGAAGCGTGTTCACCTCCAACAAACATACCTTGTCCTGCCTGTCCTCAAGTTATCAGTACGACACAGCGGTGCTGGTGATGGTGGTGGTGGAGGTTTCAAAGTTGAACCTGATGAAAACGCTCCACTTCTTCGGAGCCATCTGCTGCTGTGGTGACGGAGTTTTGCTTTATTGGAAAATAATTTCTGGTTGGGACTGACACGTGCACAGTGGAAATGAGTTTTTTTCTAAGCCAAAATTCATGTTTACAAAAGAACGTTTCAGCTGTGGGAGTTTGCATCCCAGGCACAGCAGAAGGTGCTCGAGTGGGTGGGGGCATCAGAGCCACCCATCTCCTACTCCCGCACCTGCAGACCGGTGGGCTAGGAGGCCCCTTACCCTCTGTGGCAAAAAAGGACACATTTATGGATGATGAATCAGGCCCCAGCCCACTGAGCTGGTTTCAGAAGCCAGGCTGGCCGTAGGTCAGGGAGCCAGGCCTCTCCAACTCCTTCCACCGCGGAAGAACAAGTGTCCCAGCCACTGGCATCCTCAGAGTCACCCAAATGATCATCTCTGCCCAGCGCTGACACCCTGCAAATCAGGCTAAGACAGCGGTGACGGGCCCTGAGGCTGGCAGGCCTAAGCAGCCCGGTGGCCGTGCACCCTCCCAATTTCCAAGTGAGACCTGTGGCCGACAGGCACCCTGGGCACATGCTGAAGGCACTGGGCTGCCTCCACCCCTTCCCACGTGGCTAAATGGCCCAGCACCCACGCACGGTGCCCTGACAGTGCTCACCTGCTGGCAAGGACAGCCAAAAGGCCCGGGCAGCCTTCTGACGCAGCCAGGAACTGGGCTGTGCTCCACCACACCTGCTGGCCCGTGGATGCCAGGCAGGCACGCCCACCCATAGCCAGATGTGGTGGCATTTATGGGATACGGGAGTGCCAGGCAGACAGGCTGTGAGAGACAGTTGCCTGGGAAACATCGCCAGATCTTTGGGGCAGCAGAGCAGGTGCTCGGGCCCACACATGGGGTGCAAGAGTAGGGGTGTGCCTTGGTGCCCTTGGGCACCGACAGCCTCCTCACAGCCTCAGTGGCGGGGTCATGGCACAGGCCTGCCCCTGACCCCAAGAACCGGAAAGCCAGGAGCAGCTGGGGAGGGCCCTGGCCCGGGAGAGACAGCGGTCCTGTTTCTGAACCCCATCCCAGCCATGGCCTGTGTCTGGGCCAGCATCCCCGACCAGATGGGGCCAGCCGCCCTCTCTCAAAGTCCCCAGCACCCCTTCAAGAAGTATCCGGTTCACACCCTCCCACAGCCTGTCCTCCATCCCCACGTGTCGGGCTCAGCCCCCTGCCCCACTCAGCCCCCACCCAGGGGCGGGCTTTTATCAGCCCCAGATCCTGCTCTGACGTCCCCTCCCTGGAGAAGCTTTCCCAGCCCAGCCCAGCCCAGCCCAGCCCAGGCTTCTCTCTCCACCCCACTGCCCTGCTGGGAAATTGTGAGCTCAGATGCTGATTGGTCTACCCAGGAGGGCGGTCCTGTGTGCTCTGTTCCCTGGGAAGCCTCTCAGAGTGCGCGGCACCAAGGAGCCGGTCAGGGAGTGGAGACCTCTCAGGGCACCCCTCCTCTGGGGAAGGCAAGTCACAGAAACCAAGCTGGAGGAGCACTGTGGGTTGAGCAGCGTCTCCGAAGACTCATGTCCACCAGTACCTGGAAAGTGGCCTCGCTCGGAAGCAAGGTCTGTGCCGATATAATCAAATCAGGATGAGGCGATACTGGGTTAGGGTTGGCCCTGAATGCAGTGTGAGCAGTGTTCTTGTAAGAAAAGGAAAATTGTCCGGGCGCAGTGTCTCACGCCTGCAATCCCAGCACTTTGGGAGGCCGAGGCGGGCAGATCACTTGAGGTCAGGAGTTCTAGACCAGCCTGGCCAACATAGTGAAACCCCGTCTCTACTAAAAAATACAAAAATTAGCTGGGTGTGATGACAGGCACCTGTAGTCTCAGCTACTCGGGAGGCTGAGGCAGGAGAATCGCTTGAACCCAGAAGGCAGAGGTTGCAGTGAGCCAAGATTGTGCCATTTTACTCCAGCCTGGGCAACAGAGCAAGACTCCGTCTCAAAAAAAGAGAGAGAAAGAAAAGGAAAATTGGCCAGGTGCTGTGGCTCATGCCTGTAATCTCAGCGCTTTGGGAGGCCGAGGCAGGTGGATCATGTGAGGTCAGGAGTTTGAGACCAGCCTGAAAGACATCGTGAAACCCCATCTCTACTAAAGATACAAAATTAGCTGGGTGTGGTGGTGGGCGCCTGTAATCCCAGCTACTTCGGAGGCTGAGGCAGAAGAATCACTTGAACCCAGGAGGCAGAGGTTGCGATAGGCCGAGATCGTGCTGTTGCACTCCAGCCTGGGCGACAAGAGCAAAACTCTATCTCAAAAAAAAAAAAAAAAAAAGGAAAGGAAAATTTGGACAGAGAGACACAGGAAGGAGGCTTGGGGTTGGGGGTGGAGCAGCTGCACGCCAGGGAATGCCGGGGGCCCGGGGCTGGAAGGGGCAGGCAGCAGCCACCCAGAGCCTTCAGAGGGAGCTCCACCCTCCCAACCACTGATTTTGGACACCAGCTGCCTGAACTGTGAGAATATACATGTCACTCGTTTTAGGCTCCCAGTGTGTGGTCATTTTTTCACAGCAGCCCCAGGAGACACGCAGCAGGCTCCCGGCTTTCCAAGCCGCCAGGCACCAAGTTCAGCTTGAAAACCCTGAGCCCAGCTGGGTGCGGGGAGCCCTCGGTCTCCTGTCCACCACACCCAGAGCTGAGGAAGCGGCTCCCCCATGGGCCAAGAGCTGGAAGGGGGCCCTTGGAGGACCCCCCAAGGTCCTCCAAGTGGGCCAGGAAACCTCTGCAGGTGGAGAGGGTGGCTGGGACCCCCTCAGGAGTCCCCAGGGAAGGTCTGGCTTCTCGGCTCTGTAGAATCAGCTTTGTCCCCAGTTCAGCACGTTTTTATGGGAAATCTGCTGGCTGGGGACAGCCCTTGATGTCCTGAGATGAGATGCTGCCTGGTCCCTGCACCTTCCAGGACCCAGCTCACCTGTGGCGCACAGGTTTCCACTTGTCATAGGAAACTGTGCTTGGTGCATCCCCTGTGCAGCCGGCTGTGAACTGTGGGCTCCAACCCTGCTTGGTTTGCTTCAACTTTCTGAGTGACGTGCAGACCTTCACAGAGGAGCCGTGGGGTGGCTCCATCCAACGCCTCCCTCGCTGCCCCTGCGTTGGAAAATAAGGACAGTGGGTGGCCTGGGCCCTGCGCATCCTCCAGAGGGTCAGGGACACGCACGGTGAGCGACCTCTGTAGGCTCGAAGGCACAGCCTGGAAGGACTGGGACACCCATGGGCAGGGAGCAAGAAGGCACCGCCGGGGGCTTAGGTCTTGTTTGTCCATCTGGTAGAATTGCTGACTTTTAGAGAAAGGGACCTGAGGCTGGGCACGGTGGCTCACACCTGTCAAATCTCAGCACTTTGGAAGGCCAAGGCGGGTGTATCACCTGAAGCCAGAAGTTCAAGACCAGCCTGACCAACATGGTGAAACCCCATCTCTACTAAAAATACAAAATTTAGCCGGGCGTGGTGCCGTGCGCCCATAGTCCCAGTTATTTGGGAGGCTGAGACAGGAGAATTGCTTGAACCTGGGAGGCGGAGGTTGCAGTGAGCCAAGATTGTGCCACTGCACTCCAGCCTGGGTGACAGAGCAAAACTCCAACTCAAAAAAAAACAAAAAGTCTGGGCGCGGTGGCTCACGCCTGTAATACCAGCACTTTGGGAGGCCAAGGCAGGCGGATCACGAAGTCAGGAGCTTGAGACCATCTTGGCTAACACGGTGAAACCCTGTTTCTACTAAAAATACAAAAAATTAGCCGGGCGCGCTGGTGGGCACCTGTAGTCCCAGCTACTTGGGAGGCTGAGGCAGGAGAAAGGCGTGAACCCGGGAGGCGGAGCTTGCAGTGAGCCGAGATCGCGCCACTGCCCTCCAGCCTGGGCGACAGAGCAAGACTCCGTCTCAAAAAAAAAAGAAGAAGAAGAAGAAGAAAAAGAAAAAGTGGCCTGAAAGTTATGGCCCAAAAATGGGCCTGATTTTCTGTTTCTCTTTTCCCCTGGGTGCTCCCTCAGGGACTGTTCGGAGAACCAGGCTCCAGGAGGCCCCTGTGCAGACTCCGGGCTGTCCTGCAAACCCCAGCACCATGTGGCCTTGGCCCAGGGCTGCTCTCCCCTACCAGGTGCCCGAGGAGGAGGTGGCCTCTGTTCCTTCCAGCTATGCCCTCCATATGTGCCACCGGACCCCATCACCACGAGCCCCAGCTAAGTGACAGCCAACAACCCTACTTCTGTTTTTGTTTTTGTTTTAGAGACAGGGTCTTGCTCTGTTGCCCAGGCTGGAGTGCAGTGGCGAAATCTCGATTCACTGCAACCTCCACCTCCTCGGTTCAAGCAATCCTCAACACCTCTTTATTTTTATTTTATTTGTTTATTGAGACAGAGTCTCCCTCTGTTATCCAAGCTGGAGTCTAGTGGCACGATCTTGGCTCACTGCAACTGATGCTTCCCTGGCTCAAGAAATCCTCCCACTTCAGCCTCCCAAGTAGCTGGGACTACAGGCACAAGCCACCCCACCTGGTTAATTTTTTGTTTTGTTTTGTTTTGTAGAGACGGGATGGGATTTTGCCATGTTGCCCAGGCTGGTCTTGAACTCCTGAGCTCAAGCCATCCTCTTCCCTTGGCCTCCCAAAGTGCTAGGATTACAAGCATGAGCCACTGCACCAGGCCCTGGCTAATTTTATTTTTTGTAAAGATAGGGTCTCATAATATTGTCCAGGCTGGTCTCGTCAAACTTCTGGCCTCAAGCAATCCTCCTGCCTTGGCCTCCCAAAGTGCCATATACCCCCACTTCTGGGTGAGCAATTTCCGACTTTGTGGTGTGAGGGATGATGTCTGACATGAAGCTCCATCCTCCTCCCTGGGGTCCATCCTGCAGTGGGAGCCGTCCTCCCAGCCAGCTGGTGACTGGACAACAGTGCTGTCCATCCGAGTGGGATACTGGCTGAGACTCTCCTCACCCTCCCATCCCCCTTCTGCTTTTCTCCCTGCCCATGGCCTGGCAACCTTCCCCGGGGCCAGAGAGCAGCCCAGGGTCCTGAGGCCCCAGGAAGCTATCTGGCCACTGGAAGTAGTGGCCTGATGCCCAGCAGAATCTCTGAACAGGCCCTTTGCCTGCAGCCCAGGTGGGGCCAAGGCACAGCTAGGATCCCGACAGGCCAGAGAGTGGCCGCTGAGACAAGCCCCGCCCTCCCTTCTGCCGCCTTCTTCCCCCCAGGCTTCTCCATAGTGGGGCAGGCTCTCTGGACACCCCTCCGCAGTCAGGGCCCACCCATGGCTGCCCTGCCCAGGCCTGGGCACAGCTGCACTGACTGTTCCTGGCAGCCTCACCGATGCAGGCCACCCTGCTGCTCCAGCTCAGTCCAGCACAGGTGTTCTCGCTCTGGGGTTGGCCTGGCGCTGACCTGTGCACCTGACAGGGAAGGTAGGCAGCTCTAGAGCTGGCTGGTGCCCCTCACCTGGGGTGGAGCTGGGGCAGGTCCCACATTTCTCAGAAGGACTCCAGGATGCAGCTGCGTCTGGGGCCTGAGCAGAGGGAAGATATCAGGCTGGGGCCGGCTGCTGGGCCTGTCCTCTCTGAGTTGCCTCAAATCCCCTGTTCCTTGAGTGGTCCTGGAGCCTGGCCTCAGGCCTCAGGGCACCACACTACTTGCCTCCAGGGACCAGCCTGTTCACCCCACACCCAGCCCTGTGACAGAGGTGCTGTCGCGTGGCCCCACTTACAGATGGGTCAACTGAGGCCCAGGGCATCTGTCCACTTGTCATGACAGTGAGCGGCCAAGCTGGATGTGAACCCAGGTTTTTGTATGCTGCCGCCCGGTGGGGTTGGGGAGGAGTTAGTGGCACCCACTGACCTCCCACTGGGGATCGGGGTCAGGGAGTGAAGTAAATGCCTGGCTCTCCGAGCACCCTGGGGCAGCCCCTCCAGCCTGGGAGAGCCAGCTCACATCTGGGCAGTTGGTGAGGCCAGCTCCTGCCATCTCGGGTCCCCATGCGCTTCTCAGATGTGAAAGCCCCTTGCTGGCCTCCACAGACCCTCACAGACGGCCTCACAGGCCAACACCCAGCGGCTGCACTGTCCATGGTCACTATCTCTGCAGCCCGCGTGTGCGGCCAGTGTCCCTCCGGTGACCCCAGGCCCAGGTGCCCGGCTGTTGGTCCTGCCAGCATCGTGAGCCGTGGTCTGCCGTCCTGGCACATCCTGAATGGAGGTGCACGCATAGAGGCTGCCTGTGAATCTCCTGCGCTTCCTCAGATGGATTTGCCCCCTTCTGGGACGTTCCCTGGGGACGGTCAGTTCTCCCAAATAGTGACTTCCTTTCTCCACATAATGAGAGCCTTTGGCTGAGGGATTGGGAGGACCAGGAAAAAGCCTCCAGGCCACGTGGGGCGTGACTTGGCGATCCCGGTGGCTCCGGGCGTCAGCTTGGACCCCGGACGCCCCTCACAGCTCACAGCCCTGTGGCCTGCTCTGAGGGCCCCGCCCGCCGCCGAGCCCCCGGGAGCCGGAGAACCCGCAGGACGTCAGCCGGGTGGATTCCCTCCCACTGCCCCTGACCCCACTGCCCAGCGCCTTCAGGACTAGCGGATGATGGACTTGTGCTAAACTGGCTACGACCCCTCCGGAGCAGGGTCCTGGGTAAATCAGCAGTGAGCTGCAGGCTCAGCCAGCCGCCGCCTTTGGTTTCCTCCCGCCGCCGGCTCACCCCACCTCAGACCGGAGCTAGCTCTCCAGCCTGGTTCCTCTGCCGGACCCTCCTCCCGGGCACCTCCCACGCCCCGCCCTCAAGCCCCGCCCCTCAAGCCCCCTCCCTCCCCTCGGGCCCCCCATACCCCGCCCCGCCCCTCAAGCCCCGCCCCTCCCACGAGGCTCCCTCACGCCCCGCCCCCAAGCCCCGCCCTTCCTCCCGGGCTCCCCCACGCCCCGCCCCGCCCCCCAGGCGCCACACGCCCCGCCCCTCAATCCCCGCCCCTCCCCCGGGCTCCCCCCCACGCCCCGCCCCTCTCTCCGGCCCCCTACGCCCCGCCCCCGCTCCTCCTTCTGGCGCTTCCCTTGCCCCGCCCCTCCCAGTGCCACCGTCCTTCCAGGCAGCGCCCACACCCCGCCCCTCATGGGCACCACCCACACAAGCAAGCCCCGCCCCGCAGGGTCCCGCCCACGTTCCGCCCCACCCCGCCCCAGCTGTGTCCTCGGCGCCCAGCCTGGGGCAGCCGTCCCCGTGAGCCCCGCGAGGGGAGCCTGTCCCAGCCACCTCGCCGCTTCAATTTCCTCCAGGTCCACAGGCCCGGCCCGGCGCGCGCCGCTCGTTCTGCGACCTCCAGGGCGAGCGCGCTTCCGGGGCGGCCGTGCAAGAGGCGTGGGAAGCGCGCGGGGGGTTCTGAGCGTGCAGTCGCCGCCTGCGGACGGCGAAGGGGCGGGTGAAACGAGTTTCCAGCGTCGAGCCTGCTTCGTTTCAAGGTGGACGCCACATGCAAGCCACGAGCGCGTCGCCGCACGGTGTACGCCCACGGTCCGGGCCGGGCGTTCTGCGGGTGCCCCCGCTGCGCCGCAGGCCTCAGTGGCGCGCCCGGGGACTGGAAGGCTGAGCCGCCCTCCTCCCATGTGCGCGGGAGTCCCTCCGCCACTGTGCCCAGATCGCCGGCGAAGCGCAGGGGGAGGCTGGGAAGGGCATCGGGAGACACGGGCCTGCGCCCCCTACCTGGGCCCCGGCCCACCTGTCCGCACACCTGTCCGAAGCCTTAAAAGCTCTCCATTCCTTTTCGGTCTGATCTGAGAGCCGAGCTCTCGGCAGGGATGGGGACCCAGGGCTCGGCCTGCAGGTGCCGTGCCAATTAGGCCCAGGCAGGAGAGGGGCGTCCCTGCATTGGGGCTCCATCATTACGTTCGCATGGCCACTCTAGCATGGGAGGGGGGCAGGGCCTTTCCCTGTTAGTTCACTTCCCTGTTGGTACTCACCGACCTGTCTGTGGAAAGGCAGCAATGGTCGATTTCCCCCTTAAGAAACAAAGCGTGAAGGAGGAAGAGAGGCTACAGGAATCTCCCATCCGGGAGACCCAGTCTCTAACGGGCCATACGGGGTCCCCCTGTGTCTCCTGCAGCCCTGCACAGCCCCGGTCTGAGGCACCTTTTGGAGGGAGTGGCCCAGCTGTCCCGGCCTTTGCCACCCGGCGTCCTGTCCCAGTTTATCTGTGTCCAGTCCGATTCATGGGCTCATGGATTGGAAAGCTGTGACAGACGCCCTGGGCTGGGAGGTATAAAACGAAACTGTTTAACTCCAGTGAAAAAACAGTTGCAGGGATCCCAGAAGTGGGAAAAGGTCGCTCTGAGCACCTACCGTGGGGTGGGTGTGATTCTGAGACTAAGGCTCTGGGGGCCGGGCGTGGTGGCTCATGCCTGTAATCCCAGCACTTTGGGAGGCCGAGGCGGGCGGATCACGAGGTCAGGAGATCGAGACCATCCTGGCTAACACGGTGAAACCCCGTCTCCACTAAAAATACAAAAAATTAGCTAGGCGTGGTGGCAGGTGCCTGTAGTCCTAGCTACTCGGGAGGTTGAGGCAGGAGAATGGTGTGAACCAGGGAGGTGGAGCTTGCAGTGAGCTGAGATGGTGCCACTGCACTCCAGCCTGGGTGACAGAGCGAGACTGTCTCAAAAAAAAAAAAAAAAAAAAAAGGCTCTGGGACCCCTGGCCCACGAGCCCCAAGCCACGGCCTCCTGCCTGGGAGGTGTGGCTCCCCATGCAGCCAGCTTCTTCCCTGCCTCAGATCAGTGACCTGCACTCTGTCCAGGAGGAGGGGAGACTTGCCCAGGGACAAACCCGAAAACACGGCAAGGTCAGGGGAGGAGAGCACTGTTTCCTGTCGAAGTCCACATTTGTGAAAAAACATTGATTGGGCAGAGAGAGGTGCTGTATTCTGGAATGGAGGTGAGTGGGGGGCCAGTGAGGGCTGGGCCGGTGAGGGGTGGATGTGATGTTTTGCCTGGCCCAAGGGAGCTGGTGCCCCAGGTTCCCAGTCTGCTGGCAGAGCTGGGTCCTGGTGGGGGCAGAGCTGGGCAGGCCCACGTGGCCTGTGCATCCAGGTTGTCTTGTCCCGTTAATCCTTCAGAGGATGAACCCCCACCCTTCGCCGGCCTTCTTGGGCGTGGTCTGGTAGATAACTGGAGCTGGGAGAGGCTGAAGACAGTCAAAGCTGCTCTCCTCTTTTCTAGGTGAGAACAGTGAGCCCGCAAGGTCAGGGAGCTGCCCCCAGGTCATCTGGGCTGTCGGAGATGGAGGCGGGAGAGGAGCCGTGTGCTCCTGATCCCTGGCCCAATGCTCTCCTTCCCCGTCGCCCACTCGGCATCGGCCCTACCCGGGGCCCGGACTCCCACTCACGCACTGGAAACTCCCTGTCTTGGGGCCACGCACACCATGCCTGGCAGGAGCTGGAGATGCAGCAGAGCAGGCGCGGCTGCAGGAGTAGCCGTGTTTCCTACAGTGGAGAAGGGGACCCTGGCAGGAGCACTGCCCAGCCAGGCACGTGGTGCTCAACCCTGTGGGCACTGACCCCACAAAAGGCCGGGGTTTGTGCTGCAGGAGGCCTCTGTTTGGGGAGAGCTCTGTCCCGGCTCCAGTGCGGCGGCCCTCCCCCAGCCTGCTGGAATGGGACCTCATCCCTGCTCCAGCGTCATGGACTTTTCCGGCCTTGGGTTGAGGCCTCAGCAATTCAGGCGGGGCCGTTTTGGTAACACCCGTGTGTGTGCGTGTGTGTGTGTGTGTGTGTGTGTGCATGCGTGCAGGCATGTGAGCCTGTGTGTGCCCGCGTGCCTGCACGTGTGTGGACATGCGTGCGGTGTTTCCGCCCCAGGGCTGGACACCAAGGCCCGTCTTGGATGCAGGGTGTTTTCTGCAGGGGAAACTGAGGCGTGGGAGGCTCAGCCCCATGCCTGGGGGGGTGACTGCCAGCGAGTCAGCCTCAGAGCTCCCACTCCTGGGCACAACGGGCACCTGGCCCTAGGGCCTGGGCTTCTTGGGAGCCCAGGGCCTTGGCTGCACACAGACCATGGCCCTGGGTCCCAGGCCAGGGGTGTCCTCTCAGCCCTGCCTCCCTGCAGTGCACGTCCTCCAGCCCGCCTTCTGGTCTCTTTTCTTCCTCTCAACTTTACCCTCTCTCCCTCCCTTCCTCTCTCTGCCCCCCTCCTGGCAAGCGGATTGCAATCCAAACTTGTTGTTAACTTCTCCCCTGCAGTTGTCCACGGGCCCTTCCAAGTTAAACATTACTCATGGCGACAAGAGCCCGCAGGGCAGTGCCTGGCCTGGAGGTGGACCCGCGTGCGGAAGGTGCTGGGAGGGGGTGAGTACCAGGCCCCTCCCTGCAGCATCTGTGGGGCAGCTGCTGGTACAGGTGGCCCCAGCACCCTGAGCCCATACCTGGGTCCCTGCAGCCTCTTGCCTCGCCCTTTGGAGTCACGAATGTGCCTGTTTATGTAACCCCCATGCTCGGCCAGAGCGGGTAAGCCTGTGGGCAGCAGCTCCCTGGGCAGGCTTGGGAGGGGCCAGCTAGGGGCCCCAGAGGGGTTTGGGCCGGGCCAGGCGAGAGCCCTCCCCTCAGCCGGTCACTCCAGCTCTGTGCCAGGCTAGGGGTGGGACTGGAAACAAAGTGTTCAGAAAAAAATAGCCTCATCTGTTTTGAATCGATTCCGCTTATCGGGCCCTCAGTTTTCCCAGCAGGGAAGTGGAGGGATGGGGAGTCATGGGCTCAAGCACCTCAGGGAGCCCCCACAGCTGCGGGAGGCACAAAGCCCGGACCCCACTCACTGCACCCAGCAGCTGCTCCACCCTTGCCTGTCAAGAGCCTCCCAGGTTAGGAGCAGAGCCCCCCAGGCCGGGTTCCCCAGGGGAGCAAAGCTGGAGGTCAACAGCAAACAGGCACGGCGTCCTCTACCCACCATCTGCCTCCCCATCCCTCGCGTCCTCTCTTACCACCCCGCCCTCCACCTGCTGCATGCATCCTGCAGGGACCCAAGCACCGTCCTGCCCCCAGGCCTTTGCGCTGCTGGCCCCCGCCCCGAAAGCTTATCCCACACCCATTTTAGGGCTGCTGAGATGGACCTCATAGGAAGCCCTCCTCCAACTCAGCACCTCTCGACTTACCCTCGCCTATTCCTTTTAAGAACATGGACCCCCATCCAACATAGAACATTTGGAGACTTAATTTTTTATGCTCTCCCAAGGAAGCTGCCAGCTCTCTAGAACAGGAACTCTTTCCGCTGTGTCCGTGTGCTTGCTGTAGGGAGGCATGTAGTCAACTCCACAGAAGAAACCACTTCCACACTCACCCGCCCAGCGCCCTCAGGGCCCAGCCCCCTGGCCGGCACCCGGACCCTGTCGGGCAGGACACATCTGGCTGACCAGAGCTCAGGCCAGGGGCCTCCCGTGGAGCTCAGCGGGGACAGCTGGATCCTGAGCCAACAGGGGGAGGGCAGCAGGCCGAGGCACACAAAGTTCAGGGGGGCTGCTTGGTGCTGGTGGCGTTCGGCCACCCCACTTTGTGCAGGACTATGGGCCACTCATCCAGGAATTCCACACCCTCCACGTGAAGCCTCCCTCCTGCCCTGCTCACACCCCCAGGACCCTTCAGGCTCCCAGCCTTCCAGCCTCCCTCCTGCCTTCTGTCCAGACAGAGCTTGTCGGAGGAGGTGCTTCCGTGGACGCACATCCCTGCTGCAGCCAGGTTCCATCCAGGGAGCACAGAACCTGTCCTGGGCACCGAAACGCTCACGGGGCCTCTGTCCCACTGGGCCCCCTCTTGAGAGGCCTCTTCCCAGCACCTCACCCTGGAATGCAGCCTCAGGGTGGGGGGTCCTGAGGGGGGGCTGGGGGAAAAGGCCCTGCCTAGTGCCCTGTGGCTGTGCTCTCCAGGCACCTTGTCTGTGACAGGGTCTTTGGGGGCTCTGGCGATGGGCGGCTCACCTGCCTGCCTCGTGCCCAGACCTGCGAGTGTGCCTGCCTGTGTCAGACAGAGGCGAGTTGGGACTTCACACCTGAAATCAAGCGGGAGGTTAGGAATGTGAGCCTCGAAACCACCTTCTTTCTGTATCGTTTCTGGGAGTGGTGATGTCGGCCAGTGGGACACCTGCTGAGGGTCCTCTTTTCCCATCTGGGTGCTGGCGGGACAGAGGGTGGCTGTGACCTTCACCCAGCCTGTGCTGAGAGCTCCAGCCCCCCACAGTGCCGACAGCCCTGCCTGCCGCCTCCCCCACCCCAGACCCTGCCCTCCTACCCTCCACGCCTGCTTTGGGGAGGAGGCCAGGTGGGGGTGGGGCCGATTTAGTCACAGGCCCTGCTTCGGCAATGAGACCCCAGCAACCCCCCAGGTAAGGGGGCCTTGGGGGCTGGGTGGGGGTGGCTCCTCGGGGCTCCTCCTGCCCTCCGGGGGCTGTGAAGCTTTCTGGGCAGCACTAGTCCCTTTTGCAAGACACTGCCAAGACTTGTGGCATTTCTGTGGGTCTCTGCATGCACAGCAGAGCACGCACATGCACCAGGGCTGGGGCTCTTCTCCTGGAGGGTGACCCTGGGAATGGGTAGCCTTGCCCACCCAACCTTGGTCACCAGTGGCCATCCAGCCCCAGGTGTCCCCATCCTCAATTTGGGCTGAGGGCAGACTGCAGGCTGGCGTTGCAGAGGCAGCTGGGTAAAGTGTGGTCCCAGACAGGGACGCAAGCTGGCGATTGCTGCGGGGGACCTGGGCCTGGGCTTAGCGACTGCCGCCCCTATCCAGATGCCTGATTGGAACCAGGGTGTGGGGCCGGGCCCTGCAGCGCCTGTCTTGCCCGGGCTGGAGCCCTAGAGCTGTGCGACCTGGGGCCAGGGTGTTCTGACAGACTCACTCTCAGGGGCTGGATGCCCTTGGGCACCACGGCGGGTGCCTAGCAGACCGTGCTGTACACCATACCCCTGCTCTGGCCATCTGTGGGCTCCTTGGGCCCCTGCTGCCATGCCACTGCCTCTCTTGGGAGCAAGTTTGTTTTCTTTTCTTTTTCTTTCTTTTTTTTTTTTTTTTTTTTGAGACAGAGTTTCGCTCTTGTTGCCCTGGTTGGAGTGCAGTGGCGCGATCTCGGCTCACTGCAACCTCTGCCGCTCAGGTTCAAGTGATTCTCCTGCCTCAGCCTCCCAAGTAGCTGGGATTACAGGTACCTGCTACCACGCCTGGCTAATTTTATATATATATATATATATATATATATATATTTTTTTTTTTTTTGAGACAGAGTCTTGCTCTGTTGCCCAGGCTGAAGTGCAGTGGCACAATCTCGACTCACTACAAGTTCCGCCTCCCAGGTTCACGCCATTCTCCTGCCTCAGCCTCCCCAGTAGCTGGGACTACAGGCACCCGCCACCACGCCCGGCTAATTTTTGTTGTATTTTTAGTAGAGACGGGGTTTCACTGTGTTAGCCAGGATGGCCTCCATCTCCTGGCCTTGTGATCCGCCTGCCTCGGCCTCCCAAAGTGCTGGGATTACAGGCGTGAGCCACCGTGCCCGGCCAGTTTTTTGTATTTTTATTAGAGACGGGGTTTCATCATGTTGGCCAGGCTGGTCTCAAACTCCTGACCTCAGGTGATCCACCTGCCTCGGCCTCCCAAAGTGCAGGGATTACAGGCGTGAGCCACCGTGCCTGGCCGAGAGCAAGCTGCTGCTTTTTTTTTTTTTTGAGATGGAGTCTTGCTTTGTCGCCCAGGCTGGAGTGCAGTAGTGTGATCTCGGCTCACTGCAAGCTCCACCTCCCAGGTTCACACCATTCTCCTGCCTCAGCCTCCCGAGTAGCTGGGACTACAGGCGCCCGCCACCACGCCCAGCTAATTTGTTTTTTTGTATTTTTAGGAGCGACAGGGTTTCACCGTGTTAGCCAGGTTGGTCTCAATCTCCTGACCTCGTGATCCGCCCGCCTCAGCCTCCCAAAGTGCTGGGATTACAGGCGTGAGCCACTGCGCCAAGAGCAAGCTTCTGATGTAGGGGCTGCGGGGGGCTTCCCAGGCCAGGCAGGTTGCTGTCTCAGCGCCAGCGTGTAGCCTCCTCCCAGGATCCGGAGCAGGAGGGTGGCTGTCTTTTGCGTTCAATCCGCTGGGCTGCTGTGGGGTTCCCGCAGAGCTGCTCCAAGGGGCCGAGAGAAGGAAGGACGCTGCCCCCAAGGACAGACGGGCAAGCTGGAGTCAGGAGAGGCGCAGCCGTGGCCCACAGGCCTTGGATCTCTGGTTGGGGGAGCACCAGGTGGGTATGGGAGGGGGCCAGGGAAGCCCTGCGGCCCCCCCACCCCCACCCCCGGCCCCAGGCAGCAGTACCTCCAAGGCCTGGGCGGCAGGAAAGGGAGAGATGACGTCATTGCCGCCTGGAATCTGCTGTTTGGAGGCGTCGCCATGGAGACCGGAAGGCTCAGGGTGGGTAAAAATAGCAAACCCAAGAGGGTGTAAGTTCCAAGAACGCGAGTCTCTGAAAAGCGAGGCATCCATGTTCTCGTTGCCTGGAGGACAGAGGGCCCAGGCTGGGAGTCTAGCGGGAGGGGCCGCTCGGGGCTGCTGGCTTGCAGCCACCCACACGCGGTGTGTCCCTGCCACAGCCACGGAGAGCTTTGTCCCCGCGCAGGGTGTGGCGGGCGTGGCAGGCTCCCAGCAGGAGGCGTCTGCAAGCACGCTCCCTTCCTTTGCTTGGGCACCGGAGCCTTAGCCGAGGCCGCTCTGCAGGGACTTTTCCTTCCTCGGAGAGGGGAAGCGGCCGTGGCCTGTGAGTCGCTGGGCTTCCCAGGCCTCATCCAGGCCGGAACTCCGTGCCTCCAGGCGGCCTCTGCTGGGGCGGGAGGTACCAGAGCTGGGGTTTTCGCTGCCTGGCCTGAATGCTCTTTTCCTGCCCCAGTTTTGGAGAAGGAAAGGGGCGGTTGCCTGAGAAAGCGTCCTGCACCCCAGTCCTATTCCTCTAGGGGTGGTTTTCTTGCCAGGAAGCAGGATTTTCCTCCAGGCCAGGAGGTGGCCGTCCTGCTCCTTCTGGGCTTGGTCCCCGGAAACGCCAGTACATACTGTCTGCACCTCCCTTTGGCTGCGTCCCAGTGTCCTCAGTGGGTCCCCCCAAGTCCCAGGCCACAGAATACGGCAGGAGGCCCGAGGGCTCTGGGCTGCTCTCCCCAGATGGCCGAGTCCGTGGAGAAACCCTGTAGCCGCGAGGGGCTCCCTGGCCGGGTGCCACCTCTGAGAAACTCTGCCCTGTCTTGGCTCTCGGTGTCGCTGGGGGCTCCTCTCTCCCAGGCCAGGCTGCACCGGGGCACCGAGGGGACCTCGCCTGGCTTCTTCCTCCCGCAGCGCGAGCCTAGGCAGAAGTGTCACTGGGCTCAGGAACCCTCAGATGGCCCAAGAATGACCCAGGAACCCTGAGAAGGCCCAAGAATGACCCAGGAGCCCTCAGATGGCCCAAGAGCACCCCGAGTGGGGAGGGATCCAGGGTGATTCCCAGCCCCGAGAAAGGAAGCCCCATTCCGGGAGGGTGACTGTCCCCGAGCGGGGGGATGACTGTCCCCGAGCAGGGGGGTGACTGTCCCCAGGCGGGGGGGTGACTGTCCCCGGGCGGGGGGGTGACTGTCCCCGGTTGGGAGGCGACTGCCCACTACAGCAACAAACGTTCTCTTGAGCAGCCTGGGGAACGCTTTCCTCCCTCCGTGCCGGAGGCTGGTGGGGCTGAGTCTCCGCCGCTCCCTGGGTGCTAAATCCTGGAACATCTTCAAAGAGTTTCAGTCCCTTCTCTTCTGCACACACCATTGTTCTCAGGGTGGCAGGGCACCCTCTTCCTCCACCCAGGGCAGGGGGAGCACGGGGTCTCACCTCTCACGCCCAGACCTCCCTTGGCTTGTGATGGCCTTGACTGGAGAGGGCGAGGGGACATAGAGCCCTGTGTAGGGGTTTCTCATTCCCCCAAGACATAGCTCACATGCCTTATGTAACGCGTGAGCTCACGCAGAGGGCCTGCCAGAAATGACGGCAGGGGCGGGAGGGGCCTGCTCGGGAAGCCAAGTGTGGCTCAGGCTTACGAGGAGCCTGGGCCCTGCCTTGAGGAGAGAGGGGCCCCGGGCCTTTGCAACCTGGGGCTCCCACACTGGCAGGGGATGGGCAGGGCCTGGGAGGGAGCGAAGGCCGTGGTGGTGCAGTGTATGGCAAGGCCTGGGGTGGCTGTGCTGGTCACTTGGCCTGTGGGTGCCTGGCCAAGCAGGATGTGGGGTCAGGCCCACCCCACTCCCCCACTAGCAGGCACCAGCAGGCCCGAGATGTCAGAGGAAGGGGCCTAAGTCACCCAAGACCCCCGGGAGCAGCTCTGGGGGCCTTGGAGGGGTGGATGGGTGGAGGCAGTGCCATCTCCCCCAGTGCCAGCTGCCCTTCCACCCTGAGAAACAGACCAGGACGGATGCTGCGCTGAGGATGGCCCTGAGGCAGGGCTGGACCCAGTGCCCGCGGCCGCCCTTGCCCTTCCTCCCTTCCCTTTCGGAGTCCTGGCCCCACCCTGTGCTTCCCCTCCGCCTGCTGCACAGGCCCCCACACTGTGGCTGGCCCAGCCCAGTTTCATTCCTGGTATGGGACCCCGGGAGCCGAGAGGGGCAAGGGCTTCAGGGAGCCTGTGGCAAGGGTTTCTGGGCAGCGCTTGGGGCCTGGGTGACAGCACGGGTCCTCAGGGCAGTGCCCCCAGCCAAGAGGGAGCCATCCCTCCAAACACAGTGCCAAGGGGCACCTGGCCTGGGGACCTGTGTCCCGCCAGCAGTAGGGCCTAGCACAGCTGCACCTCACCAGGCCCAGGCCAGCCATTGGTCAGCTCACGGCCTGTTGCTGGGAAGGCAGCCAGCCCCTGACAAGGAGGGGGTGACCGGGAGTCCCACTAGGAGGAGGGGGAGGCCAGCCCTCGGGCCGGAGGAGAGCAGAACACTGGCAGGGGTCCCTGGCAGGGTCTTGGACTTTGCCCTCAAACCCTTAAGCAGGAGAATGGGGTGGGTGGGGGTTCCCTGAGGGGGCCAAGGGTGGTGCCGGGAGCCCAGTGTGGGGCAGACCCTGCTCTCAGGAAGGGTGGCTGAGGGGCCATGGCCCTAGACGGCGGGTGGGGCTGTATCCTGCTGCTGATGGGGAGGGGTGAGGATGGGGGCAAGGGGCGTCCATGCAGAGGCGGAGAGCAGGAGGTGAGGGGTTGGGCCCCTGGGATGGCTTGGTCTGAGCCTGGAGGCTGCACCCCCTCTGAGTAGCGGGAAGGTGGCTGCGGGCAGGTGCCGTGGGTGACTGAAGGGTAGGACCTGCGTGAAGGAGCCCCTCGCTGCCCTTGGGACCACTGGGCCCCTGAGGTCTGGCCCTCACACACACCCTGCCCTCATCTGACCTCCCGCCCCAACCAGCCGCTTGCTCCAGTAGGTCCCAGGCTGCCCTGAGCCTCAGCATGCTCTGGTCTGCACATGGCGGTAATGCCACCTGGCTCAGCACGTCGAGGGAAACCAGTCCTGGCACCAGGGTCCCACAGTGCCTGTGATGACTTATGAGGTTCTGCCATTGCAACCAACCGTGCCACGGCTTGGGCCCCTGGAAAGCAGTGCGGGGATGGTCCCCCACTTCAAGAAGTGCTGGCTGAAAGCTTTGGGTGGGCAAGGACAGCACCCTTCTGCCCCCATTGGGTCCCCTGTGCCCACCTCATGGTGCTCAGTGTTGTGTGCCGGGTAACGGACAGCAGCCAGGGCCTCGGAGGATGCTGGTGATGCCCAGGCCGTGGCTGGGTCCCTGGCTCTCGCTCTGTCCCCACTGTTTGACACACAACCGCTTCAGCTAAGTCAAGAGTGATCTCTGGCCTGGGGGTCTCGGGCTCAGTGAAGTGCCGAGGGCACGCAGGGAGGTGGCGGCGAATGACTGGGGTGGCATGGCATGGCGTGGTGTGGCTGCAGCCCCGGGCAGCTATGACCAGCACAGCGCACAATCCAGGGCTGCACAGGATGCCCCCAGGACAGGGTTCAGTGGGTGAGGGTGGCAGGGCTGGGTGCCCACACTGGCTCTTCAATTCCACACACGGCCCCCCAGGCTGGGCCTCACCAGTGTCCCCCTGGCTGTCCACAGGCTGTGGATGCGTCCTCAGAGCCAGGCCACGGGCTGCTGAGGGTGTCGAGGCCTCTGTGCCCCTCCCTCCCTCGGGCCCAACATCCTGCTGCTGCGCCCTCAGCCTCCAAGGTCCTTGTGTCTCTGGGCATGGGCTGCCAGGGGTCTCCTGCAGGAAAAGGAGCCCAAGAGAGCCAGCTTTGTCTCCCTAGCCTGGGACCTGGGCCAGGCCCTGTCACACCCTGGGTGTGAGCCCAAGGTGGGGTTGGGTGGACACCTGGCTCCCGGGATGGTTCAATGCCTGGCCCAGGCTGTCCAAGGCTGGGCAGCCTCATTGCTGCCCTACCTGGCTTTGTCCCTGTGGGGAGTGGGCAGAAGCTGGGCTGTGGCTCTGAGTGGGGTGGTCTGCTGGCCACCTGCTCTCACCCTCTGGTTCCCAATGGCCACAATGGCAGGACCATCCATGGCCCCCCAGAGGCAGGTGCCCTGCTCAGCACTTCCCATGCATCACCTCAGGTGATCCCAAGAGGCAGGCCCTGGCTCTGGGACCACCACCGGGAGGCTGACACACACCCGAGGCCACCTGGGCACGGTACAGGTCAGGCAACTGATTTCACAGAAGATCCCATGGCGGGCGAGGGCTCTCCTGGGCAGAATGGCTCTGAGAGAAACAACAGGAAACGCAAGCAAAACTGAAGGCAGCTTCCTTAGAAAGCCAGAAAATGGGCCGGGTGCAGTGACTAACGCCTGTAATCTCAGCACTTTGGGAGGCCAAGGCATGCGGATCACGAGGTCAGGAGATCGAGACCATCCTGGCTAACACAGTGAAACCCCATCTCTACTAAACATACAAAAAATTAGCCAGGTGTGGTGGTGGGCACCTGTAGTCCCAGCTACTCAGGAGGCTGAGGCAGGAGAATAGCTTGAACCCGGGGGGCCGAGGTTGCAGTGAGCCAAGATTGCAGCCCTGCACTCCAGCCTGGGCAACAGAGCAAGACTCTGTCTCAAAAAAAAAAAAAAAAAAAGAAAGCCAGAAACTGCCGACCAGGCATGGTGGCTCATGCCTGTGATCCCAGCACTTTGAGAGGCCGAGGCGGGCAGATCACCTGAGGACAGGAGTTCAAGACCAGCCTGGCCAACATGGTGAAACCCCGTCTCTGCTAAAAATACAATAATTAGTTGGGCATGGTGGCATGTGCCTGTAATCCCAGCTATTACGGAGGCTTAGGCACGAGAATTGCTTGAACCCTGGAGGCGGAGGTTGCAGTGAGCCAAAATCGCACCACTGCACTCCAGCCTAGGCGATGGAGAGAGATTCCATCTCAAAAAAAAAAAAAAAAAAAAAAGAGCTGGGTGCGGTGGCTCATGCCTGTAATCCCAGCACTTTGGAAGGCCGAGGTGGGCAGATCATGAGGTCAGGAGATCAAGACCATCCTGGCTAACATGGTGAAACCCCATCTCTACTAAAAATATACAAAATTAGCCGGGCATGGTGGCGGGCGCCTGTAGTCCCAGCTACTCAGAAGGCTGAGGCAGGAGAATTGTGTGAACCTGGGAGGCGGAGATTGTAGTGAGCCGAGGTAGTGACACTGCACTCCAGCCTGGGCGATAGAGAGAGATTCCGTCTTAAAAAACAAAACAAAACAAAACAAAACAAAGAAAACTAGAAATTGCAGGTCAGTGCAAAAGAGAAACTTTAAGACATCTGTAGATTCTTCACTTGGCAAAAGTCACTTTCTTGTTTTTTGATATATGATCTGAAGGCTATAACATTCTACGTACCATGTAAGCTACATCCAGGAATTTTCATTGACAGTGTTTTCATTATCATTCAATTTAAAACATTTTGTGGTTTCCATTTTGATCCCTTCTTTAATTGATGATGTGTCCAAAGTATTTTGCAATGTCCCAGATAATGGTGATTTTTGATGGGAATGTGTATTTTTCTTTGTTATTTATTTTTATTTATTTTTTTGAGATGGAGTCTCGCTGTCACCCAGGCTGAAGTGCAGTGGCGCGATCTCAGCTCACTGCAACCTCTGCTTCCTGGGTACAAGTGATTCTCCTGCCTCAGCCTCCTGAGTAGCTGGGACTGTAGGCACATGCCACCATACCTGGCTAATTTTTGTATTTTTAGTAGAGACAGGGTTTCACCAGGCTGGTCTCAAACTCCTGCCCTCAGGTGATCCGCCCACCTCAGCCTACCAAAATGCTGGGATTACAGGTGTGAGCCACTGCCCTCAGCCTGTTATTTTTAGTTTGGAATTCTAGTGTGTTTCTTTATTTTAATAGTTACCAAAGAAATACAGATATATAGATAAAAGAAACAAAAAGAACCCCCAAAGTTAGTACAGTTTAAATACTGAAACTGTAGCATCTGTAGAAACTATTGTATCTGTGGAACTCACCAAGCCCTAGCCCTCCTTTGCTCCTCCATTACGGCCCTAGCATCAGCCTCTTTCAAAGCTTTCACCCATTTTTTTTTTGTCTTAGCTCTCTCCATACTTCTCAATTATGTGCTCTTGCTGCTCCTTCTTGGTTTAGCAGCTTTATACATGGTGAGATGTTACTGGAGAATGAGGGTTTTGCTCTTATCCAATGCTCTCTGCCCCACCCTACCATCTCTTCTTCTGTCTTCCCAAATGAGCAATTTCCTCATTTTTGTTTAAGTTGATGTCTCTATTATGATTTGTACTATAACTCTCTGCTGAGTCAAGTAGTGAACTCTGCTTAGGTTTTCTCTTTATTTTTCCTGGAGTTAGTAGTGGCCTTGCTTTCTTCTGTCATCTGCTGAGTTTCCTCTGTGCCTATGGCCCATCCCACCTACCTCTTCCAACAAGCCCTCCACACAGTGTTTGATCTAGTCAGTTGCATCCTACCTTCCACTGGTTCCTTGTTTTCCTGGAGCCCTGTGTCCTTCTGGCTTAGTCTGGGCTGCTCACTCTCTGGGCTCCATGTCTAGGCTGGTGGGCAGAGCTTTCCATGTCCCCTTCATGGACTGGGACAGACCCTTCTTAGCTCTTATTGTTATGATGGAAGCCCAGTTCCAGATCCCATTCAGAAAGGGCCTGTGGCCATGACTCTTGTCTCTCACTGGCCTTAACCAGCAGCCCTCAGTGGACGTGAGACCAGGCCCAAGGCTTGCATTGGCAGTTTGGTTTCCACTCTTGCTTACCACTGTGGCTTGAGTGCTATCTTCATTTCTAGCTCTGCACAGCTACCTTCCTTGTGCCTTTTTACAGGACATTTAAAAAACAAATCTGGCCAGGCGAGGTGGCTCACACCTGTAATCCCAGCACTTTGGGAGGCTGAGGCGGGCAGATCATGAGGTCAGGAAATCAAGACCATCCTGGCTAACACGGTGAAACCCTGTCTCTACTAAAAAATACAAAAAAAATTAGCTGGGCGTGGTGGCGGGTGCCTGTAGTCCCAGCTACTCAGGAGGCTGAGGCAGGAGAATGGCGTGAACCCAGGAGGCGGAGCTTGCAGTGAGCCGAGATTGTGCCACTGCACTCCAGCCTGGGAAACAGAGCGAGAGAGTGAGACTCTGTCTCAAAAACAAAACAAAACAAAAAAACCAAATCTGGCCAGGCGAGGTGGCTCACACCTGTAATCCCAGCACTTTGGGAGGCCGAGGCAGGTGGATCACCTGAGGTCAGGCGTTTGAGACCAACCTGGCCAACATGTCAAAACCCCATCTCTACTAAAAAAATACAAAAATTAGCTGGGCATGATGACGGGTGCTTGTAATCCCAGCTACTCAGGAGGCTGAGGCAGGAGAATCGCTTGAACCCGACAGGCAGAGTTTACACAGAGCCGAGATTGCGCCACTGCACTCCAGCCTGGGTGACACAACAAGACTCTGTCTCAAAAAAAAAAAAAAAAAAAAAATGGCCGGGCACAGTGGCTCACGCCTTTAATCCCAGTGCTTTGGGAGGCCGAGCTGGGTGGATCACAAGGTCAGGAGATCAAGACCATCCTGGCTAACACAGTGAAACCCTGTCTCTACTAAAAATACAAAAAATTAGCCGGGCGTGGTGGTGGGCGCCTATCATCCCAGCTACTCGGGAAGCTAAGGCAGGAGAATCGCTTGAACCCAGGAGGTGGAGGTTGTAGTGAGCCGAGATCGCGCCACTGCACTCCAGCCTGGGTGACAGAGCGAGACTCGGTCTCAAAAAAAAAAAAAAAAAAAAAAAGCAAATCTATTTTACCCAGCATGTGTTTGTGCTTGGACTAGGAAGGGGACCCTGCGCCATCTTGGCTGGGGTTGTAGCGGATGCTCTGGTGTCCTGTGGCTCCCCCGCCCCACCCTCACAGCGCCCCACTGCAGGGCTGCAGTCAGAAGCCTCAGGTTGCAGCCTGCCCGACAGCTCAAGCTCAGCAGGGCCGAATGGAGAATGTGTACCTCCCCCTCCTAACATTGTTAAAAATAAAATTTGTATTTTGACACAATCTCAAGCTTATAGAAAAGTTGCAAGAATAGTACAGGAACTTTTTTTCCCCTGAAGCATTTGAGGGTTTGTTGCCACATGGTGCTCACCACACCCCAAAACAAGGACATTCTCCTACACGCCCCAACACGGCTGTCCAAGGCGGGAAATCACGTGGAGTCAGACCCCACTCTGGGCTTTCTGGTTGTCCCAGTAATATCCCTTGCAGTAAAGAGATCAGCCTGGGACCACACATTGCACTGAGTTGCCATCATGTCTTCT
Organism: Pan troglodytes; assembly: GCF_028858775.2. NCBI lineage: Eukaryota > Metazoa > Chordata > Mammalia > Primates > Hominidae > Pan > Pan troglodytes. The sequence continues at coordinate 229,781,596 of NC_072398.2, read as the reverse complement.
GTCTCCTTCGGTCCGGAACATTCCTGGGCCTTTCCCTGACTGTTCTTTGAAGCTTCCAGGCCAGGCCTTTTGGAGACGGTTCCCTGTGTGGCTTTGTCTGAGATGTCATCACAGAGAGACACAGGTTGTGCATCTTTGGCAGGAAAGGAGCAGATGTGACACTGTGGTCTGCTCACCCCACCCTGTCAGGTGGGGCAGGACTCTGATGGATCCAGTATCAATGGAGCCCACTGCGATCGCTCGGTTAAGGTGGGGTCTGTGTCTCCGCTGGAACTGACATTCTTTTTCCCTTTGTGACAAATTAGCATTTTGTGGGGAAGATTCCCCCCTCCCTCCCTCGTTCCTCCCTCTCTCCCCCTCTCTTTTTTAGAGACAGGGTCTCACTCTGTTGTCCTGGCTGAAGTGCACTGATGCTATCCTAGCTCACTGCAGCCTCGGACTCCTTGGCTCAACCAATCCTCCTTCCTCAGCTTCCTGAGTTGCTGGGACCACAGGTGCATGCCATCATGCATAGCTACTTTTTGTTATTGTTGTTTGTTTTATTTTTGAGACAGGGTCTTGCTCTGTTGCCCAGGCTGGCGTGTAGTGGCAACATGACGGCTCACTGCAGCCTTGACCTCCTGGGCTCAAGTGATCCTCCTGTCTCAGTCTCTCAAGTATCTGGGACTACAGGCCTGCACCACCACACTTAGCTGATTTTTAAATTTTTTTAGAAGTAGGGTCTCTATGTTGCCCAGGCTGGTGACGAACTCCTGGGCTCAAGCAGCCGTTCCACCTTGGCCTCCCCAGAAGTGCTGGGATTACAGGCATGAGCCACCATGCCCAGCTGATACGTTTAAAATATGCAAATAGCTCTTTTTAAATTTTCAATTCATTAATATATTTTAATAAATATTAAAATATGTATAGACATATGGTTTCCTATTTTATTTGATAATTATAACTCGTTACTATCATTACCATCTATTAATATCATTATTCTGTCTGATTTGGCAAACAGGCCATGGCTCAGTGCCCTCTCCATGTGACCCGGTGTGCCTTATGTCTTGTCGTTACTCTCTCTCCCTTCCCAGCCCTGGGGTCAGCCATCTCTTTTTTTTTTTTTTTTTTGGTGGAGTTTTCCCTCTTGTTGCCCAGGCTAGAGTGCATGGCGTGATCTCGGCTCACCGCAACCTCTGCCTCCCAGGTTCAAGTGATTCTCCTGCCTCAGCCTCCTGAGTAGCTGGGATTACAGGCATGTACCACCACACCCGGCTAATTTTGTATTTTTAGTAGAGACGGGGTTTCACCATGTTGGCCAGGCTGGTCTTGAACTCCCAACCTCAGGTGATTCGCCCGCCATAGCCTCCCAAAGTGCTGGGATTACAGGCGTGAGCCACCGCGCCCGGCCTGGGTCAGCCATCTCTTTAAAGAACTCCAGTTCCTGGTCGGGCGCAGTGGCTCCCGCCTGTAATCCCAGCACTTTGGGAGGCTGAGGCGGGCAGATCACGAGGTCAGGAGATCAAGACCATCCTGGCTAACACGGTGAAACCCCATCTCTGCTAAAAATACAAAAAATTAGCCGGTGTGGTGGCGGGTGCCTGTAGTCCCAGCTACTCGGGAGGCTGAGGTAGGAGGATCGCTTGAACCTAGGAGGCAGAGGTTGCAGCGAGCCGAAATCGTGCCACCGCACTCCAGCCTGGGCGACAGAGCGAGACTCCATCTCAAAAACACAAACAAAAACACTTTGGTTCCCTTCAGTGAATGAAAATTGGGAGCCAAGACTGGGCTTCCTGGTGCGCTCACTACTGCTGAGGTGTCCCTCGTCTTGGTGGGCAGAGTGAGGGCTGATGTTTATACAAAACACATTTACATCAACAGTTTTCTTTATAAATATGGACATTTATGAGATCATGCAGGTATCAATAATTCCAATCCAACACCACATGCTTCCTTCCTCCCTTTCCGTATTTTAACATCGAGAAACCTGACTCTTGCTACCTTTAACTCATTTCCTGATTGGATCAACTCCCCCACTCCAGTGCTTGTCCCTCACTCCCTTGCGCTCTGGCCAGGGCAGCCCCTGGGATGGCTCTGAGCCCTGGGTTCTGCCCTGAGGATTCAGCTCCAGGTGCCCAGCGGTAAGAGGCTTTGCAGATCCCTCCTTAGGGCCCGGCTTCCCCTCCCCCGCTCACTTGCTCTGACCCTTTCCTGTGCTTCCTTGGATCGCCTCCCAAGCAAAGCACTCAAACTCAAATCTTTGTCTTGGCTGGGCGCGGTGGCTCACACCTGTAATCCCAGCACTTTGGGAGGCTGAGGGGAGGAGCGCTTGAGTTCAGGAATTTGAGACCAACCTGGGCAACATAGTGAGATCTCATCTCTATAAATAAAAAATTAAATAAAAGGCCAGGCACAGTGGCTCACGCCTGTAATCTCAGCACTTTGGAAGGCCAAGGCGGGCGGATCACCTGAGGTCAGGAGTTTGAGACCAGCCTGGCCAACATGGTGAAACCCCGTCTCTACTAAAAATACAAAAATCAGCCTGGTGTGATGGCGCATGTCTGTAATCCCAGCTACTCGGGAGGCTGAGGCATGAGAATCACTTGAATGCAGGAGGCTGAGGCTGCAGTGAGCCGAGATCGTGCCATTGCACTCTAGCCTGGATGACAAAGCGAGACTCTGTCTCAAAAATAAAGTAATAAAATAAAATAAAGTAAAATAAAAATCTTTGTCTCAGGGCCTATGTTTGGGGGAATCCAAAGTAAGACAAAGGTCTTTCTAAAATTTCTACTGGCCGGGCACGGTGGCATAGCCTGTAATCCCAGCACTTTGGGAGGCCGAGGCAGGTGGACCACCTGAGGTCAGGAGTTCAAGACCAGCCTGGCCAACATAGTGAAACCCTGTCTCTACTAAAAATACAAAATATTAGCTGGGCATGGTGGCAGGCGCCTGTAATCCCAGTTACTCGGGAGGCTGAGGCAGGAGAATCGCTTGAACCTGGGAGATGGACGTTGCAGTGAGTTGAGATCACACCATTGCACTCCAACCTGGGCAACAAGAGCGAAACTTCATCTCAAACAAAAACAAAAACAAAACAAAATTATACGAAGCTGATGTTACTTGAGCAATTTTTATTTTCACATTTGAAGGTTTCTTTCCCAGTAACTGAGCATGTTTTTGCCAATGGCAGTCTGTGCCTGGCTGCTACAAGGCCTTCCTTCTGCTTCCTGAGGAGGAGAGAGTGGGTGGCAGCAGGGCAGGGCAAGGCAGGGTGGAGCAGAGCTGGTCTGCGATGCATTTCCCCACCAAGGTTTCCAAGTTCCCCCAAAGCTTGGGGTACCCCTTGCTTTGCCAGTGTCTTCCTCTTTCTGGTCCTGGAGCGCCATCCAACTCATCTCCACACTGCTGGCTCCTTAAGGTGGGGGTCTCAACTCCAAGGCCAGCCTCCCAGGAGGCCCTCCCTGCCTAAAGCCAGCCCCAGCCACTCCGCGCCTTTTGGGGATCTGAAAGATCTCGCTCCCGTACTAGCAGGTTTGTTGACTGACTGTTGTCTCTCACACCAGAATGGAACCACACGGGGTACAACCTGGTCTCCTTACCCCGATCCCAGTCGAGCAAGGGGACAAACTCATGACTAGCTGACCAAGCCTGTCACCGTGGTAGGGGCCAGGGAGAAAGCTGGAAGGTCCCTGCCTTTGCCCGCATGCCAGGGCTTCTCTGGGCAGGCACCACGTCCATCCCACCCTACTCCGCGCTGTGGCTGTGCCTGCAGCCTTAACCCGCTGCCTGCCAGTATGGTGGCCCGCGTAGGCGACTGGCCTGGGCAGCTGCTGGGCGGGGCTGGAGGGTGGAAGGCCAGCAGGTGGGAGACACCCCCCCACCCCCTTCCCTGCCAAGCTCAGGGAGAAAAGTGGACCCTGGTGGCTCCCTCTAGGCGTGGGTGCTCTGACCCTTGGTGGGGTGGGTGCCTTCCTCTGGAAGCTCTGACATATTGGGGGAAGGAAGTCTCAAGAGTCCACAAAGGTGGAGGTAGCTTCAGAGACCAACTGGAGGCCCTCACCTGTCCCCGCACCTTCACTCCACGGCACACCTATGGCTACTTCCCAGGGGTCCGCAGTCTGGACAAAGTGTTGGTCCCTGGCTAGGACCCTGCAAAGCCAGAGGCACAGAGGGAAGCAGAGGCTCTGGGTGGGCACTGCCCATGCTAGGGGCCCTGCACAGAGCCCCTGGTCCACCAGAGGAGCCAGAGGAATTCTCTGCTTGATTGGAGACACTTCCCAGCAGGCCTGGCTGCAACCACCTTCTCTGAGTTACAATTTGACTGAGTTGTATGGAATTCAAATCCAGATGGAAGGAAGTGACAACGTCAAGTGCAACACTAGCTGTGTTTTGTCCAAAATGTGGGCCAACGAAACTATCTCCAGGAAAACAAAGAAGTCCCTTTTCTATTTTTTTTTTTTTTTTTTGAGACAGAGTCTCACTCCATGGCCCAGGCTGGAGTGCAGTGGTGCAGTCTCAGCTCACTGCAATCTCCACCTCCCAGGTTCAAGCGATTCTCCTGCCTCAGCCTCCCGAGTAGCTGGGATTACAGGCATGTGCCACCATGCCCGGCTGATTTTTGTATATTTAGTAGAGAGGGGGTTTCACCATGTTGGCCAGGCTGGTCTCCAACTCCTGATCTCAAATAATCCACCCGCCTCAGCCTCTCAAACTGGTGGGATTACAGGCGTGAGCCCCTGCGTCTGGACTGAATATCCTTTTTTTTTTTTTAGACGGAGTCTCGCTCTGTCGCCCAGGCTGGAGTGCAGTGGCGCAATCTCGGCTCACTGCAAGCTCCGCCTCCCAGGTTCACGCCATTCTCCTGCCTCAGCCTCCTGAGTAGCTGGGACTACAGGCGCCCACCACCACGCCCAGCTAATTTTTTGCATTTTTAGTGGAGACGGGGTTTCACCGTTAGCCAGGATGGTCTCGATCTCCTGACCTCGTGATCCGCCTGCCTCGGCCTCCCAAAGTGCTGGGATTACAGGCGTGAGCCACTGAGCCTGACCCTTTTTTTTTTTGAGACAGGGTCTGTCTCAAAAAAAGGGTGTGCCCCTGTCACCCAGGATGGAGTGCAGTGGCTCAAGCACGGCTCCATGCAGCCCCAACCTTCTGGGCTCAAGCAATCTTCCCACCTCAGCTTCTCAAGTAGCTGAGACCACAGGTGCAGGCCACCATGCCCGGCTAATTAAAAAAAAAAATTATTTTTTGTAGACAGGGTCTCACTATATCGCCCAGGCTAGTCTTGAACTCCTGGGCTCAAGCGATGCACCTGCCTCATCCTCCCAAAGTGCTGGGATTACAGGCGTGAGCCACCTTGCCGGGTTAAATATCACTTTTAAGGAAATGATCTTCTTACCCAGCTTTCTGGTGTGTGAACACACAGAGAAAGCCTGGCCTCCAATTGTGGGGGCCAACGGAGTGAATGGGAAGAGTCGGGGGACAGCGTGGAGTGTGAGGACAAGGAGACAACCCCCAAGGCAGCGGAGAGAAGGAATATGGAGCCACCCTGGGGTCACCTACAGGTAGGTCCTGGCTGCCTCTCTAGACACCTGCCCTGCCGCAGGTCCGGCCAAGACCTGCACAGGGACTCCGGGCCGGCTCCCCCAGGGTAGGAACTGTGCCCAGGAGTGCTGGTTTGAGGCAGGTTCCAGCCTCCACTGGGGAAGTGAGGGGCAGGAGGTCCCAGCTGAAGGTCACTCAGGTTGCAGCGGCGTGGCCCTCTCGCCTCCGCCCAGCACCCAGGCCAGCTTGGGCACCCCCGGCCCGTGGGGAATGTCCCTCCGCCTCAGGCGAGCACAGACCGAGCCCTGCCCCTCCCCAAACACACCATTGCGTCCCTGCGCCCGCAGGCCTCGCTGGAAGCTGCCTCCCCTGGAGACCACCCGGCCGACTGTCCAACTTCGGGGCCCCGGGCTTCCCGCTCCCCGCCCTGCCAGGGCTTGAGTCTCTCCCACTGCGTGGCCAGGCGTGGAAGGCCGGCCGATCCGACCCCGAAAGACGTCTCAGCGCTCCACGGCCCCGGGGCGGAGGTCAGGGGTCTCGCCGGCCCGCCCGCCGGGCCCCGCGGGGCCGAAATCCTGATAAGCCACCTGGAAGGAGTGGCTGGCAGACCGGCTGCGTCTGGTGCACCGGGCGCCGCCCCTCCCAGGCCCGAAGCCCCCGGCCCGCGCAGCAGGGACACTCCGCCAGGGGCCGGCGGGCGGGGCGGGGCTGGCGCGGCCGGGAGCCGCGGACACTCGGCCACCGAGCCACCGGCCACGGCGCAGCGGGGGCCGCTGAGCTGCGCCGCCAGGGTCACGCGACGCGGTGCCCGTCTCGGCGCAGGGTCCCTGGGCGTGGCCGCTGTCCCCCTCGTGTGTGGGACCCCAGGTCACCGTGTGGCGTCCCGGTAGTGTGTGGGACCCCAGAGGCGTCCGGGGCCTCCCCGCTGTGTGGTGTCCCACCCTGGGAGAACCCCGGGTGCGTGGCGTGGCCCCCCGGCCGCCCCCAGCTGGTTTGCGGTCGTGGCGGGGGCCTGTGGGTTTCTGGGCCCCGACGGCGGCGAGACGGGCGCCTTCCCAGCGGCGCAGGAAGCGGCCTCGGCCGGAAGGGGGGCCCCGGGCGCCACCGCCGCCTCCGCCTCCGCCCGCGCCCAGCGGCCCTCGGCGGGCGGGGCCGAGCGGGGCCGAGCGGAGTCGAGCATGGCCGAGCGGAGCCGAGTCCAGGCCGAGCGGAGCCGAGTCATGGCAGGGCGGGTCCGAGCGTGGCCGAGTCCCGGGCGAGCGGAGCCGAGCGCGGCCGAGTCCGGGCGGGGAGCGCGCGTTCCTGGAAGAGCCCGGCTGGGGAGCGGGTCACATTCTTGGCCAGCGCTAGGGCTGAGGCGGACGCACGGCAACAAACAGCGCGGGGGGCGGGGCCGGCGCGGGGCGGAGCGGGCGGCGCGGGGCGGGGCGGCGCGGCGGCGGCGTGAGCTCAGCGCCGGGCGCTCAGTCCGAGCCGGAGCGAGCCGCCGGGAGGATGTGCGCCGAGCGCCCCGAGCCCCGCGCCGCCGCCGCGCTCTGAGGGCCGCGGGCGAGAGGCGCCTCCGCCGCCCCGGAAGCCGGGCGGGCGGGCCGCGGAGCCGGCGGGCGGGCGGGCCGGCGGCGGGCGCGACGCGGCCGGCCAGCGCCGCCGGGACGAGCCGGGCGGGCGCCTCGCGGTGGGAGGAGCGGGGCGGCGGCGGCGCGCCGCGCGAGGACGGCCCGGCGGGCCCCGCGCCCGCGCCCCCGCTCCTCCCGGGCCCCTCGGCCTCGGCCGCCGCGGCGATTCGCGCCTCGCGGCGCCGGCACCTGCCCGCGCGCCCCCCGCGAGCCCCGGGCCCGCGAGCGTTGGCGTTGGCGTTGGCGGCGCGCGCCGGGGCATGCCCCGCGCCTAGAGCCCGGGGGGCGCGCGGGGGACGCGCAGGGGGCCCGGGCGGCGGCGGGCGCGGCGCGGGGCGCGTGGATGTGGCGCCGGGCCCGGGCGGCGGCGGGCTCCAGCGGCGGGACCCCTTCGCCCCGCCCGCCTTCCCCTTCGCGCCCCCGGGCGAGGCCGCGGCCGTGATCGGCCGTGAGCCGGCGGCGGGGGGCGGCCGGGGTCGGGGCCGCGGGCGCCGCCGGGGCGCGCGGGGCGGCGGCGGGGGCCGGGGGGGCCCGGGCGCGCGGGAGCGGGAGCGGCCGGGGGAGCCGGAGCGCACCATGGAGGCGGCGGCAGGCGGCCGCGGCTGTTTCCAGCCGCACCCGGGGCTGCAGAAGACGCTGGAGCAGTTCCACCTGAGCTCCATGAGCTCGCTGGGCGGCCCGGCCGCTTTCTCGGCGCGCTGGGCGCAGGAGGCCTACAAGAAGGAGAGCGCCAAGGAGGCGGGCGCGGCCGCGGTGCCGGCGCCGGTGCCCGCAGCCACCGAGCCGCCGCCCGTGCTGCACCTGCCCGCCATCCAGCCGCCGCCGCCCGTGCTGCCCGGGCCCTTCTTCATGCCGTCCGACCGCTCCACCGAGCGCTGCGAGACCGTACTGGAAGGCGAGACCATCTCGTGCTTCGTGGTGGGAGGCGAGAAGCGCCTGTGTCTGCCGCAGATTCTCAACTCGGTGCTGCGCGACTTCTCGCTGCAGCAGATCAACGCGGTGTGCGACGAGCTCCACATCTACTGCTCGCGCTGCACGGCCGACCAGCTGGAGATCCTCAAAGTCATGGGCATCCTGCCCTTCTCGGCGCCCTCGTGCGGGCTCATCACCAAGACGGACGCCGAGCGCCTGTGCAACGCGCTGCTCTACGGCGGCGCCTACCCGCCGCCCTGCAAGAAGGAGCTGGCCGCCAGCCTGGCACTGGGCCTGGAGCTCAGCGAGCGCAGCGTCCGCGTGTACCACGAGTGCTTCGGCAAGTGTAAGGGGCTGCTGGTGCCCGAGCTCTACAGCAGCCCGAGCGCCGCCTGCATCCAGTGCCTGGACTGCCGCCTCATGTACCCGCCGCACAAGTTCGTGGTGCACTCGCACAAGGCCCTGGAGAACCGGACCTGCCACTGGGGCTTCGACTCGGCCAACTGGCGGGCCTACATCCTGCTGAGCCAGGATTACACGGGCAAGGAGGAGCAGGCGCGCCTCGGCCGCTGCCTGGACGACGTGAAGGAGAAATTCGACTATGGCAACAAGTACAAGCGGCGGGTGCCCCGGGTGAGTGGCCCCAGGCCTGGGAGCTGGGGAGGATGCGCTTGGGGTGGGGGCCCCTTCTGGACTACAGGCTCTGGTCTCCGAAGGCTGGGACCTGTGCTTCTGCCGTGCCCCATGTCTCAAGTCTTCGCTTTGTTTTAGGGGAATTCAGAGTGTTCCGACTGGCAGGGCCAGAGAGTTTGGTAGGAAGGCCCTCCTGCCCGTTCCCCAGGACGAGCCTGGAGTGCGGGCTGTGGCGGTGGGGTCGGGGGCCAGGCCTGGTGTGTGGGGAAGGCCCACAGGCATTGCCCAGATAGGAAGGCACAGGCCTCATGCTCCCGAGAAAGCGGCCTGCCCCAGGTCAGAGAAGTTAGCTCCAGCTGGGCCCCGGCCGGATGCCTCAGGCCCAGGTCTTTCTTGGGGTTGGGGTGAAGGTGGCTGTCCTCGCCCCGAAGGCACCCAGCCTCGAAGACGGAGGGCTGCCTGCCTTTGGGCCCCAGGAGACAGAGCTTGGGTGAGGCGAGGCCTGGTTTTGTTACTGGCTCCCGCTCCCTGTTTGGTGCCTTGAAGTTTTGGGACACAGACACAAAATGAAGCCAGGTGTCCAGGCTTCAGTGGCAGGGACCCGAGACTTGGCGGCTCCAGCACTGTGCTGGTTGGTCTCCCTGGGCCTGCCAGGGACCAAATCCCAGAGTCCGCCGTGTGGGGTGAGGGCCATTTGGCACCCGGCTGAGGGGCCTGGTCAGCAGGCCCCTGGGCCCGCGTGCTGGAGTTACTGGCGGCCTGCGATTTGCTTTGGACTCACCCATTTCCTTCTCTCCCTCTGAAACGCAGAGGGGTGCGCCGGAGAGGGAGGCCGCTGGCCTGGCTTTGTTGTTTGCCAGTTGGAGGATCTATGGGATCCGGCATGGGCAGCTCCCAGGCCACGAGGTGCCGAAATTACTCAGTGGGGTCCTCAGGAACTTTCCGTTGCGTACCTCCCCAAGTATTTGTAACTTTTCTTTTAAATATCCAGGCTTATTAAATTGCACACACAGAATGCTGCATTGGCTCAGCTATTCTTGGGAGGCCTAATTAATTCAGCTATTGCATCAAACTTTTTTTTTCTAAATCTGTGAATAGATGCTCCAGCCCGGTTTTCTCTGGGCGCCCCTCCAGCAGAGTGTCAGATCGTGGGGAGGAGGGGCTGTGGATGGAAGCGAGGGACTGTCGCTTCTGCTCGGAGGGGGCTGCGGAGGGTGCATGTGTGTGTGCGTGTGTGTGTGTGTGTGCGCGCTTCTGACCCTGCCAGGCCAGGGCTCAGGTGGCAGCCGCCTGCAGACCTGTATGCTGGGGAAGGATGCTCGTGGCGGAGCTGCAGACAGACGTAGCAGGCTGGGGCCCTTCGTGTCACACGGGGAGTTGGTTGGGGTGGGCCCGATGGCGCTCCCTGTGGGCTGGGGCCTTTCTTTTTGGGGTGGCCGCACCCTCGTCAGTGCCTGTGGCTGGAGGAAGCCACATGTCGGGGGGATTGTGGGCTCGTGCAGGCTGCGTAGTGGGTCACCTGTGGCCAAGGCCTGAGCTGCTGGGACACGCTCACGTCACTGTCTTCAGAGCTGATGGCAGAGGATCTCGGTTGAGCAGGGTGTGTCTGCGTTTGTTTTTGTCCGACTGTGGGTCATGTGTGTGCTTGTGGTCTTTCTGTCTTCCTGGGCTTTGCTGGGGGCCCATTGGAGTGGCCAGCGGGGCCTCGTTGTCACAGCTGACACAGAGCAGGGCCCAGGCCACCCGGCTTCTCTCTCCCTGTGGTTGTGAGCGCTGGGGTCCTTGGGCCGCCATAGAGACAGGCCAGACAGGCTCTGGTCATCTCAGCGGATGCCTCTGAGCCGCCTTTCCCTTTTGAAGTCCCCAGCACTGCCCTGAAATTTCATTTACCGATTAAAAAGCAATTCCCAGGCCATACTGACGACGTGCACGGTGTGTGACTGAGTCCTCTAGGCCTGAGTGGCAGCCACACAGCCTGGCCCTGGCAGTGGTGTCCTCCGCCTGGCTCCCTGAATGTTCACCAGCTCCTGCGGGTTTTCCTCTCCTCATGCTCCTGGGGGTGGGGCACCCATCCTGCCCGTGTCGCCTCCTGCCCTATGTTCTTGACGTGGGATGGCGGCCAGGGACTCTGCCCTCGCTCAGTGCCTGCCCTTTGGGCTCTGTGACTGTGCACTTGGGAGTTCTGGACTGCAGGGTCCCCTTAAGTCTCCTCAGGACAGCCGTGTGCGTGTCTCTGTGTGCACAGGGGCGACACATGAGAAGGGAGTGTGGTCTCAGGGTGGGCGTGGACCCACAGTGCCCAGACCCTACTTGTCCTAGAAGGAGTGGCCTGGGAGGCCCCGCCTCCGCCCTCACTGGCCGCCGTTGGCTCCTCCCACTCGTGTCTTGACAGCTTATTCTCGGGATATGTTTTGATTTCTTCACTTCCTTTGTAGCTTATTTTAATATTTTTGATCTGCCGAAGATGAGGGCAGAACAAAGAATGTACTGGAACTCTCTTTGCAGGGCTGCTGCTCCCAGCAGGCCTTCGGGCTCTGCGGAGCCGGAGGGGGCTGAATTGCCTTCCGGGTGTTTGTGGCCAGGCCAGGGTCGGGTCTCCTGCCTGAGTGGGCTGGGTCAGCGCCACTCTCCTACCCATGGTGGGAGGTGGGAGAGGGCGGAGATGTTCCCGGGTCCCAAACCAAGTGGGAGGCGGGGCTGCAGCTTTCTCCTTGGAAGCCTCCTGTGACAGCGGCTGTGCCTGAGCCCCTGGCCTGTCGGCAGTGCAGTGGCAGCGTGAGGGGCAGACAGTCTTCCTCCAGATGCCCCCTCATATCACGGGGTTACAGAGGAAGCCTCCGCTCCTGTCCAGTGGCTGTCGGGCCCGGCCAGCTTCCTGCTGCTGTATCTTGGAAGACCATGTGGGCTGTGTGGGTGCTTGACGAGTCCCCTCTTAGGGACCCTGGGGCTGCTGTCCTTGACAGGGGACCTTGTCTCACCTCCCCACTCGGTCCCACACTGGTTTTGTGACCTTGGACAAGTTGCTTAACCTCTCTGCCTCAGTGTAAACTGGGGACTACTGTTTATTGATTTTGGACTTTATGTTTTCAGTGGTACAGGTGGGGCACAGATGGGTCATTGTGCTGCTGGGAGCACTTAGCCAAGACTGGAGCCTCTGAGCCTTCCCCACTCCCACCCCTCTTTCTTCTTTCCGGTCAGCTCGCCTCCTTCCTTGGGTTCTCTGATAGCTGTAGGACTCCATTGGACTACATTTTTTTGTCAGTATAGACAGCTGTCAGAGACGGAGACAAAATGTGGCAGTTGGAGCTGCCGCTTGGCCTGCTGCCTGGGACGCGGCCCCTTGTCCCGCAGAACGTCAGCCAAGCGCTTTCCGTGCAGGCTGATAACAGGGTGGTGCGGTGCTTCCCTTGGGCCGTGGCAGGGTCCTGCTCCAAGGGGGGGGTCCTGCTCCTAGGGGGCCGGGGTCCTCCTCCGAGGGGGCTGGGGTTTCTGTTCCAACAGGGCTGGAGGGGGGGGTCCTGTTCCCAGAGGTCCAGGATCCTGTTCTGAGGGGGCCAGGGTCCTGTTCCGGGCCGGGGGTCCTGCTCCGAGGGGGCCAGGCGTCCTGCTCCGAGGGGCGGTGGGCTGCCTGTGTGAGAGCTGTTCTCCACCGGCCACGTGCAGTCTGGGCGTTCTGGTGACTGGAGAATTTGGGTTGTGTTAGAGTGTTGTTGCTCTGTCCTGCAGATGCCTGAATTCCCAGGGGTCTTGCAGGTCCCCTTGCCCTTGCTCTGTGTGGGCTGGCGTGGGTCTCAGTGGGCTGTGGGTTGAGGGTCGCTTGGTTGGGAAGCTCTGCGCGCTTCCCAGTGGAGGGTCCGCGACGGGGGTTTTCTGATCCCTCATGCTGGGCTTTTGACCCGTGTCACTGCAAGGCTGCCCCTGGCCCCAGGCAGCATTTCTTCAGGCAGGTGCCCAGCCAGGTGGTCGGGCTTGAGAGCTTTGAGTCTCGAGGTCTGTTCTGGGGAATGACTGTGCTTGTGGAGGCCAGGAAGGGGTTGCTGGGCTTGGAGAGCCTCTGGGGAGGAGTTGTGTTTTGCTCTTTGCTGTTTTAAGCTGAAATGATCACAGGAAGGGACAGCATCAAGAGTTTCTTTCTGGGACACCCCTCACTCAGCTCAGCGGCCGTGTGTGGGTTTGGGGCTGTGCTCTCCCAGACACCCTCAGGTCCGGGGAGCACTTCGGGGGCTATCTCTCCCTTTGTCCACCAGCTTCCTTTGGAAAAAGTGTTTGCTGCAAGTGTTTTTCTCCAGCTTTTCGTGGGGTTCCCTGTAGTCTTGGGCCATGCTCTGGGGTCAGGCTCCCGGCAGGCCCTGGTCCCCGTGCAGAAGGCCAGGGTCTGTGGGTTTGGGCTGGTCTGCCCCCCAGGTAAGGGTTCCGGAAAGACGGCCGGCTGCTGAGTCTTCTCAAGCAGGGGAAACAGCAGCTCGAGAGTGGTTCTTGACCTCTGCCCACCCCAGCTGGCTGTGCATGGACTGGGGAGGGCATGGGCAGCTGCCCCCAGGTGGCTTCTGCAGGGAGCAGAGCTTAGTGGTCATTTTCCCGGCATGGTCTGTCATCCATCTGTCTGGGACCCCTCTGGGAGCTGGGCTGGGTCCCTCGCCTTCTGGGGCAGCAGGGTCACGGTGGGGGGAGGGGGGGGCGGGTCCTCTCTTTCAGCATCTTGTTTCTCAGCCGTCCCTGCGGCTATTTGTGCAATGTCTGTCTGTCTGAGTCTCCGGGTGAGGGCAGACAGGATATGGTGCGAGGAAGTCTGGGGTAAGTGTGAGCCGAACCCCGCCCTGGAGTCTCTCGGGGTTGTGGGGCCACAGCCCCAGCTTAGGTTAGGCCTTCACTGCTGCTGGCAGGGCCTCCAGAGAGAAGGCGGTGGTTCCGGGGCCTGGGCCCTGACTGTCTGGCAGGAGGTGTCCACGCCGGCGGCCCGGCTCTCTGTGGCAATAATGTGTCTCTTTCTAAGGATTGCGAAAGTTGAGGGAGGATTTCTCCACTGGAAGAATTATGCAAGCTTCAACTGAAATGTTTTTAAAAAGTTTCTTTGTTTTGAGTCAAAATACAGAAGGTGAATTATTTCCCTAATATCTGGGAGAGCTGGAAAAGAAGGCCCCCGTCCTTACTCTTCAGGGCTCTTCCCCTCCTGAGCAGTGGTCACCAGGCCAGGGTGTCATGGAGGGGGGGCTGCCCGGGGACCAGCTCTTTACACCTGGCCTCCAGAGCGGGCGGTAGGGCGGCTCCTTCCTGCCCTGCCCTGGCTGTCACCCTCGTGGTCTGGAGCAGGGTTTTTTTTTTTGTTGTTATTTATTTTTTTTTTTGAGACAGGGTCTGTTTCTGTTGCCCAGGCTGGAGTGCAGTGGTGCGATCTTGGCTCACTGCAGCCTCCGTCTCCTGGGTTCAAGCGATTCTCCTGCCCCAGCCTCCTGTGTAGCTGGGATTACAGATGTGTGCCACCACACCCAAGTAATTTTTTTGTATTTTTAGTAGAGATGGGGTTTCACCATGTTGGCCAGCCTGGTCTCGAACTCCTGACCTCAAGTTATCTGCCCACCTTGGCCTCCCAGAGTGCTGGGATTACAGGCATAAGCCACTGTGCCTGGCCCCTGGAGTGGGTTCTGCCACGGAAGGCATCCCCGGGGTCTGCGGGCTGGAGGGGTCGCCCCCACTGTGCCACCTGTTCTCTCGAGGCCTGGTTGCCCTCTGCAGACCAGGTGCCATGCCAGGTGACCCTCAGGAAGCTCTGGCTCACCCCGGGGGCTGGGGGGCATGATAAGCGATAGCTCTTAGGTGCTGCTGCTTTGTGAATATGAGAGAGTTCCAGAAGGGCCCCGCTTCCCAGAGCCTGCATGTTGGTTTCACTGTGTGGTACTTGATATTTTTCCAGGCTGCCTTGCTGGGGTGGCCTCGATGGGGGGCCCAGGGAGCCTCCAGCTCTGGGGACATGCTGCCACATGAGCCTGCTTATTTACGAAAATGAAGAACCAGGACTTGAGTGTGAATTTTAAATGAGATTGTGGGGACAATAGTAAAATCCAGACTAGGACCAGATGGACTGAGCACCTGCGTTGGCCATGGCCCGGAGGTGGCGTGGTGGCGCCTGGCGCCTGTGGCCCTCAGCATGTGTCCTGCCGGCTGCCTAGTAGGCCTTCGCTTGAAGTGCTTATTCCTTTGAGTAATGCTCCTGTCTTTTGTTTGGGGGGAAACAGATAAAGGGGGCTTTGAGAGGCGTCTCGGCGTGATCCTGGGAAACGGCTGAGATTCTGTTCGGTGCTTGGTGTTCGTGTCTTCTCTGATTTTACTTTTTTGACTCATAAAGATGGAAGGAGTGCTCTGCCTCGGTGCCTCTGCAGCTGCAGATGCTGAATCGGGGCGTTTAGGCCTGCCTCTTGGGCTGGCACACCTGGCGGCCTTGGTCAGGCCTTCTTGGGCTGCCTCTGCTGGGGTGCTTGTCTCACTGGCCGTGGGGGTTGTTGCCTGTGTGGTTGTGTTGCTGGCTTCAGGGGCTAGGGTTAGGGACGCCTGGTCACGTCTGGGTCCCCAGTTTGGGGGCCAGATTCAATAACTTACTGAATGACTCAGTGGAACTCTGCAGGCACTGGCAGTCAAGGTTTATTGGCAGGTCCATTCTTTGGCTAGAAGGAGAATGTTGTTTCTTTTCTCACTGTTTCACCATTTTTTTTTTTGAGATGGAGTCTTGCTCTGTTGCCCAGGCTGGAGTGCAGTGGCGTGATCTCAGCTCACTGCAACCTCCCGGGTTCAAGCAATTCCCCTGCCTCAGCCTCCTGAGCAGCTGGGACTACAGGTGCGTGCCACCACGCCTGGCTAATTTTTTGTATTTTAGTAGAGACGGGGTTTTACCATGTTGGCCAGGATGGTCTCCATCTCCTGACCTCTTGATCTGCCCACCTCGGCCTCCGAAAGTGTTGGGATTACAGGCATGAGCCATTGCGCCTGGCCATTGTTCCACCTTTGGAAGAAATTGGTTCACTGTCTTCTGACCTGGGGGGCGCTTCTACCCTGGTTCCATGTTGAGGGCTGGGAAGTTGCTGGAATATTACCCTTGGCTGGTGAGGCTGAGTGCTGATGCTCCTCCCAGCTCTCAGCCCTGCCTGGACCAACTGCGGCTTCTGCTGGAACGTCAGCGGCTGACTTAGAAGAAACAGCTCCTGTTCTAGGCTTCCTGCAGGTCCCACGGTGCTGCTTGTTCCAGAGAAACGCAGCTCAGGCTGGCGGCCTCAGGTGGGCATGGGTGGCAGGGGACGCCATCACCCAAATCAGGGATCTTTCTCTGTCCTGAGGGTTCCACCCCAGGACCCAGGGCACTAACTGGGTTCTTGTGTGGCCCTTCCCGACCAGACCTGACCCCTGAGCTGCGTGTGTGAGGTGATGGTGACTCCACGACAGCTTGTGTGCCGTTATGGGGGCACCTGGGGACTGGCTGACCTCACCAGGAAGTGCGTCAGGAGTGGGTGAGGGGTGGTGGGAGGGCAGGGAGCACCCAGCAGGTGTCCAGCGGTGCTGGCGCTGCCTCTGTCTCTCTGTCCACGCCCTGTGTGTATCTGGAGTGGCTTAGGTGCTCCCTGCGGTGCTCCTGGCTGCTGTGGTTCCTGAAGGCTGTGGCTGTGCCGGTGGTTTCCTTTGATGTCAGTCTTCTTCTACAGGGGAAACCATATTGCCAGGAGAGCCAGGTGTCTGCTAATTACATTGTGTTGTTCTGCCTAGGAGTAAACCTGTAAGTGATGAGAATAAGAAGCGGCTGTCAGCCTGCAGACCCGCCTTCACCCTGTCCTGGTTGGGGTGCTGCCTGCTGGGAACCCCTGGTCCAGCTGTTGAGAGGAGGCTGACTGGGGGCACAGTTGTTGCAGAGTCTGATGCAGGCTTTCTCTGCCGGGAAAGTAACATGGAAACATTGTTGCTTTTACTATGGAGCAGATGTATCTTTGCCCAGAAACAGAAATGCTCTTGGTTTCTTTTTTTGGAAATAAGGCCCATAGGCTGGGTCCTTCTTGCCCTGTTGAGGGAACGTGTCTGTCCTTAGCGTGGAGGCCAGTCTGGCCGGGTGCTGAGCTCGTCCTGCAGAACACGCGTGAATGCCTCATCCCTGAGGGCCCCGGGAGGCTGGCGCCCTCTGTGGGAGGTCTGAGGTTGGCCCATTTGACCCTATCCAGGACGGGTTACTTAAGGAGTCCAACGGGCCTTGAGAGGCTGATCACCCTCGCGTGGCGGGCGTCTCTCCCCGATGCCCTCCCGCCTGGTGCTGTCAAGGGCTTCTCTGTGCCAGGCGCTGGGCTGTGGCAGCCCCAGGTCCCCGCCTGGTGTGGCTGCCCACGGTCCAGGCAGCTCCAGGGTGGGCATCCTTGGCTCCCTCCCTCACCAGCTGGCCCTGGGAGGTCTGTCTGAGAGGAGTTAGGCCTCATTGTCCGTGCTCAGAGAACCCGAGCCTTCCTTAGGAAGCAGTTTGTCCCCGTGCCTCCCTTCAGGATCCTGTGGCCTGAGAAGCCTCTGCGTGGCAGTGGATGGCAGCTCCAGCTGCCCGTGGCCCTCTTTTTTTATGGTTTCCCAGATGACTGGGCCAAGCTGGGCCTCTGCATCCTAGGCATGCTGTTCCCTGCGCTGCCCTGGAAGGTCGGCGGCCCTGCGTGGACCTACACGGTACCCGGGACAGGCCTGCCATGGCACCGGTTGGGCCTCTGGGCACAGGGTGCTCTGCCTCCGTGGCCCTGACAGGCTCTGATGCCTGAGGATGGGGGCCGGGCACTCCCAGCCTTGAGACTTCCCTCTGCAGAGGTGGCACAAGCCCGGGGCCCCAGAGTGAGGGGACTCTTGCCTGCCTGGTGAGGGTGAGCGTGGGGTCTGGACTCTGACCCCTGGTCCAGGCGGGAGAGGAGCACACTGGACAGGGCAGCCGAGCCACCCTCTGCGGAGCTGTGGACACTGCGTGTGTGGTGCTGAAGGTGTACACGTCCACTGAGGCTACCTGCGCCACTGCCTGTGTCCTGTGGGCTGGCACTCACCGAGTGAGAGCTGTGTGCAGAACCTCTGCTGTCAGCGGGCCAGGCCACACTGGGGAGGGAGGTATTCCGTGTGCTTGCACTGAAGCCTGCCCCAGGCTGCCTTCTGGGTTAGGGATACCCAGGACCTCCGTAGCTGGTGTGACGTCTGTGAGATCTCAGCTGCTGCTTCCCTGGACGCCCGTGTGGACCTGGAGGGGGGTGGGGACCCGGCCTGGCATGGTCCCTGGCCACCTGCCTGGTGCTCCGGGTTGTGCCGTTGGCAGTGCCTTCGCTCTGCCTCACCTGCTGCCTCCGCCTTTCCTGGCTACAACCCTGTTGCCCAAATCATTAAAAAAATTATACTACCAAGTTGAATGATATGCAAATGTAGTCAATTAAGCGAGGGGATTTTAATTAGCAGTTTAAGTTCATGTGTGAAGTGCCTTGCCTTAATTACTTGACAGTTTTGTTGTAAATTTGCTAAGTTTTTTTTTGCAGAACTATCAAAACTGTGATTTTTGTTAACATTCTTGGATGCGGTGAGTGGCGCCCAGCTTGCCTGACCCTAGTGGGTTTTGTCTTAATTTATAAAGCTCTTTAAACTGTGAAAACAAGGTAAACCCCCTGGGTTGCCTCTGTGTGGCTCTTCGAGTCAAGCCGGGCTCGATGTCTTCCTTGTCACTGGCTGGTGTGGGGACCTGCCTCGTGCGTGGTCTTGAGCTCCCGTTGGGGGAACGGGAGAACCTTCATCCCATGTGGGTGTAGCCGTTGGCGGCACCTTTGTACGGGGACACACCCTGGACCTGAACGGAGTCAGGAAGGGTTTCAACCCGGATGGCCCGCGTGCCGGGGACCCGCAGGGTGTGCAGTGGCAAGGGCCGGTCCTGGTGGCGGGCTCCCCGGTGATGCTGGCGGCTGGCTGTGGATGGTTGTGCGTGGGCCTTGGCGTTCACGGTTCAGTTTGGGAGAGGCGAGAACCCCTCACTTTGAAGTCTTTCCTGGCCAACGGGAGGCTTCTCAGAGCAGCTTTCACAGCTCCGGGGCTGAGTGAGGCCTGTGTCTAGGCTCATCCTGCCCTCCGGGGCGTCCCAGTGTGCCTGGGCAGTGGCGCAGCTGGCTCCTTCCACTGGGTTTAGGTTTGCTTCTGCTCCCCACTGCTGCTTCAGCTGCCTCCTTTGCGGGTCCCCGTAACTTCAGTGCCCCCACCCCTGTTCAGTTCCCTGACTGAGCTCGGCGCCTCTAGTGTAGATGGGTTTTTAATTTTCCCAGCTGAACGTCGTTATTTGGATTGTGATTTCTTTGGTGTTTCAATGGACTGTAGATGAAGGAGGACCTGTTTTCTCTCAGGAGTGTCTGTGGGGTCTCTTGTCCTGGTTTGCTCAGTGAAGTGTGGCCCCAAGGGCTGAGGGAAGTGGCCAGGACCCCGCAGGGTGGCCCCCACCACAGAGGCTGCTGTCCTCCGGGTTCTTCTCCACTTTCTGGGACCTTGGCCGAGGAGGCCTCTGGGAGGGTGAAATGGCCACAGGCCTGGAGAAGCGGCACCAGTGGGAAGCCACAGGCAGAGAAGTCAGGGAGGAGGGAGTCCTGGGCCTGGAGGAACGTGGGAGGGGCAGGCGCCTCCGAGCAGCCTCAAGAAACGTGGGCCAGGCAGGTCTGGCTACGGGCAGGACTGTGTCTGGGACTCTGAACTGCCAGAAGCACTTGGCGGCAAGCCACATGCTGTCCACAATGTTGCCTGGCCCCCATGAGGAGGTCCCGTGGGTGGTGGCGGGTGGTGGCTGGTTGTGGGGCAAGGCTGCGGGACTGGGACCGCTGGCTTCCTGGGGCCATCGAGGCTCCCAGAAGAAGAAATCAAGAGGATTTTAAGAAGCAGAGTTCTCTTTAGCCCGAAGTAACCACACAGCATTAACAAGAAAACTTGGAATTCTTCGAAGTGAAGCTCTCTCTCCTTGTTCGGAGGATGGAGGACAGTTCTAGATCCAGGAGAGCGGTGGCGCAGACACGGACTTCACCCTTGGTGGGAGGGGAGAAGCACAGCGTCCTGTTGTTCATGAGTCAGGTGAGAGGCGCGAGAAACCACAGCTCTTAGGAAAATCTGTGCTGCCCAGTGTGGGGGCCGTCCACAGCCCTTCAGCACTGCTGGGGAAGTGGCCCTGCGTCGACCCCAATCCTCCTCGGCTGTGTTCAGCCCCTGAGATGCCCTGGGCTCCCTGGTTGAGCTTTGGTGGGTAACTGCAGGATGCACACAGGAGCTGCAGGCGAGGGCTTTGGAGGAGCTCTGTGGCCGCCCCACATCCCTGGCCTCTGCCATTTTCTGCCTAAACGTTGACACATGGAAGAGGGAGCCCAGGATGCTGTGGGCCCAGAAGATGGGGCCCTGCGGGCTCCATCACTTCACTCCAGGGCACAGAGGGCCCAGGGTCCCCTCACACTTGCCTGTGGGGACCAGCGGGAACAATTCTCATTTTACTGTCATTATGAACTTGCAGCTTAAATATGTCTGTGGACTTAAAAGTGCCATCCTGTGTGGAAAATTTCCAGCTTTCACTGAAGTAGAGAGATTAGCTCAGTGCACCCCATGTATCCTGTTCACCAGTTATCCACAGCTCACTCATTTTGTTTCATCCAACTCCCTCTCCTATTTTGAGGGGGAGGGATTGTAATTTTTTTTTTTCTTTGAGACTGAGTCCTGCTCTGTCGCCCAGGCTATAGTGCAGTGCTGCGATCTCTGCTCACTGCAAGCTCTGTCTCCCGGGTTCACGCCATTCTCCTGCCTCAGCCTCCCGAGTGTAGCTGGGACTACAGGTGCCCGCCACCGCGCCCGGCTAATTTTTTTGTGTTTTTAGTAGAGACGGGGTTTTACCGTTTTAGCCAGGATGGTCTTGATCTCCTGACCTCGCGATCCGCCTGCCTCGGCCTCCCAAAGTGCTAGGATTACAGGCGTGAGCCACCGCGCCCGGCCAGGACTGTAATTTTTTGAAGCAAATCCCAAGCATCATCTTATTTCATATTTAAGTGTTTCAATATCCACATCTAAGGAATATGGAATCATAAAAAACGCTCACCATGACCCATTACCTTGCCTAACAAAGCTGAGGGCAATTTCCGGACACCAGCCCATGTTTAGGTCCTTCCTGTCTCAGAAGTGTTTTCCTGCTGCTTTTCGGGACCCAGGGACAGCACTGCGTGCGATGCATGGGTCTTCCATGCATGCCTGTCTGTGTGTGTGTGTGTGTGTGTGTGTGCCTGTGTGTGCCTGTGTGTACGTGTGTACGTGTGTGGTGCTGTGATGGGCTGTGGGGACAGTCCCGCGTGCTGACCTGAGCCTGGCAGAGTCAATATCTTGTTGGGAGGCAGCAGGCCAGGAGAGAGCGGAGCTGGTTGGAGGAGGGCCAGCCTCCCCACCTAGAGACCGTCGGTGACCTTCCTCATGTGATGCGTCCCTTGGTGTGGCCCCCAGCCGCTAGTGGTGAACCTCTGTAAATGTATGTGAACACTTCCCGTGCATGTCTAGTCAGGAGAGTAATCAGAGAAGCAATTGGTATGTGCTCATCAAAGAACCCCAGAACAGCCAAGAAGAGTGCAGAGGGTAACCCCTTCTCTGTCTTTGTTCTTGGTGGGTTGGGGGAGAAGTACAGTGTCCTGTTTGTTCACGTCAGGGGAGAGGCAAGAATGTACCACATCTCTGTCGCTGGAAACGTGGGAAGCTGGGATGTGGCCTACCATGGCCCCTTCTGGCCCCGCAGGGGAGTGGGTGTCCCTGCCCTCACTGTAATCTCTACCACATTGATGGAAAGATTTTTCTTATTCTTATTTTTGGAGACAAGGTCTCGCTCTGTCATCTGTGTTGGAGTGCAGTGGTGTGATCCCAGCTCACTGCAGCTTTGACATCTTGGGCTCAAGAGATTCTCCCGCCTCAGCTTCCTGAGTAGCCGGGACTGCAGGTGGGCATCACCACGCCTGGCGGATTTTTTTTTAATTTTAGAGATGTGATCTCCGTTTGTTGCCCAGACTGGTCTGAAACTCCTGGGCTCAAGTGATCCTCCTGCCTCAGCCTCCCAAAGTGCTGTGAGCCACCTCTCCTGGCCTGAAAGTGTTTTTCGTAATTGGATTTTTCCATATGTGCACTAAGGTCTGCCTTTTTCCCTGAATGAGGCATAACAAGTATTTCTGTGGCTGTGTTCTCTGTGGGAATATTATTGTGACATGCTTGTAAGAAGTAAGTGAAAAGCACACCAGCACGGTATTCACATAGCACAGAAGGGTATAAAAGGCAAACGCAGACATGGGTGAGGGCAGAGTTGTTCTTGGTTTGTCACAAGGGCATGTGAACGCGGTTCCCCACCTGCCCTGCTCTGCTCAGCAGCTTTGGGATATGAGTGCCTTGGGTGCCTGGTGCCTTTTTGGGCCAGCCCTGTGGTATTTTGGAGTATCCGTTGGTATTGAGGGTCTGGAACTTACTTAGTGTCTAGGGCATGGGCCGTGTTTTGGTATCGCAAGAGATGCTTCAGGGCGCGTATCAGCACAAACACATCACACGGGCTTCGTGACCACGTGCTGGCTGCACGAGATGTCAGTGTGCTCCGCGTACCGCCTGCTTCATCCCCGCCCTGCCCTCTCGTGCTCCTCGGCAGGGGGCCGCCATCCTTATGCCCCGCCTGCCCTTTCTGCAGCTGTGGGTGCAGGCCGGCCGTCGTGCTCTGTTGCAGGAGCTCCTGTCAGGCTGCTGGTCTGCGCGTGTGCTCTCCGAGTGCCTGTCACTCTGGCTGACTCACTGTGTCAGTGTCACCGTGCAGCTTTGCTCGTCCTGTTCTTGTGCCTTGGGACGAGTGGGCAGAGTGCTTGCTGTTGGGTAGGCTGTGGTGCACCATGTGGGCCTGGGAGTGAAACAGCTTGGTCAGAGGGCATGTCGGTCACGCCAGGCCATCTTCCAAAGCGTCCTAACACTCCCTGTCATCGGTCTTGTTGGCTGTAAACGAGTTCTCTGCTGCATGGGATGCTAGGTGTGTGGTGAGTTTCTTGTAGACGTGGCAGGTCAGAGGGGAGGCACACTGTCTGCCGGGCACCCTGTTATTTACTGATACACGCACACGCAATACACATCTCTATAGATTGCTTTTGTATGTTCACTCAGCTGGGATGATTCTGTGTGTGCTTAGATCTTTGTTCACGTTTCTGATCATTTCCTTAGTGGACTCTGAGATTCCCCTAAAAGGTGGGATTGTTTTACCCAAACTTTTCTTTCTTTCTTTCTTTCTTTTTTTGAGACAGAGTCTCGCTCTGTCACCCAGGCTGGAGTGCAATGGCATGATCTCGGCTCACTGCAAGCTCCGCCTCCCGGGTTCATGCCATTCTCCTGCCTCAGTCTCCTGAGTAGCTGGATCTACAGGTGCCCGCCACCACACCCGGCTAATTTTTTGTATTTTTAGTAGAGATGGGGTTTCACCGTGTTAGCCAGGATGGTCTCGATCTCCTGACCTCATGATCCGCCTGCCTCGGCCTCCCAAAGTGCTGGGATTACAGGCGTGAGCCACTGCACCTGGCTCCTCCTGACAACTTTTAAGATTCTGTCATTTAGGCTGGGCATGGTGGCTCACACCTGTAATCCCAGCACTTTGGGAGGCCAAGGTGGGTGGATCACTTGAGGTCAGGTTTTCAAGACCAGCCTGGCCAACATGGCGACACCATGTTTCTACTAGAAAAATACAAAAATTACCTGGGCGTGGTGGTGTGCACCTGTAGTCCCAGCTACTTGGGAGGCTGAGGCTGGAGAATAGCTTGAACCTGGGAGGTGAAGGTTGCAGTGAGCTGAGATGGCGCCATTGTACTACAGCCTGGGTGACAGAGCGAGACTCTGTCTCAAAAAACGAAAAGCAAAAACAAGATTCTGTCATTTAGAGTGTCTTTGTTAATTTGAAAGGTGAAAAATCTCATCGTTTAGTTTGTATTTCTTTGCTTTTTGGTGGGTTGATTGTTTTGTTATTTCAGTATTTTTTTCTGTAACTTGTGCATATTACATTTTCTTATTGTGGCAAAATAAACATAATGTTGACCATTACGTGTAGCATTCAGCAGTGTTGAACACATAGGCTGACAGTGAAGGAATGGAAAAAGACATCCCATGCCATTGGTGACCAAAAGAAAACAGGAGTGGCTCCATTTGTATCATACAAAATACACTTTTCTTCAGAAACTATTACTAGAGACAGAAAAGTAGTTACAGAACAGTAAAAGGGTCGAATCAACTGGAAGATCTAACAATAATATATACGCACCTAACCTCAGAACAGCTAAAACTGTAAAGCAAATTCACGCTGCTGTTCACCCACCTTCCCAGGCTCAGCCTTTGTCCCCATGAGACACTCACTCCCCATTCTGCCTCCCCCAGCCCCCGACACCCACCCGCCACTTTCTGTTTCTGTGACTTTGGTGACTCTAGGGGCCTTCTGTGAGTGGAATCGCACAGGATCTGTCCTTTTGTGACAGCTTATTTCACTCAGCACGATGTCCTCAAGGCGCAGCCATGCGTAGCCTGTGTCACAGTCTCCTTCCTTCTCAAGACTGAACCTCAGGCTGCTGTATGGATGTATTTTGTTTACCCATTTCTGTCAGTGGACACATGGGTGACTTCCACAGTTTAGCTGTCGTGAACGATGCTGCTGTGAGCACGGGTGCACGGTGACCTCTGGAGACCCTGCCTTCAGTTCTGGGTGTAGACCCGGAAGTGAGATTGCTGGATCATTGATCATTCTATTTTTATTCATTTATTTTTGAGATAGCCTCTCGCTCTATCGCCCAGGCTGGAGTGCAGTGGCACGATCTCAGCTCACTGCAGCCTCCATCACCTGGGCTCAAGCGATTCTCCTGTCTCAGCCTCCCAAGTAGCTGGGACTAAAGGCATGTGCCACCACGCCCGGCTGATTTTTGTATTTTTAGTAGAGATGGGGTTTCACCATGTTGGCCAGGCTAGTCTTGAACTCTTGACCTTATGTGACCTGCCCGCCTTGGCCTCCTAAAGTGCTGGGATTACAAGCGTCAGCCACTGCACCTGGCCCTATTTTTCCTTCTTTTTTTTTTTTTTTTTTTTTGAGGCAGGGTCTCACTCTGTTGCCCAGGCCAGAGTGCAGTGGCACAGTCTCGGCTCACTGCAACCTCCGCCTCCCAGGTTCAAGTGATTCTCCTGCCTCAGCCTCCTGAGTAGCTGGGGCTATAGGTGTGCGCCACCACACCTGGCTAATTTTTGTTTTTTTAGTAGAGACGGGTTTTGCCACGTTGGCCAGGCTGGTCTCTGACTCCTGGCCTCAAGCCGTCATCCCGCCTCGGCCTCCCAAAGTGCTGGGATTACAGGCGTGAGCCACCGCATTCAGCCCGTTTTTCTTTTTAAAGAACCGACTGTTTTTCATAGTGGCTGCAGCATTTTCCACTCCCAGCAACAGCGTTCGAGCAGCACTGTCTTCGCATCCTCTCCAGCACTTGTTCTGTTTTTTGACAGCAGCCATCCTAATGGGTGTGAGGTGGCATCTCATTGTGGTTTTGGTTCTCATTTCCCTGATGATTAGTACGTTGGGCATTTTTTCATGTGCTTATTGGCCACTCCTATATCCTCTTTGAGGAATGTCTGAGTCCCTCTTTGAGTCGAGTTGTGTGTGGGGGCCTTTGCTCAGTTGTACGTCTTTATCTACTCTGGTTAGTGATCCTGTTCTACTTGTAAATTTCTGTCTCCTGTTCGTCTACTGCGTGCACCGTGGTCGGATCCTGCCTCTGTTGCTGGAGGCTGCCTCGGTCCTCTGCTGTGGTGGTCAGGAAGCTGGAGTGTCTCAGCGCCAGATTCATGTTTGTAAGAGGAGACGCTCTGTGAGCCTCGGTGTGCAGCGCCGTCTGCAAGTCAGACTCCCCACCCCTCCTTTGTGCGAGCTGGGCGGGGGCTCTGCCGGGACTGGTGGTGTTCATGGAGAGGGCTTCTGTGTGATGCAGAGATGACAGTGACCTGCTGGGGCCGAAGGCTGTGAGTGCCATTGGGGGAGGGAGTCTCAGAGTGAGAGTGCGGCAGTCGGGCCTGATGGGGCTGCTGTTCTGTGAAGGGGCACCTACCGTGTGCCTGGCCTGTGGCAGCAGCAAAGAGGAACCTGATGGGGCCTCAGGAACCTCCACCTCGCCCACTGTGGCCAGGCTGCTTCTGCTTTCTGGGAGGCCTGTGCAAGAGCCATGGGCACAGGCCGGGCATGGTGGCTCACGCCTGTAATCCCAGCACTTTGGGAGGCTGAGGCCAGCGGATCACAAGGTCAGGAGTTCAAGACCAGCCTGGCCAATATGGTGAAATCTCGTCTCTACTAAAAATACAAAAGTTAGCCAGGTGTGGTGGCATGCACCTGGTCCCAGCTACTTGGGAGGCTGAGGCAGGAGAATCACTTGAACCTGGGAGTCGGAGTTTGCAGTGAGCCGAGATTGTGCCACTGCACTTCAGCCTGGGCAACAGAGCAAGACTCCATCTTAAAAAAACAAAAAACAAAAAAGGGAGCCGTGGGCATGTGTGTGCACAGGTGTGCATGGGTGTGTGCAGCTGGAGAGGGAAGGGCCTGGGTCAGGGGCGCCCTCAGCCTGGAGCCAGGGAAGGGCAGCGAGAGGACCCCAGGCTCCCAAATGACCAGGGGCCTGTTTGCAGCGTCCTTCTCCCTCCTTTCTTCTGGCTCTGAAGTTATATCCTGCCAGATCCTGGAGAAAGTTCTTTTAGCAAAATGATGGCTTCGCTGAAAATGATACTTCCCACCTCACAGAAGCCTGTCACATTTCTCCCTTTGGAATCCCCTTGCCAAATGTGGGTGGTGTGGTGGACCCGGGGCAAGGTGCCATTTTCTTGGCAGCCCCTAGAAATGCCTCCCTGGGGTTGGGGTGCAGCCACCAGGCAAGAAGTATGTACCCCCTTGCCCTGGCCACTTGGGGTTTCTGGGACAATCTGCTGGCTTGGCCTTGACTTTTTCCTGAACCTAGGAGCCCAGGGCCTGCTCCTGGCATCAGGACTTGCTCTTCCTCTTTCCTGGGCCCCACAGGTGCCCTTGGGGAGCACACAGCTGCCCCAGCCCGAGTCCAGTCTGGCTTTCGGGAAGGGGCCTTACTGCTGGCTGCACACCTTGGCCTCCTTCCCCTGGATGCGCCATTGCTAACGCAGCTGGGACAGCCCTTGGACGCAGCGTGCCCGCCCCTTTTACCAGGGCATGTGGGCTGGGACCAGTTTCAGCCCCATGTTGACTTGTTTGGCTCTGCTGGTGGTGACGGGGGGGGGGGGGGGCGCGGTGGCGGGGGGCCTTGGTCGCGTCGTGTCTGCTCTTGTGCACCGGTGCCTCACGGAGAGGCTGTGGTGAGTGCGCAGAAGGACCCTGGTGCTTTTGGGGACTTTCTGGAGCAGCCCACATTCCTTCCCCAGAGCCCTAGGGGCCTGGCCAGCTGCCTTTCCAGGCCCTGAGGCCACCAGGTTCTTGGGGGGAGCTCCTAGGTTCTGCTTTGGCCTGGCTGGGTGGTGCCCACACTGCCGTGTCCCCTCTCCGGGGCTGCCCGGACTCAGCCTGGCTGGCAGCCATTTCCGTTACTTGGTTTCCAAAGGCCCCATCTTGGAATCAGGAGCAGGCTGTGGGACTCAGGGTGGGTTCTGAGCTTGGTGACCCGCTCTGCTCTTTTGTCCGGCTTTGTCCTAACTGTTGAATATTAATGAGGGGCGCCGCAGGGTGGCTCTCCAGTGGAGGGTCCTCACTTTTTGTTTTGCAAATAACGCTGGGGCCCCTGCGCCACTGGGGCAATGCAACTGTGACGGTGCTGGTTGGATTCAAAAGGAAGCCTGGCAGTGGCGGGGCCTGGACAGGCAGCCTTTGACCCGAGGCGGGCGGAGCTCTGCGCTGGTTCAGAAAAGCCGTGGGGCAGCCTCTCTGGCAGGCACTGGCTGTACCTGTTGGTTTTCCTTTGCCCACAGTGAAGTGAAAGTCACTGCAGCTGGGTTTGCTGTTTAACTCACTGTCTTTCCTTCTCACGTCTTCTCTGTGCAAATAGTGGTCAGTGTACTTTTTGATTATTTCAGTCAAGTGGAAGTTTCTAGGAGCGTAGAGAGGCAGCGTGGCTTAGGGTTTAGGAGCATGGCTGGGCTACCTTCCTACTCTGAGTGTGGGCCACGTTACTTTTCTAGGCCTCAGTTTCCCATTGGCCCCTCTCCTGTTTGGAAGAGGCAGCTGGGTCCCACAAGCCATCTCAGGAGCCGCGTCTGGGCGCTGGCACGGGGACTGTGCCCACAGCCAGCCAGCCTGGTGGTCAGCTGATGGATTCCCGTAGGTACTTAGCAAAATGCCTGGAGTGTGCGAGGCTGTCAGGCCAGTGGCAGATGCGGTCGAGTGCTGTTGTTTCTTGGTGCTGCCTGGCACTGCCGCCCTGATGGTCGGCTCTGAGTTGGAGGCCAGCTTTCATGGCAGCGTCGTTGGTGGGCGTGCAGGGTGTGTCTGACCTGGGCCTGGGCATCAGGTCCCATTGTGGTTGGGTCCACAGGGCCCCTTGCCTCATTCGTGGAGGTGCTGGGGGAAGTCTACAGGCTGAGGACGTGTGAGGCTCCAGGGTCCAGCATGCAGGCCGGATGTTCCTAGCGTTGCCAGCCACGCAGACAGCCGTGCCACCAGGAGGTTCCCTGGCAACGGGAGACAATTGTCTGCTCAGTTCAGCCTTCAGTGCCCCAGGGCTGTTTTGAGATCAAGGCTGAGGGGGACCCCTCCAAGTGTCTCTGCCTTTGGTGGTCCCGGGTGGCCGGCTCCTCACCCACGGTGCGGTCTGAGTGGGCTGAAACCGACCCCAGGTGATTCTTATTCGGAAGAGATGTTTCCGGAAATGAGAGCAAGGCAGTGAGTGGAGAGCCAGCTGAGAGATGCTTGACTCCCCACCTGCTGCTGTTGGGGCCGAAAGCGTGGAGGAGGGAAGAGCCAGCACAGAGGGCTCACGGTGTCCCCTGCTCCAACGGACTCACTGGCCGCGGCCTCATGGGGCCTCCCTGTCCTGCCTCCTGCTCAACAGGCCACAGGTTTTGTTGGATTCGTCAATTATGACCCAGGTTGTTGAACTGGAATTGGAGATGTTTTTACAGTTGGAGAGTTTGTTACAGTCAGAACATTTCGGGTTGTTGGAGTTCGGTGTCTTGCTGCTGTTGCAGCTTGCATCTTTTGGCCACCGGTTTTTTTTTTTTTTTGATACAGTGTCACTCTGTCTCCCAGGCTGGAGTGCAGTGGTGTGATCTTGGCTCACTGCAACCTCCACCTCCTGGATTCAAGTGATTCTCCTGCCTCAGCCTCCCGAATAGCTGGGATTACAGGCGCCCGCCCACCACGCCCGGCTAATATTTGTATTTTTAGTAGAGACGGGGTTTCACCATGTTGGCCAAGCTAGTCTCGAACTCCTGACCTCAAGTGATGCAGCCGCCTTGGCCTCCCAAAGTGCTGGGATTACAGGCATGAGCCATCGCACCTGGCCATGGCCACCTGTTTTAAGGAAACCACTCAGTGTCTTAAAAGTTAAGGGTGCTCGTTGCCCTGCTCAACAGAGAGCCCCGTGTGGTGCTGGGTAGCCCTCGTGCCGCTCTCTGTTTGGCCGTCCCAGAACCCGCTGTCCGTTCCCAGCGTGTCCTCAAGTGTGGGGTGGCCACTGCTGCCCAGGTGTGCCACTGTCCATGGCTGATGGAGGAGCAGGAAGTGGCCCATTTGCAAGCCTGCTGCCTGTCCTTGGTTTGGGTCTTTTTATTTTGAGAAATCTCCAAACCTACATACAGCGAAGTTGCAGGAAGAACGTCGTGAGTCCCCATTCCCTGAGCTCAGCTGCTGCTGGCACTGGCCTCCTCTCGCCATGACTGTTTTTGCAACTTTTTGCCGGTCATTTGAGAGAATGTTTCAGTCAGTGGGGTCCTCCCTGCTAAGCCCTTCATTCTGAATTTCTAAAAGTAAGGGGATGTGGTGTGTGACCGTGACACGGTGACCAAGTCTGGGAAGCTGGCTCCCCTGGCCACGCTCTGCCGTGTCTGCCACGCCCTCTTCAGTAGTTTACTTCTGCCTGGGACCTGCCTGGCGGCTCAGCTGACTCTTCTCTTGGGCCTGCCTCGTTGCCCTAGGCAGCTGGCTGCGCGTTGGCAGGGCCCGGAAGGGCAGGTGGGTAGCGGCAGCCCTGGGGGGCCGGTGCCCTATCAGAGGCGTGGGAGGCATCAGGAGCAAGCGGCCCCCATGCTTTTCTCAGGGGAGCCTCTCCCTTGGTAATTAATGAGTAATCCGCCGAGGGGAACTTTGGACCCCGAAAGTCCCCTGTCCCCATGAACTTTATCCGGGTGGGCCAGGATCCCTGGTGAGTCTGCTTGTCTTAGGGATGGGGACGTGGGGCGCTGACCGCACTCCTGGCCACTGCTGCTGCTGGAGTCTCGCCTTTCTCCTCCCGCCTGCCTTCTCGCCATGTAGTAGCGCTGCGGACCGTGTTCGGAAAGAGTCACTTACTGTCTGTTCTAGTCACAGTTTTGATGCCCAAGTTGACCTTCTGTTGGCTGCCCACAGGTCTGGGTATCTGCTGATGTTCTTTATTTATTTTTTGTAGAGATGGGGTCTCACTCTGTGGCCCAGGCTGGTCGTGAATTCCTGGGCTTAAGCCATCCTCCCGCCTGGTGTCCCACGGTACTGGGATTACAGGTGTGAGCCCCCGCTCCCTCCCCCTGCCCCAGCCCCTGCTGAGGTCTTATTTCAGAGCCGGCAGGGTTTTCCCAGCTCTCAAGTGCCCTCACGTCCCACTACAGTGACGTATGGTGTGTCCACTCCTGTCCTGGTCCCCAGGTCGTGTGGGGCCATCGAGGCTCATCCCCAGCTGCAGCCGCCCTCCTTTCCCTGTAGAGCCCTCGCCTGCGTAACGGTTACTGCCTCTGTGTGGGCGGCATCTGGGGGGGGCTGGCGCCAGGCAGTGGGAGACCTGCTCCGTGTCACTGGTGGAACCCAATGTATGCGATAGGTTCACAGGTCTCAGCTGTGAAGTTGTGTTTGTACACAGTGGCTTTTTCTAGAAAAATGAACCGCAAAGTATTTCTTTCCTCGTGAATGTCGACCATTTTTTCGAGTCTGGTTGTTGTTGGCCAGTGACACAAACCTGCAGCTTCTCCCCTTCTTGCTTCCCTCCCCGCCCCTTGGCTCCGGGCACAGGGTGGCTGAACCGGCTTATCTGGCCTCGTCTCTGGAGGCCTCCCCAGCTGTCATGTCCGTTGACATTTCACTGTTCCTGGCAGTGGCTGTGCCCAGACGCGCCGTGGCACGTGGGAGTGATGCTGGTCTTTGCCAGTGCTCTGCACACCTGTGGGGAGGCCTCTCGGGGTTTCCTGCCAGGTCTCTGCGCACCCCCCGGTGAGAGATCCGAGGAGGAGGAGGAGGAGGAACCGAGGGCAGGTAGGGCGCTCTTCAGAAGTGGAGGGTTGGAATCTCCAGTTTAATAACAAACTTTATCCTACCTTAAGTTTTCAAAAGTCTTGTAAAGAACGGGTCCATTCATTTTTAGCTGCTCCGTGAAAGGTGAGAAAGCTGAGTAGGGGGCTGTGTCCCAAGACCAGGGTTTGCTGTGGCCTGGCTCGATTGAGAATCCCCTGGGCCCCAGGAGGGTGCTGTGGCTGCTGAGGAGGCTGCCCCACGTTCTGATCCTGGTGCAGGGCTGCACTCAGCCTCCCCAGAAGCAGCTTGGGCCCGGGTCCCACCTGGCACTAACCTCTGCAGGGCCCCTTTATGTCATGGTGTTTTGGCCTGTGGAAGGCTTTCGTCCATCTGAGCTGCTGACTGAGGGTCTTTATTTCCACACTCGAGAGAAACCTGGCGGCCCAGCAGTCAGTGCCGGCGGAGCAGGTACAGCTCAGGGAAGGGAGCACCCCCTTGCTCACGGTCCTTTCTGGCACAGTCTGTGGCCCTCTGGAGGACCCGGCCAGTGTCCTCACAGCTGTCCCCAAACTCGTGGTATGGGTTCCTCCCTCAGGGCCAGCACCAGGCTGGTGCTCAGCTCTTCTGGAAGAGCCTTCCCATGGTCCCAGCGCATCTGTGGAAGAGTGAAATATTGAACGTTACAAGAAGGAAGTGAGGCCAGGCGCGGTATCTCATGCCTGTAATCCCAGCACTTTTGGAGTTGGCGATGGGCAGATCACTTGAGGTCAGGAGTTTGAGACCAGCCTGGATCAAAATGGCAAAACTCCGTCTCTACTGAAAATACAAAAATTAGCCGGGCGTGGTGGCAGTTGCCTGTAATCCCAGCTACTTGGGAGGCTGAGGCATGAGAAGAGCTTGAATCCGGGAGGCAGAGGTTGCAGTGAGCCCAGGTCATGCCACTGTACTGCAGCCTGGGTGATGGAGTGAGACCCTGTCTGAAAAAAAAAAAAAAAAAAGAGTTGCTAAATTGGAGTAAATATTTCATAACGCGATTCAGTTCAGTTGCTTTAGCTGCTCTGTGAGTCCAGCACCCGCCTGCAGCGCAGCCTCCCCTGTGGAGTCTGGAGCACCCAGGCCGGTATCACGGGCTCCAGAGCACCCAGGCCTACATCACGGGCTCCAGAGCACCCAGGTTGGTATCACGGGCTCCAGAGCACCCAGGTTGGTATCACGGGCTCCAGAGCACCCAGGCCTACATCACGGGCTCCAGAGCACCCAGGTTGGTATCACGGGCTCCAGAGCACCCAGGTTGGTATCACGGGCTCCAGAGCACCCAGGCCTACATCACAGGTTCCAGAGCACCCAGGCCGGTATCACGGGCTCCAGCACAGCGGGCAAAAGGTGGGAGGCTGCCCAGACTTTAGGTGTCTGGAGTTATCCATAAAGGGGGCTTCCTGAGTTTTGGTGTATCCCTTGGTTTACAACCCAGGGAGAAGCCTGGCCACTTGTGAGTGCAGGTCGTCCTTGGACACACACTTGGAGGAAGCGGAATGAACAGGACACGCAGCCTTATGTTCCTGTCAGCCCTTCCTGCACGTACGCCCTGTCTCAGGGGGCTGCTGGCCTCTGCCAGGGCCTCCTCACTTTTGTTCCTGAGGGCATCTTCCCAGCGCGTGTGCACTTACTAAATGAGCCACATGCCCCCAGTTCTGACAGCTAGGAACGGTGCGAGCAGATGGAGGATGGAGCTGGTGCTGCTGCCCACAGAGGCCCTGGGAGTGAGGCTGCGGGTCCCTTGTGCCCTGGTGCGGCCCTGGCTTGAGGCTTTTGTTTGGGGGTGTTGTGCCCCCCATACCAGGGCTGAGAGCCCACAGTGACAGCAGAGGGGAGGTGTGTGCAGGGGCCGGGCATCAATGCCGGACTTGCTGAGGGTTGCTTTCTGGTGGTCTGCGCACATCTTGGGCCAGAGTGGTGTCCCCAGAGTGCCTGCTGCTGGAAGAGAAGGCTCTGGGTCCTTCTGGATGCCCATCCTGGCTGTGTGGACCACGGCGGGGAGGGCCACGTGCCTGGTCTTCAGGCCACGGATACTTGTCCGGAGCTGCCTCACGTGGCTCTTGGACAGAAGGCACCATTCTAGACATTCCAGGTGGTCTCCAGTGACCATGAGGGGCTGGGGTTGGCACTGGCGCTGCTCCTCTGAGGTGTTGGACCCACGTGGGAGCTGCTTGTTCCCCTCCAGACACTGATTGTGAAGAATCTGGAAGGTCCACGCTAGAGGAGGCCACGACCGGCTGGTGCGCCTGCAAGAGTGCTGGCCCAACGGGTCCCCATGGGTGGTGCCCGTTGGAGGGGGTGGGAGGGCTCGGCTCTGCTCTCCCCCCGTGGGTCTTCATGTCACAGGGTGCTTGGGGGACTCTGCTGCACTGAGATCTCCAGCATGACATGTCCCCGTCTCAAACAGCCCTGAAATGGCAATGCCTCATCCTAGGATTACCGTCCCTTCCCGAAGGCTTGAGGTCCTACTTAGATGCCTACTGGACTGCTTTTTATTTTAATTTACTTGATACTCAGTCTGGGTGCGTTGAAGACGCGGCCTCTAGCTGTCAGCCTGTCCTTGTGTGCAGTGACCGGTCTACCTGTCTGGCCTTGTGCCTAGACTTGTGGCCGTCACCACTATCTCTGGGGAGGGGTGAAGTGGACTGGGAGGTAGGAGCCGAATTGGAGTCTTCTCTTTGTTCCTGAAGTTATCACAGTCTTGGCCAGACTGTGGTCACTGCATGTGTGTGTGTGTGTGATGCGCAGGGCATTTGCTGGTGGAATAGCACGGGCCATTGGCATTTGCACCTGAGGCGTGCAGCCCCCCTGCTGCACACCTATGGGGTCCCGGCGGTCAGGTGAGCTCTGGGGGGTTTCTGAGGGTGGAGACAGCCACAACAACACTTCTTTCCTCCAAATGCCTGTGCTGTGCACTTGGGTGCAGGTGGCTTTTAGGGGACATGGCTGGGCACTGCCCCACAGTGTCACCTCTGTGTCCTGTGGTGCGTGCTGTGGACTGGCGCCACACCCCACATGTTTGTTAGGCCAGTTTCTCTCAGGTGTCGGTCACCCCACCATGCGGCCTTTCTTTTGTCTTTTATCTTTAGCTAAGGAGTCCATGGCATACCAAAAGCTGAATGATGACAGCCAGTGTCCCCATCCTGTCCTCCCCAACTTTCCACAGGCAGGGACGCTCCCCATTCTTGCTGCATAGTCTTCTGTTGACCCCATGTACCTGAGTGACCCCCACGTACCTGAGTGTGATAAGCACTATGGTGCTTGACCTCAGTCCAGCTGCTTAGACCTGTACCTGCCACAGCCCCACGTGCTGACACCTTGCGTCTTGAGTTTTGATAAATCTATCCTTTGGCTGATTAATATGACTGAGTGGTGTCTTCTGACCCCATTTCTTATCTGGAACACTGTGTCCTGACTTCATTTCCTGTCTGGAGCACACTGTCCTGACCTCATTTCCTGTCTGAAACACACTGTGTCCTGACCTCATTTCCTGCCTGGAGCTCTCTGTGTCCTGACCTCATTTCCTGTCTGTGCCACTCTGTCCTGACCTCATTTTCTGTCTGTGCCACCCTTTGTCCTGACCTCATTTCCTGTCTGGAACATGCTGTGTCCTAACTGCATTTCCTGTCTGGAGCTCTCTCTGTCCTGACCTCATTTCCTGTCTGGATCTCTCTATGTCCTGACCTCATTTCCTGTCTGGAACATGCTGTGTCCTGATATCATTTCCTGTCTGTGCCACTTTGTCCGGACCTCATTTTCTGTCTGGAGCACTCTGTATCCTGACCTCATTTCCTGTTTGTGCCACCCTTTGTCCTGACCTCATTTCCTGTCTGGAACATGCTGTGTCCTGATATCATTTCCTGTCTGTGCCACTTTGTCCGGACCTCATTTTCTGTCTGGAGCACTCTGTATCCTGACCTCATTTCCTGTTTGTGCCACCCTTTGTCCTGACCTCATTTCCTGTCTGGAACATGCTGTGTCCGGATTGCATTTCCTCTCTGGAGCTCTCTCTGTCCTGACCTCATTTCCTGTCTGGAGCCAGTGACCTCATTTCCTGTCTGTGTCACTCTGTCCTGACCTCATTTCCTGTCTGTGCCACTCTTTGTCCTGACCTCATTTCCTGTATGCAACACACTGTGCCCGGACTGCATTTCCTGTCTGGAGCTCTCTCTGTCCTGATCTCATTTCCTGTCAGGAGCACTCTGTGTACTGACCTCATTTCCTGTCTGTGCCACTCTTGTGTCCTGACCTCTTTTCCTGTCTGTGCCACTCTGTGTCCTGACCTCATTTCTTGTCTGTGCTACTCTGTGTCCTGACCTCATTTCCTGTCTGGAGCACTCTGTCCTGACCTCATTTCCTGTCTTGTGTCCTGACCTCATTTCCTGTCTGGAGCTCTCTGTGTCCTTACCTCATTTCCTGTCTGTGCTGCTTTCTGTCTTGGAGTTGCGTGCCTGACCTCATTTCCTCTCCACTGTGTGTTCCTGGAGTTAGGCATCATCTTGGTTTTTACTCCCTTGCTTGGTTTTCTCAGGATCTCTGGCTGCTCCGTCCTTGCTCCAGCGTTCTTCTCTGCCCCCTCCCTCTGTGGTCCAGAGGCCGATGGCCAGCTGGCCCTCACCTGCCCGCCCTGGGTATTTCTGTGCTCTTCCTGGTGAGGGATTCTAGGGGTTCCCCTCCTGGGTTCATCCTTATCTGAGTGGCCACAGCACACTGTGCAGTTGGGTGCCTGGGAGGCATGTGCTTTGGGTGTTGCATGGCTGACCGGGTAACTGGGCACCCGTGTATGGAGGGCTGGAACAGAACACTTGTCGGCGCTCCTCAGCGTCTTGCCTCTGGTGTCCCCATGGCGAAGTCCCCTGCCATCTGCTTTGGGCTCTGACATGTGACCTGACTGTGCCCTTCAGGAGCTTTCAGAACCTCCTCTTAGATCTGGCATTCAAAATGTCTTGTCAGACACCTCGAGGCGGCTTGTGTTTGGCCCTGTGTTGGGCGCCTATTGGGCCCTTGTCAGGTTTTCGTTGCCAGGAGGCTCGCGCCCCGATCTTTGGGATGGTGCCCGTGGCATCTCCTGCTCGGTGCTCCCTAGGGCTGGACGTTGGTCCTCCTGGCACTGGTGCTCCGGTTGCTGTGGCCTCCCTGCTGTTCCCTTGTGGCTCAGGGTTACTCTCTGGAGGTCTCCGCCTTATCATCAGCACTTTCTTTGTTGGCTACTTTTAGTTTCATGATTTCATTTTCGTTTCTAAGATATCTTATCTATCTCTTTGTAAAAGCTCCCACCTTTTGTGACTTGTGGATGCTGTATCTTTCTCCTATTGCTGCAGACATTAATGATGTTTTTCTTGACAGTTTGTCCTGCTGGTTTCCTCTGCATTCCTTTGGTTGGTTTCAGACCTCGGCTTTAAAGGGGCATTTCCCCACATTGCCAATTCTTGACCATCTGGTCACGTCAAGGCTGACGTGCCAGTGGCTGCAGGGGGGAGGGCACCTGAGAGCCCCGCGGATGGCTCTTATGCAGACGTGCGGGCCAGCCCCGATCCTGCTTCTGCAATGCCTCCCCTCCCATGGTGGCGCTTTGGTGCCAGAGCGCGTCGGCGTGGCTCCCTGGCGTCTGCCTCTGCAGCTGCTTGGCCCCCAGCCGCCTCCTCCCAGCTGCCTCCTGCCCTGTGTGTGCTTGAGCTCGAGACAATGCTTCCTTCATCCAAGAGCCGGGCTCTCGGCGATTTTTGAGAGGAGAATGGGGTTGAAGCGATGTTGCTCTTCCGTCTTAAAACTGGATTTCTTTCCTCATTATGCTTTTGAATTATTATATCTTCTTGACATGTTTCTCTGGATTTGCAAAAGATTTTTATATTTTATATATTTATTTATTTATTTATTTACTTATTTATTTATTTTTGAGGTGGAACTTTGCTCTTGTTGCCCAGGCTGGAGTGCAATGGTGTGATCTGGGCTCACCGCAGCCTCCGCCTCCCGGGTTCAAGCAATTCTCCTGCCTTAGCCTGCTGAGTAGCTGGGATTACAGGCATGTGCCACCATGCCTGGCTAATTTTGTATTTTTAGTAGAGATGGGGTTTCTCCATGTTGGTCAGGTTGGTCTCGAACTCCCAACCTCAGGTGATCTGCCCGCCTCAGCCTCCCAAAGTGCTGGGATTACAGGCTTGATCCACTGTGCCCAGCCTGCACAACATTTTAAGTAAATGTTGACATTTTAAGCATTGAGCAAGCAAGAGTGTGAAGAGGTACTTTATAAAGGGAAATATGGCAATACTGATTATTTGCGACTTTAACCAGAAGTAATCTTTGGACAGCCAGACGTTATTTTCTTGGAATGTGGTGTTTTATCTCGTGACAATGGGTGTGCATGCACACGTGGACACACAGGACTCCTGGTCCTTAAACCCATATGTTCGGTGTCTGCAGCATAGAATGGTCTCGGCTGGTATGTGTGGGACCAGCTCAGATACCCCTATTCTAGATGCCGAGGCCGAATCGCCCCCTAGGGAGGATGGGACAGTGGCTGTGCTGAGCGTGCTACGGCGTCATGGAAGAACAGCAGAGGCGTTTGAGAATTGTGTTTTTTAAAAAGAGTTGAAACTTGTCAGTCAGGAAATGGAGTAACAGGTTTATCAGGAGTGTCATTTTCTTTTCTTTCTTTTTTTTTTTCCCCCCCATGAGTGGCTTGGTCGGGGAACTCATGGTTTTTTTGTTTTTGTTTTTGAGTCAGAGTCTCGGTCTGTCACCCAGGCTGGAGTGCAGTGACGTGGTCTTGGCTCACTGCAACCTCTGCCTCCCAGGTTCAAGGGATTCTCCTGCCTCAGCCTCCTGAGTAGCTGGGATTATAGGCGCCTGCCACCATGCCCGGCTAATTTTTTAATTTTTAGTAGAGACAGGGTTTGTTGGTCAGGCTGATCTTGAACTCCTGACCTTGTGAGCTACCCACCTTGGCCTCCCAAAGTGCTGGGATTACAGGCGTGAGCCACCGTGCCTGGCGGGAGCTCATGTTTTATCTGAGGTGGCCCAGGGCCCCCCACCTGGGAGCAGGGTCAGCAGTGCCTGGCCCTTGAGTGGTTGCCTCGGGGTGTGTTCCTTTTAAATCAGATCAGCTCATCACTTGGCCGGTTTTCTAGACCAGCATATTCAAACCCAAGCTTTGGAATCATGGGCTGGCTTCTGAAATGACATGCTGTGGGCTCCATCCCCAGAATTGTGGGTTCCCAGGTCCGAGGTAGGGACTGAGAATGTGCATCTCTAGCAAGTTCCCAGATGACGTGGTGGCTCCTCCGGAACCCCTGCCTCCTTTTGTGAGTAAAGTTTTACAGGTGCATGGCCACGCCCGCCCGCCCTCGCCGGTGCTGTCTGTGGCTGTTTTGTGCCACAGCAGAAAGGCTGAGTAGGTGCGAGAGAGACCATGTGGCCTACAAACCCAAAATATGTGTGATTTGGTCCCTTACGGAAAACGCTTGCAGGTTCCTGATCGAGAGAAAGAATAATTGTAACGCAGAGCTACATTGTTTTTGTGAAACTCTTTAGGATGGAAAAGGGCATCTCTGAGGTCAACGACAGAAGCCGTGGTGGTTTCATGCCACCAGTTTACCTTTGTCCTGAGCTGTGGAGGTTGTTTAAAGCTATAGATCAAATGAAGCCTGGAATATAAGGGTGCAGTTGGGATGATTGCTGTGTAGTGATTTTTTAAAACGGCTTTTTGAGGCATAATTAACATAAGCTGCGTATATTTAAAGATACAGTTTGATAACTTTTGATGTATGCAAACACATATAACACATGTATAAAACCCTCGCTGCCGTCCAGATGATGAACCTGTCCGTCACCCAGAAGCTCTCTCCTACCACACCCCTTTCTCCCCCGGCTGCAGCAGTCTGCTTTTGGGCCTGTGGATTCGTTGCCTTCCTTAGAGCTTTGTCTAAATGAAATCCTACAATATGTTCTTCTTTTGGTCTGGCTTCCTTCCCTCAGCGTCATTATTTTGGGCTCCTTGGATGCGTGGCGTGTGCTGGGCAGTGTTCCCCTGCGTGGATGTCGCGTTTGTTCCTCCATTTGCCCGTTGGAGCGTGTGGAGTGTTTCCAGTTCTTGACTGTCACAAAGAAAGCGGCTGCGAACATTCGGGTACAAGTTGTTGTCGGGACACACGGTTTTATTTCCCTGGATAGATACCTAGGTGTGGAATGGCTGGATCATATATTTGTGCTTATGTTTAACTTTTAGAAACTGCCAGACTATCTTCCAAGGTGGCTGCACCATTCCTCGTCCTACCAGCAGTGAGTGAGAGTTCCTGCTGCTCCACGTCCTGGCCAGCGTGTGTGGTGGGCGGGCTTAGGCGTTCAGCCGTCCTGATGGGTGTGCGGCGGCATCTCCCTGAGGTTTAAGTTGCGCTTCCCCAATCGCTGAGAACGTAGAGTGGCTTCTCTTGTGCGTATTTGCCACCATATGTCTTCTTTGGTGAAATGTCCCTTCTGATTTTTGCCAGTTATTTTAGACTGGGTTTGTTGTTTTACTGTTGACTCGTGAGATCTTTACGTATTCTGGATGCAAGTCCCTTTTCACATCTGCGCCTTAACGTAGACTTTGTCCCTGTCCATGGCTTTCCTTTTCTGAACGGTGTGTTTTGAAGAGTAGAACTGCAAAATTTTTATGGGATCCAATTTTTCAGTTTGTTCTTTTTCTTTTCTTTTTTTTTTTTTTTGAGACAGGGTGTGGTTCTGTCGCCCAGGCTAGAGCGCAATCTTGTGATCTGGGCTCACTGCAGCCTTTACCTCCCAGGCTGAGGTGGTCCTCCTGCCTCAGCCTCCTGGCTAGCTGAGACTACAGGCACACGCCACCACACCTGGCTAATTTTTGTATTTTTTGTAGAGACGGGGTTTCGCTATGTTGCCCAGGCTGGTTGCGAACTCTAGCTCAAATGATCCGCCTGCCTTGGCCTCCCAAAGTGCTGAGATTACAGGTGTGAGCCACTACGTCCGGCCTCAGTTTGTTCTTTTGGTTTGGACTTCGGTTTCCTAGCTGGGAACTTTGTCCCTAACTCAAGGTCACAGAGATTATCTCCTGTATTCTAGAAATTTTGTAGCTTTAAGTTGTATATTTAGGTCTGTGATCCATTTTGAGTTAATTTTTGTGTGCGATGCAAGGTGTGGACCTGAGTTCATTTCTTTGCCTAAGGTGTTCAGATGTTTCAGTGGAGTTTGTTGTAAAGATTAGTTCTCTACTGGATTGTCTTTGTGCCTTTGTCAGAAATCAGCTGTGCAGATGTGTATTCAGTTGATCCACTTGTTTATCTTTTTACATCAACGCCATGCTGTTTTGGATTATTGTAGCTTTGAAATAATTCTTGAGGTCAGGTGATATTCGCGCTCTAACCCTGCACTTTTTCAGAGCTGTTACAGCTATTTGGGATCTTCCACTTTTCCATATGAATTTTAGAATCAGTTTGTCAATTTCTGTGAACATTTCTGGGAAATTTTGATTGGGATTGTATTGAGTCCATAGATAAATTGGGAATATCTTAACAATCGGGAGTTTTCCGACCAACGGAAAGCTGTTTATGGGTTGTTATTAATTTAATATTTTGTAATTTTTAGTGCACAGGTTTTTACCATCTTTTGTCAGATTTATTGATTTATCTATTGAGGTTTTTTCTTGGTCTTGTAAATAATATATTTTAAAAATTCAATTACTGGATATAAACAGCCACTACAGTTCTTATATGTTGATCCTGCAGCCTGTAACCTTCCTAACTTGCTCATGAGTCCTAGTGGCTTTTATTGTAGTTGCCATTGGGTTTTCTGTGTAGATGATCATGTCGTCTGCAGTAAAAGCAGTTTCACTTCTTCCTTTCCAGTCTGGATGCTCTTTTATTTGTCTTGCTTAATGGCACCGGCTAGGGCCTCCAGGGCAGTTTGAATAGGAGTGGTGGGAGTGGATGCCCTCGCTCCTGATCTCCTGATCTGGAAGGCGTGGAATCAGAGTTTGGATGGGAGTGGTGGGAGTGGACGCCCTCGCTCCTGATCTCCTGATCTGGAAGGCGTGGAATCAGAGTTTGGGTGGGAGTGGTGGGAGTGGACGCCATTGCTCCTGATCTCCTGGTCTCCTGATCTGGAAGGCGTGGAATCAGAGTTTGGGTGGGAGTGGTGGGAGTGGACGCCCTCGCTCCTGATCTCCTGATCTGGAAGGCGTGGAATCAGAGTTTGGATGGGAGTGGTGGGAGTGGACGCCCTCGCTCCTGATCTCCTGATCTCCTGGTCTGGAAGGCGTGGAATCAGAGTTTGGGTGGGAGTGGTGGCAGTGGACGCCCTCGCTCCTGATCTCCTGATCTCCTGGTCTGGAAGGCGTGGAATCAGAGTTTGGGTGGGAGTGATGGGTGTGGACGCCCTTGCTCCTGATCTCCTGATCTGGAAGGTGTGGAATCAGAGTTTGGGTGGGAGTGGTGGGAGTGGACGCCCTCGCTCCTGATCTCCTGATCTCCTGGTCTGGAAGGCGTGGAATCAGAGTTTGGGTGGGAGTGGTGGGAGTGGACACCCTCGCTCCTGATCTCCTGGTCTCCTGATCTGGAAGGCGTGGAATCAGAGTTTGGGTGGGAGTGGTGGGAGTGGACGCCCTCGCTCCTGATCTCCTGATCTGGAAGGCGTGGAATCAGAGT
Source organism: Pan troglodytes (assembly GCF_028858775.2). Taxonomy (NCBI): domain Eukaryota; kingdom Metazoa; phylum Chordata; class Mammalia; order Primates; family Hominidae; genus Pan; species Pan troglodytes. Next base: position 229,739,798 of record NC_072398.2, on the reverse strand, counting down.
TTGGATGGGAGTGGTGGGAGTGGACGCCCTCGCTCCTGATCTCCTGATCTCCTGGTCTGGAAGGCGTGGAATCAGAGTTTGGGTGGGAGTGGTGGCAGTGGACGCCCTCGCTCCTGATCTCCTGATCTCCTGGTCTGGAAGGCGTGGAATCAGAATTTGGGTGGGAGTGGTGGGTGTGGACGCCCTTGCTCCTGATCTCCTGATCTGGAAGGTGTGGAATCAGAGTTTGGGTGGGAGTGGTGGGAGTGGACGCCCTCGCTCCTGATCTCCTGATCTCCTGGTCTGGAAGGCGTGGAATCAGAGTTTGGGTGGGAGTGGTGGGAGTGGACACCCTCGCTCCTGATCTCCTGGTCTCCTGATCTGGAAGGCGTGGAATCAGAGTTTGGGTGGGAGTGGTGGGAGTGGACGCCCTCGCTCCTGATCTCCTGATCTCCTGGTCTGGAAGGCGTGGAATCAGAGTTTGGGTGGGAGTGGTGGGAGTGGACACCCTCGCTCCTGATCTCCTGGTCTCCTGATCTGGAAGGCGTGGAATCAGAGTTTGGGTGGGAGTGGTGGGAGTGGACGCCCTCGCTCCTGATCTCCTGATCTGGAAGGCATGGAATCAGAGTTTGGATGGGAGTGGTGGGAGTGGACGCCCTCGCTCCTGATCTCCTGGTCTGGAAGGCGTGGAATCAGAGTTTGGGTGGGAGTGGTGGGAGTGGACGCCCTCGCTCCTGATCTCCTGGTCTGGAAGGCGTGGAATCAGAGTTTGGGTGGGAGTGGTGGGAGTGGACGCCCTCGCTCCTGGTCTCCTGGTCTGGAAGGTGTGGAATCAGAGTTTGGGTGAGAGTGGTGGGAGTGGACGCCCTCGCTCCTGATCTCCTGATCTCCTGGTCTGGAAGGCGTGGAATCAGAGTTTGGATGGGAGTGGTGGGAGTGGACGCCCTCGCCCTGATCTCCTGATCTGGAAGGTGTGGAATCAGAGTTTGGGTGGGAGTGGTGGGAGTGGACGCCCTTGCTCCTGATCTCCTGGTCTGGAAGGCGTGGAATCAGAGTTTGGGTGGGAGTGGTGGGAGTGGACGCCCTCGCTCCTGATCTCCTGGTCTGGAAGGCGTGGAATCAGAGTTTGGGTGGGAGTGGTGGGAGTGGACGCCCTCCCTCCTGATCTCCTGGTCTCCTGATCTGGAAGGTGTGGAATCAGAGTTTGGGTGGGAGTGGACGCCCTCGCTCCTGATCTCCTGATCTGGAAGGCGTGGAATCAGAGTTTGGGTGGGAGTGGTGGGAGTGGACGCCCTCGCCCTGATCTCCTGATCTGGAAGGCGTGGAATCAGAGTTTGGATGGGAGTGGTGGGGAGTGGACGCCCTCGCTGCTGATCTGGATTCGGCACCGTCGAGTGTGATGCTGCGTGTTGGGTTTTCGCTAGTGCCCTTTATGAGTCCGAGGAAGTCCCCAGAATACGGTTCCTAGTTTGATCAGGAAGGATATTGGGTTTTGTCAGGTGTTTTTTTTTCTTAATTTATTGAGATTATTAATATGGTGAGTGTCTATTTCGGGTTACTAATGTGATGAATTATATTGACTGATTCTTGAATGCTAAACCAATTGTTCATTCCTGGGATAGCCCCTCTTCAGTCGTGATGTATTATTATTTTAGAATATTGTTGAATTTGTTTTTTTTTTTTGTTTTTGAGACCGAGTCTTGCTCTGCACCCAGGCTGGAGTGCAAGGGCGCTATCTCGGCTCACTGTAACCCCCGCCTCCCAGGTTCAAATGATTCTCCTGCCTCAGCCTCCTAAGTTGCTGGGATAACAGGTGTCCACCGCCACACCCAGCTAGTTTTTTGTATTTTCAGTAGAGACGGGGTTTCACCATGTTGGCCAGGCTGGTCCCGAACTCCTGACCTCAAGTGATCTGTCTGCCTCGGCCTCCCAAAGTGCTGGGATTACAGGCATGTGCCACTGTGTTTGGCCTCTTGAGTTTTATTTGCTAAAATTTTGCTTAGAATTTTTTTTTTTTTTTTGGAGACGGAGTCTTGCCCTGTCGCCCAGGCTGGAGTGCAGTGACACGATCTTGGCTTGCTGGAACCTCCGCCTCCTGGGTTCAAGCGATTCTCCTGTCTCAGCCTTCCAAGTAGTAGGGATTACAGGCGCATGCCACTGTGCCTGGCTAATTTTTGTATTTTTAGTAGAGACGGGGTTTCAGCATGTTGGCCAGGCAGTCTTGAACTTCTGACCTTAGGTTATCCTCCTGCCTCAGCCTCCCAAAGTGCTGGGATTACAGGGCGTGAGCCACTGCGCCCGCCATGAATTTTTGCATTTATATTCATGAGGGATGTTGGTGTGTGTTTTTTCTTCTTCTTCCTCCCTTGTATCTTTGTCTGGTTTTGGTGTTAACAGAGTAATGTTCTTGTAGAATGATTTGAGAGGTATTTCCTCCTAAGTTTTCTGAAAGAATTTTTTCTTTTAAAAATGTTTGGTGGGGGGACTGGGCGCGGTGGCTCATGCCTGTAATCTCAGCACTTCGGGAGGCCAAGTCAGGAGTTCGAGACCAGATTGGCCAATATGGTGGTGAGATGGTTCACCCATCTCTACTAAAATACAAAAATTAACCTGGTGTGGGGGCACATGCCTGTAGTCCCAGCTACTTGGGAGGCTGAGGCAGGAGAATCTCTTGAGCCAGAGAGGCAGAGGTTGCAGTGAGCTGAGATTGTGCCACTGCACTTCAGCCTGGGCGACAAAGCAAGACTCCATCTCAAAAAAAAAAAAAAAAAAAGTTTCGTGGGGCTAGGCATGGTGGCTCACGCCTATAATCCTAGCACTTTGGGAGGCCAAGGCAGGAGGATCCCTTAAGCCCAGGAGTTCGAGAACAGCCTGGGCAACATAGGGAGACACTGTTTCTATTAAAAAAAAAAAAAGTTTCACGGAACTTACCATTAAAACCTACTCGGACCCAGAGTGTTTTTTGTGGGAAGATTTTTAGCTATATAGACTATTCAGTTTATCTGTTCTTGGTTGAGAGTTACTGGTTTGTGTTACACAAGTAATTTTCTCAATTCAACTAAAAATGCCATTTCTCCCTTTGTTTCTGAAAGGTATTTGCGTAGGTATAGAATTATAGGTTGACTTCAAAAAGTTTCAATTTTTTTTGTGGTTTAGTTTAATTTAATTTATTTATTTGAGATGGAGTCTTGCTCTGTCACCCAGGCTGAAGTGCAGTGGCACGATCTCGGCTCACTGCACCCTCTGCCTCTGGGTTCAAGTGATTCTCATGCCTCAGCCTCCCGAGTAGTTGGGATTACAGGCACCCGCCACCACACCCGGCTAATTTTTTGTATTTTTAGTAGAGACAGGGTTTCTCCATGTTGGCCAGGATGGTCTTGATCTCCTGACCTCATGGATCCGCCTGCTTCAGGTTTCCAAAGTGCTGGGATTACAGGGGTGAGCCACTGCGTCCGGCCTGTTTTATTTTTTTGTAGAGACGGGATTTCGCCATGTTGGTCAGCCTGGTCTTGAACTTGGACTCAAGCAGTCTGCCCTCCCCAGCTTCCCATAGTGCTGAGATTACACAGGCATGAGCCACCGTGCCTGGCCCCAATTTTCAGTACTTTAAAGGTGTTGCTGTACTGTGTTCCTGCATGCGTGCTTCCAGAGAGAGATCTGCTCATCCTCTTCTTGACGGACATGCCTCTTCTTTTTTTCTTTCTTTCCTTTGTTTTTTTGAGACAGAATCTCACTCTGTCACCCAGGCTGAAGTGCAGTGGGACGATCTCAGCTCACTGCAACCTCTGCCTCCGGGTTCAAGCTATTCTCATGCCTCAGCCTCCCGCGTACCTGGGATTACAGGCACCCGCCACCACGCCTGGCTAATTTTTTGTATTTTTAGTAGAGACGGGGTTTCTCCGTGTTGGCCAGGCTGGTCTCGAACTCCTGATCTCAGGTGATCCACCTGCCTTGGCCTGCCAAAGTGCTGGGATTACAGGAGTGAG